>NC_090266.1:931877556-932503598 GCF_040414725.1 Anabrus simplex
TTACATTTACTGCCAAGTAAACACACATAATAGTGAAAAATAAAAAGTAGGTTTTATGTGGTTTTTTATATATATATATATAATCTTATGAGTTTTCGCCAACTATCAGATAGGAAAAGGCAAGTGGTGGTGATGGTGGTGATTATTGTTTAAAGAGGAGGACTGGGGAAGAAGAGCCGTGGCCATAATAACAGTCCTAGTGTTTGCCTGTTGTAAAAATAGGGAAACTACGGAAAACAATCTTCAGGGCTGCCGATGATTCGTTTCGAACCTACGATCTCCAGAATGCAAGCTACACCTATACGGCCCGTACAACACACTCGGTTACACATTACTATTGCTTCATCTTCCCTTCGTCGAAGCTACCGTATTCATAAGTAGACTAGCAAGATACCCATGCTTCGCTACGGTATTATAATGAAATTTATAATTGAATGCTTAACGTTTTATATATAATCCGTCGAAATTCGCGATCAAACTCGTTTTCTGAGAGAATCCGCGTAAATTCGTGATCTGACTCGTTTTCTGAGAGATTACGGTAAAGTTACTCCGATTTTTCTATCTTTCTTTTCAGCAATCGATTTCGTACTTCCCGGGCTAGGTCCAGGTATTCCAGCCAGCCAGTTCGCTCTCTAAATCTTTGCCACCTTTTCCTATAAGCATTTTAATATGTATCAAATCCTTGAGGAGATCAGGCGTGGTGTCGTCTTGGATGCCTTGGCGATACTGAACCCGCAGCCGGACTTCAATCGTAGTCATTACCCAGCCAGGACCCGTTTCCAGCGTGGTCCGCTCATTTTGACGAAGGTCCAGAACATTATTATTATTAGGGTGCGTGATATTAGCTGAATTTTGATTATTATTATTATTATTATTAATAATAATGGTTTGGAACCCACAGTAAGATGCAAGACCGCTACTTCGCGGTAAATTACATCCTCTGCCATTGTCATGACTGACAATGTGACCAGCACCATCGTCCCGCGTAGGAAAGTGCGCGAGATTTCTGGCGACACGAATGATATACTTCCGTGAATTATTGACCTTATTATAGAGGTGAACAATTGCACGGTCAATATAATTCATAACGTTTATTTCAAATGTGTTTACATTTTTTATATGCCAGGAGGATCTACTGTAATCTATCTTTATGTACTCCAAAGGAAAAGACGGTTCTTGAAAACGAACCCAGGAAAGATTAAAAATGATCAGTTTATGATCAGAATAAGAACATTATGAACAGTGAAATCAATTGGTCTCAACTCCTTTTTCACCCAACTGCCGTTAAGTTGATTTACCCCCCCCCCTCCAAAAAAAGGGAGATTCCAAATACCAATGTTCACGTCCGTTACTTTCAGTTCTGAGATATAAGTATCCCCATAAAGAGAATGAACTTTTTTCACTTCCTTTCACCCCCCCCTTAAGTGAATTATCCGTTAAAAATACTTGTTTCTTTAATAGTAAAGGATCTTCTAAATACCAATTTTCACGACTCTAACATCTTCTGTTTTAGAGATATGTGTCCACATAAGAGGAATTCAACTCCTTTTCACCTCCGCCCCCCAAAATGATTTCTCCCAAAACGCTTTTTTCTTTGTTTTTAAAGGAGATCCGAATATCAATTTTTACGTCTGTAACAACTTTAGTTTCCATTAGATGTAAGTATCCTCATACAATTAATTTTTCAATTTTTCACCTCCCCCCGTCATTGGATTTTCCGAGAATAGGCCGACGTGTTTGTTTAATTTTAAAGCAGATTCCAAATACCAATTTTCACGTCTGCAAAATCTTTTGTTTTTGAGATAATAGTATCCTCATACAAATAATTCAACTAATTTTTCAATTTCCCTCCTCCCTTTAGGTAGATTAGGAAAACAAAAATACTTATTCCTTTATTTTTAAAGGAAATTCCAAATACCAAATTTCACGTCTGTAACATCTTCAGCTTTTGAGGTATCAGTATCCTAATTAAAATAATTCTACCCCATTTTCAGTCACTTTTACCCCTCCACCCAAGTGGTTTTTCAGAAAACAAAAAAATACATGTTCCTTTATTTTCAATAGAGATAAGAAAATACTATTTTTCACTTCGGTAACATGTTAAGGTTTTGAGATATACTGTAGAAATTCTCATTTTAAGATTTCACCCCCTTTTCAGTTACCCTTAATTGGAGTTTCTAAAAACAAATCACCTATGTTTCTTTATTTTACAGGAGATTCCAAATACCAGTTTTTACGTCTGTAACATTTTACGTTTCTGAGATATACTGCAGATATAGTCTTTCTAAAAATTCACCCCAGTTTGTCACTCCTGTTTAACCCCCATTAATTAGATTTTCCAAAAACAAAAAGAACGTGTTTCTTTATTTTCAACGGAGATCCCAAATACCAATTTTCAGGTCTGTAATATCTTCTGTTTCTGAGATATAAGTACCCTCATTTAAGGCATTCAACCCCCTTTTCACCCTTTTTCACCCGTTCTATTGGGATTTTCCGAAAACAAAAAATGTGTGTTTCCTTATTTTTAAAGGGGATTCTAAATACCAATTTTTACATCTGTACACTTTAAAAGTTTTGAGATATATATACACTCATTTTAAAAATTCACCCCCATTTCTACCCCTCCCGTTAATTGGACTTTCCAAAAACAAAAAAATATGTGTTTCTTTATTATTAAAGGAGATCCCAAATACCAATTTTCACCCCCTTTTCACCCCCACCATTAATAGGATTTTCCAAAAACAAAAGAAAATTGTTTATTTTTAAAGGAGATCCCAAACACCGATTTTCAGGTCGGTAATATCTTCGGTTTCTGTGATATAAGTATCCTCATTAAAGATATTCAACCCCTTTTTCACCCCTTTTCACCTCTCCTATTGGGATTTTTCGAAAACAAAAAATACGTGTTTCCTTATTTTTAATAAAGATTTTAATACCAATTCTTACATCTGTAAACTTTCAAAGTTTTGAGATATAGATACACTCATTTTAAAAATTCACCCCCCTTTTCACCTCCCATTAATTGGATTTTCCAAAGACAAAAAATACGTGTTTCTTGGTTTTTAAAAGAAATCATAACTACCAATTTTTAGGTCTGTAATATCTTCAGTTTCTGAGATATAAGTACCGGTATCGTGATTAAAGGCATTCAACCCCTTTTTCACCCTTTTTCACCCCTCCTATTGGGATATGTGTCTGTGTCTTGATGAAAGCACAACGGGCAACAAATAGATAGCTAGTAGAACATTTGAATCAATCTAGTGAAATCAATGAGACTAGGAAGGAAAATTAGAGAAGCCGATAATTTTAGGAGGCTATATTAGTGGAGTGAGGGGACGAACAAATATTCCTTCGGTAGGGACGGACAGTTCCCTACAGCCATTCGTGCTCAGTACTTTTTCATTGTCGTGAAATTATCTAAGGCGTGTGTCGAGAGATGGTAATCATAATACGATTATTTGTACTGCAGCAGCAGACTAATCATGGCTTCAAATAAACGGCGATTCCAATGTAATATTCAACGCCAGGATGGAGACCAGGACCCGATCAGCCGTCATCACCAGCACTATGATGTGTTAACTTACGGGCTGGTATAAATCACGACAAGGAAACAGATAAGTTTTAACTAACTTTTATGTAAAAGATTAGTTTTGGCACCCAGTTTCGTAAATATATATCTGGAGAAGAACCTGAGTAATGTGGGGGTGAGGGGGCCGTGAGAAAGACTTTAATGACCCTCGAAGACGAGAAGACGAGCGTCCATTATCCTTTAGGTCAACGAGTCGCAGAGATTGCGTATCGGCTTGTGTCTTGATAGAATGATAATTAATTGTTAAGGCCGCGTCGCGGTGAAGATTCTTTCCGTCGCTAACCGGCATGGGGCCGGAAATGCGTGTTTTAAATAGGGTTATTTTCCTTCCTTTATGGTTTGTCTAAGGGGATATTAGTCATGTTAGGACTTTCTTATGTGTTCAGTTTGTCGTGAATAGCAATTTGCTTGTGTACAATCTTAGGGTCATCTTCTGTAAGGAGCTATAGCGCCCTCGTAGAGGATGGAACAGGGAGTCTAGAGAATAGAGGGGATCCATTTGAATTTAGGTCATTCGTGCGTATTTATTTTCCGTAGTGCATGAGATTTTCAGGTATCGTTGCAGTTGAACCTAAACAGGTGCAATTTCACATCTTTGCATAATGAGGGTTTTCTTGAATGTCAAGGGACTGAATGTTTCAGTAATACACTCCTGCGATCGAATTGGAGAGGCTCATAATAGATATCGAGACCCAGATAAGAGAAAGTAAAGTAACTGTGGCCACGATGTCTTGAATGAGTGAATCGAAGACGTCACAGCGAAATAAATATGTACTGTCTGATTACAGAGACAGTGAAGACATGCTTGGCCGAGTATCTGCCAGCCATGAATAAGAGAACTAAAATAGAGTTCGGAATATGATGTGTGTGTATAGTCTATTGGTAGCCTTCTGAGATGTTTTGTTATTCCGAGCCTGTAAATGGGAGAACCAGCTCCCAGTTGTATCAGGTAGATTTACAGGGCCATTGTGAGAAAGAATTTAGCCTGGCCTTGTGTCCAGTCGGCTAGCGTGAGGTTAGACTGTCAGTGAACCAAATAGCAGTTTGAGTAATTACGAGCGAGATTGTATCAGCTGAGAGGAGGAAATCGCGCCCTTTAGAAAGGCTGTTGGGACCAGACTAGGCCTTGCCTGGTCCAGAGACAAAGCCCAGCTGACCAGTAGTAGAACCTAAAGTGCGAGGTTTTTGTTCCCGTGCGCTTATTCCAAAGATGACTATTTCTGTGCGTGCCCTTTATTCCTGGGACTTGAGTGTGTTTCATGTCATGTTTGGTGATTTCCACGTCATGTGTGTGTTTGTTCAGTGTATTGTGTGGTTGTTTTGTTCGATTTGTTCCACTGTATTGGGGATGCTAGTAGCGTGCGCGTTTGAAGGTATGGGGTCTGATACCATCTGTGTGGTTCTGGTCGCGACCAGGACGTAGAATCTGTCTTTTTGGAGGTTACAGGGCCCGGTCCCATCTCCATGTTATATTTATGTGTGTGCGATTTGCTAATCCCGTATAAGCCGTGATAATTCATTGTGGGTGCGAACAGTTATTCCGCTCCTTTTATGTAAAACATATCACAGATCACTGGCACTTGGACCGAACGTTGATAAAACTAATCAGTTATCCGAGTTCATGTCATAACGAATTCCCAGTTCCAGGGGTTAATGTGTCAGTTAAAGGAGTGCGAGAACCCATGTTCGCTATAATTATGACTTATACAGTTGTTTATATTTTTTACATCGGGTTTTGATTTCTCGTTTGTAATAGATCAGTAAATTAGGATTTAATCCTCTACATTGATATAGTTATTATTCACGTATCCGTTCCCTGTTCACATAGATTAAGTTACTCGTTAGATTTTAAGGGTCTTTCGGACTGTCCGCGTCCTGAGGAAGGGTTAGCCAGGCACGAGAACTGAAAAAAAAATCCAAAGAAAAGCAGCTCGATTTGTTCTGGGTGATTTCCGACAAAAGAGTAGCGTTACAAAAATGTTGCAAAAATTGGGTTGGGAAGACTTGGGAAAAAGGAGACAAGCCGATCGTCTAAACGGTATGTTCCGAGCTGTCAGAGGAGTGATGGCGTGGAATGACATTAGTAGACGAATAAGTTTGAGAGGTGTCTTCAAAAGTAGGAAAGAAGATAAAGTTGGAATTCAAGAGGACAAATTGGGGAAAATATTCGTTTATAGAAAGGGGAGTTAGGGATTGGAATACTTTACCAATTGAGATACTCAATAAATTTCCAATTTCTTTGCAAACATTTAAGAAAAGTCTAGGAAAACGACATATAGGGAATCTGCCACCTGGGCGACTGCCCTAAATGCAGATCAGTAGTAATTGAGAGTGATTGATTGATCTTTTGATAAATCTGGACAGGCGATAGGGTTCAATGTAGACACCAATCAATAAGGTATCCTTCCAGTTCAAACGGATTCAGCAGAATGATAGTTTGGTGAACTTAGAAAGTGATCATACTTAAAGGGTTCTCTTTCATCTCATATACAGTAGAACCCTGAATTCTGAGCATCGATTAACCGAGGCTCTGTATTATGTCAGGCTAATCTGAAAGTGTAATACACCCCTTTTCTTACAATTCATAAAATATTTTCCATAAACACTGTACTGCACTGAGCGCGTAAATACAGGTCTCCGAGAAACTGTGGAATTTTGTTTGATGTTTATGAACAACACAATGGTGGTAGAAGAAATGGTATACTTGTACAGCTATGTAACGCAGTTCACAACAAAAAGATACTATACAAAACGGCCAATTCAATCTCCGTGAGCTTAGCTCCAACATTTGCTATTCATTCCCAGAGATTTTTACCGAGATAGTGAGCGGACGAGATTCATCCATTTTCACCAACTGCATCCGTCGGCTGTTATCAATGTGACTCCAGCGGTGGTAGTTCACACGCGTTCTAGTGGCTTTCACGTGGGAATTTATTGAATAGCACAAATGAGCGGAACAACTAAGCGTGCTGTATTATCCTTAGAAGTGAAAGTGGAAGCAGTCAAACGGTTCGACCGGGGAGGAACAATTAAAATGTGGCTGGTGACTGACAGACATAATTTGTATTCATGGTCATCCATTTTATCAGAATTTTCAGTTATCCGATGTACCATCAGTCCACATTAACTCGGATAGTCGGGGTTGTACTGTAATAGAAAGCTAGCAATATTTACATTGTTAATCGCCATTACTGCACCTCCCAAGAAAAGCAATAAAATCTATGTTGACGCGTACACAGGTAAAACTCAACTTAGTTTCATTGTTTTGAAATATATCTTTCGACGCGACACAAAGTCACACCATCGTGGCTAGCCAAGCCATTCATTGGCAGATACCCGCACAACAAATATACAGTAGACTATGAGAGAAGTTGCCGATGAATCGTGGGGTCTATTAGGTTAGTTTCTTTGTTATTTTGTGCTCCGACGGCCGGTTAGGGGGCCCTGTAAACCTCGCAAATACTCACCTGGTACAATTTCCTCGTTGTTTTGACTCCAATGCCCTACTCAGTGATAACAAGATCAGTGCTGTGGTCGTTCGTTTAATTCCAATCGAAAAAGATATGCTCCTGCCGTTGTTTGGCTACAGTTACTACCTCCGGTTCAATCCCCATGATGTCTTTAATGTAGCTCCCAAACTAATTAACACTACTTCCATTATAAAGCAGTTGTTCAGAAGTCTCTAGAGGCACCAGGAGAAGGGGTGTTTTTTTTTCAAAGTCGTGGTCGCGTGAGTTTTCCTCAGCCATAAAGACGCGTGATCTGTTGACGTTCACGTACTATATATACATTTATGGAACTAGCTGCTATTCTGAAGAACGTCTGATGCCTGAAATGTCATATAAAAGAAATGACAGGTATTTTTATGTTAGAAATAAGAAGGAAGACGAAGTGAAACCCGTGAAATGGGGGAGGAAATTCTTATTTTCAATGGACCTCAGTGTCACAGTTAAATATTATTAATACAAATACAATTTTACTTGTTCACTTAAGAATGTGAAATGTACTGCACACGAGGTAGGGTAAATCTGCGCAAGAGTACGCGTTGGGGTTCACATTTTAAACAGATTTCGACAGTTATCAAGAACAGTGCATACTTTTCTTAGGTTATCTAAATTGTTAGCAAGCGTTATTTAACACTGTATCGCACTAAGAGGACGTACGTTAAATTCCTTGTGTGACTACTTTTTCGTTGTTATATTTCTCGTAACAAGATAGATGTTTTTTTACAAATTGCTGATTCCTGGTATTGTGTCTTTCATATACTGAAAATGGAAACCTACAACCTGTTTTAAAGTCATTGACCGGGTCAGGGATGTAATGAATGAATCATATATAGGCTGTTAGTACGATGGGGTCACCACTCCCAAAGTGATTTATTAATGAATGATAGATGCTATGAAATGAAAATGGAGAGTGTTACTGGAATGAAAGATGACAGGGAAAATCGGAGTACCCGGAGAAAACCTGTCCCTCCTCCGCTTTGTCCAACACAAATGTCACGTGTAGTGACCGGGATTTGAACGACGGTAACCAGCGGTGAGAGGCCGACGCGCTGCCATCTGAGCCACGGAGGCTCTTTTTTCATATACTGTTTTCATGTATTTCCGATGTTTATTAGGTGATTATTTAGTTTATTTATTTTTTATTTTCAAAATCTTCCTCCACTCGGAGGCTGCCAAAGACGAAGAATACACAAACAATTTCATTCAAAAATAAAAAAAAAGTAAATTATGTCTCAGTCTGGCGAATATAAGTGGTGTCTGAGTATCAAAAGGGAACCCCTGAGTGCTTTCAGCCCTCAGTCGATGAACTCCTCGGTACTGATGTTAAAGGTCTTCATCAGTTCTATCGTCTTCTTAGGGACTGTCTCTCGCACCGATCATGAGACCCCTCACTTCTATGTCGTCCAGTTCGTATTTATTCTTATAATACTGCACTGTAGGCAGGTAGATAGACTTCTTTTCTCGGTCCACTACGTCTGGTTGGTTGGAGTGTGTTTCAAATCTTACTGTGAGGTCTAATATATATCCTTTCTTCCCTTTAATTGCGATCATATCAATCCTTCTCGTGCTGCCATTTACTCCTATGCCATGGACTTCCTCAGGCATTTGAAATCCTTTCTCACGGAGCGTCTGTGCTATGGATGACCTGATGTTGTGATGTCTAGTGTTTCGAAGAGCTTAACCGAAGGCACAGGAACCCAAGACGTGAGGTAATATTTCAGTCTCACTACATCTTCTGGAGCGGTTACCAAGAGACCTTCCTGGTACAGCTCTTACAGGTACAACGTTACATAACATTTCTAGTGCATCTCTCCACTCCGTGCTAGAAAGGCCATCGTGGTTTCTAACCCAGTGGTTTGCAGGAGGGAACTTCTTGTACAGACACACTCCCTGACCTTTACTTCTCAACTGGCACCATTTCTCAAATTCAAATTCTCGTAATTCATTTCTGAGTTTCCTGGTGTCATTCTCACAGCGCCTGTTCTTAATATCCTCAGTTCTACCAGTTAACTCAGTTAAGCATCTGTTAATTTCTTCATCTGGGTTTCTAGTGGCTTCAATATATTGGTTCCCCTCCCGTTTCAGAATTTTGCAGCTGTTTATATTCTGAATCAAGGCTTCCCAGCTTGCCCTAAAAACACCTAAACCTTTGTACCGTTTATATGATTAAATCATAGAATCTGGAGTATCAGTAGGAAGGGATAAGATCTCCTTCATATACTCTTAACAAGTTTATCAGCATCTTCCAAAAATCACCGTGGTATTTTACCTGCAGGAATGCAGAGGAACTGGTAAGTCAACGCAGGGCAAACTGAACAATTTAGAATTGAAAATTTCTGATCCGGATGAAGCCAGGGACAGTTCGTTAATGAATTGAGTTTCTGCTGAAGGAGTGTCGTTGATTCCTTGGAATCAAATAACACAGTATCTGCATAATTTACCCCTACGTATTTGACACATTCGTTCCTCGAAATCTCCATGCCTTCTTCGACTTTAGATTTTTCAGGGTTTATAGTTAGACCAAGTTCACGAAACCTTCGTAAAGCTAGTTTCGTCACTTCTACTGCAGAGTCTCGGTTTTTCCTACAATAAGCGTATAATCTGCGAAGCGTAATATTGTTAAAGGTTGCAGTCCGTTGGCAAGAGAATAACCATGCATGTCACATAATTCTTTTTCACCAATTTCTCGAAAAATGTGATCTGTTGTGAGGTTGTATAAAACTGGCGACAATGGGGATCCTTGCATTACGCCACGGCGTAATTTAATGGGATTCGTTTTCCTGAAATTGGCCTGGATCTGAGTTGTATTATTCTCCTGAAGCTTGCAAATTATATTTCTCAGCTTGCTTGGCGCAGTTGACGTAGCTAACGTTTTCCTTAAGTGTAAATGGCCCACGTTGTCGAAAGCCTTGCTTATGTCTAGGAAGACCAGAGTAACATCTTGTTTGTTGTGTTTTGCTGAGTTGAACACAGATCTGAGTAAAGCGGTGTTTATGATGGTGCCAGGTGATTTGATGAATCCTCTTTGATGTTCGCTAAATTGGATGTAACTCCTTAATCTTGTGTCAAAGAACTTCTCGTTGACACGACGAAGGACTGAACATATAGTGATTGGCCTCCAGTCTGACAGTTCTGTTGGATCTCCATTTTTAGGTAACAAAATTGTGCGCGCCTTTGTGAACAGTAATGGAACATGCACTGTCTGTATCATTATCGTAGCAATTTTAGCTATGATAGTTGATGCCATATCATCTTTGATAGCTCCGACTAGAATTCTGTCGGGTCCGGCTGACTTGTCCACAGCCATTCGTTTCATAGCCAGGATAACCTCGTCCTTTTGCACCGTTACATGGAAGGTTTCGTCTTGTACAGCACGTTCCCTTTCAGTCAGCAGGTCGTAGTAATCTTCGCGTTCACAGTTGTTAGGTATGGCAAAATTACATGAAAAAAGATTCTCAATATCCTTGATATCAGCCGTGAGTCGTTTGGTCGTTCGGAGCGTTTGCGATGACTTTTCTTCGCTGGTTGTAATAGAAATACTGCATTTCTTGATATCGGTACTTATTACGTCTCTTTTCTTTTATCTCTATTTGTTGCCCTCTGCGGATTTGAGTGTTGCGATAAATATTAGACACGTTTGTGAAATTACTCATTGGTTTGATAAAAGACAGTTTGGGTTTTGGAAAGTTTATTTCAACGAGGCTTAACTTGCAGGACCGGGCGAGTTGGCCGTGCGGTTAGGAGCGCGCAGCTGTGAGCTTGCATCCGGGAGATAGTGGGTTAGAACCCCACTGTCGGTAGCCCTGAAGATGGTTTTGCGTGGTTTCCCATTTTCACACCAGGCAAATGCTGGGGCTGTACCTTAATTAAGGCCAAGGCCGCTTCCCTCACATTCCTAGGCCTTTCCTATCCCATCGTCGCCATAAGACCTACCTGTGTCAATGCGACGTAAAGCAAAGAGAAAAAAAAAACAACCTTGCAGGATTCCAACAAGATATTGCAGATATTTTTGATTCAGATCAAATGGACTGTTTAGCTATTGACCCATGCAAGGCTTTTGATAGGGTGGATCATGGGGGACTACTGACGAACACGAGGGCTATTAGACTATTAGACTAGATGAAAGAGTGATTGAATGAATGACGACACTTCTAAACAACAGAACTCTGAGAATTGGAGTAGGTAAAGCTCTTGATCCTCTAATGATTAAGAGGGAGATTCCGCAATTCAGTATTATTGTACACTTATGTTTTTCTTAGATATTTAAATTATATTAGTACTGAGCTCGTTAGCTGCAGTCGCTTACGTGCGGCCAGTATCCAGTATTCGGGAGATAGTGGGTTCGAACCCCACTGTCGGCTGCCCTGAAGATGGTTCCGTGGTTCCCATTTTCACACAAGGCAAATGCTGAGGCTGTACCTTAATTAAAACCACGGCCGCTTCCTTCCCACTCCTAGCCCTTTCCTGTCCCATCGTCGCTATAAGACCTATCTGTGTCGGTGCGACGTAGAGCAACTTGTTAAATATATATCTACAGGGAGTATCCGTGACGATGTTATAAACTTTCAGGGATGATGGAGGACGGCAAATGGATCATTCTGAGATAAGTAAGCATATTCCGGAAACGATCGAGTCAAGAGTCAAGCATCTGCATTGGAGTCGTTCAGTTATTATCCTAGCCTCTTCTGCTCGTTGGGATTGTCTCCGTTATTGTACTCTTATCACATGTAGTGTACAGTACAGCCGAAGGTATCAGACCGATTTTTGCTTTACTTTTGATTCCAGGCACCAGTGGTGTAGTGGATACCGCGTTGGTCTACTAATCCCATCTTAACGGGTTCAAACCCGACTGTGGTCGGTTTCTTTTAAGGGTGTTCAAAGATGACAACCCCATGTCGTTAAAGAACTACTGCGGGACGAAATTCCGACACCCCGGCATCTGTTAAGAACAGACGGGCGTTAAACAACTTGGATTGTGAATAACGTTTGACTCGATCGTTTCCGGACTACGGTTCCTTATCTCAAACAGATCCATTTGCCGTCTTCCATCATCCCTGAAAGTTTGTAACATCATCACGGATACAAATATATACAGTGTGATTCAGCAGCTCCTTCCAATATCTTTGCTGCAGCCCAACTAACGTGCACAAGGTTATAGGGGTGCTATTCCCTGCAGGCGTACTGTATGGTATTAATGTTCAGTGAGCACATTTTGCACACGATTCTGAACCCTAGCGAAATGTTATATCATCCGCTCGCAAAACATGGCGCCTGTAGCAACGTCCTTTTACCAAGTAACTATGTTAATGTGTCGTGCCTCATAACCGGGTGTAACGAAGAGGGGGATCAATGCATAAAACTAGGTAACAGTGTTGTAATTAAAGTATTAAATACCGAACCAGATGGCGTATGTACTCTGCTCTCGTCGTACTACCAGCATGTTTCCAGCAGTGTAGCGTAGCGGATGTGGTTAGGCGTTCGCCTAGCAATCGACGGAATGTGCCAGCGGCGGTTCGAATATTTTTGCATCGGTATGATGTTTGAATACGTAAACACAGGGCCACGTTTGCCACATTCAAACAGTAGACTGAAGCTGTTTTTCATCTTGTGCCCTGTGCACACTCCGCTGCATAGGGCCTGAATATACTGTAATCTCTGCTGTCATTCGGCAGGTTTTCCACAGAGGAATACGTTGACATGCTCCTCGTTTATGGGGAAGCAAGACAAAATGCGTGCTAAGCACTACGTCTGTACCAGGAACGGCATCCCGACAGGCGACACCCGGCTGCTACGACATTCCACCGTGTTAAAAGGCGCCTAAAGACAACAGGCGTGATTTCCAACCAGACACCCGTCCGCGATAGGCCCGCTGCATCGGGTGAAACAGAAGAGGCCGTTCCGGAGGCAGCTCGTAATAATCCACACATCAGTAAAAGGGTGATTGCACGACAGGTGAACACCAACCAGCTATCCGTCTGGCGAATACTGCATGAACATAAATTTCACCCGAACCATTTTGAGCTACACCAAGAGTTCCATGAGCGGGAGTTCGAAGCTTGAATGGAGTTCTGTCGGAGGCTATTAGGAAGGCTGGACAACGATGCATCATTCATATCGCGTATCTTGTTCTCGGACGAATCGCGCTTCCACAATAATGGAAACGTCAATCGCCACAACATGCACTATTGGAGTCCGGATAATCCTCACTGGGGGCGACAGGCGGCCCATCAAGTACGATGAGGAGTGAATGCTTGGCGTGGAATCTTGGGGGATCGCCTGATTGGACCTTATCTCTTTGAGAGCCATTGGACGGGCCCACGCTACCTGCACTTTCTTCGTCAGGAACTCCCACTGCTGCTGGAGGATGTGTCCTTTCACGATCGTTTGACGATCTGGTTGCAACAGGATGGAGCTCCACCACATTCGACTTTGCCGTTCGAAACCATCTGAACGAGGATCTGCCAGGGAAATGGATAAGACAAGGAAGCCCTGTTCCATGGCCCGCCAAATCACCGGATTTAACGCCGTTAGACTTATTCTTGTGCGGACATTTGAAGAACGTCGTTTACACTCAAGCGCCGGAAAACCACGATCAGCTCCGCCAACTCATCACGGACGCCTGCCGATCAATTACATCTGGGATGCTTCAGCGGGCAAGACGATCTATTGGACACCGGGCCCGAATGTGCATAAACCAAAACGGTCATCACATCGAGCATTTGCTGCGATAAAACATTCTCAGGGCAGTTGTGTTCTTATTATTTCCGGCCTGTATGTGTCCAGCCTGCTAAATAATTGGCCCTTCTTAGGGCCACTAACACATTCATTCACAAAAAATTTGCATGAAAGCGGGGGTTGAACTTACATTGCGTGCGGTAAGTATTAAGAAAATATTTCACAAATTTGACATGCAAGCCCTCCGCCACGCCTTGACCAACTACAGTACGGTTCCATACGGCACACTGGGCAGCTTATAGCAAGTATTAGATTTACTGCGGTCACAGTATCAATGTAGTGTTTAGCCGGCGTGTCAGGTTCATATGATAAAGAAGGCACACGCATGTTTTCCAATGTTTAATACGAGTATAACCTTACGGCGTCCTATCATGGTGAGGCTGTAAATACCAAGATATTCGGTTGTGCTGTCTGAGCATACCGGCAGGGCAGATGTTTTCAGGACGGAATGAATATTGTGGGTTCTACATTGGAAGGGGTGGCTGAATGACTCTGTATATTAGTAAAGAATTGGAATCACAGATAATGATTTTTGAGGATGTTTGTATACGCTATAGTGGAATAAATAAGTCCCGGGATTGTGATCGACTGCAAGATGAAATGGACAGAGTTGTGAGATGGACAATGGTATGATGTTAAGTGGGGTGAAAAAGTCTTGATATGAGTCTCACCAAGAGGAAAAGTCCTCTGAGTTTTAATTACTTTGCTGATGGAATGAAAGTTCCTTCTGGGAATCACTTTAATCACCCTGGTGTTAATATGAGTACAGATCTAGACTGGGCTAATCACATTAAAAGGTTGTAATAATAATAATAATAATAATAATAATAATAATAATAATAATATAATATTAATTGTTCCGGGAATACCGTGGAGCAGAAAGAGGTAAAAGAATGTGCCGGGGCTGAATGGGTCTAACTACAAAATAAAAATTAACTTAAAACTAAACCGAAGGTTATATTTTCAGAACTTCAAACTTAACAATGTTTTAAGACAATATTACAAGTACAAGCAGCAATCATTAAACAAGATTGGGAAACATCCAAGATTCAGAACCTTAACCCTTTTGGGCTTTAAGCACCTAGTTTAACACTTTTACAAATGGAAGAAGAATGATTTCCTTATGGGCAGAAATCCCTTAATTCACAGAGCACTTGCTCCCAACATACAACATCTAGCCTTCCAGAGGCACTGGTTACAATTACAAACTGGGAAAAGAGCTAACCGGCCCTCAGTTTGTTACTGCCTACTCAAGGCAACATTACATCAATCTCGGGTCTTTCAAGGCACAACTTACAATTTGAAACAGGGGTGTATCGTACCCAACCTATAGGGCCTTTGCGGAAAAGAACACGTTAAGTAAATGGCCCGAAAC
Organism: Anabrus simplex; assembly: GCF_040414725.1. NCBI lineage: Eukaryota > Metazoa > Arthropoda > Insecta > Orthoptera > Tettigoniidae > Anabrus > Anabrus simplex. The sequence goes on from NC_090266.1 coordinate 931,892,762, forward strand.
ACAAACTGAATGGAGGCGTATACTTGCACTTATAGATAAGGAACACAAAACAACCTAAGGGGCTCTAGGCCGATGAAATGGGGGCTATTCCCAAACTACTGAGGTGACTCGTATAGAATTACTTTACCACATTACACAATGATAAACAGTTATAAAAACGTAGTCACCTCAAACCAAGATGAAAGGGAGCTCGAGAGGGTAATTCACTCTCTATCCCCGATTTACAGTTAAAGGTTTAATTAAGTTTTTACATTAGCCGGAAGGAAGGTAACATTTTAGAAAAGTTGTTACATACTAAAGAGTCGGACCTTTCCCTCGGGTTAAACTGCGGAGGTAACAAGAAAGAAAGAAAGAAGTTATGTGGCTATTACCTGGTAGATGTTCTGCTGACCGATGAAAGAGGCCGCCCGCCTCCTGCTTTGACACACACACTCATTAAGATGACGATCAATTGGCCAAGAAACGTGAAAAGCCGCAGTTTATAAACCGTCAGGGAAGGTTCGAGATCATTCAAGATGAATCAGAACACGCCCTCTGAATTTTTATTGGCAGATACAAAGTGAAGAAGAAATACGGGATTGGTTGGAAATTAATTACAAAAATTAGGGATTGGCTAGGTTCAAAACTGGCGGAAAGAAAAGGAAGAATTGCCAACCCAAAAATAAATGAACACCAATCAGTTACAAAAACCTAGAAATACAAAACTTCTTTAAATTATAAGTTCTTTCACTTTTGATTGATAGAGGAGTTCTTTTAGGCGCTAATTTTGAATGCGCGGCGTAGAGGTGTACCTCCTGGTACAGACCTTCCCCCCCAAATGTCCTTCCTTGGGGTGACACAGAAGAATTTTTAGAAAACATTTTCAGTTGATGAGAAAAAATCTAAGTTTTTTTGAAGTTGATTTGTAGCAAAAATTATTAAATGCAGATTTAGAGTATCCAGGTAGTCGTTGAAGTACATTACATGTTGATTAGATTAGACGGCAAGACCTGCCGCCACTGCCGATACCCAATTGAGGACGCCCGGACCCCTCAAGTACCCTTAGATACACCTCTCCCGCTACTATGCGAGGGGTAGTCGTGGTGATGGACGCCGCATATTAGAAGTATATGTACAGTCCGCAAATGAGTTGGTGGTAGGGTCACTGCACTTCAACCCTTGCCGGTAAGATGGACTCCGGCGCGCCGTTCAGAAGGAGGCCTTACTAGAGCGAAGAGGGTCCTTTCTTCTCTCTTGTGTCCCTCACAAGGTGTTACAGTACGGCGGCAAACGGCTGAGGGGGCACTGAAACAGTAAGATCTCGGCGACAGAAAAGTGTTTTTGCTTGAGATATGAGAGTACGATATTTATTGGTGATGCACAAGGGCGGGCGGGCGTGGAAGGTTCTTGTGTGCCAATAGCGCGGAGATGCAGGAGACGGGGGCTTGGTAATGGCCACTAAGGAATTTACAGCAGGAAAACCAGAGGGGAAGATCGTACATACAGATCATATACCACATCTAATAACATAATCGGGGCAGAAGGCCTCCGATAATAATAAAAAAAATATAACCTTCGAACTCCTGCTAAATTTAGCGGCTAACGAAAATAGCAAATCAATTAGACAGGTTTCACCTGAGAGAGGAGGACTCTAAAGATCCTCTCTCTGGCTGGATTGCTTACTAATAAGGTAACAGGTGTCAAAGAATCCAAAATGACGCACGGCCCAAGGAATCTGGGGGCAAGCTTGCCCGCGGGAACAAAGTTTCTAACCATGACTTGATCTCCGACTTTTAAGTTGGTGGGCCTCCGTCCACGATCATATCTTTCCCTAACCTTTTCATGGGAAACGTTAAGATTGGGCTTAGCTTTCTTCCATAGATCTCTAGTATTATCGGGATCTATTGTCTCTGATAATACATCATTAAGTGACCAAAGGTTAGAGAGCGGCGTGTCAGGAACAAATTTAAACATCAGAGAAGCTGGAGTGAACTTGTGAGACTCATGAACCACCGAATTTAAAGCAAAGGCCAACCAATGCAGGGACGTATTCCCCCTGGAATGATCTTCATGATAAAACGCAATTAGCGCAGATCTAAGATTACGATTGACCCGCTCAGCCAGAGATGGTTGAGGATAATACGTCGATGTAGTTACATGTGATATAGACAGGTCAAAACTCATTTACGAAAGAGGTTGGATGTAAAGGCTTTTAGCATTATCAGACACAATATGTTGACAAGGACCAAAAGAAGCAAATATGGTATTTAAACAAGAAATCGTGGACTGAGTGGTAGCCAGCTTAGTCGGAAATAACCAGGAAAATCTACTGAAACCATCTACACATACCGGAAGGAATTTGTTGGCGTTCCCCTTTGATTAGGGGAAGGGTCCGACGTAGTCTATATAGAGGCGTTCCGTGGGGCGCGACGCTTGAGGAGATGATAATAGACCAAGCTTAGTGAACAAGGTGGGTTTACTAAGCAAACAAGATTTACAAGCTTTTACTAATTCACGAATATCACCGTCCATACTTTTCCAAATGAACATCTCTCGGATCTTTTCCCGAGTTCTGAAGATGCCTAAATGCCCCCCTAATGGAGTCTCATGATAGTACTTGATGATCATAGGCACAAGAACAGCTGGAACCACAACTTTCATCTCCTGATCATGCCTCGCCGGGCAACACAAAACCCCGTTCCTCAATACATAAAGGACGACATGTTTCCCAGAAGAAAGGGTTTTAATAATAGGGGCCAGCACAGGGTCTTCACGTTTATATTTTTCAGTATCCCTAAACAACATGGGGGCATCAGTTAGAATGGCATTAATACCCGAAGGCATGGGCGTGGGAAGAGAAGAACTATCTTCCTGTTCGGTGGTCTCCACATTCTGAGAAAACATGCGGCTTAGTCCATCCGCAACAATATTTTCAGATCCTCTAATATGTCTAACATCAAATTGGAAAGCAGAAATCCTGATGGCCCAACGGGCTATACGACCTGTACGACGCGGCCTAGCTAAGACCCAACTTAAGGCTTGATTATCTGTTTCCAGGTCGAACTTGACGTGTTCCAGATAGAGGCGGAACTTCTCTAGTGCAAATAAGACTGCCAAACAACCCTCAAGTTCATAGATGGAATATTTGGCCTCTTGGGCCGATAATGTTCTAGATGCGTAGGCGATGGGTCGCCTACCGAGTTCAGTTTCCTGAAGAAGCACAGCAGCTACCGCCGATGACGAGGCGTCGGTTTGAACGATGAATTTCTTCGAAAAATCCGGCATAGCAAGAACAGGGGCGTTGTAAAGAGCTAATTTCAGATCTTCAAAAGCGGCTTGTTGAGACAGTCCCCACTCAAATTTGACGCCTTTCCTACGAAGTAAGTTCAAGGGCGCCACTCTGTTAGCGAAGTTAGGAATAAATTTCCTGAAGAAATTCACCATACCGATGAACCTGGCAATACCTTCATGTCCTTAGGAGGTTTGAAATCACGGATGGGCTGTGTTCTGGAATGATCTATGGAAACACCATCGGGCGACACAATATGCCCTAGCAATGACATAGAAGGCTTAGCAAAGGCTACCTTGGATAATTTGACAGTTAACCCAGCTTCACGAAGGCGATTGAGTACTTCCTTCAGATGATCTAGGTGTTCTTCAAAGGTCTCAGAAAATACAACGACATCATCAAGATAATGCTACAAGTATTCAAACTTGATGTCGGAGAAGACCCTATCTAGCAGTCTCGTGAGCACAGCTGCACCGGTGCGGAGCCCGGGAAGCACGCCGTTGTACTTATACAAGTTCCAATCCGTGGCAAAGGCTGTTAGATGTTCGGATTCTTCAGCTAGAGGGATCTGTTGTACGCCTGATTAAGGTCTAAGATGGTGAAGAACTTAGCTTTCCGAAACCATGAAAAACAAGGTCGGGAAGAGGCACAGATTGTAACACCACCTTCCGATTTAAAGCCCTATAGTCAATCACAGGGCTGAAGCCACCTTGGGCTTTCGGCACCAGAAAAATGAAATGGGCGATGAATACGCCGACTTAAGAGGGTCGAATAATACCATCTTTTAACATTTGGTCGATTATCTCTTTAAGAGCCTTCATTTTAGGTGGAGATAGCCTGTACGGTGGAAATCTAACTGGGATCGAATCAGTAACCTCAATCTTGTATTCAATAAGGTCAGTAACACCAAGAGTATCGGAAAATACATCTGGAAACGACTGCCACAACTTACGAATACTCTCAGCCTGCTCCTCAGGTAGATGTCTAAGGTCTAACAACATATCCTAGGTAGGCGAAACTGATGAACATGACACAGAATTACATTTTAGCAACGGAATTTTACAGTTATTAGCAAATTTGAAAGTGCACGACTTGCTCTGAATGTCGAGCACTAGACCGGTATGAGACATGAAGTCTGCTCCTAATATTATGGGGCAAGACAAGGGTTTAGCCACAAACAATTTTACCTTCCAAGTGAATTTAGAAATGCGAATTTTGGCAAAGATGTAACCTAAAATTTCTAATGGAGAAGAATTAGCCGAAACGCATTGGACCTAAGACGAACAATAATCAGAAAATTTACAAACAGTCTTTAATTTAGAATACCATTCCGCCGAAATAATAGTACAAACACTCCCAGAGTCTAATAAAGCGGTAACGGGTTCATTGTTCAACTCATTTTAAGAAAAGATACAAGTGCGGGGGTCTCCTCCGCAATCCTAAGGCATTCTTTAGGACGTTCAAATTATAAATTACAAGAACTTTTATTCGTACCTGAGCTTTCGGAGGGTTTAACCGGGGCTGAGCCTTGAAAAGATAAACACGCCGATCAGCCGGAGACACTAGTCATTTCCTATTATTTGAGTTAGTGGAGGTTGCACCAGAAGTTGAGCAGAACGGGGTGCTGTTAACATTAGGACGATTTTTGGCTAGGTGAGTAAACGATCCACATTTGAAACATCCTTGAGATTACCCTGCTTCATTCTTTGTCCCACTCTATTTTATTATTGGGCACTTGTTACACAGAAGATCCGTCGACCCACAAGTGTAGCATTTGCGGGTGGTGAAAGTTCGGCGAGGTGAAGGCCGAAAACTGTTATAGGATGGGGTGGGGGGCTCCTTAGCGACTCGTAAGGTGTCGACATACCTAACTCCTTCGGCTGAGACTGCCATCGCCTCTAATTCTACAAAAGTTTGAGGACGCGACGCGAAACACAAATACGACCTATAGGGCGGGGAAATGCCTTCAACAATCATCTGCACAATTTGATCTTCAGGGAAATGAAGAGCGAATACCCTGGTGTAAAATTTAATATCTTGGATGAAATCTGCCATATTTTCATCCAATCGCTGTACTCTGAAATAATACTTCTGTATTAGAGAGGACATTGCCCTAGCCGGAATGAAATTCGCCCGAAGGTGAGCATGGAAGTCTTCTATGGAAGACTGTTCGACTATTGCTTTGACTATTTTGTCCGAGAGGATACCTATGGAGTAAGGGTAAATAATTTGAAGAATTTGGGAATGACAAAGAGAAAACACAAGAGCGTGATCTTGAAATTCAACTAAAATCTTAAAACTGAAATGACCTCATTAGTAGAATTTACAGAAAACTTTGAAATTCCCCTAAGCAACAGAGCCAATGTATGAGGCAAACTGCTAAACCCAGGTGACGTAATAGGTAACGGCCTAGGAGGTTGAGAAGTCTCAGACACAGTATTATTTAAAAAGAAAGGCGGAGTTGAGGTACGCCGATAAGACTCTTTTTCTAATGGGGCAGAAGTTTGTTGAGTTGCCACAGATTTTCTGCTTTCTACATTCTTGGAAGAATCTTCCTCAGCAGGCAAATTGACTAAAGGGGCTTGATCGGATTTTGGAGTAGCTGCCCCAGACAACAATTGATTGACTCTATTAGACATTTTTGAAAGATGTTCAACAAGATTACTGGCTTCCTTCTTTAACTTGAGGTACAACAGGTCCCTAACTCTATTATAAAACTGAAATAAACTTGCCTGTAGTCTTTTAAGTTGGTTAGCAGAAGGATCACTCACTTCAAAAAAACTTACTACAGAAGCTAGCTCGGTGGTGTTGTCCGTGAAAGTGGATAGAGCCTCATCAATTTCTTTTTCTCCCAAAGTTGGGATACTAATTGGTAATTCTAGGGATTCCTTAAGTTTTGTTGTATCTGCCGCAACCGTGCCTCCAGATGGAACATTCCTAATTAGTAATTCATAAATTAATTCCTCCTTGCGCAAGTAGCCGGGATGGAGGACTTCGCGAGGGACAGACATGATCATAGAGAATTTACAACTTTAGAGAAAGAAAAAAAATCCAGCGACCGAGAAAATTCTTACGAGTTCGGATCGGATCCTATGTTTAGCCGTCAAAAAGGGCTTAATTGAGACCCATTCAACCACGCGCTGCTACCACTTGTTCCTGGAATACCCGTGGAGCAGAAAGAAGTAAAAGGAGGTGACGGGGTTGAATGGGTCTAACTACAAAATATTTTTTTTTGCTAGGGGCTTTACGTCGCACCGACACAGATAGGTCTTATGGCGACGATGGGATAGGAAAGGCCTAGGAGTTGGAAGGAAGCGGCCATGGCCTTAATTAAGGTACAGCCCCAGCATTTGCCTAGTGTGAACATAGGAAACCACGGAAAACCATCTTCAGGGCTGCCGATAGTGGGATTCGAACCTACTATCTCCCGGATGCAAGCTCACAGCCGCGTGCCTCTACGCGCACGGCCAACTCGCCCGGTAAAATAAAAATTAATTTAAAACTGAACTGAAGGTTATATTTTCAGAACTTCAAACTTAACAATTTTATTATGACAATATTGCAGGTACAAGTAGCAATCATTGAACAAGATTGGGAAAAATCCAAGATTCAGAACCTTAACCCTTTTGGGCTTTAAGCCCCTAGTTTTACACTTTTGCAAATGGAAGAAGAATTATTTCGTTAGGAGCAGAAATCCTTTAATTCATAGAGCATTGGCTCCCAAAATACAATATCTAGCCTTCCAAAGGCACTGGTTACAATTACAAACTAGGAAAAGAGCTAACCGGCCCTCAGTTTCTTACTGCCTACTCAAGGCAACATTACATCAATCTCGGGCCTTACAAGGCACAACTTACAATTTGAAACAGGGGTGTATCGTACCCAACCTATAGGGCCTTTGCGGAAAAGAACACGTTAAGTAAATGGCCCGAAACACAAACTGAATGGAGGCGTATACTTGCACTTATAGATAAGGAACACAAAAAAACCTAAGGGGCTCTAGGCCGATGAAATGGGGGCTATTCCCAAACTACTGAGGTGACTCGTATAGAATTACTTTACCACATTACACAATGATACACAGTTATAAAAACGTAGTCACCTCAAACCAAGATGAAAGGGAGCTCGAGAGGGTAATTCACTCTCTATCCCCGATTTACAGTTAAAGGTTTAATTAAGTTTTTACATTAGCCGGAAGGAAGGTAACATTTTAGAAAAGTTGTTACATACTAAAGAGTCGGACCTTTCCCTCGGGTTAAACTGCGGAGGTAACAAGAAAGAAAGAAAGAAGTTATGTGGCTATTACCTGGTAGATGTTCTGCTGACCGATGAAAGAGGCCGCCCGCCTCCTGCTTTGACACACACACTCATTAAGATGACGATCAATTGGCCAAGAAACGTGAAAAGCCGCAGTTTATAAACCGTCAGGGAAGGTTCGAGATCATTCAAGATGAATCAGGACACGCCCTCTTAATTGTTTTGGCAGATACAAAGTGAAGAAGAAATACGGGATTGGTTGGAAATTAATTACAAAAATTAGGGATTGGCTAGGTTCATAACTGGCGGAAAGAAAATGAAGAATTGCCAACCCAAAAATAAATGAAAACCGATCAGTTACAAAAACCTAGAAATACAAAACTTCTTTAAATTATAAGTTCTTTCACTTTTGATTGATAGAGGAGTTCTTTTAGGCGCTAATTTTGAATGCGTAGCGTAGAGGTGTATCTCCTGGTATAATAATAGTAATAATAATAATAATAATAATAATAATAATAATAATAATAATAATAATACTAATAATAATACTAATAATAATAATAATAATAATAATAATAATAATAATAATATACCGGGCGAGTTGACCGTGCGGTTATGGGCGTGTGACTGTGAGCTTGCATCCGGGAGATAGTGGGTTCGAAACCCACTGTCGGCAGACCTGAATATGGTTTTCCGTGGTTTCCCATTTTCACTTCTTCTTAATCTGCTTACCCTCCAGGGTTGGTTTTTCCCTCGGACTCAGCGTGGGATCCCACCGCTACCGCCTCAAGGGCAGTGTCCTGGAGCGTAAGACATTGGGTCGGGGGATACAACTGGGGAGAATGACCAGTATCTAGCCCGGGCGGCCTCACCTGCTATGCTGTACAGGGGCCTTGCTGAGGGATGGGAAGATTGGAAGGAATAGACAGGGAAGAGGGAAGGAAGCGGCCGTGGCCTAAAGTTAGGTACCATCCCGGTATTTGCCTGGAGGAGAAGTGGGAAACCACGTAAAACCACTTCCAGGATAGCTGAGGTGGGAATCGAACCCACCTCTACTCAGTTGACCTCCCGAGGCTGAGTGGACCCCGTTACAGCCCTCGTACCACTTTTCAAATATCGTGGCAGAGCCGGGAATCGAACCCGGGCCTTCGGGTGGCACCTAATCACACTAACCAGTACACCACAGAGGCGGACTTCCAATTTTCACACCACTCAGCCTCGGGAGGTCAATTGAGTAGAGGTGGGTTCGATTCCCACCTCAGCCATCCTGGAAGTGGTTTTCCGTGGTTTCCCACTTCTGCTCCAGGCAAATGCCGGGGTTTATTTATTTGTTATTTATTTATTGTCTTGTTTTATAGGGCGGGACTCAGGCTATGAAGCCTGCTATTCTGTCCAATCATACATAAACCTACATGAAGAGTTAAATATACACTAAATTATCTACAATTTAATATCTTAAGGTATCAATTAAATGTTTTAATTAACCTAATAACTTAGCTGTGATCTAATCCTACTATGTTATGAGAAATTATTATTATTTATTAACCAGGTTTGACAGAGTTTCTTAAAGCGGAGGTGGTTTGACACGCTCCTAATTTCAGCGGGTAGGGAATTCCAAATTCGGCTGGCGGCGACTATACATGATCTACTGTAGCCAGTTGAGCCGTGAATGGGAATGCTTAGTACTGAGGTGGATGATGATCTGGTAGGAATACTCGAAGGTGATGCTAGGTAATGGAATTGTGTGGCAAGGTATTCAGGTGTGTTAAGGTTCAGTATACGATGTAACAGGGAAAGAGTGTGTAAATTTCGTCGCTCTCTTAAGCGTAGCCATGAAAGCCTATCAAATGCGGGAGAAATATGCCTAAACCTTGGTATATCTGAAATAAATCGAACACATGCTGCGTTATGTGCCTTTTGGAGCTTGATGGAAAGTGAGGCGTTCAGGTTACTGTATACTACGTCACAGTAGTCGAATATTGGCATTACCATACTTTGGATAAGCAGTTTTCTTACATTTTGAGGAAGTAAATCTCTAAGTTTTTTAAGGGAATGTAAGAAATAAAACATTCGCTGACATATACCTGTTACATGATCGTTCCAACTATCGTTTTCATCCATTACCATCCCTAAGTTTTTAACTGTGTCTTTGAATTGTAACTGAGTGCCTCTTAATGTTATTGAGTGGGTATGGACGTCTGTAAGTCGTGTGTGGGTTTTTTGGGTAGCTAAAATAATACACTGCGATTTTTGGGCATTGATTTTAGTGCATGGTCATCAGTCCACCTACATATTCTTCCTAGGTCGTCATTCATATTATTTATTGCAGTCGTTACGTCACGAGGATGTGCATGTGTATATATTTGTATGTCGTCTGTGTACACATAATATTGACAATGTTTAATTACCTGTGTTAGTCCTGAAATGAAGATCGAAAATAGGAGTGGTGCTAGCACTGACCCCTGTTGTATTCCAGTCTCTACAGATTGCCATGAAGAGAAATTTTCACCTGTAGATACACACTGCCGGCGATCAGAGAGAGGAATACATCCAGGATAGTGTGCTTTGTGAGACATTAAGAGCGCGTAATTTTGCTATTAGTATGTCCGTGTCAACGCAGTCGAAGGCCTTGCTAAGGTCTAGAATAGTTAAAACAGTAACTTCTCCCTTATCCATAGCCACTCTTATGTAGTTTGTAACTTTAAGCAGTGAAGTAGTTGTGCTATGATTGCTTCTAAAACCAGATTGGTATTTGTCAAGAAGCATATTGTTATTTAAATATGCGGTTATTTGTCTGTGAACTAACCTAATTCCACGGCCGCTTCCTTCCCTCTTCCTTGTCTATCCCTTCCAATCTTCCCATCCCCCCGCAAGGCCCCTGTTTAGCATAGTAGCTGAGGCCACCTGGGCGAGGTACTGGTCATCCTCCCCAGTTGTATCAGCCGACCCAGAGTCTGAAGCTCCAGGACACTGCCCTTGAGGTGGTAGAGGTGGGATCCCTCGCTGAGTCCGAGGGAAAAACCGACCCTGGAGGATAAACAGACAAAGAAGAAGAAGAGAGCAAATCGGGGCGGATTTTAATTTATAGGAAGAGAAATTAGGAATTGAAATAGTTTACGAAGGGAGATGTTCGATAAACTTCCAAATTTTGAAATAATTTAAGAAGAGACTATGCAAACAATTGATAAGGACCTGCCTGCTGGGCGAGAGCCCAATCAATCAATCAATCAATCAATCAATCAATCAATCAATCAATCAATCAATCAATGATTTGCATTTAGGACAGTTGGTGAGATGGCAGATTCCCAATCTGTTGTTTACTTAGTCTTTTCTTAAATAACTGCAAAGAATTTGGAAATTTAACAGAGTTCGAAAGCTTTAGTTGCTTAAGTGTGTCCAGTGTCCAGTATTTGGGAGATAGTGGGTTCGAACCCCACTGTCGGCAGCCCTGAATATGGTTTCCCATGGTTTCCCATTTTTACAACAATCAAACGCTGGGACTGTACCTCAATTAAGGCCACAGGCACTTCCTTCCCACTCCTGGCCCTTTCCTGTTCCATCGTTGACGTAGTAAGACCTAGCTGTGCAGGTGCGACGTAAAGGAACTTGTAAAAAAAAGGTAATTTCACTCCATCAATGCAGTAATTTAAACTGCTAGGACTTTTCCTATTAGTGTAACTCACAACCTGACTTTTAACCCCATTTAACTCTATACCATTGCCTGCTGTCCATCTCCACATTGTCGATGTCTTTTTGCAGTCGCTTACAATCGTGTAACTTATTTATTACTCTATACAGTATAACATCATCAGCAAACAGCCTTATCCCTCATTCCAGGTCTTTACTCATATTGTTACCGTCCAGGCTTCTCCAGCCATACTAATTTATTGTACAGTCCTGTTACGTGATATCACTCGATATCAAGATTATCCGTCATCGGAAATTATTCATTAACAGATATTAATTTATTATTCATTAACAGATATTAATTTAACTTCAATTAATTGTAAATAAGGCTTTTGGAATCATATTGTATATATTAGAACATCATTTATTATTTAAATTATAAGATAGGAATTCATTATGTACTGTAAATATGGTCAATATGTTGAGCCTGAGTTTGTGTCTTTTCATCTCATATTGTGTACACGGAAAAGTTATTCTTGAAGCGGGGAAGTTATGATGAGTCATTGGGTTTAACTCATGAGTACTGTACTATACAGTGCAAGGCTAGCAAGCTAGGAGACTACATCATCGACACGCCTACTGGTTACGGGTGAAGAGTGAAGAGAGGGATGATATGATATGAGATCTGTGAATCAGATGCTTCGTTGTATAGAGATTTGGCATGGAGTAGTTACCAAGGGTGGAGAGCGCCCGGGTATATTATCTTGCGCGGAGCAATCCTCAAGACACAACTACTTTATTATTTTGAGACAGTGAGTGGTCGCTTCGAGAGACAATCATTTTCGGGACAGTGAGTTGTCGCTTCTAGACACAGTACGTATCTGCTGTGATGTTGTCGGGTCAGGGTGAGACGAAACAAGCATACGGCTTGTGATATATTCTATAATTATTCTGGACGAAGAACTACGTTAGTTCAAGTCCACGGTACTTGGTACAAGTCTTTATATCAGGAGAGTAGCTAAGTTGGATTAAGATATCTAATAACATGGAAAAATTCATAACTCTGAATCTTCTCCTCCTACGATCAACGGTGATCAATTTTCACAAGCATAGGGCCAATGTCTAATTTAAAGACTAGGCTTTTAGGGAGTGCTAGTCCAGATAGCCCAAACCATATCGCAGAAGGAAGGAAGGAAGGAAGGATGTCCACGGAGCCAGTCTGCAACGAGAAAAGGGGAACGAGTAACCACGGAATACAGATGACCTCAACGGAAGCTACTATTGGTGAGCCACAATTAGACAATGCAAGCAACAGTAAATTACAGTAACGTTAAATTTTTAATTCCCTCCAAGCTAAAAGGTACTTTTCCGACTCATCTAATTTTTTTGTTTAATGAATTCATTTGACTATTGCGTTAATTTTCATTCTCAAAGCGATACTTAATGGTTAATTATTTAAAATCCTACCTCTGTGGTTTAAGTATAAGTCTCTATGCTATTAAATATAAATTTTGCTGCACAGTTTTGTTTAAAACTGTTAAGCTGGCGCCCAAACATTACATAGAGAAATGGGAAACCATGGAGTGACAATTGACTCCATTTGCGGGCAAGCCACATATAGTTTATATTTATATTCATGTATCCCCAGCTATTAACTTTCGTCTCCTCAAGTGTGAACCTTAGGAGAGCGAACAGTTACAATATTAATTATATATAATAATATCATTGGTTTTACGTCTCACTAACAAGTTTTGACTGCTTTTGTATATATATATATATATATATATATATATATAAAACAAAGGTCCAATAATACTGCCTTGAGGAATTCCCGTCTTAATGATTACAGAATCAGATTATACTTCATCTCCTCCAGTTCTCTGAGTTCTATTTTTTAGAAATATAGCCACCAATTCAGTCACTCTTTTGTCCAGTCCAGTAATTGCACTCATTTTTGCCAGTACCCTGACAAACGCCTTAGATAGGTCACACGTGGTACAGTCCATTTGACCGTCTGAATCTAGGATATCTGCTATACCTTGCTGGAATCCTGCAAGTTGAGCTTCAGCGGAATATCCTTTCCTAAACCCGAACTGCCTTGTATCGAAACAGTTATTAATTTTGCAAACATGCTTAATGTAATCGGGAAGAATGCGTTCCAGAAACTTAACTGCAACATACGCAAAACTGATTGGCCTATAATTTTCGGCTCTATGTTTATCACCCTTTCCTTTATGCACAGGGGCTACTATAACAGCTGTCCATTCATTTGGGATACCTCTTCCATGCAAATAGTAATCAAAGAAATAATTCTGATATGATACTATTTCCTAACCCACTGTCTTTCATACATCCTGTTGTATGTCCGTCGCTCCCTTCTCGATCCGCCAGCCAGCTACACGCGTGCCAGTGTGTTATTCTTCGAGGCTCGACGCGCAGCCCTCAGTGCGCGTGCCTGGAACGTCGTGTGCGCTATATAAAGGAGCTCCTAGCCTGTCCAGACGCCCACTGACCCCGGTGTCCAGCTCCAGAATACACCCTACGTCGAGCACGGAGGCTACTCCTCTTGAAAATGTGCTTCGGCCAGGTGGACTGAATTTCTGGCAGTAAGAGGTCTCACCTCGGGTCACCGCTCCTCTTGCCTATTCCGCTGTCCATACCTAGTCTTACCATTATATGCCACTATCATTCCCTAGCTAATGCAAGCTCCCATTATCGACTTAGTTTCGCTAAGTAGGAACTCTTCAGTCATTGAACTTACGTTAATGAACTCAGACACTTCAACAAGGAAGGACTCTCTGAGATATTTACGTCAGTGCTTCTGATAGTTTTCGACTATCAAGAACTTTTCACGTCACAAAGACTATCTTTCCGAAATAGTAGTGAACGTGAATACTCCAACGTGTATATAGCGTACAAAGACAGACTCTTTCTCCAAATTCATAGTTCAATTTGCTTCGAGATAACTTTCAGTTTGTTAGTGTAAATATTGTAATTTTACATGTGAAGCAAATAAAGAAGTTGTGCTTTTTGTAAACCCAACCTTGTTTACAACACATCCCTAGAAATATTATCCATTCTAGCTGCTTCTCTAGTTTTCAAATTTGTAAATTATTTTAAATATCTTTGTTATGATAGGTAAATTTCAGTATTTCGTTAGTATTAGTCACCTGCTCTACTTGGACATTTTCCTTGTAACCAAACATTTTTACATACTGCTGACTGAATACTTCTGCCTTCTGTAGATTCTCACATTCTCACTCCCCTTGTTCATTAATGATTCCTGGGTTGTTCTTCTTGGAGCCTGTTTCAGCCTTAAGGTACCTATACATTCCCTTGCATTTTTCAGTAAAGTTTGTATGACTGCCAGTTATGCTTGCCATCATGTTATCCTTAGCTGACTTTTTCTCTAGGTTCAATTTCCTAGTAAGTTCCTTCAATTTCTCCTTACGTCCTCCTTACAACCTTCCTTTCTAAACCCCCATGTCACTACAGCCCTTGAAGGGCCTTGGCCTACCAAGCGACCACTGCTCAGCCCGAAGGCCTGCAGATTACGAGGTGTCAGCACGACGAATCCTCTCGGCCGTTATTCTTGGCTTTCTAGACCGGGGCCGCCATCTCACCGTCAGATAGCTCCAAAATTCTAATCACTTAGGCTGAGTGGATCTCGATCCAGCCCTGATGTCCAGGTAAAAATCCCTGACCTGGCCGGGAATCGAACCCGGGAACTCCGAGTAAGAGGCAGCCACGCTACCCCTATACGATGGGGCCGGCAACCTTCCTTTCTATCACATTTAATTTTAACTTTTGACGAAAACAGCTTCATGATCACTTGTACCATCTATTACTTCAGTTTCTCTATAGAGCTCATATGGTTTTACCAGCACCACGTCCAGAATATTTTCCCCTCTAGTTGGTACCATCAAATCCTGATTCAGCTGTCCTTCCTAGAATAACTGATATGCCATTTGTTGGTCATGATTCGCATTGCCTTCCCAACTGACATTTTGTAAATTGACATCACTGTTACAGTTACGTTCCTCTCTGTATTGTTTCCCACATATCTGATTATCTTATCAAATAATTCCGAATCGGCGTTTGCGCCACCCTTTCCAAGCCTGTATACTCCAAAAACATCAAGTTGCCTATTATCTTTAGATATGCGCCTTACACCTCGTATTTCATGTTTGTCATCTTTCACTTTTTCGTAGCTTACAAATTCTGCTTTCACCGGAATGAATACTCCCCCTTATGCCATTCCTATCCTGTTACTACAATAAACACTCCAGTTCCGTGAGAAAATTTTCTGCATCCATAATACTATTTCTCAGCCATGATTCAACTTGTATTACAGTATCTGGTAAGTATATATCCATTAAATTAATTCTGTTTC
This sequence comes from Anabrus simplex, assembly GCF_040414725.1. Classification (NCBI taxonomy): domain Eukaryota; kingdom Metazoa; phylum Arthropoda; class Insecta; order Orthoptera; family Tettigoniidae; genus Anabrus; species Anabrus simplex. The sequence goes on from NC_090266.1 coordinate 931,908,307, forward strand.
TTTCTTTGCAATACTTCTACAGTTCAACACTAACGTTTTTATATCACTACTTGACTTCCACATCACTGTACCCTAATCACCGCTCCCTAGTACCCTCAGTTTCCCTGAAAGTACCTCTCTATAAATCTTCTAAACAAACTTCCCAACTTATACGTACCACTGCGGTTCAAGTGAAGGTCATTTGAGAGTAGATCCCTATCTCCTACCCACCCATTGGGATCTAGATATCTCACTCCCGGTTTCCCACATACCCATTCTATAGTCTCATTTAAATCACCGATTGCCTTCCAGTCAGTATCCCTCCAACACGGCATTTCTCTGGTATTGTCCATTTCCTTAAACGTCACCCGTTCAGCATTAAGCAGATCCCACACATCCCCAAATATGTTGTTACTTGTACCCGCTTGCCCTACGTTGTAGGTACCAACATGAAAAACTACCGCCTTGTATTCTCCTTTCCCTCCTCCTTCTCTTCTTTCTATTTCCTCAACATCTGCCTTAACCTAATTCCTAGGTAACTCTCTACCTTGGTTCCCTTTCCTCCACACACTTATCCGACATGTCTAACAATGGAATTCCCCATGACCAGAGGGTCAACCCTGCACACATCATTTGATCCCCTCCCCTCCTGTTCTCCCCTATCTTTCCTGACGGCTGAAGAAGCTGCCTATACGGGGCAAGTTGGTCGTGCGGTTAGGGCCGCGCAGCTGTGAGCTTGCATCCGGGAGATAGTGGGTTCGAATCCCACTGTCGGCAGCCCTGAAGATGGTTTTCCGTGGTTTCCCATTTTCACACCAGGCAAATGCTGGGGCTGTACCTTAATCAAGGCCACGGCGGCTTCCTTCTCATTCCCAGGCCTTTCCTGACCCATCGTCGCCATAAGACCTATCTGTGTCGGTGCGACGTAAAGCAAAATAGCAAAAAAAATAGAAGCTACCTCATCCTCCTTTTCTCTCTTCCATCACCCTGATCCATCGTTTTTCCCTATCCTCTACTGTACATTTCCCTTTCCTACCTTTTCCTTATGCCTTTGCTGGCAGGACCTAGTGTTTACAGAGCACTAAGTCTTCTGGTATGGGCTAGAGCAATTTTGTTACTTTCATTGATCTGTCTCTGTCTTATCCTTGGCTTTGACAAAATGAAAGTGACTGAGGTATGAGCGATGCTAGTAATGCCATTCCTTACGCATCCAGTCCCTGCTATGAATGGTGTGAAACTGTTGCTCATAGGGCCAGTTGGTGCAAGCATTTCAGTGGGCTTGGCAGACTGATATGTTATAGCAACTTCTGGCTCGGTGAGGAAAGCAACGGGAAACTACCTCACGCCTCATTTCCCTAGTACGCCTCTTCAGTGATGCCTAGGCCATATATGACAGCTCATGGCGGAACTGTTGAGGATCCAACCAGCCTTCGGGCTGATGACTAAACATACATACATACATACATACATACATACATACATACATACATACATACATACATACATACATACATACACCTTTTCCTTTCCTCCTACTACCGCACTCCTCTGCAACAGTTCCCTGTTCCTCTTCCCTCTGCTGTTCTACCTACAGTGACTCATACTGGTTTCTCACCGACACCTGTCCTGAATAGACCCCTTAGCCTGATATTTTCCTCCCCTTAAAACAGACAAATGGCGATTGATTATTCATGGTGAATGCGATGTTCGAAATGAAACGTTACGTTGTGTCCTAAAAATAAGCAGTAGCGAGTGGAGATGAGGATTTCGGTGATGATGACGAGGATCCAGCCTGTATTTATTGTAATGGTGTTTTTCAAAATCTCGTGAACATTGGATTCGCTGCCGGCACTGGGCCTCTATCGACCAGGAATGGCCATCGAGGCCAATCATACTGATGTGAATTTTACAACTTACATTATCCGTGCTGATTACTTAAAATCATTTTTCGTTAAGCAATATTGTTTTCTCTTGTCTTTCAAATGCGCGCTCTGGTGCAAAGTAAGGGCGTCAAATGCGCAAGAGTACATATTTACCACTATTTTACAAGACCCGTTTTAGTTTGGATAATTGCTACGTTCTTCTTTGGCCAAATCAACAAAGAATATCTGAGGCAACTTTCAGCGCTAAAATTTGGATTTTGGTTCACGAAATCTAACAAGAAGCAGAAAATGTGTTCACTTAAGGTGGTCTTGCTCTAATCATTGAAGTTTATACGAAGAACTTGAAAATAACATTCAAGATCATGTTTATAACATTTCTTTGCAGATATACCAAGAATGATCGGAATGAAAATGTTTTCTCGATGTGCCCGACAATTTTTATTTCATCTTTTAGGACTTGAAACGTCCTAGTTGATATCCCCTTAATACATGCAGAGCATTTTGGGGATCGTTCTGGTATAATATTTGTAATTCATTATAGATAGGATAGGAAAAGAAGCGGTCATGGCATTGAGGAAGTTGAAGTTGCAGCATATTCTTGAAATTGAAATGAACAAGTCGCAGAAAACCATTTCATTGTAGGAGTGACTCAAGTATTCGAATCTACTCGCCTCCAAAGTCCAGGGTTCTCGGCACACTAACTAGCACCTTGACTAATGAAAAGAAATGGTTCGTGAACCTTTACTTTTCAGTAATAATATTTCCTTGATGAATTCTTCTTAATGGAGTGCAGAGAAACCTGAATTGATCGGAGCTTGTATAAAACTGACTACTATCGTTAGGGAATAATTCACTGGTCCCAGGAAATTACTATTGAAGACGGTATACAAGTAATAATATGAAAAGGGACCTATCCAGTGTGGGAATAGAAAAGTTTGCTGATTATTACGAAAATTGTCCTGCTTCTAGTATTGACTTTTGTAAGCCATTTCCATAGAAATGTCGATTTGTTAACACTTCCAATTTACCGGGCGAGTTGGCCGTTCGGTTAGGAGCGCGCGGCTGTGAGCTTGCATCCGGGAAATAGTGGGTTCGAATCCCACTGTCAGCAGCCCTGAAGATGGTTTTCCATGGTTTCCCATTTTCACACCAAGCAAATGCTGGGGCTGTACCTTAATTAAGGCCACGGCCACTTCCTTCCAACTCCTAGGCCTTTCCTATCCGATCGTCGCCATAAGACCTCTCTGTGTTGGTGCGACGTAAAGCCACTAGAAAAAAGAAAAAACACTTCCAATTTTGTAACTATGTTTGATGCGACTATATTTTCCAGGCAAATTTTCAAACATACATCCAATTCTCAAGGGTCAGACATTGACTTTTCTCACACTTCTTTCGAAGTGACTTTGGAATTACGTTTTTAAAGAGTAATACTGCTCTATCCCTTTTACTTCCGCAAAATGAAGAAGTCGTAGTCGTAGCAGTCATAGTCGTAGAAGAGCATAATACTGATACAACTGAAGTACATCATTTCAGAAAGTTCGAAGAAAAAAGATGGCAACTTTTCAGTTATTCCTATTTTTGCAAATAACTGCCAACGAGCGATATATTTGTGTAATAGTAGCATACGTCCAACAGTCCTTAGATGAAGTACGAATGAAATTATGATCATTTATCTACGAACTAGAAAACCCGAAGCACCTAGTACATATTTTGAATATTACTTGCCTGCAGCACTGGTTTCCACAGCAGGATGAATGTTTCGTTAATAAGTATAACAAAAGTGAGGAATGTGGATGCATTAAAAAAAATAGATGTTGTAGCAGGTGGATATATATATATATATATATATATATATATATATATATATATATATATATATGCATTCCTATATATAACAAGAAGAAGAGAGAACGAAATTCTAATCAACAGAAAACTCGAACAAAATTCTGGACATAAATACTTGAGTAAAATATAGATTTAATTCCGAAGAAACACAAAAGGAGGAAACGAATGTAAAACTCACCGTTAGATATGTATTTGCTTAAAGATTAGCTGAATTTATATACCGTAAATTTTTACAAATAGAATTACAGGCACCGTACTGATAACTTTACTTAAATAACAGTGTATACTCTCAGAATTTTGTTTGTATAATTTCGACGACTTGTTTGAAAATACTTTTCCTTTACAAGTTGGTTTACGTCGCACCGACACATAAGTCTTATAGCGACGATAGGATAGGAAGGGACTAGGTGTGGGAAGGAAGCATCCGTAGCCTTAATAAAAGTACAGCCCCAGAATTTGCCTGGTGTGAAAATGGTAAACAACGGAAAACCATCCTCAGGACTGCCGGCAGTGGGGTTTGAATGTTTGAAAATACGAAAATATATCAAGTTTCATAAGATTAAATATACTGTATGAACTACTATGTAGTGATCTGGCACTTTAAAGAACTAGATTACTTAATTTAGTTCAATGCACATTACCAGAATTGGGTAACAGCGGAGATACAATACTCTAAGGTATGATTTCATAATGGTCAAGTTTCACTGTAGTTCTCCATTATTCTCTTAGTGGTCTTCAATTGCGAGTTTTATTGGTGAGGATTTCTAATACCGAAATTATACATGAAATGCTGAAAAGAACGTAATATTCAGTACAGATTATTTAATATCCACTTTATTAATTTCAGTGTCCACTTAGTCAAATCATAATTCCTGTGAAGGATACAAAATGCCAGAACTCGTTCTACGCTGAAAGGGCTGGTGAACATCACATTTCCAATTGTGAATTTATTCCTTTATTCAAAATCAAAATACTGAACAGGCTTGAAATATACTTGTCATTGCACCTTTTACGGTTTTCAATAATTTAGGTAACAATTTAAAGTAGGCTACATGGGAAGACTCTAAAACTTTCGGAATTGTGTCTAACATTAACAATTCAATACATCCTGTTAAGGAAGTGGCTGAAGTAAAACATAAAACAAGCTACAAACAGGATTACAAAATCAAAATTATTTCTTATTGAATAGCACTCTACTTGTCTCATGTAATATCCATTCTCTCTCATATCATTCATATTGAAATCCTTTGCAACTTATACATTATATCTTGGAAGTGAAATACAGAAAAGTTAGGATTCAACGGTGTACAGAGGACAGGAAATGTTCTAAGAGGAACTCCAGATGGGGCTCTCAGACTCAATTCGAGCAGTTTTTATTTACTCTAAATTTAAAACTAATTGCCTACTTTAAGTAATTCATGTCTATATTTTACAGTGTTTTGGAGGTAAATGAATGAATGATTTTACATATTTTATTCCTGTTTTATTTACTTCCATTAGCTAAAGGTATTAGTGAATTTAGCAAAATTCGTTAAGCCTTACAGACCAATCATTGATCATTGAAATTATAAATTTTAAAACAAATATTTGACTGACACTAGGTGAGTGTAATTCTTAGGTGGACAAGTAAGTCACCTGGGAAGTATAAGATTCTCCTATCTCCGTACATGGAAATTGTCTAATCTACCATCAGTCCATTAGTAAATATCGCTAATGGCACCATCATTATGAGATTTTCAACCTCTTTGAATATCAGATAAGATATTCATTCCTGGTGGAGAATTCGTGGACTGATGGAGATCATTGCCTTCATGGCTAATCAGTAAGATTATATCTCACTCTACCAGACTAACTTAAACTGTAAAGAAATCACTTCAGAGCTTTAAAAGAGGCCATGAATAATAACACAATGGAATTTTTTTCAGTTTCAAACATAAGCTGTTTTTACTCATTTCGGTGTCGTTAGCCTCAATTCCAGTTCCTGCAAATTGATATCGAAAAACTATAGTGACTACCATTAAGTGCAATTCCGTGCTGGTATACATCCAACTAGGGATTACTCTCTCGTTAGCTGTTTTCAATTCAATCATTTCGGCGTGTCGTTTCTAACCAATATTCTATAATAACTTACGACATCTTTTCCTCAAATACTTCCCAGGATTGTAGTTCTGAGACTAGTTAGTTAATGATGTCCCAACACCGACATCCAGGAGAAATGCCAAATATTCAAGAATGTCTTTGAAGTCATATTTTCTTAGAAATACGGGTTATGAAGAAAGCGCGTTTTATCGTCTTCATTTCTGAGGACAATGAGTGACAGTACTCACTATGAGACTAACAACTGCAAAGTGCTTCATGCAAAATTAAGAGTGAAGGATAAGACACTACCTACAAACCCTAATTTCAATATTTTCTCTGATGGAATTTTTCAAACTGCCTTGTATAATGTATTTGCTGTAGTGCCAAGTAATATGCAAAGGTAATATATGAAACCTAATGAGATTGCGCAACTACTTAGTTATTTATCATATCAGTTATTCTCTAAACTGCCCAGTTTCATTGCTAAATGGTTAGCATGCTAGCCTTTCGTCCAAGGGGTCCTGGTTATATTCCCGGCCGGGTAGGGGATTTTAACATTAATTGATTAATTCGTCCGGCTCGGGGTCTAGGTGTTTGTGTTGTCTTCAATATTAGTATACATTATCTTAGGTAGCGCCCCATCCTCACAGGAATGCAGGCCGTCTACTAGAAAAATACCTGCACCAGGCCTCTCCAGAGGCCTAATGCCATTATTTATTTTTCTGTAAACGTTATTGAAAGGGATATTAATTCTAGTGCCACATGTTTTTACTTCATGCTCTCCTGGACTACATCATAAACAAAGAAATATTCCATGGCGGACATGATAAATCTCTCTGCCCAACGTACTGGCAGACGACTCTCCGTCAATCGCAAAAGGAGGATTCTATAATAGAAAACATCAATCTGTCCTTTGTACATCGTTTAATCAAGATTTAACGGAATTAACTATCAATGCAATTAGAATTATACACAAATTATATATATACCTGATGATGATTCATGCATTTCGTAGCCATTGATGTGCGTTGAGACACCTGCAAAATCAACCCAAGCTCACACATTGTTAATCTAGCATACATATGAAATACAGCACATATGGGATATGGGAAGGAATGAAACTTATCTATTATACTGAACTCCGTAAAAGTGAATATTGCAGTTGTAGGAAAAAAAGGGCCTGCAGTTAACCACAGTCGCAGATACTTTTCTCTATGGTACTTATTTCCGAAGCTTGAAACTGATTGAAAGGCACTTGTTAACAAAAATTCTGTGAAATATTTTCTATACCCGAAATGAGTGTTTAAGTTTGCGGAGTCACAGCGAGATATAACGCATAGTTACCTATATGTAGCTATACAAGCTACAGGTAAATATGGACAATTTGTAAACAAATAATACCTTTGAGGAAAGATACTCTACAAATTCCTCTGAGGGATTTATCTGGAAGGGTGAAGGTAAATTTTTTAGTTTATCAGTCGCCTTGAATGAATAAGGACATTTTAAACTATTAATACCTCAAACTACTCTTTTCAATTTACACCCGTCGCACTCATAAGCTATAACAGCGCAGGTAGGAAAAGAGAGATGAAGGAATTGAAAAAAATAATAGGAAGCACGTTATCAGGAATATCTGCGACCAGGTGTGGTATTCAGAGGGCGTTAAAATTATCTACCAGATAGTAAAGAGATGTCACCGATCACCGTGGGACAACGAGAGAACATCATGGTTGAACGAGTTACTGCTGACGGACCAGCAGATATCCAATACCAGCAGAAGATATATTTTGGTGAATAAGAAAATGGAGAGTGGCAAGAGGACATGAACAGCGCCATTCCAGGCGATGTGTTGAAGTTACTTGCACAACAAAATGCACAATTTCCTATAGATCTATTCAGCATGATCACCGAGGAAAATGAGGTACTCCCCACATTAGATAACTAGTACTGGAATCACAATTTGGAAGGACGAAGATAATGATTGCTTTCTCAATCCACCGATACGTCTACAGGATCGCATAATGAAGATTTTTTGAGCACATATTAGATACACCTCACCAGGACATTTATAAATCCCACCAAAACAGTATGATATAATGAAAGGTAGAGGGTCTATCGGGGTGTAGATCATGCTGTAAGCTTCCTAATGCAACTACTCTTAGAGAAACAGAAGATGATCCACATAGCATTCTTGATTCTAGGCAAAATGTTTGATCAAAAACTTCATGATTTCACCTAGCACACGCTCAGGTTTCATGTATCCGCAATTTACATTCGTCGGGTCCAGCTCCTCAACACCACTCCAGTCCGATGCGCCGTAGAAACCTTAAAATCGTTTGATATCCATGTTGGTGATTTACATGATTCACCTTTGTTCCCACTGCTGTTTTTGTTGATATTATCGTGATCGCCAGTGAATATCACCAATACCTACAACAGCTCCTGCAACGTTGGAATACACAACTAGATGAATGTAAACTGTGGCATAATATGCGGAAAATAGAGTTCTTAGAGTATATAGAGCAACTCGGAGGTTCAATCAAAGGTGATGGCGTTGAACTTACCAAAACATCCAAGTTGAAATATGAGGAATAGGTAATTTCTTCAGATTTCAGTGCTTTGCCCTGCATACAGAACAGATTGAATGCAACTTGAGTGGAATGGTGGTGAGTCTAGAGAGTTCTCGCTGATTGGACTACTCTATCTGAAATTAAATCTCTATATGACGGCCATTCACACAGTGGCGTTATATGGGACGGAATACTGTTTCAGCCGCAAGGAAACGTGTACAGTCATTACACGTTATGAAAATAAGGATGCTTCGGTGGCCACTGAGACTCAGTAGATTTGATCATATCACCAACCAGGGTATAGGAAGACATTTGGGGTCGCACCAATCAGTAATAATATGCGTAACACTGAAGTTCGATAGTATGGGTACGTTGTGTGTAGAGACGGCAATTCACCCACGAAGATAACACTGATTCTCAATCCTGAATGACAGTGGTCACGGGGAAGCCCGAAGAAGTGATAACTCGACACGTTATGAGAGGACATGGACATCACAAATGTCGCCTCAAACGACGTGACCGATTGTGTGAAATGGAGAACTAAGTTGTAAAAGAAGAGGATCCTGAACTAATGCGGTATATACTCTTGGAAGAATTAGTTACTACTTCTAAATTTTTCACCTCAGAAATTATTATTTCTGGAACAAACCATTAACTTCTTCCCTATTACTTATTACTGGGATCATAGCGTATAGAAGAGGAAGTGTGTGCTCTCCGTGAGTTACCGTCAACCGCCGCACAGATGACACTGGCAACACCTCTGTGGCGCCGTGAAATTAACAGAGGCATGTAGAGTACTATCATTGCTTATATCTGCGCAATAAACTGACGCATGCAACTGACGTTCAAAGATGACTTCAGTAGTTGGACAATCAGGAGTATTTTCGGGATGATTTAGCGCCACTCGTATCTCTTTTGCGCGGAAGAAGAATCGACACTTCAAGTAGTGAAATACAAGTTTAGGCAGCATACACAACACATGATCTTCGCAGCATCCCAATTGCGACGACTTCACCTTAATAACATCTAGGCTATCCAAACACTCACGAAACATATCCCACACAAACTATTAGCACGCGATAGCCTTTCCAAAACAAACTTTTCCACTCGCAACAGCATATTATAAACACTTTCCTGTGCATACGTAAGACGTGCACTCTGTGTAGACACGTAATCATTAATTAGTGTTAGCGAAGCAGGTACCGGCACATTGTCACCTTGGATGAAAGGTAGGCAGAATTCACACAGCGTTACTTTTGAAATATTTTGCTCCACGTATCGGCTAAATGATACACTATGCACTTTGCCAAAACTCTGCTGACTTAAATCAGGTAAACTCTTCTCCCAGTCCGGTATTTGAATTTCATCTTCAAGATTCACAATTTTTTCCTTGCTTTTATCTTCAGCTTGAGTTTTCACTTCACGATTTTTGCACTCAGTTACTCTTGCAAGAATTCGCATATGATTAAGAAGAGACGTTAAGGGGTATTCAGCTCGGTGCTCACAGTTTCCGCCAGAGGACAAAGCAAGTTAAGTTGATAGGTACCTAAATGGACTGCAACATATGTAAATGTATAAAGTCAATAGTGGAAGGATGATCGTCACAACTTAGTGATCGCAGGATACCAAAATGGCCTTCTAGAGGGATCTTGATTAAAATTTCCTGTCAAAACGTAGCTGTAATTGTTTTTCCACAAATATTCTGACACTTTTAAAGTGCTTTATAAGGTAACTCTTAAGGACTCCAGTGGTCTTTGTGAATGTGTTTTGGGTATCTCTGAGGATATACTGCCAGTTCATTAAAGTGTCATATGCCTGTGATCCTTTATGCAGTGCTTGGGTAGGGGTGGATAAATGTAATGCGTCTATCAGGCAGTTGAAAGCACTTGTGAAAGTTTACGTTGCTTCGCTGTCTTCTAAACACTCTGAATTGATACCCTGATAGAATTCTTACCATTAACGACAAATCTACCGGAAAGTTGAAATGCCATCCTTACATTCATTCGTTGAAACGAATTATGATCCAAATAAACAGAAATAAGTATATAGCAAACTTTCAATCCGGAAAATTCGGAAGATACACTGACTGACAGTGACAATGCAACACCAAGGAGGAGTGGTTCGAAAGGGATAAAGTTGGAGAAAAAACAGAGACGGCACGGATGAATAATTGATGTTTATTTCAAACCGATATGCAGGTTACACAATGCGCACGGCATCGACTCAGTAGGATGTAGGACCACCGCGAGCGGCGATGCACGCAGAAACACGTCGAGGTACAGAGTCAATAAGAGTGCGGATGGTGTCCTGAGGATGGTTCTCCATTCTCTGTCAACCATTTGCCACAGTTGGTCGTCCGTACGAGGCTGGGGCAGAGTTTGCAAACGGCGTCCAATGAGATCCCACACGTGTTCGATTGGTGAGAGATCCGGAGAGTACGCTGGCCACGGAAGCATCTGTACACCTCGTAGAGCCTGTTGGGAGATGCGAGCAGTGTGTGGGCGGGCATTATCCTGCTGAAACAGAGCATTGGGCAGCCCCTGAAGGTACGGGAGTGCCACCGGCCGCAGCACATGCTGCACGTAGCGGTGGGCATTTAACGTGCCTTGAATACGCACTAGAGGTGACGTGGAATCATACGCAATAGCGCCCCAAACCATGATGCCGCGTTGTCTAGCGGTAGGGCGCTCCACAGTTACTGCCGGATTTGACCTTTCTCCACGCCGACGCCACACTCGTCTGCGGTGACTATCACTGACAGAACAGAAGCGTGACTCATCGGAGAACACGACGTTCCGCCATTCCCTCATCCAAGTCGCTCTAGCCCGGCACCATGCCAGGCGTGGACGTCTATGCTGTGGAGTCAATGGTAGTCTTCTGAGCGGGCGCCGGGAGTGCAGGCCTCCTTCAACCAATCGACGGGAAATTGTTCTGGTCGATACTGGAACAGCCAGGGTGTCTTGCACATGCTGAAGAATGGCGGTTGACGTGGCGTGCGGGGCTGCCACCGCTTGGCGGCGGATGCGCCGATCCTCGCGTGCTGACGTCACTCGGGCTGCGCCTGGACCCCTCGCACGTGCCACATGTCCCTGCGCCAACCATCTTCGCCACAGGCGCTGCACCGTGGACACATCCCTATGGGTATCGGCTGCGATTTGACGAAGCGACCAACCTGCCCTTCTCAGCCCGATCACCATACCCCTCGTAAAGTCGTCTGTCTGCTGGAAATGCCTCCGTTGACGGCGGCCTGGCATTCTTAGCTCTACACGTGTCCTGTGGCACACGACAACACGTTCTACAATGACTGTCGGCTGAGAAATCACGGTACGAAGTGGGCCATTCGCCAACACCGTGTCCCATTTATCGTTCGCTACGTGCGCAGCACAGCGGCGCATTTCACATCATGAGCATACCTCAGTGACGTCAGTCTACCCTGCAATTGGCATAAAGTTCTGACCACTCCTTCTTGGTGTTGCATTTGCTCTGTCAGTCAGTGTATGTCACATTCATAAACTTTCCTCTAGAATGAATAATCAACAATATCACCATTATATTTAACTGTACTTTATCGTGGGAATTGTGTGTTATACATTTAAATACATGAGGCGCGACTGAAAATGTCCATCGTTTTCTGCTATGTCAGCTGGATTTCAAACAGAACACTTTATAGATTCTTTATGTTGCCCGATATTCCTAAACATTTACATAACTTTTTATTCGTCTGGCTACCATTTGCCGTGAAACCAATGATTCCTAAACCCACTTGCCCTAATTATATGATGACTTGAATGAGAATTTTTGCAATTATGACACCGGGGGTGGCGTTCCGGCTAGCATATATTGCTATGGGTTGGGTCCAGTTGTACACAAAGGGAACACACATGAAAACTAAAGCATGATTTTCCAACCTTCTTGCTTTCCTCTGAAGTGTATGTTCCCAAATCAACAAAACCGTTCACTTGTAACGAATCCGATTTAAAGCGAATTTCTTCTCTAAGCTTTACCTTAACAAATATCAGCATCCATAGGCTTTGATGATCCTTCTTTCCATTAAAATATTCTACTATGACAGCAGTAGCATAATCATTTATGACATACGGACATTTAAGGCCCTTCACCAGTTTTCTCAAATGAGCTTGAGAAGGCAAAGGTAGCAAGTCATTATTTGAGTAATGCCGATAAGCTTTGGGAGACTTTGTATTTAAAAGAAGGGAATCCAAGAGAAATTCATCACTATAGTTCATTGAAGTTTTACTTTTAACTTGATATTTCTTTAACATTGTATCGAATATAAATTTCTGCTTTTTGCTGAGAGATTTGATTGTGTAAAACTGCTCTTTGATTTTATACGTGAAATGCATTATTCTTCAAGCAACTGTATTTTAGTTTTAGCGACATTTAGTCTATTCTATTTTCTAATGAAATTACATTTCTGATTCTTCAATCTCCTCTTTAACAAAGCAATTTGTTCGCGTGGATTGGCTCTTCACGGGAGATTACGTTTCTTAGCTATCGTAAGAGATTTGTGGACAGATTAGGAAATATATGGGTGAAAGCTTCTGGTTTTAATTTACACCGTTGTCTTGGTATCTCTACTCTTTCGCAGTTCACCGTAAATGAGTCTACTTTTATTAAGAAGTTATCGCAAAAATGAATATCACACAAGAAAATATTATGCGCCAGTATTCTGTCTTTTCTTAGGACAGCTTTCTTCCGTTTCAGGATAACACTACTCTATTTAGGGGGGTCTAAAGAAATGCCTACCTGTAGACGATCGGACATATCCAGATCTACATCCGGGTACGAAACACGTGGACATGTGCCTCCCGCACTCGCACTATTCACTAAAGAATACAGCAGTTGTATAAACTATTTAAACCTCTTAGCAGTGAAAATGAAAAGCAATATACAATCTGAAAACTTGACACAAATGTAAAGCTCAGTAATGGCAAATCTCATCTGCTGGCGACTCAGGCGATTGTGCTGCCGCTAGTGAGAGAGCCACTACTCTCTTCAGTTGGCTTGTGGGTGAAATGAGAAGAGCGCGCATTTCCTCTTCTATACGCTATGCTTTGGATGATTAGGAGCGGTAGGCTAGGGGAGAACACGAGGTTTGTTTGGACACGACAAACTGCGGCCTCCCACAGATTCTAACCAACAGACTTTGCATGTTAATTCATTGAGACTTGTATTTGAGGTGCATTGATAAAATGGTGATGTCGAACCATTTGAGCATGTAGTGATGAACAGCAAATTTGTATATTCTTGAATTAAATCCACCTGTTTAGAAGCAAGGCATATAAGACGCAAATTTACACCATGGAACGTTTTACATAAATCTGCATTCGATACATACCTACACCGCTGAATCTCTTGTCTTCAGAATAGATGTAAATTGTGGACGATCTATGAGTGGATAAAATAATGAGGATTGTGACAGCATCAGGAAGTGTCTAATATATATGTATAATAGTCCGGTAAGATTACATTCTGGTTTGAAATAACCTACATCCTGATTTTTCTATCAATTTTAGGTAAAAATTAAGCAAAGCTAATCAGTATATAATGTAGCTAACACAATTGGAGATAGACATGGATATCCTCCAACTAAATTATCGGATTGATAATTATTTCTCTGCGCTGTCTTTTGAAGAGATGAATGCACCAAAAGACGCCTGCCTATGTAGTGCGTGCTCTCATTACCTCATATACGAGAGTAGTTTTCTTTTCATTACATCGTTTGTGATGTATTTGTGACTCGTTGAACCAAGTTTATTTTATATTTGAGTTTACGTATACCGCATAATTAAAATACGACGGTAATTGGGCGTTTCGGAGGGGACGTGTGCCTTAGGCCTTCAATAGATACTATAAATCCCTTCATAGTACCAAATGACTTTAATATAATTTCGTCATTTTGACATTACAAACCCCGTTGTGGTTTCTGTGGGAGCCTTAAGACATATTTCTTTGCAAAAGTCCTACATTTACCGACTTACGTTAATTACACTGTATATATTCAGGGAACTACAATAATGTTTCATTCTAATTTTTGAAGACCATTCTTTTGGACTCTCTACCAAGCACTAATAGTTTTTCATATAAAGTTTTATCACTTAAAAATTTCCTTTCTTGAATGGACAATCACAACTTGAGTGTTAATATTCCCATATTAAAGGAACATAAAGAGATGTAACCATACATGTAGAAATCTTTACCCTAAGTTGAAACCTAAACAGCATGTCAGTGTAATATTTAAGTGAGAATGGGGGAGATTTTGCAAGTTTCTAAATAGTTGCTGCGTTGCCTTTCCACACACATAAATAAATGGTCCTCTTTACGAAAATGCAGATAAGCATTACTGAAAGAAAACTCAGTGGGGTACAAGGGTCAAGAAAACACTTAACAATCACTTCAGATTCTACCATTCAAATAATTTCAATCAAATTTTGAGCAGGACATATTTACAGTCCATAATTCTTATAATTAGAACCATTTATATATTGATGAGTAGCTTCAATTAGATATAAATTTAATCTATGATTGATTTATTTTCTACTTTCTTAATGAGCGTCGCATTGTTCGTTTTTCTTCCAGAATTACATTACTACAGACTAGGCTTTAGATGTTTCAAAATATATTCTGATCATTAGTTTGTAGAGTTGATGACAAGTTCTGGAGAACCATACTTCTAAAATATGTTTCAGGTAGCACTTGTCACAGGAAAGAAGCAATAGAAGCACAACAAGGCTAACACAAGACACAGTAGAACATCGAAGATTTAGAGAAAAGGAAAGCCAACAATCTGGATGAATTATTTAATAAACTATATATATTTCGGTCACAACATGTGTGTAACACAGTAAATGCACATGTATTTCAGTATTCTAATTCCTTATCAAGAAATTATGCAGCACATGATCCTAGTAATAATAATATTGCCTATATCTGAATCGCTTTATTTGAAGTTTTTTCAGTTCAAGATACTTACCTGTGAGGAAAATGAGAACAAATCAACAAACTATTGTAAGTTTCCGGATATCATTTTTAACTTAGAACTGTAATTTCTTAGACTTAGTATAATGGTATGTATACAGAATACAAAATATCATTACATTTGTATTGATACTTATTACGGCTACCAAAAATAAAAGACTTCGACCGTTTTAATTCTTTGTACTTAAAGTATGTTTCTGATAGTAGTCTATTTTTCAAAAATTGTATTATAACTGTATTAGGAAACTCAATACTGTATTACCGTTGAGATAGAATTGATATGTAAGTTACTTTACAGATCACTGCCAACCATAAGATTCACGTTAAAGCCTAGGCATATCCTTTCCATTACAGGTCATCCAGAAACGTAGCGGTTTTCTGTAAGATTAGGAACGTGTTAAACATAAAGTCATTTATTAATGCGAAATCTACCACGTAGACTCTAGGATAAGTGATGTCTTTGCTACAAGTTTTTATCAAATTGACGAACTTCGAAACAGGCAATATTCTAAAAATGACGCATGAAATCTGTAATCCATATCTAATTCACACATAGTGATCAACTCCCCGTCTGTTGCAGATTCCTTGATCCTACATCGCTTATGTTATGCCAAAATTCTTCCTTAAATGTGTACAAACATTTCCCGAAATGAGCGACCTATATGAAGGTCTATTTAGTTAACAACGAGTCTACAGTTACATGTAGTTAGTTTCAAGACTTCTTAAGACTTATACCTTGCTGTAAAGAATGTAATAACGGGTTTCCGGCTCTGTTTCGTATGATAAGGTCATTTCAGCGTTACCTAACCTGGCGTCGGGCGCGTGTCGTACTAATCCCTCATTCCTTGCTTTCGTCACGTCCCACTGCGCAATGTTTATGCGGTTGTGTCTATCCTTCTACAGTAAGTATTTGAAGTTCACTATTTTACATGTTAGTTGCAACAGATGTTTGTTGATGAATGTTCGTCGTTTTCGTTTGCAGTGAAATGCTTTAATCTATGCAGTTCAGTGAGATTTTCTCTCACATTGCGCCTTGTTACATTACTGTTTCTGGTATTGTTGAATACAGTAAATATGTTAACTATACGTGAATATGTTGAACTATGGGTGACAAGACTGGACATAAAGTGTTACAGTGGATAGATTAAGTGGAAAAGGGGATGAACAGGAAGGAATAAACAGGTGAAAATTCAGGTGATATAATGGACGTTTGCAGTGATGATGAAGTAGACAATGTTTTACGAATTGAAAAAATAGCAAAGGTGAGTTTTCAATTTTTGAAACGGAAATTGATGTTTCAATTCTGACGAAGTAGTAAGGAATATACCCATATACACAGGGAAAGATGGAGTTACCACGTTGGATCTACATTGCAGAAGCACGGCACAAAACTAGGCATAGGAATCTCGTGAGACATCTACCAGGTGCCAGAGGACAAGCACAAAATGCAAATTCAGCAACTGAAGAGTAACATTTATTTTTTCCTGGAGACACTATTAAACAAATTGTACTTTATATGAATCTCAAACTGGCAAATATACGCATAGGAGTCACACGTTAAGGAGATGTTCTTAAAATTGATTATGACGAAATGCTGGATCTGTTATGTATTTATCGGCTATGCTGAAGAGTTCTCAATTTATTCTAGAAGACTTTTGGGCTACTGATGAAACAGGTTCACAACTGATTCATTTGTTCCTATCTCATAAAGGCTTCTGTACGCTTGTACACGCTCTGTGCTTTGATGACATCAACATCAAGCAGCAAAGACGACAATTTATCTCCAGTACAGGCGTTATTTGAAGAATTCGTTGTGAAATATGAGGCTTATTTGACACTTCATGAACATTTGACTATTGATGAAATGCCAAATAAGGCACCAGAGTGTGGCATCAAAATACATTCCTTAGCGGATGCGCATGTCTACTTCACAATAAGAAAGGAGATGTATCTGGAGACCCAACAGCTACGAGGGTCCTACTTTCGGCACAACAGTGAAACGTCTCATTCAACCCATTGCTAGATCTGGCAGGAATGTAACAACAGACAATTTATCCACATCAGTTCCTCCATGGTTAGATACTCTAAACTATCAGAAATTAACACTGGTTAGAACTGAAAGAGTTAAAAACCACAGTTCCCTGTTGAGTTCCTGAGTACAAAGGGGAGAACACCGCTTTCAAGCATGTTTGCTAATGGAAAATACATGTTGCTTTGTTCGTACGTGTCAAACAGAGGGAAAAAAGGTAGTTTACTCTCCACAATCCATGCAGGGGATTACATGATAAATCAACAAATTAGCAGGCTAAACCGGAAGTCATTACATTTTATAATATAACGATGGATGGTGTAGATATGTTGCGTTGATGGATTGGAGAGTCCCTACGCTGTTGACAAAAATACAAACAGGCGACCATTACGGATCTTCTGCACACTCCTTGATATTGGTGCTCTAAACAGTTGCATCATAATAGGTTTAACTACGAAAATGCTGGCCCAAGGAGACTCTATCTGAAGAAGTTATCAATGGAACTCTCAATAGGGGAGCAACAATAGAATGCCTGCCTGCCTACGCTTTCGCGATCACAAGTAAAAAGGATCGACGGTTACTCTGCAGTGGCTTTGGTGCCCTTCGAAGTATCAAAAGGGGATTGTGATAGGTAAAAAGAAACAGCTGCTGTCCCAGGAAGAAAACTCCTTTAACCAAAACTTGTTATGCAGACTGTCTTGTACCATTGTGCAAGAGGCACGTACCAACTGTTCTCTGCTTCATGTGCAGAGGGCGTGAACAACCTGAAGACAGTGATAATTAAAACATTGTTATTAGATTTGCCTCAGTTTGAATAAACAACAGTTTACCGTGTTGTTTATTTGGGTCTTTCTTGTTTATTGTGATTTTGTGGCTTTTATACATTAATGAATGCCTATTTTGTTGAGTAATGATATAATTGGACAAGTTAAAATACTCTACACGTTTTACCAACAAATTTTAAAGTTTACAATTATTCTTAAGAAAATAATTACAAAAAATTAATTAACCACTTAAATCTAAAACTGTACTAAAGTATGATTTAAAAAAATCATGGGTGAGGGAAAATCTCACCATATGCCCCTTGCCCCCTAGCGATCACGTGACCTATGCCGGACTAACTATATTAAAGAAACGTTTCCGGAAACCTATAGTAATGTTAACATATGGCACGTGGCAAACAGCCGAGTTAAATTTTCCACTCACTGTAATGGAAACGGAGATGGAGATTTGCAAGTTATATCTCCTACTGATGAGAATGTAGATGAATTCAATTTAGCATTGAACTTCAAATGTGGGAGAGATTTATCACCAAAATAAATGCAAAATCAATATTCAGGGAAACAATTTCTCGTCATTCGAGATTCACCTTAGTTACAACAAGTTGCTACCCTGAAATTAATTTTGAAACTTTACACATCGATCAGATATTTTATGAAAAATAATCATGTAGCTGATGGGAAGCGTGAAACCAGTTTCTCCATCCTTAATTATTTTATATCTTTCAAAGGTACGTCAAAGAGTTCAATTTAAAAGCATTATCAAAATTCGAGACATGATTGTTTCCTCATAAGGACATGGAGATCTTTATACTTGAATTATTTATTGTACGCGTGTGTTTTGATATTAGATTATAAATTGATAAACTGGTGAACCGTGTCCATGGGTTGTAATTTATTAAAGCTGAAGCTAAAATATTTTCCAGGAACTCGAATACAGGGACATAATAATCATAATTTTAATATCAAGACAGAAATCGGTAGATGATTGGTAAGGATCAAAATCGATACAGTGTCCCCAGCAGGCCTATTATATGCTCATACAGAGCCATGTCAAAGGAATACGAGTATTATCAGGGGCAAAGACAAGCAAATATCTTCCTGATACACCAGGTAACTAAAACTACTGAGGAAAACTAATCTTGAGACTTAAGTATATCGTTCATACCATAAAATCATGTAAACAAGTAGAGGTCGATTCAGGGCGTTGAACGACAAAATTGAAAATATTCCATGCTTATGTCAGGATACACGATTGTTAACGACGTGGCAATTTGTGTTTCAATAATATCACAGTCAACACTGAAGGTTATGTCTACATATCCTTTCCCCTCAAGATTATGGAAGGAATAACAATAATAATAATAATAATAATAATAATAATAATAATAATAATAATAATAATAATAATAATAATAATAATAATACGTGAAGAAGAAGAAGAAGAAGAAGAAGAAGAAGAAGAAGAAGAAGAAGAAGAAGAAGAAGAAGAAGAAGAAGAAGAAGAAGAAGAATGGCGTGTGGCCTCCGGAGGGGCCTGGCACAGGTCTTTATTTAGTAAATGTCCTACAGACGACCTGAATGTCTGTGATAATGAAGCCCTGTCTAAGGCGATTTCTAGGGTTGAAGACTGTAAACACAGGTCCAAAACACAAATATATTCGATACATTCGTACAAAACACACTACCTATATTGGGTGGATATTCCAGCATTTCAAGCCTGAGCTAATAAGTGACAAGGAATTGTACATTTAACAACGGAAATGATCCCGAGAAGAAACTGGTGGAAGCTTTTAAAGGCATTTCAAGGGCGGTGTAAGAAAACTTGACGATATTGAATCATACTTTTTGAGAACATCGTATAAATCATATTCAAGTATTGCAGTCGAATATTTATTTTTAAAACTGAGGTATGGTTACGTTTTTAGATCATTTGTTGCAAACATTTATTTCCAACATCAGTTCATTGAGAATATTTATGCCCAAACATTAAAAGGGTTCCGGGCGAATTCCTCTCTGTATCTTCCTTCCCCAACACTTAATGATGTTGCAACAATGTTATACAGGGAAATCCGAGTGGTATGGATTATTAAGCAAAGTACACACCAAACTGACGGTATAGTGTGAAGCATTCATAATATCAACGATGGATGAAAACTGAGAGGGTTAAACATGGATGGAGTGATATTATGCTAGATTATTCGTGTTATAAGGGAGCGAGTTATGTAATTCGCTCTTAAATTAATTCTTCACCATCGAACGTTTTCTACACCAGGGATACTTAGCACTTTTCCAGATTTCAAATACAGTGAACTATTTTACATATTCGGTTTCGAGGTGAATACATGCTACAGTAGCATTCCTTAAACAACGGTTAATGTATATGGGTATTACTCCTTAGATTAAACCACGGCGGTAATGGTGATTGGTGTTCAAAAGGACTAAACATCGATATTATCGGTGCCTAAACTTTGAATTATTCATTTAATAATTAAGAGCGTGAAGCGAAGTAAACATACTTCTAAACGGCAATTAATGCTACCACTTCATCTCTTGCAGTGGTGTACGTAATAAATGTAATAATAAACGTCAATTATTTCCTTCTCGAAAGCAGTGTATAGTTCGTTGTCGTATAATATTTGAAACAGTAATGATTGGTTTTGACAGTGTGGTCTTGAGCTTGTAATCACTAGGGACCTTTAAATCATCGATGACAGTGATAGGTAGAAAAAAGTTATTAGCGACTGGGACTGATATTTCTTCTTTCGAAACTACACAGATTTCAAAGAAGACAATCGCGCATTTAAAATGCATACAACTTGACAGTCTATTTCAACAAGTTATTGTATACGCACTCTTACGATACACTACATTCACAGTAGTGTTCCTAGAATAATGAGGAACGCCAACAGACGACAGATATGAAACAGGTCGATCCTCTGAAATAGCCACTCTGTGATTTTATACATAAGTATGTGTAAGAGGGAGAGTAATTATTGAATTCATTCATGCGTTTTGACCTTCATCGTAAATTACAGAACGAGGAAATCAAGTGCACCAAATACTAGAAAAAGTGGCAACAAATGTAAATGATAGTTTGTAAATTGTTTCCATGAACAGAGGCACTTCACATGATGGATAGTATGAATCCAAAACACTAGTAAGTTTAACTCAAATCTTCACTGGATCTGTGTGGGTGTCTGTCGGCAAATTATAATATAATCTACGATACAGTGTGCTTTGGTGAGATTCTGTCATACATTAAGGGAGTAATTGAAGGTCAAACGAACATTCCTGGTGAGAAATACGTGCGTTGGCGAAGGATCTCTTGATAACCAACGGACAAGTCTTTCACCATTACACTGTTCGAGGGGGCTAGGTGCTGAACACTAGTTCCCCGCTATTTGAAGGAGAACGCAAACGTGTGGCTTGATTTCAAATTGTGTTATTTTGTTTTGTGCGAAAGCGACCACTTTTACTTCTACTAACTGTATATACATCCCAATATTGAGATATAAGTTACTCTAAAACAGAGAAAGACATCTCTGCATTGCTTCGACTTAATTAAGATTCCTATCCATAGCTAATCAACTGAGATGTAATAATTGAGTGAAACACTTTCTATAGTAAATGTTACCTCATTTCCTCAGTTTTGCATAATATATTCGACTCTTTACCATTTTGTGCTGGACATAGCAAATAATTAGTGGTAACAATTATAAAGGAGATAGAAAATATAAATGCTGCAACAACGATTCATCCTGTCGACATGGGGGTTTTAAGATTACGATGGAGTGATAGAGAAAATGGAATATTTCAGACTTTTCAACTTGGTTTGTTATAAAAAATGATTTCTTACCTAACGATTACGAACAACCCAGCTCATTTCACTGCGGGATTACTGGAGGCACACGAATCCTTACTTTGCTACGAAGTAACGATAGACCGTTATTCTAGACATGTGAATATGAATAAATTAGAAATAACTTCAACATCCAGTTTGTTGGCTTCTGTCAGAATGGTACATAGTAATGGATTTCTTTGTAATAAAATAACACACAAAATTACATGAAGTGGTTTGAATTCTACAGACATAAAATGGCCGGAGCCAATAAATTTCGACATCAAAAATTCTTCTAGTATATAGATTTGTTTTGAACAACGCAATGATATGTATTTGATGATATGTATAGTTATTCCTTACGGTACTCTTGCTTAAACAATTAACGATTTTTAGTATTTTTTTCTTCCTGAGACCACAAATTGAAAGTACAAGAAATACATTTTTCTCTCATTTTTGTACCCATAGTAATATTTGTGGCAATATACAAGTGTCCACAATGAATGATATTGCTGTATGTTCCACTCTTATCTACATTATACAGCTTACAGTCAAAATGATATGTTTTATGTATATAATTAGCATATTGCTCTTAGTCTTTATATGATATGTATGGTTTTCATTTTTGCAAGTTTTATTAGCAATTAAATGTTATATTTTACACTTACTTCAAACACATAAAATGTATAGAAACATAGGGAGATGTTTCCAGAGGTGCCAGATAAAATATTGCTTATAATCTCAGTTAGTGGATTGATAAGGAAATCAACTTTAGTAGATATTTAATATTTATAAAACCAGTATCAACTGAATTAAATCTATCAAAAATAACGTGTGGTATGCTTTCTGTGTACTCCACAAGATCACTTCAGTTTTTATCACTTTCTCCATTCACTCACACATACAGACAACGCACAATCCCAGGCACGTCGGTTGGTGTTCCTTAGACTACAGATAGGGAGCAAGACCCTGGCTCACTTTGGACATAGAGTTTAGAGAAGATACTTGATGAAAAGGTATTCATCTTAGAATGGCGGTTACCTCGTAGGAACGTACGACTGCGAATTATTAGCACTCGAATAACTTCAGTAAAACACATTTGAAGTTGTAGTTATAAAATGTTGTTGGCGTCCACCAGTTTCCAATAAAACACGTATGCTCTTTGTTAACAGCTATAACATCTAAGCTCTGTCAAAAATTCAGTTATTGGAATTAATTTTAACGCCGTCCGTCAAACATATCGCACAAATTCGCGTAAAATATATTATCCACACCTTGTACGGAAACCTGTGAGGTAACCTGGGAGATGGCTTAACTGAAAGCAGTGGACGGTTGGCAAACCTCTCATGTAAGAGTTAATAATTATTTTCTTTCCAATGTTTCATTCATATAAACTACAGTCAAAAATTTCCCCTGTTCCGTGCTTTGTTTCGCGATCAAATTATGATTTGCAAAGTTGTACTTTACCTTTATTACAATATTCTGTTTCTTTTACGCTCTCTAATAGTATACAGACAACACAATTGTTGTGGGATAGTTCGACGCATGGAACATTCCCAATAATGCACATAATGTAAGTTATCGCGTAACAAAGGCGGTTTAAGGATATTATTTTCCCGAAGGAGATAGTATCCAATTAAGCGGAATTAGCCTTTATGAGAAAAAACGAAATTAAGAATAGCAGTACAACTTTCTGATTCAGTGCAAATTACTAGGAATATAGCGCAGAATAATACTACTTATAAAGTGTTATTAACCTCTGACATGGTTAATGAAGTAACAATGATGGTTAAATAATTGAAAGGAAATAACTATCCACAGAGGAACACTGGACTTCGTGAAGACATACCTTTTCAAAATATTAGATGAATCTTATCTCCATATATCCGCGATACCAACAATCGATGTGTACGACATTTGATATAACTGTTTTCTTGTATCTATCCTAAAGAAAATGTAAATGACAAATTTCAGGTTAGATTTTGCTAGTAATTCGTTACACTGTTTCCTGACAGCCATAAGTTCCTATGAGAACTAAAGGGGCTCCCTTCGTGCCGGGAAATACAGACGATGAGTAGTGAGCAGTTGAGTGTGCGTTAAGTCAGGACAGAGCCAGTTCAGAATACAGTAACAGGACACATATGCTATACACTGGGTAAAAAGAAAAATATAGAACATATGAGACCAAATCTTGTATTACAATTTATATTAGAAATTCTCAGCTGACTACAGGTGAGATGATTTCTCTCGTTAGCTCACGTGTAGTCAGATTTGATATCAAAAGCCTCTTAGAACTGAATAATCAAGTGCGAATGTTCTCTAAAAATAAAGAATTATGTATGTTTCCTTGGATAATGTTTGCACTTATTAAAGGCAGAATAGTGCCGTACATGATACGACAAAGCAGTATAGATGCCAAGGCATTTTAGATTTTCAATAATAAGTATATGATCATAAATATATTTTTCATTAATAGATGCGTATATATATATATTTTTTCAGTCTTATGATGATATGTATGGTTTTGGTTATATCTTACACATATACTAAGTATACTTTAGAAAAGAAGTCTACGTGTATACTGCATCTGGTTTAAGCTTAATCAAACTGTTAAACAAACTGCATGTGCTAATCTTAAGATAACTTTGGATTCAGTTTTATTTCATCTCAGTTCGACATTAAGTAATTCGTACATTGTCCCACCCATAGATACAACAATTTGCTAGCTTTCTTCATTTCACACGTTAATTACCATAAATTACAAACATCCCTCCCCCTCCTCAGTGGAATTTATTTTGTTAATCTTTGTTGAAAAATGCTGTAATTTTACCAGGATGTACCTAAGAAGGATTGGTTTAATCCGGGTTATTGAATTAAAACTAAATGTTTCCTCTCCCCAGATAGCTTTGTTGTTTGAATCTTGCCCTCTTTACCCAGGATTAGTGCCTATTGTTATTTCTATATGACATTCATTTCTGAAAAAGAAGGCCAAATTGCTTTCAGTACGGTAAGGGCAATTTTGCATCAACTGGTTTTCTTATTCGAAAAAACTGAGCGCTGTCCAAGCAATCGTTAAGAGAATAGAGTATATTTAGTGTGAATTAATGAAGATCTGATACACAGACCTTTCATTCTCAGGAAGATGCCGTTTTGATCTTGTATATTTTCTTCTGGAATCAAAAGCACAGTTTATGAAAATAATAAAGAAAAATGAAATAAATTAATTTCACTTCCTATGCAAAACGTGAAATTTACGATAAAAATGACATGAAACTTTCTTCTAAAGAAGAAAGAGATGAAAATAATTAACACGATCGGAACATGAACCTAATCCTCCTGGTCTGTAACAGATGGGATAGCCTTTCATGTAAAAGTTTATCCCCTTTAGGTCATTAGAGCTGAGTAGGAAGTACTTTCAGATTTAGATAAGATTTTGTACTACATTGACCTATATCGTACTGACTACCAGCAAACACTGGAAAACTGACTACGTTATTTAAAAAGTTGGAAATGGCTTTATAGCCTAATTTCCCTAAAGATGGGTGTGTTAGTCTTACACCAGATCGTCCGTAGCATAAGAACTCGTCACCTTGAAGCCGTTCAATGCTTTCGGACATTCGTAGGCTTCATTACGTGGAAGTTACTATATCAGTGTTCGAAAACTTTTTTTTTGGGTGGGGAGACGTCTGAAGCCGCCTCTTTTCAGTTTCTACTCAGTTAATTTAGAGCTGTTAGGCTCTTCATTCTGCCGAAACTAATTTTGAGTACATACATTTATAAACTACCTGAAAAAGCAAACATTTCGTAAGGGAATTATACCGGAAAAAGGAACAACTTAATTAAAGCAGAATGACATGTTTCATTCTTTTCGAAAGAACATCATCATATTCTATCAAATCACACTCAAATATATTTAGAGATCTATGAACATTTATGTTCCTTTCTGTTTAAACTTGGAATTTGGAACTTATCTTGATGAAGTCTTCCCTTCTCTCCACTCTTACAGGTATAAGTCTGTTAACAAATGTTTTATTTTTAAGTAATTTATCAACTTATTTATTCTAAATTAGTTTCGGCAGGCTGAAGAACCTAACAGTTATAAAATAAATGATAAATTAAAAATGAAAAGAGTTCTATTATTTTAATATGCTTAAATTATCGAGTTCAGGATAAATTATTGTTTAAAATTACCGTATTAACATTGATCTTACACCAATGCAGGTATTTACTCGGTAAATTATTTTAGAACTTACACTTGACCGGTACATTTTGGATAAGAGTGCTTAAAGCTCACGATATTACACCGAGTCCATTCTCATAGTTCACCTTACCATTCGCAACCTACTTTATGCGTCGGAAAAAGTTCACCACTGAGCAGAACATTTATTTAAATGATAACAGCGAAACGACACAATACATTTAATTTTGCCAGATACTCTATTGCTTTCGAGTTTCAGTTCTATCATCGCAGACTACGAACATTGGCTGAATTAGCACTGTATAGTACTTTGTTCGCTTGGTTCTTTGACTAACCATGTTTCTGGAATAGGATCCTTTCTGCATCGAACGAATTGAAACTGGCTTCTGGGACAAATGGTAAAGGTCAGCCTGCCGTTATCATTTCACTGAAGTCACAGGGAGCCGAAGACTCAAGAGCACGAGTTTCTGTTTGCAGATTACGGGAAAATAACACTGACTGATATTCTTTTGTTTTGTTTCGTTTCGTTTCGTTCTTACATGGTCGTTCAGGGCACCAACAAACCAACTTAAGCATCGTTTACAATTTAAGTATTCGAAAAATAGTTCGAACATTTTTGCTATTCCTATTATGCCATTCTTTTCAAATGTAATACAAATTAAACAAGAATGATTTTAATAAGACAAGCAGGAATTTAATTTATTAAAATCTACTCATAACTCTTGAGATGTTTAGGCTCCCCGAGACTCAAAAATCGTCAGTTAGTGAACCTGAATTACTATCACTAGTCTCACCATCACTCCCTGAAATCTTAATTAGAATGTACTAGAGTCAATATTGATAGTAGAAGTTGATCATTTTGTTAGTGAGATGATTTCATGAAGACATAAAAGAGTTCTATTTGTTACTGCTGAGATTATGAGGTGTGAAATTCATTCCAAGAACTTTCTCTGAACACATACAGTAGCTTAGAAGGTGTTGCTGCTTATTGAAACTTCAATCCTCCTCTACGAAGGAATCGAGCTTATGGAGTAAACATTTTATTACGACTGCTTCTGGTTGTTTCTTGCCTAGTTGACTTCAGGACACATCCTTTCTCACTTTATACTACTAGCAATGTAGGCAATACTATTTTTGTGGTCCTATCTCACTTAATATTGTGGCCAGTCTCTCCAAGCATTATAAAGATCTGCCACTGAACTGGCTCCTCCTGAAGAATAACACCCTAGAAACACCTCCCAGGACCCGCGGACCCCGTTCAACACAAGCGTTCATCACATATTAGAAGAATGGGCCAACCAATGAATAATCTTGTTTCAAATGCTGTGTTGCCTGTACAGTAACATAGCTACAAAGATATATGTAGTAGAACATTGAACAGTGAGGTTAGAGTGGTTGTTAAAAAATAGCTAATTCCAGTACCACAGATAAATTTTATATAATAATAATAATAATAATAATAATAATAATAATAATAATAATAATAATAATAATAATAATAATAATAATAATAATAATACTGTAGTATTTTTTTTGTTCATCAACGTTTGTCCCACCCAGTGGTAGGGTTCGCGAACTTCCTTCAATTCATCTCAGGTATTTCTGAGGTCACTGGATACATCTTGTCTCGTATAGAGTTTTGATAACAATTTCATTGTTTTGAAGTCCTACTAACTACTTCTCCGGTTTTCACAGACGCCGAGGTGGCCGGAATTTCGTTCCGTAAGAGTTCTCTTACGTGCCGGTAACTCTAACCTTCAAATACTACCGAACTGGACTGTGATCAAATACGCCAACTTTGGCTCATGAGGTTATCGCTCTACTGTCTGAGCTTTTGTGTTTGACGGGACGTTTAAAGGCAGATGAAATGTCCATCCTGGTATCTACCAAAATTCGAACCTTGACCGTCTAAGTTAAACCACCACAATGATCATGTCCTCAATAATAATAATAATAATCATAATAATAATAATAATAATAATAATAATAATAATAACATTACCGAGTGACTTTGCTACGCCGCAGCCGTAAGTTTGCATTCGGGAGATGGTGAGTTCGAACCCCATGTTTGCATCCTTAAAGCCTGTGATTTTCCATTTTCACAATAGACAAATGCAGAAGCACAGTCACTATTCTTCCAATCGTAACTCTTAAGGCCACGGTCACTTCCTTCCAAGTTCTTCCCCTGCCCTATCCCATCATCGCCATAAGACCTGTCTCAGTCGGTGCTACGTAAAACCAATAGCAAAAGAGCTAAATGGCTCAAATTGTAGAGCACTGGCTATCAGAGCCCAGATTGATGTGGTTCGACCACGGCTCAGTTAGGAGGTGCTCAAATACACCAGCTTTGTGTTGGTAGATTTACCGGCACGGAAAAGAACTCCTGCGGATTAAAATATTCGGCAAATCGGCGTCCCCATATAGGTAGGTAGTGGGACATAAAACAATTATTATTATTATTATTAGTTTTCCATGTTCACACCATGCAAATCTCGGGTAGTAACTTATTTAAAGGTATGGCTGCTCCCTCTCGACTCATTGCCCTTTCCTCTCGTATCGTCGTCCAAAACGTAGACCTATATGAGTTAGTGCGACGTTAAACAGATGACAAATAAGGGACTCTTTATTGCAGTATTTTTCTGACTTTGAATATTGGTATTATATAAAGCAGTAGTTTTGACAATGCAGAGAACTCCTAGTTGCTTTGAAATAATTCATCTTCCCCATGAGAACATACAGTTTAGAAAGAGAGATTTCTGATCGAAACATATAGTCTTTCAGTGGTACTTGAAGGGGCTCGGACGACAGAAAATGGCCAGAATTACAGTATCATGTTTCGATTTTATCGCCAATGTGTGGAGTAAACCTTCCTGAATAAGCATATACACTGACTGACAGAGCAAATGCAACACCAAGAAGGAGTGGTCAGAACTTTATGCCAATTGCAGGGTAGACTGACGTCACTGAGGTATGCTCATGATGTGAAATGCGCCGCTGTGCTGCGCACGTAGCGAACGATAAATGGGACACGGCGTTGGCGAATGGCCCACTTCGTACCGTGATTTCTCAGCCGACAGTCATTGTAGAACGTGTTGTCGTGTGCCACAGGACACGTGTATTGCTAAGAATGCCAGGCCGCCGTCAACGGAGGCATTTCCAGCAGACAGACGACTTTACGAGGGGTATGGTGATCGGGCTGAGAAGGGCAGGTTGGTCGCTTCGTCAAATCGCGGCCGATACCCATAGGGATGTGTCCACGGTGCAGCGCCTGTGGCGAAGATGGTTGGCGCAGGGACATGTGGCACGTGCGAGGGGTCCAGGCGCAGCCCGAGTGACGTCAGGACGCGAGGATCGGCGCATCCGCCGCCAAGCGGTGGCAGCCCCGCACGCCACGTCAACCGCCATTCTTCAGCATGTGCAAGACACCCTGGCTGTTCCAGTATCGACCAGAACAATTTCCCGTCGATTGGTTGAAGGAGGCCTGCACTCCCGGCGTCCGCTCAGAAGACTACCATTGACTCCACAGCATAGACGTCCACGCCTGGCATGGTGCCGGGCTAGAGCGACTTGGATGAGGGAATGGCGGAACGTCGTGTTCTCCGATGAGTCACGCTTCTGTTCTGTCAGTGATAGTCACCGCAGACGAGTGTGGCGTCGGCGTGGAGAAAGGTCAAATCCGGCAGTAACTGTGGAGCGCCCTACCGCTAGACAACGCGGCATCATGGTTTGGGGCGCTATTGCGTATGATTCCACGTCACCTCTAGTGCGTATTCAAGGCACGTTAAATGCCCACCGCTACGTGCAGCATGTGCTGCGGCCGGTGGCACTCTCGTACCTTCAGGGGCTGCCCAATGCTCTGTTTCAGCAGGATAATGCCCGCCCACACACTGCTCGCATCTCCCAACAGGCTCTACGAGGTGTACAGATGCTTCCGTGGCCAGCGTACTCTCCGGATCTCTCACCAATCGAACACGTGTGGGATCTCATTGGACGCCGTTTGCAAACTCTGCCCCAGCCTCGTACGGACGACCAACTGTGGCAAATGGTTGACAGAGAATGGAGAACCATCCCTCAGGACACCATCCGCACTCTTATTGACTCTGTATCTCGACGTGTTTCTGCGTGCATCGCCGCTCGCGGTGGTCCTACATCCTACTGAGTCGATGCCGTGCGCATTGTGTAACCTGCATATCGGTTTGAAATAAACATCAATTATTCGTCCGTGCCGTCTCTGTTTTTTCCCCAACTTTCATCCCTTTCGAACCACTCCTCCTTGGTGTTGCATTTACTCTGTCAGTCAGTGTATATTTATTATGTACATTATCGTTCTACCTAGTCTTTATAGACTGCTTTCAAGTTAAGTCATAATATTCATGAGTGAATACTGTTGCATTTTTTCCTTTCCTCTAAGAAGTATATTTTGCCAACTAATTTTTTTAACTTCCAAAGTATTTCTAATGAGGGATGCAATTTTACAGGGAGGTAGATCCTGACATTTCCCATTTAATGTACCAAAATAAGTTGATATGTTATAAAAGATTGAATTGTAGGTATTGTAAATAACTGCAAAATAGTAGGAACAATTTTAGGGTATAAATCGTTCAAAATGCCGTTTATGGCACTAAATCAATAAAAGTGGTAGAGTGAAATTGTTCACATGATAGTATAAACTGTCAAATTTGGTACTACGTCATGGAATACTTTCTAAAAAGTATACACCTAAAAATGCTTCTATAATTTGGAATTTTGAAAAGCAAGTTAACACTTCTTGATCTAAAGTTGTGTACTATTTACTGTAGGCCAATGGTATTGAACACGGAGGCTATTAGCATATTTTTAATACGTGTGATATTTTTGAGAAATGAAAAGAAAAGGTTTCAACAAGTGAGCCTCAAAATAAGTAACGTTTTTGTAGGTTCTTACGACTAGAACTCTCATAAAATTTGATTCATCCTCCCGCATAATATTCTCTCCGATATATCATGAGACTTTCAGAACACTGAAAAATAATACCCTCCACAGCATTCCTTTATCATTGATGACACTGGATGATTACGTAATTGTAGCGTGTGCCCAAGGTGAGGGAGGGGGTAAATGGCTTCATTGCACGTACTCAATCATGTTACCACACCATTCACTTTTAATTATCCTCTGATTTTATCAGACTTACAGTGACTAATTTTCTAAGCGCATCAGATTTCACACATCACAGCAGGACACTTTATTCACTTCAATTATGCTATATTCCGGAAAGCATTACTATTTC
Organism: Anabrus simplex; assembly: GCF_040414725.1. Taxonomy (NCBI): domain Eukaryota; kingdom Metazoa; phylum Arthropoda; class Insecta; order Orthoptera; family Tettigoniidae; genus Anabrus; species Anabrus simplex. The sequence continues at coordinate 931,939,772 of NC_090266.1, forward strand.
AGTCGGGATACCGAACAGGTTAGCTCAGTGCATTGCGATTCGAGAAACAGGTGGGTTCGAATCCACAGTCGGCCATCCTCGAAATGTTCTCCCGTACTTTCTCACTTACCGGGCGAGTTTGCCATGCGGTTAGGGACGCACAGCTGTGAGCTTGCATCCGGGAGATAGTGGGTTCGAACCCCACTGTCGGCGGCTCTGAAGATGGTTTTCCGTGGTTTCCCATTTTCACACCAGGCAAATGTTGGGGCTTGCCTTAATTATGCCCACGGCCGCTTCCTTCCCAGTCCTAGCCCCTTCCTATCCCATCGTCGCCATTAAGACCTGTCTGTGTCGATGCGACGTAAAGCAAATAGCCAGTTTCTCACTTAACTCCTGGCAAATGCCGGGATGGTGAATTTCACAAGGCCTTCTGTCCCCAAAGTGACAGGTTCGATCCTGGATCAGTCCGGTGTTATTTGAAGGTGCTCAAATACGTCAGCCTCGTGTCGGTAGATTTACTGGCACGTAGAAGAACTCCTGCGGGACTAAATTCTGGCATCTCGGCGTCTCCGAAAACCGTAAAAGTAGTTAGTGGGACGTAAAGAAAATAACATTATCATTAATATTTCACAAGGCCATGGCCGCTTCCTTCCCATTCCTAGCAGCTATAGAACATGTACTGGGACACTCCCGACACAAAGCTATAGGCCTACGTTTAAAAAACGTAGTTGGGTTAAGTGGCTCAGGTGGCATTCGATCCTGGCTCCGTTCCATGGTGTTTGAAGGTGCTCAGATACGCCAGCCTTGTGTTGATATATTTAGCGATATGTAAAAAAATCCTGTGGGACGAGATTTCGGCACGTCGTTGTTTACAAAAATCGTAAAAGCAGTTACTGACACGAAAATCAAATAACATTGTTATTAGGTACTAAACTATATAACTCAACGAGTTGATCGTTAGATTAGAGTCGCGCAGCTGTGAGCTTGCATTCGTTAGATGGTGGGTTCGAATTCCACCGCCGACAGCCCTGAAGATGGTTTTCTGTGCTTTCCCATTTTCACACCAGGCAAATAGTAACCACGGCCGATATCTTCCCAATCTTAGTCCTTTTCCACCCTTCCGTCCCGAAAACATTCGATGTGTTGGTGCAACCCCAAAAATACTATTTAAAGGTAGAAGCAGTTTACCCGCGGGTTTCAAATCGTTGTTCTAAATGCGAGAACATACGAGTAGAATCACCTTTGTATTTGGACGTGTTAATTCACGCTCCAGGGTAGCGATGGAGGGTTGTATTGTCCGGAGATCAGAATTTCGAATCTCGATAATAATTCCACCATCGCTACGTTGCGTCCCACCCCGAGAGTTTCTCTACGTTTGCTCCAGAAAAGTCTTTAGGCTGTTTCAAGTCCTGAGGTACATACCCCAATCCTGCTCTTTATCTCAGAGAGGTCTGAGACTCAACGCAAACACAGCCTAACCACGTGTATGTAGTCCTAGTGACTTTCGGGAAGACATTCGCTATTCCACGCTGTACTGCACTGCATAACATTAAATTAGGAAAACATAAACCTAACAACAATACACTATTTAATACTAGTTTTTATTAGTTTCGCGAAGACTCCAAACGTTTATGTACACAAACTGATCAGTCACGATTGAGCCACTGGTATGGAAATGTTTTACGGCTAACACCGTGCTTGAGTGAGGGCTGTACTAGCTTGATAACAACGTCCCTATCTGCTGCAGTTTCTTAGTTACTGTAACGGATTTCTTCATGAGCATAAATTTATTTAAATAAATATAATATTAACACCATTAATAGAACCGAAAGTAAGTCTTTGTGCACACTACTTGCACCAAGTACTCTCAAATGAAACTAATTTGTACATTTTCTGTCCTGAGAGGGTATGTATTTCAGTGACAGCGAACCCTCCATTTTTCTTCCTATGTCTCTATTTTTCCCTTCATATGTCCAGCTCTCTGGGACACAGGATAGACCCTTGCTACTGCAAACTATAAAGTAACCCAATTAACAAACAGTTTCTGCGCTCACTGAATCCTTAAGCTGTAAAAATAAATGAGTAACAAATACAACAAGTCAGTCTGAGTGCTTGTGTTTTTTCTTTTGTTTATATTCTTCGTGAGTTACAACAGTTAAAAACAGACATAGCTGAATATTATGCAGAAAAATACACATATTCATGTTCTTCAACACTACGGTACTGTTCAGCTGGTAAACTAAACTCGTGTCCTCGTCGCGAAGTGGTTCAGCTGTTTTTGACACACCCTCAGTGGAGGTGAGCTGCATGTGCCATTTTAACCACATACCAGCCCTCTTGTCATTCTTAAATTTCTGCCAGTATCGGGAATTGAACCCGCGCCTCCGAGGACGGCAGCTGATAGCGCTAACTGTTACGCTAACTGTTGTTCATTTTAAGGAACCCAGTATTAACGGCGGCGGGATCAGATGTTCGTTTTTTTTCTTTTGACAGATGATCACTCAAGTCAAGATGTTCGAATACGGTATCTAGATTTTTAATGTATCAAACAAAATATCAGTACGAGAGGGCGAATTAGCCGTGTGACATTATCCCTGGCTTTTCACAAAGGCGGCCGCAGTTCAAATCTCAGACAGTGCACGCGGGAATTGATCATGAAAAGACTCGTCCCTGTAGTTACGATTCCGCATAAAAACTAAAGGTCCCGTGGCTATGATTACGATATCAATGGTCATGTGAGTGACTCGGGTGTAATTACCGCCCGTAAGAACTCATGCGGGACGTCCGGCACCCCAGCGTCTCAGAATACCGTAAAATTAGTTAGTGGTCAGTTACTTAGTTAGTAAGTAGTTAGTTAAATCTAGCTTGGTTTAGGCTATAGCTTCCCCGAGATTTCCTCCGAATATTACGTGTTATATCAGAACTTGGACTCTTTAAAGATCTTTTGTAATATTGGTGAACATTCACAAAACGTATTATGTATATTATAGAATTGAAAAATATGTCATATCCGAAATTGTCATAAAACACATTTTCCAGATTTTGAAAATGAGTTTTCAACACCGGTTCATTTGATGGTCTAAAGGAGAGTTTGGCCGTCAGTACCATTTAACTGAGTATGTGGAGTATGTATTATAGCATTGTCTGTAGGAATGTGTCCAACTTCAATCATTTGGACCTACGACTCGATTAGGAGCTCCCAGTTTCGATTTAGGTTACTATCTCGTACTGAACCCATAATTCTACCTTGTTGAAATTTCAACTACAAGATGAAGTGCATTCATATTTTTATTGCAAGCTCATCTCGCGTTCTGTGGCGTGACAACTCACAGCGGGAAGTGGCCCACCAAACGTCGAACGAGGTCGGAACATTTCGGAAGACCTCGGGTAATAAATAATGAAATTCTGGAAAATAACCATCACTGCGAGAGATTTCGACACTGTCATCAACAAAGAAATAAGTAATTAAAAATTTTTGGAAATATTTGATGAAGCTTAAGTCCACAGGGTGGAAATGTATTTAATTAGGCTTGGAGAGAAGTTAGCATTTATCTTGGCCGAGAGGAAAACACGTGTCAAGGACATAAAGTCAAAATGCGCGGGAATCCTCGTGCACGAAATTAGTTAAATACGCCCATTAAAGTAACGGAAAAATCAGCAAACAACACCATCATGACTGGAAAAATAGGTGGAATCTGTGGGATGAGTCTCGATGAAATCGGTCCAGTGGTCATCAATTGGGATGATTGCACCACAGTAGATAGCACCAAGCAGAGCGTCCCTTATACATGCATATGTACCCCCTCCTCAAGGAAGAGCGTCAGTCATCATTCAATTTTGTCCGAAAGGGTGAATCTACGTCAGCGACATTAAGAAGAAGGCTTAAAGTGGGCGAAATAGACTCGTAGAACCTCTAAAGCCAGTTGGCTTGAGGGAGGAATTCATTACCAAGTGGTAAATGGTGAAAGGAGATAAATTAGATATTGAGAACATTTTATCCACGATATCAATCCCGGTCGGGGAGGAAAATCATAAGTTAAATAATTGTGGGATTCCTGAACTTCTGCATAGGGTGACAACAGATTCATACAGAGCTCTTGTGAATTACTGCGGACGATGTTATTTTGGTAATCGGTAAGGGAGGACTGTGGTAGTCTGGGGGAGATAACCTTTTGTCTCACGGTCAGTCACACCTGTAAAACACCTGGATAGGAAGGAGTTGAAGGTCTCCGCAAAACGTATTAATTGAGTTCTCGACACGAAGCGGGGCGGTTCAACTGTTATATGTACACACAATAAAATTTATGGTAAATTGTTATATAAAAAATTTAATGTGTGTTGCTTCAAGCCGAATGAAAAATCAGTGTATTTATAAGGTAGGGTTTAAGTGAAGAATGTGTCCTGCAATTATGAGAGGCTAACTCCGAGGTGGTTGGCATAAAATGAAGCCGAGATAACGCCATGCCAACGATGTAATTACAGGTCGGTCTAATTTAAATATAATATTTTGTAGTTAGAAATATAAATGCTTGTCCCTTTAATTTAATTAATTAATGATTCATAACATGGCGTTGTATATGTGGCGGGTGTAAATTTAAGTGTTGCGACGACGATGATGTGTCTTTAATTATTCTAGTGTGGAGGCGAGTTGTTTATTATTTAGGTCAATGCGCGAGACTTTAAAATGTGTTTAAATTTCTTTAAAAACAATAAAATTGAAGTTACATATTACTATGAAAATCAGTGAAATAATGTTCGGGCCGGGGAAAGTTACAATAACGATAACATATCCGTTATGAGTGTGATAGAGTCAAATATCCACGTATCCAATAATAATAATAATAATAATAATAATAATAATAATAATAATAATAATAATAATAATAATAATAATAATCACGTCAGGATAAAACTTGAGATGATGGTAATTATGCATTCAGCAGTAAGGTAAAAACGAGATTGGCGGTTTTTATCGAAATCCAGTGAAGTATGATAAAGTCGTCATTTTTGGGAAGCTTAAATTTTGTGACACCGTGTATTCGTGATACAGAAAGTCACGGGATGCTATTTTGCTCCTGAGGTCCCAGAAAAATTTCGAGAAGTTAATTGTGAAATCATTATAAAGTTGTTTGGTCATGGGATCGCTTGTATTTAAAAAAATGTTTCAAGCAAGAAGAAAATGGATTGTAATGGAAATGAAATATTATGAGAATAATTAGGAAGATGTTAAAGGCAGAGTAAGCCTGTATTTTTAGAGTGATGTAGAGTAAGCGGGATGCTGAGGATAAGAAGTACTGTATTTCGACGAAGATGAATTTTTTTGACTTGGTGTATAGGTTGAAGTGTTAATATGTCTGAGACAGACTGTATGAGATGAACGATGTCCTGCAGCAATCCAGAACGCTTGATGAATGTAAAGGTTGTCAAATCCAAGTGAGCGCGTTATAACGCCTATTTTAAGTACATGTTGATGTTCTCCCATGATTACTATTTTATGTAAGACCGTAGGTAACGGCAGTTAAGTCTAGGTCACGGTTCTATTTGATACCAGCGAAGTGCATTTTGTGATAGCCGACCTCACGAACAAAATACATTCTGACACGGTCAGGATAATAGGCACGTAATTATTGTAAATTGAATTCTATTCTGTATCTTTACGAGACGAACTCGCTGACTGGAAACACTGCGGATGTGAAAAATAAATGTTATTAGAATGAGAGTTTAGCTTGCGTAGATCGATGGGAAGTTACACTGGACAGTTCACGGTGATACCTGTTTGGAGTGTTAATATGGAAGTTCAGTTGGAGCCTCACACTCGAGTTGTGCCGTGAATATCGTGATGGTAATGATTATTGTTTTCAGTGATATTACGTAATATCAAACGAGAGTTGAGTTTATTTTTATTTAGCGACCTTCACTGCATGTGTTGAGATTGTGTTGAGGAATAGATTAAGCTATCCGGACAGGTTGTTTGATTTCGATTTCATGCCTTCTTTTAGGAAATAGACACAGTAATATTTCCAGGTTCGAGTCCATTTTTGTAGCGAATTTTACTTCATGTGTTAGAGTTTCAACGAGGATCAGATTAAAATATCCGGACGTCGTATTAAAAGTTTCGATTTCACCTGGCAGTGTGAATGATGTGTAGATACCATAACGTTGGCTTAACGTTAGATTTAGGATGCCGCGTGTATTATATAACTTAAGGATGATTAGAAACAGGAACGCTGACTCAAGGACAGGATTAGGACGTCGCCTGTACATAGACAAGTCATAGGTTAGGCATTTTTGCGAATCGACTTGAACGATGTTAGTGTTTGCAGTAGTTGATACGAATGTGAAAGATATTAGCAGGTACTATTTAGGTCATGTTTCGGCATAATTCTTACTAGCCAGAAGGTGCTCCCATAATAGCGTTGCATCAGTAGTGGCATGAATGTAAGGGTTGTCCCACGTGGAAACCTGGCTAATGGAGACTGATCCTTACTGCTTAGCCGTGTCTGTTCAAGTTCGATGAACTTTCGTTTTCTATTTGCTTATCTTTGCTTTAAGACTTATTGTTCGGGCGACCGATATATTACGATAATGCCGTGTGTTGACACTTTGTTGATTTATGTAGGATTTACACTATAAATGCGGCTTCGATTCGTCAGTTGTTAATATATTTTATTTTGATTTTGCGTTATTCGCATTGTTTATGTGAGACGTTGATCTACCGATCACTTGTAGTTTGGTTTAATGGGACAAGTGTACGTAGACAGATTTGTAATTATAGTCGTAGTTATAGAAAATTGGACAGATTTCCTTTTGCTTGTTTTATATTGTGCACCTGTACTTAACACCTTTGTCGTTGTTCTCATTTTTACTGATAAAAAGGTAAACTATATTTAATTTTACGTGACTTTTACCTTTGTGACCACAAGCCATGGGACCTCCATTTTTATGTGGAATCCGACTCATAGGATGTGACATTTCCTTTCATGAATCGCATAAGTTTATGCATTGGCCAGGTATCAAATCCCAACTGCCTTGGTGAGCAGTGAGCTGTGAGCAGCGATGCCGCTGGGATTGTTTCTATTACACCCCATTTTATCCCGTTTTACTTCCGAGGTTAAGGGTTATAGGAGATTTGGCAGAGTCTTACGGCCGAACACCCTTCTTTATGCAACCATTAAGGGAGAAGTGCTGCGTCTTATTGTGGTGGTGGTGGTGGTGGTGGTGGTGGAGTTTGTGAGTGACGTATCTTGCTGTGTGCTGTGAACGAGTGTTGAAGATGACAGAAACACCCCGTCCCTGAGCCATAGGAATGCACTTGCTAATGTAATAATCCCTTGTCTGGACGAGAATCAAACCCGGGGCCTCAAGGACCGAAGACTACTACGCTAGCCAATCAGCTATACAGCCGGATAGTTCTGTTCTTATTATGGTATTATTTATTAACAGGCTGGCCAACCCGAGTAGCATGGCGCAGTTGTCAACGATGTGCTATTCGAGCGAGTTTGCTGCAATCGGATGGTGAGTTATTTGAATCACATTTCCGGCCGTCTTGAACATAGTTTTCCGCTGTTTCCCATCTTCACCTTGAGGGTATAAATAAGGGGCAGGAATCATCATAATTAGAATACGCTTATTGCTATATTGTAAAATAGTTACCGAACGTTCATTAAGTTTGTTAAGTTTAAAGCTTGAAGTTACGCCCTATACAGTCACAAAAAGACGGCCAATGCACTAGTGTCAGTCGTTCTCTGGAAAGAGGGTACGCATGACGTTATCGTTATTGTTGGCAGCGGACGCTCGACTTTGAAGGTATAACAGCAGGCGGCCGCAGCCGATTTAGACACTTGTGCATGTGCCCCGACAGCCTCATCAGCAGCTACCGCCAGCCGCTGCGTTGCAATTCTTGCAATTCCCAAAACACGACTTTCCTCGAGAATGGTGCCAGCTATAGAGCCAAAACTTGCGGCATTGTTATCTCCTCTTCAAGATATATTACTTGTGTTACAATGGTCCATCAGCTACCTTCCGCCCTGTATATAGACGACGAAAATATCATGCTACATAACATGCTTCCATTACAAACGATACACAAGTATTGTAACCCTGATAATAGTATATATTCATATACTGTACGTGTTAGTAAAATAAGGTTTGTAACGCGTGAAATTCTGCTCGTGTTGCAAAATTCTCATTTTGAGTATATTTTGTATAACATTAAAATACAATTATCTATATACGTAGTACAGTCATTAAGTACTGAGACTTGACGTCTGGAGGATAGGCAACCACATGATTCTGTATGTTGCACATAATGCCGCATTACACGGCGTACACCTACACAGAACCACATCCACACTCAAAATACTCGTCGTTGGCCGTTAACCACTTAAACAGAACCACATCCACCCTCAAAATAGTCGCCGTTGGCCGTTATGCACGTTTGCCAACGTTGGCATAGCTGCTGGAAGCACCGCTGAAAGGAAACTCCATGTTACATCTTCAGTTATTATCCGATTGAGAAACGTCCGATCATCGTCAGCGCTACTGATGAGGTCACCACAAATCGTCATTCGATCATCACGTTAGTCTAGAGGCAGGATTCGTGGCACACTGTGCTGGGTAACACGACACATGTTGAGGTCATCCGTCAGAATTCTGTGGCAAGTACCATGGCTGACCCCTAGTGCTGCTGCGAGATCGTCTTCCGATTGGGAGCGGTTAGCACGCACCAACATTGCTACTTCTTGGATCTTGCGTTCCGTTCGAACTGTTTGTGGCCGACCAGTACGCACATCATCTTCCAATCTGTCCCGTCCTTGCACCAAACGTCGGTGCCACCTAAACACAACACTGCGACTCAATGCGTCCTCACCGTAAACCTGCTGCATCATTTCAAACCTTTCGGCAGTGCTTTTGCCTAATGTCTGGCAGAACTTGATGTTTGCCTGTTGCCCAAACTGTGACACGTCAAGGTCCGACGGGCGCATTCAAATCACCGTCATAACAACGGCCGAACGTCTGCTTCCAGTTCATGCACTCAACTGTCTCTTGTAGGGACGGGAGACTAACTAATATAGTACCATACCACGGCGCAACCTATGTGCTATAGTGCACTACAACGCCATCGTGCGGTCAGTCTCAGAACTTAATAACTGTACTACGTATTTCTACAGTGCAAATGCAAGAACACACCATCACCTGATTACTCCGAATCATCCAGCTATTTTTCAGCAATTAATGATAACACTACCGTTGATTTTACGGCAAAATGTGTATTACCATTGAATGTCCGATATGTTAATAGATTATTCAGGCAAGTTTCAATGAAATCTGTTTAGTCCAACCCAAACAGTCTCCTTGTTGGAACACTTTCCTTCATGAATCTACATTAGGAGAAAGTCACCACATACCAAGAGAATGAGTGCATTTCGTCAGACACCATCTGTAATCAAGGTTGTGGAATCGAAACTTGCACGCTTCCATCATATTCGGCAAATACGAGCGCTTAAGTCCCGTATCACTTTAAAGAACCACAATTCCGGTACTCTGGCTTTTCCGAAGACCGATATTAGTAAAAGAGGTATGTGAAATATCTCATGGCTAAGGCGTGTGTATTCACTGTGCTAGTCTTATTCGGGTTGTAAACATTACATCACAGGTCGCTCCTCCCCTTCCAACGAGGCTGCCGACCTTGCATACCGTTCGCTTCATAGTAGCTGCGTTGCCACGTGTTCTTTGGTGCCATTCAGGTCAATTTTTTACCACTAAACGCATCGAGATACAGGATAAATATCCAATAATCATTTGTTCTGACACTTACTCCTATTCATTTGTTCACTCCATCGTCTTGAGTTTACAACCATTAAGCCTTTACATCACTTATTTCCTTGTGATATTATAGCGTAACGGTGCATACCTGAAACTTGCGACATTCTCCAAGATCTAATACTAATACTTCTGTTACCTTATTGCATCAGTTACTTTCCATCCTGAATACCCGCTCATGCTAGTAATATAACATGTTATTAGGACAAGCGAGGAAACTGTTCGATACCTGTTCAGAATAATTAATTTTGTCATGATGTGGACAGCCTATGCAAGAACGGCTGGTGTTTAGCCATGATCTGATGCCTTAATTGATCATCCAACCTTTATCGTTCCATTGCAGTCGGTCTTGTCCAACCCAAGAGCGGATATAAAGGGCTTGTTATTCACAGTATACTTGGGGACAGAACATAACGACCTCAGTTCCTGGAAGCGAGCTGGAAGCCAGCAGTCAATCACTCCCTGCACCCTGCTGAGTTAACAAGTTCTAAGTGATCCTTGATTGGTGTCGAGAGGTTGCCAAGTCAATTTCTTCCACATTCTCTTTAGTATTACCCTTTTCTTCGTGTAGAGTGCAGTAGACGATTTGGCAACTTCGCTACAGTAGATGTAGTAAATCCTATAAGCCGCTAATAGACACCGGACTGCCGCTGGAGGGTAGTGGTATGAGGCGAGGTCGTCATGTTTTGTCCCCGAGTATACCTGCGCTGTGACGAATACATTACTGTCCTTTCCACGATGGCCGATTTTTTGCGCCTGCACTCCACGTTTGTTCGTCCGAACATTCTGTAACATGGAAAAAATGTCTCCCACCGAGAAAGTTGACTACACAATAGTGTAGAGATAATGGATTCGAACCTCACCGTCGTTAGGCCTGAAGATGGTTTGCTTTGGGTTCCGAGGCGGGAAACGCGTTGTCAGTTCACTCGGAAGGACGTGGGTTCGAGTTCCCGTCAAGAAATCGATAAATTATGAAACGAGATTTCCACTTCTGGAGAGTTATATGGCCCTGAGGTTCACTCCTGGGGGCAAATGTGTCCGGGTATATGGTCGACCACTTTTACCCACTTAGTGGCGAGCGAGTTGGCTGCATGGTTTTGGTCACGTAACTATGAGTTCGCATTCAGGTGATGGTGGATTCGGGCTTCGCTGTTGGCAGTGCTGAATATGGTTTACAATGTTTTCCCCATGTTCACGCCAAGCAAATGCTGGGGCTGTTCTTTAATTAAGGTCACGGACGCTTTCTTTCTCGTCCTAGCCCTGTCCTATCTTTTCGTCACCATGAGATCTTTCTGTGTCGGTGCGACGTAAAACCAATACCGATAGCGAAAATGTACCAAGGACATTTATGACCTGTATGGGGATGGCTTTTCTTAGCTTTCCTATATACCCACCAGGTGAATTCCGCGGCTGTACCTTAATCAAGGCCACTACATTCCAAGTTCTAGCACATTCTTTTACAATCATTACCGAAATCTGTACTGAGTTTGTGTGGCGTTAAACATTTAACAAATAAAAGCGTTCTCTCCTTCAAAAGCAAGAAAATGTGAATAATGATGATTATTGGATTTACTTCTAACACGAGTGAGTTGACTACGCCGTTTGAGTCACGTAGCTGTGAGCTTGCATTCGGGAAATAGTGGGTTCGAAATCCACTATCGGCAGCCTTTTAGGTGGTTTTCCGCGGTTTCATATTTTCACACCAGGCACATTCTTGTCTTTTCCTTAATTGAGGCCACAGTCGCTACCGTACCAGTCCTAGTGCTGTCCTATCCCATGTAAAACAGCCTACTATTTAATGATAATGATGCAATTGGAGTAATAGTTCTGTTCTGCAGAATGGGATTACTTGAAAATATAGGTTTCAACGAAGTTTCCAACAATATTCGAGTGTGAATTGGATTTTACCCCGTAGAAATGCTCAGTTGTTAGAGGATATTCATGTTAACAAATCCCGAGTATTAAGCTGAACACGAGTGGCGTGGTGGCTGCGGTTAGCGCGTACTACATCGACCGCCCCACAGATCATTCATACTGCAGTCCAGCTACAGGCCGCGCATGCACGGCACACATTGCATCAGCAAATAAAATATGATATTTCAAGCAAATATTTGTGAAGAACAGATATTTGCACACGTCATTTTCATAGAGGGCTGTGTAATTAATATTAATTTGCTGACTACTTATTGGGTGGTTAGGGAAATCACCGTCGTAATCCACTAAGTCCTTTGTGTGTGTGTGAATCCGGTGTGATAAACTGTATGGATGTGTTACCTGTACAACCGAGCTCATCCATAATTATCTGGGGCTGGACTTGGGGTACATAACTTACGAACATTAGGAAGAAACCCAGCATTCACACAGACTGGACGTGGATACGCTTGCCTTGATACACATACAACAGATCCCACTATCAAACACCATAGAAACCTATTCTAGTTACCTCTCTCGTCTGTATGGCATTATTTTATAACCAGTGTAAGGTCTAACTAAGCGCGGAAGTGTTGTATTGTTTAAACACAATGGAAGATGATTTTGATGTAAAGTACGCGAATAAGCGGAACTTTTGTGGGATTATGAGTAACGAAAGACACCAGCATTTGATTAAGTATATGATGTAATATCCAAAACTGCTGGAGAAAGAAACCTGAGGATTATAAAGACTGAAACGGTACGGCATTATGAAGTTGGATGACAATGTGAAGTTAAGTCATAAAGTGAACTTAAATGACTTTTAAAAATAAACTAAAATGAAATATTTTAAACATTTAAACAAGCGTGAGTGATTATTAATTTAAAAGAATATTTTTTGTCTCCAACGTCAAAAAGAAATTCGATATTCCCGATTTTAACACATTTATGAACAAACACAATTTTTATATCAAACTATAAATGTAAACTGTATTTAAACCACTAAATCAAAAATAAAGTGAAGTATTATCATTTTAAAATATAAAAGTTAATTATTCTTATCTCACAAAATCATAAAAACTTGTTTTAGGAATTTAAACCAGAGAAATTATTTGTAGAAGTATATAAACGGAAATGAGTTTTCTCACAAATTCAAAACAAATTCTACGTTTGTAATTTACCACAATTAAGTGTATTAGTTTTTATATCTCATATAACCCAACCAAAATTAACACAATTTTCTTCATCTGTCTAAAGTAGAGACTACCAGTTTAGTAATATTGGAATAAATGTTTTGCGCTGATTTAACGCGTAATATACCTTCTAAAACTGCATCTGACATGCATGATCTTCTTTTAGACTTATTAATATTCATTATTGAAAATATTTCCTATCAAACATACGTTGAGCCAAACATTGCAGCACGTCGGCATGCCTGTGCATGTAGCCGTGGGAACTCTTGCTGGGACAAATGTTCATAGATCTCTTCTAGAACAGTATCGGTCTTTAAGGATGTATGGCACTGTAACTTGATCGTTCAAGTGGTGGAGACTGTCCTGAGCCGTGCACTTAAAATAGATTAAGGTCATAATTTTGCGGACTCACGAACACTCGATCATATTCACAAAATCTGTTATTATGGGAAGTAACTGGTGATTGCCCACATTTACCGGATTTATCAATATGACCGTAGCATAACGATACTACTACCTAGTGCTCGTGCATTAACGGTTGTAGCATTAAAGTTCGCTGTTGATAAGTAACCAAGGGGTCTTTTACTATGTTTTATTAGTAGTTTAATGACACGCTAACTCAGATAGTTTTCGGTGACGATGGAATAGGAAAAGCTAGGATTGGGAAGGAAGTTGTCATGGCCTTAATTGTCTGGTGCAAATGTAGGAGGCCACGGAAAAATATTTTAAGAGCTGCCGATGGTGGGGTTCGAACCCAACATCTTCTGAATGCAGCCTAACAGCTACGTAGCCCGTACCACGCAGTCAACTTGCGCGTTGAATCTTATTTTAAATTTGGTTTGTAGAAATAGCAATTTACTGAACCATAGAAAAATTGGACTTTGTAAGTCCGATTTAGCTTTAGTTTTCTTATCATTTATACCATATTTTAGGTATCGGTACTGTGTGAATTTCTGTCATCTTATGGAACATCAGAACAAGGATTTTATAGATCCATTAAGTTACCGACACTTGTTTTTGAGAATTCTGAAGTGACATTAAAAGCCAAAAAGCATCCTAGCTTGTTTTTATGACTGTTGGTTGTTATCACAGCCACGGGAACTCCAGTTTTGCGTAAAATCTGAACTACAGGGACGGGAACGTTTTTAAAAAATCCGCACGAATGATCAGCTTGGTGTGAAATCAATGACGGTGTCGCTCAGCTATCATACCCGTGCTATGCACATGCTACTGTATAAGCAAACTGAGCGGTGTTCAATATTGATATTTTGTATAAAGCCTAGAGAAGGTATTCACAAGGATTTCTCGTAGGGAAAGCATAAAAAACCTACTATCACGCAGAATGGATGGGAAATGCTGTGTCATATCAATTACTCTCAAATGGTTACTCATCCCACTTGCAGAATATTCGAACATTGGATTGCGTTCTCATGTCCTGCTATATCCCAGTCAATCATGTAGGCTACTGTTTGAGAGTATATCAATGATTGTCGAATTTTACATTTCTTGTAGTAACTTAGTCAATAATCTAATTCATTATTAATGAATTAACTGTATATCATCTGAAGAACTTGTCTATAAAATAAATGTAAACAAAACTGAAATGTTGTTGATAACCTTAATTATCCATAGAAGGTAGAGAAAAATTTGTCCTGAAGGCAGCATTGAACTTTATAATTCATTGGTTGGCTCATGTTATCTCAGTGAATATTTGGTCCGCGGAGGTCCTCATTCTCTTATTTAGATAATATAATAGATTACCTTTAACAATCATTAACAACCTCCAATATGGATTATAAAAATATATTTATATTAAACGTACTTTAAGTCAAGGACCAATGTGATCCGGAGTTTGGGGTCAGGTTCCTAACGATATGTGAACTTCGTACAGGCCCTCAGTTTCTATATTGACTAAAATATCACATATTTCTGAAAGAGTGCGTTTCTTTTCTAGAACAACGCATACTGCAGCATGGCCCCTTATTCAGCCTACATCCACCTTCTTGCAGAACATTCCGATCAGCTGATTTGCTATATCATTGCCCCACGATGGTCACGACTGACTTGTACCTACAACTACGAATAAATGGTTAAAATGGGAAATTGTACAACGCATTACTACTGAACTGATATGTGTCGATTCTGATAATTTCTGATATTGTAACTCAATATATAAAGATAATTGCGTTAACTTACTTGACCATCTATACTTTCGTTATCTGGACAGAGCTGTTTTCTCGGATGTTCTAGCTTACCAAAGGTGAAGCCAGCTGCATCGTTCGAGAGACTTAAAACAAGCCTATCTGCTTTGGAACCTGACCCCCAACGGTGCGTGTTTCTTGGCCGGCCTGTCTGTGTGTTGTGCTTTAGATTATGCGTGATGAGCATGGTAGCCTCACTCTTCCGGCCAGCCGAGATCCTCGCCTACCAGATCATAAAACCTCTGGTTATGCTCACTAAAGAACCTTCTCAACTTAGCCACGACTCCAGGATCAACTCTAGGATGCCTGCGTCCTTTACTTTCTCGCAGACATTTATCTGCTGTTTCATTCCTCAGGCAGAAGAAGCCCTTCGTGTGGTTGAAGTAGAAATTGTGCCTACCAATGCGCGGTTCAAGTCCCAGGAAACGCTCAATCCGGCGTAGCTGCGGCACGGGATCTGCTATCAACTGGTCACCATTGACTACCAGCAGCTGAGGGCGAGGAAACACCTCCAACCACCGATGCAGGAAGGTGTGGTAGAGGGAAATCGCCAGCGGCCGGTATCCAAGGTTTACTGAGCCGTCAGCACGGACTGCGAGCTGCTCAAAACTTCGCTGCGACTGGAGAACTTGTTGCTGATGTTGCTGTTGTTGGATCTGTGAGGCCACGGATGACGAGGCAGTGGCTGCATGGCTACGCAACTGCGTGTAGTCAGAGATCGCACGAGTGACGGGCTCCCGCACGATCAAGAGAAGTTTCACACTTGCATTCATTGCGCGGATCCTCTCTGGTACCTGCCAACATACACAATGAAATAATAAGACACGTTTCACATGAACAAGGCATTTCAGTATTTTTTAAAATGAAAAACTGATTTGTCAACTCTCTTTGATAATTGAATATACTCAGAATTCTATTTTCGTCTAACGGACAAATAAAGTTTCAAGGGCCTTACACAGTGTTGATGATAAAAGAATGGGTTTCTTAAAATACTGTTTTACTCCTTTCTCTGCCATTTATTTGCGTATACTGACTTCTCACTGTATTACAATGTATGTATATATATCCACCTCTTAGTCTCGTTTCCTGATACAGCGTCGGGGATGAGGTAAGATGAAATTATATGGCATGTATTTTACGGCCAGACGCCTTCCCTGACGCCAAACTCAGTCGAGGAGTTATTGAAGCTGAAATGAATGATAGTAAATAAAATTGGGTAAAGAGGTGAAAGGAATCGGCAGTGGTCTGTGAGTAGGAATTGTTGCGGCATTTGCCTGAAAGTGAAAATGTGAAACCAGAGAAAGCCATTATCAGGACAGCCGACTGTCTAATTCAATCACCGCTGATCTGCATTTAGGGCAGTCACCCAAGTGGCAGATTCCCTATCAGTTGTTTGCCTACCGGGCGAGTTGGCCATGCGCGTAGAGGCGCGCGGCTGTGAGCTTGCATCCGGGAGATAGTAGGTTCGAATCCCACTATCGGCAGCCCTGAAGATGGTTTTCCGTGGTTTCCCATTTTCACACCAGGCAAATGCTGGGGCTGTACCTTAATTAAGGCCACGGCCGCTTCCTTCCAACTCCTAGGCCTTTCCTATCCCATCGTCGCCATAAGACCTATCTGTGTCGGTGCGACGTAAAGCCCCTGGCAAAAAAAAAGTTGTTTGCCTAGACTTATCTCAAATAATTTCAAAGAATTTGGAAATTTATCGAACATCTCCCTTGTAAAATTATTCCAACCTCTACCTCCTCTTCTTATAAACGAATGTTTGCCCCAATTGTTCATCTTTGAATTCTAACCTTATCTCCTACTTTTTAAAACCACCACTCGAACTTATTCGTCTGCTACCGTCATTCCACGCCATCTCTTTAATGGCAGCTAGGAGCACACCGCGTCGTCGAGCAGATCGTCTCTTTACTCCCAATTCTGCCCAGTCCAAGCTTTGTAACATTTCTCGTAACGCTGTACTTATGTCGGAAATCACTCAGAACATATCGGGCTGATTTTCTTTAGATGTTTTTCAGTTCTCGAATCAAGTAATCCTGGTGAGGGTCCCGTACACTGGAACCATACTCTAATCGTGATCTTACCGGAGACTTATATGCTCTCTCCTTTACATCCTTACAACAAATACTAAAAAAAACCTTAACCATGAGAAGAAATCTATGACCTTTATTGACAATTCCGTTTATGAGATTACCCCATTGAATATATTCCCATACATTAATACCTACATACTTACAATGACCCCATGAGGAAATTTCACCCCACCAACGTAGCAATTAAAACTGAGAGGGTCTTTCCTATTTATGAAACTCACAACCTGACTTTTCACCCCGTTTATCATCATTACTTGGCATTCATCTTACAACGTTGTCCAGATCGTTTTGCAGTCGCTCACAAACTCTTAACTTATTTATTACTCTATACGGCATACTATCATTCTCAAAAAGCTTTATTTACTATAATTTTCTAGTTCTTTACTAATATCATATATGCAGGGTCTCTCTTATACACTCAGACCGAGAGAAGCTGTGGGTCGAATAAACAATCATTCAGTGATACAAGATACCACTCACAGTATCTCACTCTTGTGTCTGGATCAGCAGGTTATAAACATTCGGTCCGTGTAAACATGTTCGGTTTCATACGTAACAACTTTGTAGCTCTGTGTGCAGAAGAAACCTAAACCCATACTTGTGCTCATTTTGTGAGTGATTTAGTCGGTGACCGTTCAAGATTCACACAAATGTCATCTAGCTTTTCCTCTGTTTAAACTGTTCGTGTGCGCGCATGTTTTTCATTGTGCGCTGAGCGAATAGTTTCAAATTTATTTACAACTAGCGAATGTACCCGTGTTTCGCTACGGTATTCTACATTGTATTCGAATATCGAAGTAAATAGTGTACATGCAGTAAATACGATTGTTTTAAAATTGCATGTCTCGTAGCGTTATCCGAGAAAGAGCATGGAGAGGTCCCCGTACGTTGTTTCCAATGTAAAGTGTTTGTTACGGATTTGTGATATAACGGCAGGCTCACTTGCCTACTGCCATTCACAATCTAGTTGGGAAGTTTACATTATAATTGCAGGCCCCATTGCCTACTACGCGGACAGAATCGATTTGGGGAGTTTTCGTTAAAATGGCAGCCCCCCTTTCCTACTTCCAGACAGATTACAGTTGAGTTTTTATTATAATGGCAGGCAATTACCCTACTATCACTCGAAATTGAGTTGTGCAGTTATCATTATAATGCCAGGCCCATTTTCCTACTGCCAGCCAGCTTACTGCCAGTCACACCAAGTTGGTGAGTTTCCATCAAAATAGCAGGCCACTATGCCTAATGCCAGTCACATTTTAGATCAGGACATTTCTTTATAATGGCGGGCACCCTTGCCTACTGCCAAACACAATCGGGTAGGGGAGTTTTAAACAAAACTGCATGCTCACTTGCCTTCTGCAAGTCAAATCGAGAAGTGAACTATTCATTACAATTGTAGGCCTTCCTTACTAATGACAGTTACACAGGAGTTGGAGAAGGAAACCTTTCATACTGCCAGTCAAAGTCGGTGTGGGGTGTACTGATTACAATAGCAGACCCACCCTTTCTCGATTGCTACAAATCGACATCAGTGAATATATATAGATCGACATACGAAAGTATATGCGTGTTTACAATATTGAAGACCTTCATTTACCGATAAACTGCTACTAAACGTACGTCATATCGACAAAGGATTATACCATAAGACACGCCGGATTTAGTGACCTAAATGGCTGGTCTTGGGTCAGACTGAGTTAGAAACGTGGAACAGGGTAACGTTTTTGTAAGATTATCTCACATTACATTACTTTTCGGATAATTATGTGACAGCTACATACATAGTATTTGGCTCACATATGGCTACTGGGTGGGCCAATTTTCGTGAAGAGTTTGATGATTCTGTATTTCATATAAGTAATCGAAAGTATGAATTATGCATGTGAAAATTCCAAATTGACTTAACATCGACTAATAGAGAAAAATCAAACGTAAAAGGGATACAGATACGGCAAAAAGTCATAAGACCAAGGTTGTAGATCATTCCAAATTGAACGGAGATTGTGCAATCTGTTATGTGATAGGAATTTCCGAAGGTCTGCACCATCATTAAAATTGCCTGCATATTTCGATATTCTTCGGGGATAAAAAGTGAAAAATGTAATGATCTTTGATGTTTTCCGTTCGTTACAGGCTAAAACGTATAATTTTGTCAAATTTCAATTATCTTCTTTTTCTTCTGGCAGATTATGCCGCAATCTGGATTTTGGGCGAGGCGGGTAAAAATTAGGACTTTCAGGAATCTAAACCAAAAATTATGGAGATGGTCATTATTACCCCTTAAACGGAAAGCTGTAGGAAAATTTCGCCAAAATAGTCAGTGTAGAGGCACACACTCGTTACAATTTGATTTATATAGATAAGGAATCTGCTCCATGTAAAACACCTTTTGGGCTATGTCCGCTGGACTTAACCTGCAAAACTGACCATTCATGATATCTCCCTTATTAATCCTCCTGACGAAAAAATGCACATGAAAAAAAGGTTTAGAGGTGGAATTCCATCACGTTTGGTCGATTTCCAGTCAGGTTGGTCTTGTTCTGTAGCCTATATATTGTGGAAGAGTAAAATCACCATTTCGGTTCCCTATAAACCGCCAGTCCATTCCGGAACATGAAATGTTATTTACGTTTAAAACCTACCTTTGGACAGGTGGATGCTAAATATAAATTTTGGTTCGAATGTCTTCAGTAGTTTTCAAGTTGTAAGGAATACGCTTTACACGCACCCGCTCGTGAGTTAAGTCCGATGGGACTTGTACAGAAAAACGGTCCGCAAATGATATCTCCTTTATTAATCCTCGTATCGAAATGATGCACATGAGGAAAAAGGTTTAGAAATTAATTTCTACCAAGGCAGGTAGATTTAAATTAACGATGGTTGTGTATATTTTGTGGAAGTGCAAAATCACTGTTTCGGTTTCGTATAAACCCCCAGTCAGTTCAGGGATTTAGAAACAATATTTGCCCTAAAACCTATCAAGGGCAGGTGTATTCTTAATATGAGTCTTGGTGGAAATACATCCAGTAGTTTGTAGCACTCGCGTACATACGGCGTAATTAAGGAAGAAAATAATACAGTTAAGAAAGTTGAAAGTAATAGAAAATGGATTATAAATGAGGACAGCCGGATAACGACAAATATGTAAATGCCAATTGAATGTATTGGAAAATCAAATGCCCCTCAATAAATTATGCTAGTGTGAGTTATGGATATAATAAAGCGGTAACAGAGGAGAAATTTAGGTCCAGTGATTATTAGGTAAACAAATAATAAGAAGATGACTAATGGTGTTATTACTTAATCTATTTGAGGGCGGTTATAACATCCAACGATATTCCGCCAATATCCCGCAGATAGGCCGATTGACGCCTCTCTTGCCTTCTACCCAAGGAACAACGACGAATTTAAAAGCATGATGAGGAAAATGGCAATACGTTACTTCCCTGCTGGCATGCAGTCAGAGACGTTGCCATGGTAACCTGTAGGTTCGTTGTCGGTCTGTCGGTCACTCAATGCATAACATGATACCAGAGGAAATTTGTAAATTTCTCCGTCATGTGAAGAGTAAGGTAAATTATGAACATAACGAAAGTTGTTTGTAATGAAGAGACGTTTTACGTACGGTAAACGGAGTTTACAGAAAATCAATAGTATAAGAGAAAATGGAGGAAAACCATTCTGGTTTTCCTATAAACCCCCGTCTCTTCAAAGACTTTAAAATAATATGCATATTGAAACCTTCCCCGGTATGAGTATACTCTAAATATGAAGTTTGGTTGAGATCTATCCAGCCGTTTCGACGTGATAGTGAAAAAACCATTCTGGTTTTCCTATAAACTCCCCGTGTATTCAAAGATTGTAAAATGATATGCATATTGAAATCTTCCCTGGGATGAGTATACTCTAAATATGAAGTTTGGTTGAGATCTATCCAGCCGTTTCGACGTGATAGTGGAAAAACCATTCTGGTTTTCCTATAAACTTCCGGTGTATTCAAAGATTGTAAAATGATATGCATATCGAAATCTTCCCTGGGATGAGTATACTCTAAATATGAAGTTTGGTTGAGATCTATCCAGCCGTTTCGACGTGATGGTGGAAAAACAATTCTGGTTTTCCTATAAACCCCCCGTGTATTCAAAGATTTTAAAATGATATGCATATCGAAACCTTCCCCGGGATTAGTATACTCTAAATATGAAGTTTGGTTGAGATCTATCGAGCCTTTTCGACGTGATGGTGGAACAGACAAACAGACAGACAAACAGACAAAGAAACAGACACGAAACGTAAAAACCACCGATTCGGTCTTGAGTTGACCTAAAACGGATAAATATCTGAAAAATTGGCTAAACAAAAGAAATTACAGACAGCGGACCCCCTACAATTTTATTTATATAGATAAACTAGCGAATGTACCCGTGCTTCGCTACGGTATTCTACATTGTATTCGAATATCGAAGTAAATAGTGTACATGCAGTAAATAAGATTGTTTTAAAATTGCACGTCTCTTAGCGTTATCCGAGAAAGAGCATGGAGAGGTCCCCGTACGTTGTTTCCAATGTAAAGTGTTTGTTACGGATTTGTGATATAACGGCAGGCTCACTAGCCTACTGCCATTCACAATCGAGTTGGGAAGTTTACATTATAATTGCAGGCCCCATTGCCTACTACGCGGACAGAATCGATTTGGGGAGTTTTCGTTAAAATGGCAGCACCCCTTTCCTATTTCCAGACAGATTACAGTTGAGGAGTTTCTATTATAATGGCAGGCAATTACCCTACTATCACTCGAAATTGAGTTGTGCAGTTATCATTATAATGCCAGGCCCATTTTCCTACTGCCAGCCAGCTTACTGCCAGTCACACCAAGTTGGTGGGTTTCCATCAAAACAGCAGGCCACTATGCCTAATGCCAGTCACATTTTAGATCAGGACATTTCTTTATAATGGCGGGCACCCTTGACTACTGCCAAACACAATCGGGTAGGGGAGTTTTAAACAAAACTGCATGCTCACTTGCCTTCTGCAAGACAAATCGAGAAGGGAACTATTCATTACAATTGTAGGCCTTCCTTACTAATGACCGTTACACAGGAGTTGGAGAAGGAACCCTTTCCTACTGCCATTCAAAGTCGGTGTGGGGAGTACTGATTACAATAGCAGACCCACCCTTTCTCGATCGCTACAAATCGACATCAGTGAATATATATAGATCGACATACGAAAGTATATGCGTGTTTACAATATTGAAGACCTTCATTTACAGATAAACTGCTACTAAACGTACGTCATATCGACAAAGGATTATACCATAAGACACGCCGGATTTAGTGGCCTAAATGGCTTGTCCTATGATATGTCATCTATTCTTGGGTCAGATTGAGTTAGAAACGTGGAACAGGATAAAGGTTTTGTAAGATTATCTCACATTACATTACTTTTCGGATAATTATGTGACAGCTACATACATAGTATTTGGCTCACATATGGCTACTGGGTGGGCCAATTTTCGTGAAGAGTTTGATGATTCTGTATTTCATATAAGTAATTGATAGTATGCATTATGCATGTGAAAATTCCAAATGGACTTAACATCGATTAATAGAGAAAAATCAAACGTAAAAGGGATACAGATACGGCAAAAAGTCATAAGACCAAGGTTGTAGATCATTCCAAATTGAACGGAGATTGTGCAATCTGTTATGTGATAGGAATTTCCGAAGGTCTGCACCATCATTAAAATTGCCTGCATATTTCGATATTCTTCGGGGATAAAAAGTGAAAAATGTAATGATCTTTGATGTTTTCCGTTCGTTACAGGCTAAAACGTATAATTTTGTCAAATTTCAATTATCTTCTTTTTCTTCTGGCAGATTATGCCGCAATCTGGATTTTGGGCGAGGCGGGTAAAAATTAGGACTTTCAGGAATCTAAACCAAAAATTATGGAGATGGTCATTATTACCCCTTAAACGGAAAGCTGTAGGAAAATTTCGCCAAAATAGTCAGTGTAGAGGCACACACTCGTTACAATTTGATTTATATAGATAAGGAATCTGCTCCATGTAAAACACCTTTTGGGCTATGTCCGCTGGACTTAACCTGCAAAACTGACCATTCATGATATCTCCCTTATTAATCCTCCTGACGAAAAAATGCACATGAAAAAAAGGTTTAGAGGTGGAATTCCATCACGTTTGGTCGATTTCCAGTCAGGTTGGTCTTGTTCTGTAGCCTATATATTGTGGAAGAGTAAAATCACCATTTCGGTTCCCTATAAACCGCCAGTCCATTCCGGAACATGAAATGTTATTTACGTTTAAAACCTACCTTTGGACAGGTGGATGCTAAATATAAATTTTGGTTCGAATGTCTTCAGTAGTTTTCAAGTTGTAAGGAATACGCTTTACACGCACCCGCTCGTGAGTTAAGTCCGATGGGACTTGTACAGAAAAACGGTCCGCAAATGATATCTCCTTTATTAATCCTCGTATCGAAATGATGCACATGAGGAAAAAGGTTTAGAAATTAATTTCTACCAAGGCAGGTAGATTTAAATTAACGATGGTTGTGTATATTTTGTGGAAGTGCAAAATCACTGTTTCGGTTTCGTATAAACCCCCAGTCAGTTCAGGGATTTAGAAACAATATTTGCCCTAAAACCTATCAAGGGCAGGTGTATTCTTAATATGAGTCTTGGTGGAAATACATCCAGTAGTTTGTAGCACTCGCGTACATACGGCGTAATTAAGGAAGAAAATAATACAGTTAAGAAAGTTGAAAGTAATAGAAAATGGATTATAAATGAGGACAGCCGGATAACGACAAATATGTAAATGCCAATTGAATGTATTGGAAAATCAAATGCCCCTCAATAAATTATGCTAGTGTGAGTTATGGATATAATAAAGCGGTAACAGAGGAGAAATTTAGGTCCAGTGATTATTAGGTAAACAAATAATAAGAAGATGACTAATGGTGTTATTACTTAATCTATTTGAGGGCGGTTATAACATCCAACGATATTCCGCCAATATCCCGCAGATAGGCCGATTGACGCCTCTCTTGCCTTCTACCCAAGGAACAACGACGAATTTAAAAGCATGATGAGGAAAATGGCAATACGTTACTTCCCTGCTGGCATGCAGTCAGAGACGTTGCCATGGTAACCTGTAGGTTCGTTGTCGGTCTGTCGGTCACTCAATGCATAACATGATACCAGAGGAAATTTGTAAATTTCTCCGTCATGTGAAGAGTAAGGTAAATTATGAACATAACGAAAGTTGTTTGTAATGAAGAGACGTTTTACGTACGGTAAACGGAGTTTACAGAAAATCAATAGTATAAGAGAAAATGGAGGAAAACCATTCTGGTTTTCCTATAAACCCCCGTCTCTTCAAAGACTTTAAAATAATATGCATATTGAAACCTTCCCCGGTATGAGTATACTCTAAATATGAAGTTTGGTTGAGATCTATCCAGCCGTTTCGACGTGATAGTGAAAAAACCATTCTGGTTTTCCTATAAACTCCCCGTGTATTCAAAGATTGTAAAATGATATGCATATTGAAATCTTCCCTGGGATGAGTATACTCTAAATATGAAGTTTGGTTGAGATCTATCCAGCCGTTTCGACGTGATAGTGGAAAAACCATTCTGGTTTTCCTATAAACTTCCGGTGTATTCAAAGATTGTAAAATGATATGCATATCGAAATCTTCCCTGGGATGAGTATACTCTAAATATGAAGTTTGGTTGAGATCTATCCAGCCGTTTCGACGTGATGGTGGAAAAACAATTCTGGTTTTCCTATAAACCCCCCGTGTATTCAAAGATTTTAAAATGATATGCATATCGAAACCTTCCCCGGGATTAGTATACTCTAAATATGAAGTTTGGTTGAGATCTATCGAGCCTTTTCGACGTGATGGTGGAACAGACAAACAGACAGACAAACAGACAAAGAAACAGACACGAAACGTAAAAACCACCGATTCGGTCTTGAGTTGACCTAAAACGGATAAATATCTGAAAAATTGGCTAAACAAAAGAAATTACAGACAGCGGACCCCCTACAATTTTATTTATATAGATAAACTAGCGAATGTACCCGTGCTTCGCTACGGTATTCTACATTGTATTCGAATATCGAAGTAAATAGTGTACATGCAGTAAATAAGATTGTTTTAAAATTGCATGTCTCTTAGCGTTATCCGAGAAAGAGCATGGAGAGGTCCCCGTACGTTGTTTCCAATGTAAAGTGTTTGTTACGGATTTGTGATATAACGGCAGGCTCACTAGCCTACTGCCATTCACAATCGAGTTGGGAAGTTTACATTATAATTGCAGGCCCCATTGCCTACTACGCGGACAGAATCGATTTGGGGAGTTTTCGTTAAAATGGCAGCACCCCTTTCCTATTTCCAGACAGATTACAGTTGAGGAGTTTCTATTATAATGGCAGGCAATTACCCTACTATCACTCGAAATTGAGTTGTGCAGTTATCATTATAATGCCAGGCCCATTTTCCTACTGCCAGCCAGCTTACTGCCAGTCACACCAAGTTGGTGGGTTTCCATCAAAACAGCAGGCCACTATGCCTAATGCCAGTCACATTTTAGATCAGGACATTTCTTTATAATGGCGGGCACCCTTGACTACTGCCAAACACAATCGGGTAGGGGAGTTTTAAACAAAACTGCATGCTCACTTGCCTTCTGCAAGACAAATCGAGAAGGGAACTATTCATTACAATTGTAGGCCTTCCTTACTAATGACCGTTACACAGGAGTTGGAGAAGGAACCCTTTCCTACTGCCATTCAAAGTCGGTGTGGGGAGTACTGATTACAATAGCAGACCCACCCTTTCTCGATCGCTACAAATCGACATCAGTGAATATATATAGATCGACATACGAAAGTATATGCGTGTTTACAATATTGAAGACCTTCATTTACAGATAAACTGCTACTAAACGTACGTCATATCGACAAAGGATTATACCATAAGACACGCCGGATTTAGTGGCCTAAATGGCTTGTCCTATGATATGTCATCTATTCTTGGGTCAGATTGAGTTAGAAACGTGGAACAGGATAAAGGTTTTGTAAGATTATCTCACATTACATTACTTTTCGGATAATTATGTGACAGCTACATACATAGTATTTGGCTCACATATGGCTACTGGGTGGGCCAATTTTCGTGAAGAGTTTGATGATTCTGTATTTCATATAAGTAATTGATAGTATGCATTATGCATGTGAAAATTCCAAATGGACTTAACATCGATTAATAGAGAAAAATCAAACGTAAAAGGGATACAGATACGGCAAAAAGTCATAAGACCAAGGTTGTAGATCATTCCAAATTGAACGGAGATTGTGCAATCTGTTATGTGATAGGAATTTCCGAAGGTCTGCACCATCATTAAAATTGCCTGCATATTTCGATATTCTTCGGGGATAAAAAGTGAAAAATTTAATGATCTAGGATGTTTTCCGTTCGTTACAGGCTAAAACGTATAATTTTGTCAAATTTCAATTATCTTCTTTTTCTTCTGGCAGATTATGCCGCAATCTGGATTTTGGGCGAGGCGGGTTAAAATTAGGACTTTCAGGAATCTAAACAAAAAATTATGGAGATGGTCATTATTACCCCTTAAACGGAAAGCTGTAGGAAAATTTCGCCAAAATAGTCAGTGTAGAGGCACACACTCGTTACAATTTGATTTATATAGATAAGGAATCTGCTCCATGTAAAACACCTTTTGGGCTATGTCCGCTGGACTTAACCTGCAAAAACTGACCATTCATGATATCTCCCTTATTAATCCTCCTGACGAAAAAATGCACATGAAAAAAAGGTTTAGAGGTGGAATTCCATCACGTTTGGTCGATTTCCAGTCAGGTTGGTCTTGTTCTGTAGCCTATATATTGTGGAAGAGTAAAATCACCATTTCGGTTCCCTATAAACCGCCAGTCCATTCCGGAACATGAAATGTTATTTACGTTTAAAACCTACCTTTGGACAGGTGGATGCTAAATATAAATTTTGGTTCGAATGTCTTCAGTAGTTTTCAAGTTGTAAGGAATACGCTTTACACGCACCCGCTCGTGAGTTAAGTCCGATGGGACTTGTACAGAAAAACGGTCCGCAAATGATATCTCCTTTATTAATCCTCGTATCGAAATGATGCACATGAGGAAAAAGGTTTAGAAATTAATTTCTACCAAGGCAGGTAGATTTAAATTAACGATGGTTGTGTATATTTTGTGGAAGTGCAAAATCACTGTTTCGGTTTCGTATAAACCCCCAGTCAGTTCAGGGATTTAGAAACAATATTTGCCCTAAAACTTATCAAGGGCAGGTGTATTCTTAATATGAGTCTTGGTGGAAATACATCCAGTAGTTTGTAGCACTCGCGTACATACGGCGTAATTAAGGAAGAAAATAATACAGTTAAGAAAGTTGAAAGTAATAGAAAATGGATTATAAATGAGGACAGCCGGATAACGACAAATATGTAAATGCCAATTGAATGTATTGGAAAATCAAATGCCCCTCAATAAATTATGCTAGTGTGAGTTATGGATATAATAAAGCGGTAACAGAGGAGAAATTTAGGTCCAGTGATTCTTAGGTAAACAAATAATAAGAAGATGACTAATGGTGTTATTACTTAATCTATTTGAGGGCGGTTGTAAACTCCAACGATATTCCGCCAATATCCCGCAGATAGGCCGATTGACGACTCCCCTGCCTTCTACGCAAGGAACAACCACGAATTTAAAAGCATGATGAAAATGGCAATACGTTACTTCCCTGCTGGCATGCAGTCAGAGACGTTGCCATGGTAACCTGTAGGTTCGTTGTCGGTCTGTCGGTCACTCAATGCAGAGCATGATACCAGCGGAAAATTGTAAATTTCTCCGTCATGTGAAGAGTAAGGTAAATTATGAACATAACGAAAGTTGTTTGTAATGAAGAGACGTTTCACGTACGGTAAACTAAGTTTACAGAAAATCAATAGTATAAGAGAAAATGGAGGAAAACCATCCCGGTTTTCCTATAAACCCCCCGTCTATTCAAAGATTTTAAAATAATATGCATATCGACACCTTCCCCGGGATGAGCATACTCTAAATATGAAGTTTGGTTGAGATCTATCCAGCCGTTTCGAAGTGATGGTGGAAAAACCATTCAGGTTTTTCTATAACCCCCCCGTCTATTCAAAGATTTTAAAATGATATGCATATCGGAACCTTCCCCGGGATGAGTGTACTCTAAATATGAAGTTTGGTTGTGATCTATCCAGCCGTTTGGACGTGATGGTGGAAAAACCATTCTGGTTTTCCTATAAACACCCCGTCTATTCAAAGATTTTAAAACGATATGCATATCGAAACCTTTCCCGGGATTAGTATACTCTAAATATGAAGTTTGGTTGAGATCTATCCAGCCGTTTCGACGTGATGGTGGAAAAACCATTCTGGTTTTCCTATAAACTCCCCGTGTATTCAAAGATTTTAAAACGATATGCTTATCGAAACCTTTCCTGGGATAAGTATACTCTAAATATGAAGTTTGGTTGAGATCTATCGAGCCGTTTCGACGTGATGGTGGAACAGACAAACAGACAGACAAACAGACAAACTAGTTGGAAGGGATATTGTGAGAAGATGAATAAAGAAACACCGCTCCCCGAGGTATGGTCCATGATAAACAGATTTAAGAGGAAACGAACCTTCCCAAAACCACTGCGCTGCTGGATCGATGACTTTGCCGATTCCATAGCCCCACCTACAACATCATTTGATGACCCGGAATTCCCACCTACAAGCTCTTCACAAATGCCACACCGTATTCTCCTGCAGCCTTTCACCTTTCGAGAACTTACAGCAGCCCTTAAAAATACATCCAATACTGCTCCAGGAATTGACCAAATCCAATACGCCATGATAGCCCACCTTCCATTAAATGCTAAGATTATTCTATTACAACTTTTTATGGAGTTCTGGTCGCAAAGTATTTTCCCTAATGACTGGACTACACAGATCATTGTACCGATCTTGAAACCAGAGAAGGATCCAGAGGAAGCTGCTTCCTATCGAGCGATAGCTTTGTCATCTTGCGTCTGTAAGACCTTTGAAAGGCTATTAAAATTTAGATTAGAGTGGTGGTTAGAACACAACAACATCTTATCTACCTCTCAATATGGATTTCGTAAATCAAGAAGCACACTAGATAATTTAAGTCTCCTCACAACAGATATCGAGATGACCTTTCTTAAACAAGGATTCCTTACAGCTTTATTCTTAGACATATCAGGAGCCTACGATAGCGTCATTATAACAATTCTTGTTCGCAAAATGCACAGACTGGGTCTGCCCGAAGTTTATCTTCGTGGGATTCATGCCTTATTTCAACGACGTACGATATATATCCGTCGACGTGACAACTCACTCTACGGACCATGAATAGTAACGAAAGGCTTACCACAAGGTGCCATCCTTAGTCCGTTACTATACGCTCTGTATACGGCCGACCTAGACACCATATTCCAACCAAACATTAAGATCCTCCAGTATGCAGACGATATCTGCCTCTACGCGTCCTCATCCTGCTTCTGGGTCACACGATTATGGCTTGACGATGCAGCAAAGGCTCTCTCCACATGGACATTTCAAAATGGATTCAGTCTCTCGGAAGCTAAATCTTCAGTGGTAGTATTTACCAGGAAACAACAGTCAATTGCATCAACTTTCATTCGACTCGGTCCATATTCATTTCCTCTTCAGACAACAGCAAAATTATTGGGTCTGTATCTAGACAGGCGTCTGACTTGGAGTCGACATATCAACCACGTAACAACAAAATTCGGACGTGTGCTCAATGTTCTTCGAGCTGTTACTAGCACGTGGTGGGGAGCAGACCCGTCCACTATGTTAACACTCTATCGTGCCCTTCTTCGACCGGTCCTGGATTACGGAAGCGTTTTCTTCGGCAACGCACCAAAATATGTTCTTCGCAAACTTGATGTCCTTCAGTATCGGGCGATCAGGCTCTGTTTAGGAGCTATGAACTCTTCACCCACGAACGCTCTCTTAGTCGAAGCCATCGAAATGCCACTTTCAATCAGACGACAGATGCTATCAGATATATTCTTCCTACGCCGAGCTACCCAGATCAACCATCCACTTTCTACTAAAGTACATACCCTCAGTAGATTAATAAATTCATATGAGCACTTACGAAATTGTCGCACTCCACTGCTGGTGACGAGCTACCATGAACTACGGTATATTTTCCCCCTTGTGCTCAAGGGCGCCTCAGTACCTGCCTTTTGCTACGACTATGAGCTCATATCCTCACCACCGAACACTTTCTCTATATCTGATACAGTGACTGCAGGGACGAATATGAACACTTCACTCAAGGTACTCTTACAAACAGCTTGGTCAGAGTTCACATGCATCTACACAGACGGCTCCAAAACTTCAGAAGGAGTAGGATATGCTTACTATTGCCCATTAACAGCAGTTACTGAACAACGGTCCCTACCAGAGCCAACTTCCATCTACACAGCGGAAATGCTAGCAATTCAAGCAGCTATAATTTATGGTACCTCACAACAATTCCAGAAAATTCTCATCCTAACAGACTGCTTCAGCGTATTACAACGTTTAAAACAACCTGACTAGACCACAAAGACTAATAAGTACATCCTTGACATTCTGCAATTAGTAAGAAACGCAGAACTCCGAGGAATAACAGTTCACTTTCTATGGATAAAGGGACATGCTGGTATCGAACACAATGAAACAGTAGACCTCCTCGCTAAACAAAGTACAACTGCAACCAACTTACGAGCCATCCAACTCCCTTATACAGACTTTCTCCCCATTATCCGTATGAAAGCTCAAAGAAAATGGTCAACGGAATGGAATACACAGGATCTGCACAAAGGACGATATTATGCCGCACTTCAAGCTAATATCCCTAACAAACCATGGTTCGATAGCATCAAACTGGCCAGACGTCACATCACATCCCTCATACGCATGCGACTCGGACACGGATGTTACGCCGACCATCTCTACCGTATAAAAGTGTTGGACTCTCCCACGTGTGAGTATGACCCTCCGTGTGTCGCAGATTTGAACCACGTTGTATTTGTTTGTTCAAAGTACAGTGCTGCACGAACAGTAATGCTCTCAAAATGGATTAAAATTGGAACTCCATTTCCAACCAGTGTGCCAGCTCTTCTTGCTTCTGCCAACCAGAGAGTATATGCGATTTTAGCCGAATTTCTCAAAAATAGTGATCTAAATATCTAATTAGTGTCCTTTTAATTTTTATTTTTACCTCTCTTAATCAAAAATTTGTAATGGTTTTTCGTCATGTTCAGAAAAAAAAGTGTAAATCATGAACTGTGAGTGTCAGAATATCCAAGGCATATGTGTGTGAAGGAGACTGTCTCTAACCAGCGTGCCAGTTTTTCTTTCTCCTATCAAACAGAGAATGTAAGTGACTTCAGCACAATTTCTCAAATATAGCGTTTTAAATATATAATTTGTATCTTTTTGACCGCTCTTATTTTACCAGACATTTATATTGATTTTAGTCCTGTTTAAAAAAATGTAAATTTCAGAACATCCAGGAGTTTGTGAAGCGAAAGAGACTTTCAGGCGATTTTTCTGTCTGCCATTTATGTCATTTCATTCCTGTGTCTGTCATATGTATATATATTACTGTGTGACTTGTGAATTTGTAATGTTTTTTGCTGGCTGTATGGTCGATGGACCAAAAAGCCAAATAAATTAAAAAACAGACAAACAAACAGACACGAAACGTAAAAACCACCGATTCGGTCTTGAGTTGACCTAAAACGGATAAATATCTGAAAAATTGGCAAAACAAAAGAAATTACAGACAGCGGACCCCCCTACAATTTTATTTATATAGATTACTTTAATCTGTGCTCATGAAGGTGGCACTCCACCAGGAAATTGCTGAAGAAATGCATCGCGTACACATCGAGCCGACTCGTACTTAAAATAACTTTTACATACGAAAATACGGTGTTGCAATGATAACTGTCTCACCAAGTTAACAGCTGAGGTTCAGACTGGCTACTGATGAACACGTGCACACTCCTTACAAGGTCAAGAACTAACCGCGCGCTTCCCGTACAGCTGCTTAGGTATGGAAGAGTAAAAACGCCGCTGGACGGTCTGGGTTTATAAGAGAGACCCTGTATATAAGAAAACATAAAGGTCCAATAATACTGCCTTGAGGAATTTTCCTTTTAACGATTACAAGATCAGATAATGCTTCACCTATTATAAGTATCTGATTTCTGTTTTATAGAAATATAGCCATTCATTCAGTCACTCGTTTGACTAATCCAATTGCACTCAGTTTTGTTAGCTTCCCATGATCTACTCTATGAAACGTCAATAGGGATACAGTTCATTTGAACTATTAAATCTGAAATATCTGGTATGTTTTGCTGGAATCCCACAAGCTGAGCTTCGGTGGAATAACTTCTCTTAAACCCAAACTGCCTTTTATCAAACCAGTTAGTAATTCCGCAAACATGTCTACTCTAATCAGAAATAATGCTTTCTAAACACTTACATGCAACACATGTCAAGCTGACTGGGCTGTAATTATCTGATTTATGTTTATCACCTATCCTTTATACACAGAGGCTAATATAGCTGCTCTCCATTCATTTGGTATAGCTCCTTCATGCAAATTGTAATCAAATAATTGCTTCAGATATGGTGCTAAAACATATCCCAACCCACTGCCTTTAGTATCAATCTTATCAATTCCATCTGATTTTCTAGTTTTCTACTTATGTATGTTATTCTAAATAGCTTTTTTTATCGTAGGTAAATTTAAATACTTCGTTAGTATTAGTCACCTCCTCTATATGGACATTATCCTTGTAACCAACAATCATTACGTACCGTTTACTGAATACTTCTGCCTTCTCTAAATTCTCACATACACACTCCCGGTGTTCATTAAGAATTCCTTGAATGTCCTTCCTGGAACCTGTTTCTGGCTTAAAGTACAAGGAACTTCTGTAATTTTCTCTAGCCTGCTACTAGATGGATTTTCTATATTTGGAAGAAAATTATTAAAATTTTGGTCGTAAGATAATGACATTAATATGGTGATACCAACATCATATTATTATTAAGTACGCTGGCATAGCGTCTTTGAATGTAACCCACGTGAATACAGAAGTTTATGGCTGTCAATTTCCTCCCTAATTAAAGCGAATCTGATGATTGATAAATATGCATTTCTGATATATCTGGTAAACCTTGGTAATATCATTAACCTATTTTCCATGCAATAACAAACATCGAACTTCACATTAAGCTATATACCAGGGCGCCCGTTGAGGTTAGCCCAGTGCAGCTTACGTAGCAAGCATATGTCACATTGAAGCGAGAGAGCGAATACACTTTGCAGGGAAGGGAGAAGTGACGTTCGATTGTGATTACGAAACTCTCCTCCACTTCTCAGTGAAATGCTGACTGGGGTACTGAGTATTTAAAACATCCCGCTATAATCGCTTGATAAAAACAGTCAGTTTTATTTTCTTATATTTACACATTCAAAGAAAACTAACACGTTACAATCTTTGTGTTACAGTTTATAAAGATACACGGTTAAGCGTACAAGCTACGATTTACAATCTCTAGGATGGGAATGGCAGTATTTCAATTTACAAAAGTAAAATTCATGTTATTCATTCAGCAAAAAGTCATATACTTGCATAATTCAACAAGTTTACAGCTTGATTTTGCACAGTGTTGTAGTGTTGTGCAACTTTCCCTGTTCACTGAATTTCTGAAAATAATATTTAAAACTTTTCAGGCGTCCGATGATAATAGCTAGCCTCTAAATGGCAAGGGAGTTTCATTTTGGGTGAGGACATGGTTATTTACTATCCAAAATTAAAGTACAACAACCACGTAAATGTATCAACGAAATAGATGTAAAGTACTCCTTCAGGTAAATAACCCGGTATGCATGACTGGATTATTGGTGAGTTTATCAGATAAACCCAAGCAACACAAACCTCAGCTTATCCACCTTAACTCGTATTATATTAGAAATGTTTCTAAAGCACTTCTTAAAATTTAACTCTTTCCTGTATCCGGTCAAAATACGTACACAATGAACATAAAAAATGACGTGGATTAATGCGTTCTTTCTTTCATTATTTTCTGCCTCCATTGCAAACTCGGGTATCGCCGCAGTGATATCATGAGAATAATTAAGAAGAAGTTCAAGGCAGAGTAAGCCTGTATTTTATGAGTGATATGTAATAAGCAGGATTCCGAGGATAAGAGGCCCTGTAGTTCGATGGCGAGATATTTTTGTGACATGGTGTAATATTTCTGATACAGGCTGTATAAGAGGAGCGATGTACTGTAGCGATCCAGAACGATTGAAAAAAAGGCTTGTCAAATCCAAGTGAGTGCGTTATAAAGCGCATTTTAAGTACAATTTGATGTTCTCCTATGATTATGATTTTATGTAAGACCGTAGTTAACGGCAGTTAAGTCGATGTGACTATTCTTTGATACCAGCGAAGTGCATTTGGTGATAGCCGAACTCACGAACAAAATACATTCTTACACACGGTCAAGATAATACTTAATTATTGTAAATTGAATTTTATTCTATATCTTTACGAGACGAAAACATCGCGGATTGGAAACATTGCGAATGAGAGAATGAATTTTATTAGATTGAGAATTTAGTCTGTTGATGAGAATCTACTTAAACGGACAGTTCACGATGATACATGTTTGGAGTGTTGACATTGCAGGTCATTTGGAGCCTACACTCGAGTTATGCAGTGAATATCGCGATGGTTGTGATGGTTGTTTTAAGTGATATTAAGTAATATCAAGCGATATTTGAGTTTACTTTTATTTAGCGAATTTCACAGCATGTGTTTAAATTGCAATGAGTAATAGATTAAGCTATTCAAGCCTGTTGTTTAATTTCGATTTCACGCTTTATCGTAGGAAATAGTAATATTTCCAGATTCGAGTTCATTTCTGTAGCGAATTTCACTTAATGTGTTAGAATTTCTACTAGGATCAGATTTGAATATCTGGACATTGTGTTAAAGTCTCGATTTCGCCCGGCAGTATGAGTGATATGTAGATACCATAGCGTTGGCTCAACGATATATTTAGGATGCCGCGTGTGTTATAATTATCGTTAGACGTGAGTAAACACTGTAACGTTGACTCAACGGCAGCATTAGGACGCCGTCTGTACATAGCCAAGTCATAGGTAGGAATTTTTGCGAATCGACTTGAACGATGTTTGTGTCTGCAGTAGTGGATACAGATACACAAGATATTAGCAGATACTATTTAGGCCATGTTTCGGTATAATTTTAACTAGCTGGAAGGTGCTCCCCTAATAGCGTTGCGTAAGTAGCGACATAAATGTAAGGGTTGCCTCGTGGAAATCTGGCTAATGGAGACTGATCCCTACTACTACTTAGCCGCTTGCGTTCAAGTTCAATGAACTTTCGTTTCTATTTGTTTCTTTTTCTTTACTTTAAGATTTGTTGCTCGGATGTACGGTATGTTTTGATGGTGCCGTGTGTTGACATTTAGTTTCTTCTTGTAGGATGTACACTATGAATGCTGTTTCGATTCGTCAGCTATTATATTTTATTTTCATTTTACGTTATTCACATTGTTTATGGGAGACATTGATCTACCGATCACTTGTAGCTTCGTTTAAGGGGACAAGTGTAGATAGAAAGATCTGTAATTGTAGTTCTAGTTACGCAGAACTGGAAAGATTTCATGTTGTTTGTTTTATATTGTGGACTTGTATTTCAACGAATTTAACGACGTAACTGTTTCCTAACCTGAAAGTTGGTTTAGTAAGAAAACTTTCCGAGTGATTTAGCACTTTTACTTAACTTCAGTGTTTCGCGGTTCTTCTGAACGCATAATGAATTAAGTTACCCTGCACTTCACAGTTTTGTTCCTTCAGGACGATATAATGTAAGATCCCCTTGAGATCCCCTTGGGTCAAGTGTTGTTGATTCATTCTGAACTTCTGTTTGGGGTGATGCATGTTTCAGCATCGGGATTCCTCTGCAACTTAAGGGTGTCACGAGATGACAACACATGGTGGAATTTTATCTTTGGCTGTGATAATTGCTGTTAACTTATAATAAACACCATGCTTTCAAGTAAAATTTCGCAACCTATCCAAAGGAATTGATAGACAGTCTGGTTCGATTAAGGACCCAAGGATATTAAGGATATTCCAATATCCGAGGGGATAGTCGACTGGTGATAACCTTAATTAAATGCAAATCTGGAATTCTACTGGCTGAAGGTCAGATTTTCCACGGATCGTGTGGGTTAATTCTCAGTTATCGTTTGGATCAATGTTGCCCGATTTTCAGGTTTTTAATTCTATTTCTGGTTTTGCTGTCTACAAATATGACATTGCGGTTTCATTCTTTGGAAGACAATAATATAAATAATTTCAAGAGACTTTTACCACACACGTTATGCATTGTGACTGCATTATAACATGTTGTGACAAATTTATTATTTCTTTCTTGCCTATTATGGTAAAATTAATTATCGTGATTTCATTGAATAACATTTTAGTAAGTACAGTTTTGCTCCTCATTTGAAGTAGTTATGCTCTCCTCTGAACCTTATCGACTGGTCCATGAAGTGACAGAAAAAAACCCGAAACGACTCCAAGATCCGAGAATCGACATTGCTCTACCGAAGTAGCCGAGACAGACGACCAACGATGGAATGGTAAGTTCAAGGGTTCAATATATATATTATATTGTATCTTACTTGTACAGTAAGATGCATTACTTAAACATGAGTGACAAAAATACGAATTTAAATTAATGTCACAGAACAAGAGTTTAACCTTTTGGATATGGGTCACAGTGGGTTGTGTGACAAGGCCAAAGACAGAAAACAAGAAAAACACGTGCATAGAGCAGAACTTTCTTTCCGTATTTGACATAAATACCACATTTAAGCTTCAAATTATTGATGCTAGTAAAATAAATGTTAAATTATTTTCTGGGAAAAATAACTTTGAAACCATAAAATATGGAAGATATTTATAAAACGTTAAATTATGTAAATATGTGTGAGATTTCCGCAGATATGTAAAGATATGTACTGAAGCTGGAAGTACGGAAAAATATAGAAAATAAAATATGTCTGAAATCACTCCAAATATCGTAATTCGTAAAGATATGACAAACTTTTAACTACAGCTAATGAAAAAACAAATATGTATTTACGTAGAAATCCCAGCCCTAATTGTAACTAAAACACAAGATCAAATAATGCAACACATGCTTGTTCGTACGTGAACTTTATTCATTGTCGTAACGTCTCCTATCGGCCAGTGAAATGGGGCTCACGTACTACGAAACATCTGTATCTGCAGCTTTATGATAGAACAGGATAAGGGAGGTCGAATTACTGGGAGTCATAAACTGATTATACGAGATCGTTGAGGGCGTTAAACAGGCCTAATCGTACACTGTTACATACCAAAAGAGACGCCACAGGCCACACATGTTATCAGACTTCAAACATGAAGTACTTCTAGATGTCCCAAGCCCAATCCATTTCATGAGGCACCGGATATACAAATTGGAAGAAAAGTTCGTGAACACACGAAAAATGTTACGAAAATTACCACAATCGAACATGCTGGCATTTTTATTGACAGTAAAATAATGAGAAATTAGGTATTCATAATTCGAGTTCAGAGACGATGTTGCTTTCTGATGCTTAGACACTCCTAAATCCCGTGGGGTGATTATCTCCAGGTAAATTTTAAGTTAATATGGCACACGATTCTACATATGACAAGACAAACTCGAAACTGAAGTTATATTTCACCAGGAAAGTAGCTGTGCAACAAATTACTACCGAACGTATGATAAAACTCGAGAGAACTTATAAATAGATGAGGGGTGAATAAGAATATAATTTCAATTGTAGTACGATTGCCAGATATTCTTTGAGCATCTTCTTGCTTCGTGGAAAGAAATGAAGAACTTGACATAGAGAACTGTTACGGTTGTGAATACTGTATCCACCTATCTCATAGCCAACTTAGTATTTGCTACAGTATGTGGAAAATTTTAGTGATATATTGCACTTTCGGGTATGTGGCTAGACTGGATGGGGTTGTTCTATTGGATAGTTAAGATCATGTTTAAGTGCCCCTTCTGGACTTCTGGTTTATGAGGGATATGAACCAAAGGACCTCAAGTTCATGTGATACGAGCTGTGCCGCTTACCCCAAGAAGGAGCCCACAAATAGAGCGAATTGTTCTCCTATCCTTTTGTTTTGGACTACTGGCTGAGTCGTCTAGGAGAAGCTTGGAAATCCAACCCCCGTATTCCCACCCGGAAAGCAACAACTAAGGGTCTCTACTGTGCATTAACGATTTTTGACTACAATTAATTTTTTGCTAGTTGCTTTACGTCGCACCGACTCAGATAGGTCTTATGGCGACGATGGGACAGGGAAGGGCTAGGAGTGGGAAGGAAGCGGCCGTGGCCTTAATGAAGGTACAGCCATTTGCCTGGTGTGAAAATGGGAAACCACGGAAAACCATTTTCAGGGCTGCCGACAGTGGGGTTCGAACCTACTATCTCCCGAATACTGGATACTGGCCGCACTTAAGCGACTGCAGCTATCGAGCTCGGTGACTACAATTAAAGGAAGGAGAAGTGCGTAATGGTGTTTGCTGATATTACAGATGTCTCGTTGGAGATTTAATCCTTTTTCAAAATATGTATGGAAACATTTCTACCCGAGAACCTATCATTATTTAGATATAGAAAATATAGTCGTCTTTCCGCCTCAGCTGACAATGCTACTACCTGGTTTAGTGGTATCATGAATTAAGTCGAGATAATTTATTTTTAGAGGTGCTCATGATGGAGTTTCTAATCACACGGAGGGATAACCTTGTCCCTAGGGTTTTGTGTTGAAGGAATTTTCTTTATACAAGAGTCCTCGTCTCTTGTTCAAATTGAAAATAATAAGATGAAGGCGAGAAATAGGACCCAAGACACCTATCTCTCTCATCGCCCTCGCAAAGCTTCTTACAACAAGAGAACATAAGGAGCTTGCGCATCTTAGTTGCCTCAAGATTAAATGTAAGATGCGTGGGAAAAGAGATCGTCGCTCTAAAGTCGTAACTT
Organism: Anabrus simplex; assembly: GCF_040414725.1. Taxonomy (NCBI): domain Eukaryota; kingdom Metazoa; phylum Arthropoda; class Insecta; order Orthoptera; family Tettigoniidae; genus Anabrus; species Anabrus simplex. Next base: position 931,979,268 of record NC_090266.1, read on the forward strand.
TTACAACTTCCCGCCAGTGAATGTTTTATCATGCCAAGCTATTCAATGGGAGACTGACATTGTTCTTCATGTATCTAGTAGCACTGTGGCAGTGGTAAGAAAACGGCTTGACAGGCGTCAGATTAACTAGCTGTGATCTGCCAAGTCGGAAAAATTGCGCTTTGAATATACAGCAGGGACGCTCCAAGACATGTATTGAATGTTTAAGAGAGCGAATGCCAGCTTGGAGATGTGATATTAAAGAAAACCAGGTGATACAAATATCACCTTTATATTCTCTTGATTTACGTCGCACCGACATAGATAGGTTTTATGGCGATCCGATGGGACTGGAAAGGGCTAGGATTTGGAAGGCAGCGACCGTGGCCTTAATTAAGGTACATCCCCAGTATTTGCCTGGTGTGAAAATGGGAAACCACGGGAAACCATCTTCAAGGCTGCCGACAGTGTGGTTCGAACCCACTATCTCACATATGCAAGCTCACAGCTGCACGCCCGTAACCGCACGGCCAACTCGCCCGGTATGAAAGTAGTTAGTGGGATGTATAACTATTATAGAAAAAACAAAATTTGAAACGCTAGTGGTATACAGTTCATCAGCGTTAGTGGCATTTTGTACATGTCTGTCGTAGATTTAGCGAACACGTGATCATGGGAAGGCAGTCTTTCTGATTATATTAAGCATGTTTGCCAAATTAATAACTGGTTCAATAGAAGGCAGTTCGGGTTTAGGAAAGGTTATTCCACTGAAGCTCAACTTTTAGGATTCCAGCAAGGAGGTGAAATGTACTGTATCGCGGTCGACCTGTCTAAAGCATTTGATAGGGTGGATCATGGGAGACTACTGGCAGAAATGTGTGCAACTGGACTAGACAAAAGAGTGACTGAATGGATTGCTATATTTCTAAAAAATAGATCTCAGAGAATTAGAGTAGGCTAAGCTTTATCTGACCCTGTAATAATTAAGAGGGGAATTCCTCAAGGCAGTATTATTGGACCTTTATATTTTCTCATATATATAAATGATATGATTAAAGAAGTGGAATCCGAGATAAGGCTCTTTGAAGGTGATGTTATTCTGTATAGAGTAATAAATAAGTTACAAGATTGTGAGCAACTGCAAAACGAACTCGATAATAAATTTGAGATGGATAAACGGGGTTAAACGTCACGTTCTTAGTTTCACAAATAGGAAAAGTCCTCTCAGTTTTAATTACTGCGCTGGTGGGGTTAAAGTTCCTATTGGGGATCATTGTAAGTATCTAGGTGTTAATATAAGGAAAGATCTTAATTGGAGTAATCACATAAATATGATTGTAAATAAAGGGTACAGATCTCTGCACATGGTTATGAGGGTGTTTAGGGGTTGTAGTAAGGATGTAAAGGAGAGGGCATATAAGTCTCTGGTAAGACCCCAACTAGAGTATAGTTCCAGTGTATGGGATCCTCACCAGGATTACGTGATTCAAGGACTGAAAAATTCCAAAGAAAAGCAGCTCGATTTGTTCTCGGTGATTTCCGACAAAAGAGTAGCGTTACGAAAATGTTAAAATGTTTGGGCTGGGAAGACTTGGGAGAAAGAAGACGAGCTGCTCGACTAAGTGGTATGTTCCGAGCTGTCAGCGGAGAGACGGCGTGGAATGACATTAGTAGACGAATACGTTTGAGTGGTGTCTTTAAAAGTAGGAAAGTTCACAATATGAAGATAAAGTTGGAATTCGAGAGGACAAATAGTGGAAAATATTCATTTTATAGGAAGGGGAGTTAGGGATTGGAATAACTTACCAAGGGAGATGTTCAATAAATTTCCAATTTTTTTGAAATCATTTAAGAAAAGGCTAGAAAAACAACAGATAGGAAAGCTGTCACCTGGGGGACTGCCCCAAATGCAGATCAGTATTGATTAATTTATAATTATGTTTTCCGAGTTAACAGTATTATAGCCATGTTTACTTTCTCCCTCTCAGATTGGTCTGAGGTGATGTACCAGCGTACTACGCATTGTGCATTTCAATGTCTGGGAGAAATATTTTAATGTAATGTGATAGAATCGGACTAAATACTAAAAATGGATATTTTGTTCACAGTGAAGTCATTTGATTCGGTTTTATTTTCACTGAAATAAGTAATCTGAACTTTCGCCACTGCTAGCTTGTTTCTGTCCGACTTAAATTGATTACTTCTTGGTATCATTTACAGCCAAAATTTTTATTTTTCATGATTAACCAGTCGTTTTTCCCCGCAAATAACAATATTTTTCTGTGGTGTCCAACACTCACGAAGATCGTCATTTGCAACCATATGTTAAGTAGCCACAAACACGTGTTCAGCTTTTACAGACTCGATTGCAAGATTCTCCTCCAAACTTGTTTTCAGCACATTACAATCACTGGATTTACTCTTAGATGGTTTCAATTTCTTATCTGCTGGAGCGGAAGAGAAGAACTGAATGATTTTTGAATTCATTGCGTTCAGTAAAGACCATACGAAACAAATCAATTCACTCATAGAAGTTTACTGGTTCGCGCACTGGAGGGTACCGGCAGAAAAATAGTACTGGTAAATACTCCTTGGGTAATAATAATAATAATAATAATAATAATAATAATAATAATAATAATAATAAATTTTGCAAATATTTACTTTAAACTTTAAAAACATTGCTGTTTATTTCGGTAGTGAGTCTACTTCTTCCTGGATTTTTTCCCCAGTTTTTGGGGTTGGCACCTGGTGTGGATTTCGTCCATTTTTACGGCAGAATGTCCTTCCTGACGCCAACCCTATGTGGTGCGATGTATTCACTATTGCGTGTTTTGTTTTGTGTTAGATGGTCAACCAATGAGGTGGACTGTTTCGGTAGTACGAGAAGGGAAGTAAATGTAACAGTGAACAACTTTCGTGTATAATCACCTGTTTACTCAGTCATTCGGAGGAGAGTGAATGTAAGTATGAATTCTCACTGTCATCGACTTCAAGGCTTGAGCTGTAAGTAGCACATGCTGTTTCCTAGTCTGTCTCTCTCTGTGTACTGTGCGTAAGCTCCTTGAGTTCCATTTCCCTGGTGGATATTAATTAATTTAATTTCCGTTGAATTTTTTAAATCTTATATATACCGACTAGGGAACGTATCAAAACACTGGATTCTATGTTATTTCTGAACTTACGTCCCATTGGATGTAGCCACTATCAGCATAGATGAATATGAAATTAGTCACGCCAAGTAAAGTGTCCTAGCTGAAGATCACTACTAAAGGTTTACCACCTTTAAAGCAAAACCTGGGATGATGATAATATAATTTCCGATTATTCTAGGAAATTAGTCAATAATTATACTAGAAAAACTTCAGTTCGAGTTTCTGTACGTTCGAAAATGTTTTGAAGTATTCTCTCAGCAACGCTTGATTGTGATTTGTGCCAATAACCTCATATTTGTATATGTAAGCGATAACATATCAAATTAGTAAGTTTTTTAACCTCGTTCCTTCGAGGTAACACTGTCCAGTTCCACCCGTCTCTCATTCACGTTCTTACTTCTGTCGTCTCGAAGACGGTGGTTACTTACCTCAGGAGTGACGAAATAGCTGGGACTCTTCTCGATGGTGATTTGGCCGCGGAAGGAATGCGGCATCTTACGGCGGTACCATTCAAGGCCTCGGCGATAGTTATCGTCTCTGTCGAAGAAATGAACCTCGCCAGCAGCCTTCTGCACGCGAGGGTGTAAGGCCAGCATCTCGAGGAGCGCACGCGTGCCACACTTGCGCACGCCGATGATGATAGCCTGCGGGAGGCGACGACTGGTGCGAGGGAAGTGCACTCTTCTCGGAGCGAAGAGCACATCGGGGGCAGCTCGCAGCTCAGGTCCCGTCGCTGTCTCCAAGCTGTACATCACTGCGCTATCGTACAGCACGTGGAACGTGAGGAACAGCGACAGTAGCATGACGGAGAGCAGCGCCGCAGCCAACTTGGGCCGCGTCAGGGAACAGTCCGCAGCGTCGGCGTCAGCCGGCCGCATGGTCCAGTCGCGGGGAAACCATCTGGAAACAATTCACAATAAACTCTTATTCTGAGATCTGTAACACAGCTGCTTGCCTGATAACGAGGGAAAAAATGCAAAATAATTTACATTGATTACAATCAACAGTGATTTGAAGTTCTTGGTATAGACATAGATGAAATCATGAAGATTTGGGCGAAATTAAATCAAATTTGAAAAAAGGAAGGAATATCGTAAAAGGAGGTGCAAATCACCCTGGTTGATCAGACTTGCCCTATGGTTACTAAAGTTAGAACAAGTGAAAGGAACCAACGCACATGGCTCAGGGCCGTTTTCCCCAACTGAGTTTAAAGTAGGTTTATTTTAATCTGGTTTAAGTCTGAGTTTAAACTAACATTCATTTTCCCCATATTGGTTTAAACTTTGTCATCATCATCATCATCATCATCTGTTTACCCTCCAGGTTCGGCTTTTCCCTCGGACTCAGCGAGGGATCCCACCTCTACCGCCTCAAGGGCAGTGTCCTGGAGCTTCAGACTCTTGGTCGGGGATACAACTGGTGAGTATGACCAGTACCTCGCCCAGGCGGCCTCACCTGCTATAGTGAACAGGGGCCTAGTAGGGGGATGGGAAGATTGGAAGGGATAGGCAAGGATGAGGGAAGGAAGCGGCCGTGGCCTTAAGATAGGTACCATCCCGGCATTTGCCTGGAGGTGAAGTGGGAAACCACGGAAAACCACTTCGAGGATGGCTGAGGTGGGAATCGAACCCGCCTCTACTCAGTTGACCTCCCGAGGCTGAGTGGACCCCGTTCCAGCCCTCGTACCACTTTTCAAATTTCGTGGCAGAGCCGGGAATCGAACCCGGACCTCCGGGGGTGGCAGCTAATCACGCTAACCACTACACCACAGAGGCGGCTTAAACTTTGTATCAAGTTTAAACCTGGCTCAGAGTTAAACCTTCTATATTGTTGGTTTAAACTGCTGTTTATATTCAACCTTCTTGACATTTTATTAACGTATCTGTGATTTTCCTAATAGAAGGGTTAGTTTTGACTACCAGTACTGCAGCACTTTAATGAAAAACGTACTAAAATTATAACCTAGTATTAGCATTAGAAAAATGGGAGAATTTATTGAAGTCTTTGGTTAAATAGGAAATAATTTTGATGTGCAAGAGAGGTTAAGAAGCCGCGTTCCAACAAAAGTTTACAATCTTGGAAAATCGGATGTAACGCAGTTCTTTGATGGATTTATAATTCATAAGCGAACAGCAAGGATTGTCTAGTATCGAAGAAGGATTCATTTAAAACGTCAACTGCACGAAATAATGCTATTTCGCTAGAAGCAATGATTCTGGTTGCTTTAAGATATGATGCGCAGGCATTTTTTTCATTAACAACGGGGACCACAGACCTTAAATTACAGTCTCCTTATAATATTATATACTGTAAAATACTGTTCGTGGTATGAATACTGTAATGTGAAGCATAAAAATATTCCTACATAAGTCGTGTAATACGTCCGCTTTTCATGCGGTACGTGGTGGCTGTGGTCGCTAAAGCGTGAAGTCAGCATCGTCCGAATCCGTGACAAGACGGTTCGAATCTAATTTGTCGAAAATATTTTTACCATCAGAATGTTGACCGGCACGGTAGGAGAGGCGGTGGTATACAATTTCTAATCGCTAGATTATATATTTATAGGATCAGAAAAACAATAAAGTATTTCATGCTTGCTAGTAAACTTGTAATAGAATAGATTATAGTTAAGAATGTTTCATCGTATCTATTGCCAGCATACCAGCAATAGAAATATTAATGCTATAGGGAGAAGAGTATTATGCATACAGTACGACATATCGCGAACTTGGTTATGTTATAAACGAATATGGAATCAAGTAATACATCTCCAAATAATACATCCTCAGTGGTCTGTCTGCTGGATCCAAGGTTTGTGAGATTGATCCCGGCCGAGGGCGATGGATTTTGATAGGAGATAGATCCCGAGCATGCTTGGAATTTGTTTACTTGAAATTCACATAAATGTTGATTTTCTGAGGAAAGGAATACCGTAGGCCTATTGCTGAAAGACCAGGATTTTAATATTTCAACGTTCCCGTGTGTTCCGTAAGACAATAGACATCAAAAGACACGTATTAGGCCCACGGTACTTGTTTGTGGTAAAGCATGACAGAGAAACATAAGAAATAAAAGTGCGTTCCAATAAATTGTAGACAGCAATAGGTAGAATTATATGACACAACACTTCGCACAAATGTAAACAATTTATTTATCAGTAAAGCTAATATCCCGCCGAATTTGTTCTTTATTCACTACGTACGATAGCATTAACTCGCCACAAACAGCTGATATTATTACAAAAATGTCGGTCATTGAATTACTTGGCTCTGATTGGCCAATTCCAATCGACCATGCCTTCGACTATTCCTTCAGTGCAGCCAACGTTAGCGCCAACGACAGCTCGCCCGTTTAAACTAAACGAGTGTCAGAAATTGGTGGAGAAAATGGACGCAACTTTAAACTAGGTACTAAAGTTAAACGGGTTTAATTTATACCAGGTTTAACTCGATTTGGAGAAAATGGCCCTCAATCTCACAGATTAGTCCACGTCGACAATGTGACTATTGACTTTCTTTTTCTAGAAACTAACATATAATATGAACTCCGCCCTCAACAGTTACTGATGTTCCTACCAGTGCTAGTCCCAAGCATCGTTGGTAATGTTGGCTTTAGGGGAGAATCGACATCGAGTTGGTGTAACTGCCAGTAAACGCTATCTCCAATGGGAGATTAAGGGAGAAAGAATGAAATGGCGTATGGCTTTTAGTGCTGGAAGTGTCAGAGGACAAGTTTGGCTTGCCAGCTGCAGGTTTTTTGAATTGACACCTGTAGGCAACCTGCGCGTCGTGATGAAGATGAAATGATGATGAAGACGACACATACACCCAGCTCCCGTGCCAGCGAAATTAACCAATGATGGTTAAAATTGCCTACCCTGCCGGGAATCGAACTCGGGACCCGTGTGACCAAAGGCCATCAGGCTAACCATTTAGCCATGGAGCCGGACAGCGATAGGATTTATATGCATCATTAAGTCTAAAATGGTTTGAGGTGACTACGATTTCGTAACTGTTTTTATTTCCTGTAATGTATTAAATTAGCCTTCATTCGAGTCACCTCAGTAGCTTGGGGTTAGCCCCTGTATCACTGGGCCGAGAGCCCCGTTAGGATTTTATCCTTCATTATCTAGGAGTGCAAGTGTACGCCTCCATTCATTTTGTGGTCGGGCCATTAATTTAACCTGTTATTCTTTTTCCACGAAGGCCCAGTAGGTTGGGTACTAGATGCCCGTGTGCCCTAACTTCTGTTAATTGTTAATTGCGCCTAGAGAGGCCAGAGATTGTGAGTTGCCTTTAGCGGGCTGTTAAAACTTGGTTAATGTCGGAGAGCATGTAAGATCTTTTCTGAAATTCCTGTAATACTGGAAGGCCGTAAATTGTTACTGTTGGAGCCAAGTGCTCGTGAACACTGTGTATTGGGAGACATCTCTCCTTATCTGAAACTTGTAAATTTGGAGCCTGAAGCTCGATACTTGTAAATCTGGGGCTTGAAGCCAAAATTGTTAAATTCCCTTTTCTAGGGTTCTCTATTTTACTCTCCAAAGTTGTCATTGTTATTTCACTAAGGGCCATTTTCTCCAAATCGAGTTAAACCTGGTATAAATTAAACCCGTTTAACTTTAGTACCTAGTTTAAAGTTGCGTCCAGTTTCTCCACCAATTTCTGACACTCGTTTAGTTTAAACGGGCGAGCTGTCGTTGGCGCTAACGTTGGCTGCACTGAAGGAATAGTCGAAGGCATGGTCGATTGGAATTGGCCAATCAGAGCCAAGTAATTCAATGACCGACATTTTTGTAATAATATCAGCTGTTTGTGGCGAATTAATGCTATCGTACGTAGTGAATAAAGAACAAATTCGGCGGGATATTAGCTTTACTGATAAATAAATTGTTTACATTTGTGCGAAGTGTTGTGTCATATAATTCTACCTATTGCTGTCTACAATTTATTGGAACGCACTTTTATTTCTTATTTTTCTCTGTCATGCTTTACCATAAACAAGTACCGTGGGCCTAATACGTGTCTTTTGATGTCTGTATTGTCTTACGGAACACACGGGAACGTTGAAATATTAAAATCCTGGTCTTTCAGCAATAGGCCTACGGTATTCCTTTCCTCAGAAAATCAACATTTATGTGAATTTCAAGTAAACAAATTCCAAGCATGCTCGGGATCTATCTCCTATCAAAATCCATCGCCCTCGGCCGGGATCAATCTCACAAACCTTGGCTCCAGCAGACAGACCACTGAGGATGTATTATTTGGAGATGTATTACTTGATTCCATATTCGTTTATAACATAACCAAGTTCGCGATATGTCGTACTGTATGCATAATACTCTTCTCCCTATAGCATTAATATTTCTATTGCTGGTATGCTGGCAATAGTTACGACGAAACATTCTTAACTATAATCTATTCTATTACAAGTTTACTAGCAAGCATGAAATACTTTATTGTTTTTCTGATCCTATAAATATATAATCTAGCGATTAGAAATTGTATACCACCGCCTCTCCTACCGTGCCGGTCGACATTCTGATGGTAAAAATATTTTCGACAAATTAGATTCGAACCGCCTTGTCACGGATTCGGACGATGCTGACTTCACGCTTTAGCGACCACAGCCACCGGGTACCCCATAGCCACCGGGTACCCCATGAAGAGCGGACGTATTACACGACTTATGTAGGAATATTTTTATGCTTCACATTACAGTATTCATACCACGAACAGTATTTTACAGTATATAATATTATAAGGAGACTGCAATTTAAGGTCTCTCGTCCCCGTTGTTAATGAAAAAAATGTCTGCTGCATCATATCTTAAAGCAACCAGAATCATTGCTTCTAGCGAAATAGCATTATTTCGTGCAGTTGACGTTTTAAATGAATCCTTCTTCGATACTAGACAATCCTTGCTATTCGCTTATGAATTATAAATCCGCCGCCTCTGTGGTGTAGTGGTTAGCGTGATTAGCTGCCACCCCCGGAGGTCCGGGTTCGATTCCCGGCTCTGCCACGAAATTTGAAAAGTGGTACGAGGGCTGGAACGGGGTCCACTCAGCCTCGGGAGGTCAACTGAGTAGAGGCGGGTTCGATTCCCACCTCAGCCATCCTCGAAGTGGTTTTCCGTGGTTTCCCACTTCACCTCCAGGTAAATGCCGGGATGGTACCTATCTTAAGGCCACGGCCGCTTCCTTCCCTCATCCTTGCCTATCCCTTCCAATCTTCCCATCCCCCTACTAGGCCCCTGTTCACTATAGCAGGTGAGGCCGCCTGGGCGAGGTACTGGTCATACTCCCCAGTTGTATCCCCGACCAAGAGTCTGAAGCTCCAGGATACTGCCCTTGAGGCGGTAGAGGTGGGATCCCTCGCTGAGTCCGAGGGAAAAGCCGAACCTGGAGGGTAAACCGATGATGATGATGATGATTATTATAAATCCATCAAAGAACTCCGTTACATCCGATTTTCCAAGACTGTAAACTTTTGTTGGAACGCGGCTTCTTAACCTCTCTTGCACATCAAAATTATTTCCTATTTAACCAAAGACTTCAATAAATTCTCCCATTTTTCTAATGCTAATACTAGGTTATAATTTTAGTACGTTTTTCATTAAAGTGCTGCAGTACTGGTAGTACTAACCCTTCTATTAGGAAAATCACAGATACGTTAATAAAATGTCAAGAAAGTTGAATATAAAGAGCAGTTTAAACCAACAATAGAGCCAGGTTTAAACTTGATACAAAGTTTAAACCAATATGGGGAAAATGAATGTTAGTTTAAACTCAGACTTAAACCAGATTAAAATAAACCTAGTTTAAACTCATTTGGGGAAAACGGCCCTAAGTGAAAGATTGTTAAGTTTTTTTGAAAAGAAATGTAATCTTTTAAAGTTTTAATTCAATTTTTGATATCGTAGTTAGACCCATTCAACACCAGCACCTTCTTTCACCTCTTTCTGATCCACGAATAACCCCGGAACAGCAATAATAATAATAGTAATAATAATAATAATAATAATAATAATAATAATAATAATAATAATAATAATAATACCGAGTGAGTTGACTGCGCGGTTAGGTCATGCAGTTATGAGCTTGCATTCGGGAGATGATGGGTTCGAATCCCCCGTCGGTAGCCCTGAATATGGTTTAACGTGGTTTCTCATTTTCACATCAGGCAAATGCTGAGTCTGTACCCTAATTAAGGTCACGGTCGCTACCTTCCCGCCCTTCCGTCGCCGAAAACCTATGATTTGTTAGTGCAACGTTTAACCAACAACAATAATAATAATAATAATAATAATAATAATAATAATAATAATAATAATAATCACTAACATCGTCACTTAAACCTATCTTTATCATTATTTCTTCCATGAGACACATGCTACCGTCACTAAGACCAGTTACAGTAATCAACTATCACTGTAATGATGGTATTAAAGTCACTCGAACGTTCCGTAGCATGCAGCAGACGGAGGAAAATGCACAGCGTTAGCACGCTATACCTTAGCATGCTAGTTCCTTTCTTTTCGTTTACGGGCAAAAAGAAAGAAAAAAAGACTGGGTGTATTAGGAACACATGCAATACTCGAATGTTAAACGAAAATGCCTTATCAGGTTCCTGAAATAACTAGACGAAGTAGGGTCAGGTTTATAAGTATTTCCAGACTCTTGAGCAAGGTTACCTCATCTCTAACCATTGGAAAAATGAAACATTTACTCTGAAGATGGAATGAATAAAGAATATTGAGGGCTTGATAGCTGAGTGACACCATCACTGGCTCCTCACTAAGGTGGTCGCTGTTCAGATACCGGATAACACATCTGGGATATTTGCAATGAAAAACCACATTTCTATGGTTTGAATTCCACCTAAAGCGGTCATGATATGTTAAGGAAATAAACCTACACACTTGCTTTTCCTTTTTTTTTCTGCGTCGCACCGACACAGATAGGTCTTTCGGCGACGATGGGATAGGAAAGGGCTAGGACTGGGAAGGAAACGACCGTGGCTTTAATTACGGCACAGGCCCGGCATTTGCCTAGTGTGACAATGGGAAATCATGGAAAACTATCTTGAGGGCTGCCGACAGTGGGGTTCGAACCCACTAACTCCCGAATGCAAGGTGATAGCTATGTGGCCAAAACCACGTAGCCACTTGTTAGGTTTACATACTTTTGCTGGAAAAAGCATAGGATGCTTCTACAACGACTAACATGCACCATCTGTGTAAAAATAATATTTCAAGAACATTTACAAAAGGTATGCCTTGTTTTTTACAAGTTGCTTTAGGTCCTACCGACACAGATAGGTCTAATGGCATCAATGGAACAGGAAAGGGCTAGGAGTGGGAAGGAAGCGATGGTTAGATGTTAGATGGTTAGATGGTTAGATATTACTCCTACTGCTTGGTGAGTCAACACGTGATACCGATAACTGGTGGAATAAATATTTTGTTCATATGAAATGCTGTTCAAAAGTAGAAAAGAAATGTAATAGTCTGCGTTTGATTAGCAAATGGCAGTGATTGCTGCCGAAATAAAGTTTACGCTCATATGAAGTTCCGTTAAGGAAAAAAAAAATATACCTATATTCCTCTACTTCTGATTGACAGAATGATCTCAGCAGAAGATACGTTTCACTAATATGAAGTCCGATTCGTTGGCTGAACGGTCAGTGTACTGGCCTTCGATTCAGAGGGTCCCGGGTTCGATTCCCGGCCGGGTCCGGGGATTTTAACCTTAATTAGTTAGTTCCAATGCCACGGGGGATGGGTGTAGACTATGTGTTGTCTTCATCATCATTTCATCCTCATCACGACGCGCAGGTCGCCTACGGGACCCGTCCTGGGATATCCCGGCACTAAAAGCCATACGACATTTCATACTCATATAAAGTTTTGTTAGAAGAAAGTAGAAGAGTGATTTTTCTCCAAGCTGATGATGCATTTCTCACCACTGATATGTGCTCACGGAGGAAAAGAGGAAGAGAGAGGATGAGAAGTTCTTGTTGAATGACCAGAAATCCCTATACTGCAGAGAGGTAAGATTTTCTCTGTCGGCGATGGTACCACTAAACTTCTTTTCTAGCGCAACACAGATATGTCCCAGAGGTATTGAAAAGATCGCATTGACTTGTTAAATGTGTGATCTTTTTATTTACATGTTGCTTTACGTCGCACCGACACGGATAGGTCTAATGGTGATGGGACAGGAAAGGCCTAGGAGTGGGAAAGAAGCGGTTGTAACCTTAATTAACATACAGCCCCAGCATTTGCCTAGTGTAAAAATGGGAAATCATGGAAAACCACCGTCAGGGCTGCCGACAGTGGGGTTCAAACCTAATATCTCCCGAATGCAAGCTCACAGTTGCGCGCCCCTAACGGCACGGCCAACTCGCTCGGTAGTCTCAAGTTTACTCTCGACCTTGTTCTGGCTCCTTTTCTTATTGAGGCAATAGAAATAAAAAAGAAGGTATATAAAACTCTACACAGCAAATAGGGTCTTCTTGTAAATTCCAGGTTGAAATAAACATGTAAGTTTCCCCTCATGATCAGGTTTATAGTTAACAAGAACTTATTATGTCTGCCTCTGTGGTCTAGTGGTTCGTGTGATTAGCTACCGTTCGCGGAGGCTCGGATTCGATTCCCAGCTCTGCCACGAAATTTGTTAAGTGGTAGGAGGGCTGGAACGGGGTCCACTTAGCCTCGGGAGGTCAACTGGGTAGAGTGGGGTTTGATTCCCACCTCAACCATCCTCCAACTGGTTTCCAGTGGTTTCCCACTTATCCTCCAGGCAATTGCCGGGATTGTACGTAACTTAAGGCAACGACCGCTTCCTTCCCTCCTCCTTGTTTATCCCTTCAGATCTTCCCACCCCCCGCAAGACCCCTGTTCACCCACGACCCAAATGTCTCATGCTCCATGACACTGCCCTTGAGGCGGTAGAGGTGTGATCCCTCCCTAACTACGAGGGAAAAACCAACTCTGGAGGGTAAACGGATTAAGAAAGGAAAAAGAACACCATCTTATTATTTAAGTTTTAATTAAATTTACTCTTCTACCTCCAGAAAGACCTATCTGTGGCAACGTGCAAAAATAAATAAAATATCTTGAGATATGTATGCTTCTGTCTTAAGACAGATGAAACACGATACGTTTTGAATGATCTCGTATTATTGACCTCCGATAATTCCTATCTGACGTTGCCTTCACATATTTTAAGAGAATATAAACTGTCCCCTTGAAACAGATCAACCAAATACTAGGTACAACTGTGTTAATGATAAGTGTTGACTGTACAGTGCAATTGAGTAGATATTCTAAATTTGTTGCCACGTTGGTCGTGGCCTGTTCATTATAACGGTTACTCGTATCGTAAATCAGGGAATCGAAAGACTTTGTTGTTACGTGTATGTATTTACGCCAAAAGAAAAGTTATTGCAAGGGAAAGTGTGCGGTCGAATAATGGAGAAGTGTTATATGTGTCTGAAAATCTATGTGGACCACCTGATGATGCGGCTCTAGAAGTGAAAGAGCAAATGGAGAAGGCGAAGAAGTGGGCCCGAGAAGAAACTACCCAGTTATCTGAGATAAAAAGAGATGAAATAAAGTTTTTTTTTGTCACAGTAATACCCTACCTAGCAACTTCGAAGAAGGTCTTGCGGCACCAGCGGATTAATGCGCGAGGAAGACACGTATATACTAACAGAAAGGGGCTTCCCAGTGCAATATCAGGGAATAATTTAGACGCCTCTTGGCCAGGATCTGTTCACGATGCAAGAATATGGAGGAATTCCACTGCATGTGCAATAATGACTGGCAATCGAGCAAAAGCACTTATTCTGGATGATGAAGGATATGGGGTAGCACCATGGCTCATGGCACCTTTTTAGAATGCTAACAGTCCGGAACAGAGAGCGTTTAATAAATGCATTATAAAGGAACATGTTATAATAGAAAGGTGCTTCGGGCAGCTGAAACAACATTTCCCAATCCTTCTGAATAACAAAAGACTACCCGTAGAAAAAGTGCCTTCGGTTGTCATCTGCTGTATTATACCACATAACGTGGCTAAACATCTTCCAGATGAGGATTTTCAAGTACCTGCTGACGAAGTGCAGAGCGAGGAGGAGGGAGAAGCAGCCGCAGATGTGGTGGTCCGGGACACACTTGTGCGGAGAGGGTACAGGAAAAGAAAAAAATGCCATTGCACGAGTAATTCATGGTTTGTAGGTGAGTGCAAATTTTATTTTTATTGATATAATAATAATGATAAAGATGATGCCGATTATAGCCATTAGCGATAGGATGAAATGAAATGGCGTATGGCTTTTAGTGCCGGGAGTGTCCGAGGATATGTTCGGCTCACCAGGTGCAGGTCTTTCGATTTGACTCCCGTAGGCGACCTGCGCGTCGTGATGAGGATGAAATGATGATGAAGACAACACATACACCCAGCTCCCGTGCCAGCGAAATTAACCAATGATGGTTAAAATTACCTACCCTGGCGGGAATCGAACTCGGGACCCGTGTGACCAAAGGCCATCAGGCTAACCATTTAGCCACGGAGCCAGACAGCGATAGGATTTATATGCATCATTAAGTCTAAAATGTTCAAAATCAAACCAGAAATATTCAAAATCGTTCAACATACAGTTCTGGACATTTTCTTAGTAATTAATTATTACACTAATTTAATTATTCTTAATCTATTCCGCATTTGTGACTTTTTCTGTACTTTGACACTTTTTGTGTTCACAAAATACGACTAACAATTTATAAATAATTAATTCACAATCACGGAAAAGGCCTAAACAAAACATCGACTAACAACTCTTCAAGGCTTTCATTATGCACTTTTCCGGCTCCTTGGCTGAATGGTCAGCGTAGTGCTCTTCGGTTCAGGGGGCCCCGGGTTCGATTCCCAGTCGGGTCACGTTTCCAAGACGCTGGCGCTAGTACGCCGTTGAGACACCACTGCGAACCTCCTATGTAGGACAATGCAGTGGCGGTGCACCAGGGGAAGTATGTGCCTCCACTTGCAGAAATGCCTGCCTTTGACCTACATCAAAAAATAAGTTTCCTAGAAGGAAACCATATAATTTCATCCATTGCAAATGTTAAACGGGCAGCATTCCAACTGATGAGCCCGCTGCTGCACTGGGGCGAAACGCTGGTAATTTCACGATTGGAAAAGCCTAAAGACTTAAGAGCTTGAATGTTCTATCCCATTTATGTTTACTTTAAGTGCCATAAAATACCCCGCCCAAGCCTTTTTCGATTGTACTGTTTCTGATTTTATTTCAAAAGTATCAACTGGCGGCTCGTGCCCTTGAGAAATGCTGTAACAGATTCCACAAAATTTAACAGATTTGCATAATGACATTCGGCCGATGATTTGCTGCCTCCATATGTGCTGCTCTTTCTCAACCATCGCACGAACATGTCACTTGCGCCGAATACTACAAAATAATTATTTGGTTTGGATAAGACGGATTTCGATAAAACTTCGGTGAATAGTCAATCCACCTTTCTTAAATTTATTGGTAATATTCACTTTGTTGCCATTGATACTTTCACGGCCCGTAATTATAGACATGATATAGGCTTTTGGGCGTATACCGTGTCAAGAAAATACGGTGAAATTCTTTACGTTTCGCAGAGAACTTTGCTCTGCGTCACCAGAAGAAAATCTCAACTCTCCACGAGAAAGGCTTATCAAACAATGAGCTTTGAATTTAGACGTTATAATAGAAGTGGAAATGGTACGGTCATTCGTCACTAGATGGCTCTCTCTCTGCGTTCTGGCAGTTTTCTGCGAAACGTAAATAATGTCACCTTATTTTCTTGACACGGCATAAGCCCAAAAGCTTATATCATGTCAATATTCACTTTGTCATAAAGTCAACGACAGTGTTATAATTAATTGCTAAATAATAGCTGGATGGTTTGGAGATGTATTACCTCGCGAATGCACTGTAGAAATGCACTGATAATTATATTTTAAAGTTAAATTGAACAGTGCACTTTAGACTGAAAATGAGATTTTGACAACATGAACAGAATTTCATGCTCGTTAAATCCATTTTACTAACATGCACAGTATATGAATATTTCAAAATATTAGGGTTTTAATACGTTTTTATTTTACAATTGAAGCTAAAATATGTCATATGAAATCTTCGCCGTTAGACAGTTTATGCAGCAGAATCTAGACAATAAGCAACAATATATAGGTATCGGTAGTATATTATAAGCAGAAACACCTGTAACTATGCACAGGGATGGTAAATAAACTCTTCATGTTCGTGAAGAATGAAGTACGAAGCGTGTATTAAAAAGTGTATGAGTGACGTTCAAAGACCGCAGAAAAATATGCATTTGAATATGGATCCTAGCACTAAATATGATTATAAACACAATATAACTTCTTACATAATATCTTGAAGAACTTACAAGAAAAGAAACCTTAAATCAGTCGTTCCCAAGCTGAGGTGCAGGTATACCAAGGGTACGAGTCACTACGTTTGTGTAAGCCTAGAAAGAATTAAAAAATAATAACTGTAGTGATTATTGAATAATGATTAGCACGAAAGGTATAGTTTAGAGAATAGACTCCCAAGTGAAACACAATTGAAGAATAAGGAAAGGCTGTCAACCACTATTCTAAATGAAAAAATATCGGTGGGTGTTCCATTTCGGTTGTACTTGTTTCTTTGCTCTTTTCTCTTCTAATGTAAAAGATATTCCATTTGCAACTGTAAAACCTGTTTTTGTACTGAAATTAGATCTTCTGTTTTTTCGAGAACACACTGTCGCTTTTCAGTCTTTTTCACTTGTAAATATAACACTTTCAACTTTTTCAACAAAACCACGCTTTGTAGCTCTCCGATTGTTAAGTCACTCGTCAGATCTGTTTCGAATTCTTCTAGTCTCCTCTTATAATGTCTAGATGGTCCTCCACGTGTGACATCGGTTGAATTATGTGGTGACGGAAGATCCTCAGGGGGAACGTCCTCCAAAGGAAGGTCGGGAGATATAACATCACTCGTCGATGCGCCGTATCCCGCAGCATCCGCTCCTGAAATATAACAAGACAGATATCATCTTGAAATAAATATCACTTAACTATTAATAAATGTGAATTCATGACTTATAATTCTAAAGATGTTCATTCCTACCTGGTATTTTGGCAATAGTAGGGTTTGTATCCACCTGCATCATCTTTAGAAGCTTTTTCTTCTCATCCCTGAACACAATAGGCTTATTGCCCGTTCTTTTCAGATCCGTTTTTGTTTTCAATCTACTTTTCATATCCTTCTTTTAAATTTGAGCCTCCGTCAACTTGATATTTAAGAGATCACGGCAACGGTCACGTATGCGACCCATTGCGGTGGATTTCCTTCTGGGCATTGCGGGAAGTTGAGATTCTGCGAAGATCACCTTGCCATACTCTGGGGCAATATCGATAAATCGAGCCTGAAACTCCGCACCTTCTTCCTCCATCGCCATCATTTGAAGTAAATTAAGTCAGAAGAAATTTAAAGGACGTAGGCAGAGCATGGGACACTTAAAATTCTTCTCTTATTAGGATGTGTTTGTTTATACAGCTACGATGTCAGCTGACAGATACCAGAGCCAATGTGCGAAACTCATATCAAGCGGAAGGTAATAAGTCTCGTTAGCGGGAAACAAACTTTATTCATATACATGACGAGATCTGTCTCGCAGCCGACTTGTATATCAGTCCGCCTTTGAGACTTGTCTCACGAGCTACATCTCATTTTTATTCATTTCACTCATTGTCTCGTAGACGTTTGCGCTCAGCTAGATCTTACCTAATTGCTGACTTACGTACTCCTCGCGCGATTAGATAAGCTCAAATTTATGCGCGTGTGTTCTAATGATGAATTATATTACTTCATAGATTTAGAAAGGAAGTGCAGTGAGTCAACAGTCTGTAATCATCTCCCAACTACTGTTGGGAGATCAGAAGAATGCACATGCCCGGTGAGGCACGGGGCGAAGGGGTTCTCACCAGCCGATCCAGTGACGCAATGGTTACCATAGCAACTCCGCTACTATCCAGGCGACTTTATATTATCTTCTACTGACAGCTCTTCGCTCTTGTCAGTTGTAATCCAAAAAACTCCAAAGTGTGAATCAATGTTTTCGTGTAGGAGATACGAGCAGATAAGAGCCGATCTGTCCGGGCAGAACAGGAAGTTCGTGCTTCCAGGCCACATTCCTCATTCTTGCATTCTTCTCATCTTTACACAGTAGTCGGTTTATAGCGTATGTTGAGATATGGATGAGCGTGTATAATGTCGAGCACTGCACATGATGATGACATTATTGAAGTACCCGCAGCAAGAGGGAGCCACGAGAAATCCAAACCATCAGCAGTAGTGGACTATAACAAATTCTGAATTGGTGTTGATAAGTCCGACCAATTGCTGGCATGTAATGCATTCACAAGGAAGTCGATCAAGTGGTGGATAAAATTATTCTTCCATTTGTTCGATCTTGCCATAGTGAATGCCGATGTACTGTACCGTAAGGCTTATTCACAAAAACTCCCCTTATCGAAATTTTGTGAACGTTTGGCGGATGATTTGGTGAGTAGTATTGGGGCCGAAATTACAGAAGAATCACGAGCATCATCTGCGGTAAGGCTAGTAGGTAGAGTTAATTTTCCACACAGAAAACCTGCTGTGGGCGCGAAGAAGGAAGGGCACGCGCAGCGTACGTGCAAGGTTTACTACAAGTCCAAACACAACACCGGCCGTGCTGTGAAGAAATTGACGACCGTATATTGCCGTAAATGTGACGTAGGTCTTTGCATAGGAGAATGTTTTGAGTGTTACTATACCAAAGCTAGGTATTGGGAATAACAATGTGTAAATCTGTTGTTAAATGATTGAAAACTATCGAACTTTTCTGAGTGAATTAGAAATTCAAGTGCGTGAACAAGGATAACAGAATGTACCAGTATTGTAGCCTGAGTTTCTTGCCAATGCTGAATGTAAGCAGTTTTGAATTGATTTCATGTAATAGTCCACTTTTTTCTAGAATATGTACTTTATATGAAATTGTTTATTTATATAGCAAAACTGACGGAACTGTGATTGTTTTTTCTGAGAGTTTAAAACACGCCGGCACAGGGTAGGGACGCTATCATGACTCGTCCGGGCTCACAGGGCCGATTGCAGAAACGGTGTTTAGACGATGTCTACGGTTAAACAATGCCTAAGTAAGGCTGCTGCATTGCAGAGACGTTATTTATCACTTAGACACTGTCTAAACCGATGTTCAACCGGCCATGTTTAAACACTACCGAGAGCACTGTTTAACCTCAAATGAGAGGAGTAAATCAATCAGAGGTTATGTACCATGAAACATGTAATTTGTATTATCATGTTGAGACGATTCCGGGAAGAAAGGTTAGTCCGACGGCCACTCTGTGGGTCGCCCGCTGCGAAATCGAAGCAATTAATTTGAAATGTACAGGTAGGTAGAGCTTAAAATAAGATTTCGCTTTTCAAGAGACTTGTTTCTTGAGACTGACAAAGGGACAGTCCGGTAACTGCCAACTGGAATACAATTCTTGGCAACAGATATATTTTATTATACGTGGGGTAATTTCCATGGAATTATAGGACACTTCGACTACACATATGTCAGAATTACTTGTCCCAATCGTCAGAGGGCTGTTACATACATCAACCGGGAGCGATTCACTTACATTTACTGCCAAGTAAACACACATAATAGTGAAAACTAAAAAGTAGGTTTTATGTGGTTTATATATAATCGTTGCGCTAATTCATATAAGTTTTCGGCAGCTATGAGATAGGAAAAGGCAACTGGTGGTGATGGTGGTGATTATTGTTTAAAGAGGAGGACTGGGGAAGAACAGCCGTGTCCATAATAACAGCCCTAATATCTGCCTGGTGTAAAAATAGGAAAATTACGGAAAACAATCTTCAGGGCTGCCGATGATGCGTTTCGAACCTACAATCTCCATCTATATGGCCCGTACAACACATTCGGTTACACATTACTATTGTTTCACCTTTCCTTCGTCGAAGCTATTTACGACTAGATTACACTCACCACAACAACACTATAATCAAAGCTACACTTCCCTGTACGTTGGCGTGCCGCTATAGTGTCGATAATATCATGAGATTTAATTTCTACCGAAAGCGATATTCTTATCTGTGGGCAAGTCATGCTCATGCTTAGCCATATTTGAGTAATGTGTACGAAGATAAACAGGTGACTGGCGTTCGGTGCGCGCACCGACGAACTTCATTGGTTGCGACAAGAAAACACTTGCAAGAAAGATACTTCTATCTCCATTTTCAAACCAATATTGAAACTTTAAACGATGTCTGGTTAAACACCCGCTGAATCTTGTTTATGCAATGGAACATGGTGCTCGATTTAGACGTAGTTTAGGTAGACGTTGTCTAAGGCTTAAAACTAGTCTTCGTTTCTGCAATCGGCCCACAGTGTTTAAAAAAAGCAGTACCTCATTGTTGTCAAAGTAAAGTGAATATTGATTTTGAGAAAGCTGCGATATCGGCCCTTCGAGAAGTTTGCCCCTCAACTGAAATAAATGGATGTTACTTCCGAACGAAAAGGTTTCTATGGAGGAAAGTTCAAGATCTGGGTCTAACTGACGACTATCATCAGAATGAAGATGTAAGACTTCACGTCAGCATGTGTGCAGTGTGGTGTATATTTGTAATCTGGGGGACGTGAACGAATGATCGCTCTAGATTCATGCGCATGCGCCTGATCAAAACTCTCTGCATTTTTTAACTACTGTACTTTGTGGATACGTGGCTATAGAATGAAGAGATCCCCATCGCAAAGTGGAACTGCTACGGAAGACGGCATCCACCGCACAACGAATGCTGTTGAAGGGTGACACAACAAAATCAATACCATTATTGGAAATCCTCACCCTAGAGTAAACTATTTGGTGGGATGCCTGAAGAGGGAAGCGGAACTCACAAACTGCATGTCCATGAAGATAAGAGATCAATCTTGAAGGAATAAGAGGTCGGACTCGTTGGCTGAACGGTCAGCGTACTGGCTTTCGGTTCAGAGGGTCCCGGGTTCGATTCCCGACCGGGTCGGTGATTTTAACCTTAATTGGTTGATTCTAATGGCACGGGGGCTGGGTGTATGTGTCGTCTTCATCATCATTTCATCCTCATCACGACGCGCAGGTCACCTACGGGAGTCAAATAGAAAGACCTGCACCTGGCGAGCCGAACCTGTCCTGGGATATCCCGGCTCTAAAAGCCATACGACATTTCATTTCAAGGAATAAGAGGAAGAAAATATTCTTGAAGCTAAACAACATGATTGAGAAAACCGTAAATAAGTATGAAGAGACCGGTAACATTAGGTCCTGCTTGAAAGCCGTTGTCTACTTTCAGGAATTGGACTAAACTATAGAGGTAACATCCACCGAGCGCAGTGGCCGCGCGTGTTATCCTGCTACGGCTATGGAGTCAAGCTCTGCATTCGGGAAGCGAGTGGGCTCGAACCCCACCGTCGGTTGTCCTGAGAATGTTTTTTCTGTGGTTTCCCATTTTCACTTCCGGGTAAATGCCGGGACAGTTCCTATACATAAGGCTACAGTTGATTTCGCCTCCTTATCCAATTTCATTCACCATCATTCATTTCATCTTCATTAGATCCTCAGTTGAAGTTGGCGTCGTGAAAGGCATCCGGCCATAAGAACATGCCATTGGCGATCCCGTACCAGGCCAGTAGCAGTGATTTGGAATTAAAAGTGCGGGGGGGAAAAATACACAGACAACAAATAGTACCCGGGTTTGTAGGATAAAGCGAACGGGGGGGGGGGGGGGGAGATATATATCAAAACTAAAAAAGCCACAAAAATGGTAAGTTTCTTGATGCTTTCTCAGAGAATTTCGACAGAGAAGTAAAGATTGACAGTTTACCAACTTAAGTGCGATAATAATAGTTTTTTTGAGATTTTAATTCAATGTATGTGTATGTTCAGTCCTCAGCCCTAAGGCTGGTTGGATCCTCAATGGCTCCGCCGTCAGCTGTCATAGATGGTCTAGGCATCACTGAAGAGGTGTACTAGGGAAATGGAGGAGTGAGGTACTTTCCCGTTGCTTTCCTCACCGAGCTAGAAGTTGCTATTACATATAAGTCTGCCAAGCCCACTGAAATGCCTGCACCAACCGACCCTATGAGCAACATTTTCACACCATTCATAGCAGGGACTGGCTGCAGAAGGAATGGGATTACTAGCATCGCTCATACCTCAGTCACTTTCATATTGTCAAAGCCGAGGATAAGACAGAGACCGATCGATGAAAGTAACAAAATTACTCTAGCCCATACCAGAATACATAGTGCACTGTAAACACTAGGTCTTGCCAGCAAAGGCAATTTGATTCAATACTATACAATAAAACTTTCAAAAAGGAATAATATTACACTTTTATTATAATTAAAAATAAATATGACGTGATTATACAATTAAAACCATTTAGTATTTGACTGTACAGTAAAAAACTAACAGACAATAAGGAGACTGCCAGACTGACGAATGCGCGCGGCAAAGGGGTGAATCATACCTCAGTACCCATGACCTCAGCAAAATAAATATACCCCTGCTACCCTTCCTCATAGCACAGGCAAAGTCTCCATTACTTGCTGTGGCGCTCTACAAATCGGTTAGCCGGGACGAAGGACATTTTGTGCGCATTTCCGCTAATAATTTTGTAAATGATTAAAGAAAATAAAGGAAAGAATTAACTGATAAAACAGGGCTTGAAAAATGGCTTTTTTTTAAAAAAATCCTACAATTCCTAGTTTCAGTCGACTAAAATGGAATAAAAATGTCATTATTCTCCAAATATTTTGGGGGCGGTGGAGAAGGGGGGGGGGAGTCGCCGCTAGTGATAGTGGCAACATTCGACATGGCGTATTCTTCTGACAAGCTTTATAATAAAAAGCTACGAAGACGACGGTCGCCTTGCAGATTTTCTTTATTAACATGTGTATATTTTGACGAAGCCTAACCAGTGTTGAATTTTAAGACATTTGTATATGAATTTATTTATTTATTTATTTATTTATTTATTTATTTATTTATTTATTTATTTATAACAATACGGTGCGTTGTACAAACATTTGAGGAAACCTCTTAAATTTATTTTAAACACGCCAAAATAATAATGGATTAATTATCATTTTGACAACCGAAAACCTGTGTGAGGTGTGATGGGAATCAGTCTTTATTAGTTGTGTCAATTAATGATAATGATGATGCTTGTTGTTTAAAGGGGCGTAACATCTAAGGTCATCGGCCCCAACGTGTCAGTTAAAGATGGTTTTAGACCTGGAAACAATTCCCCAAATACCTTAATAAATAAACTAGCTGATCATAACTCGCCTCGCTAGCGCTTAATCAGTGAACCAAGGGGTTTCGCTTCCTGGAACCCTAGCGAAGGTGGTGTCCTCAAATCTGCTTACGGAAGTATTTTTGAATTTCGTCAGGCCTCTCTCAGGTAACAACAAGCCCTGCTGTCCGCAAGTCACTGCAAATAGTTCATCTCCGCCCGCATCTTTCCGGTATTCAAAGGGGACAACGCTGAAGACGGCTGAGGCTATTCGTTATTAGGCGCAATATTCCATTTTCTACTGACAGTTTCGGAATATATGTTACCTTTATACTCGTTTACAAGGACGATCTATCCAGACCCAAAATACTGAACCATTCTCATTTGCCTGCACTCAAAAGGTGAATACAAAGCACTCCGTAACAATTCTGACTTTGCGAGAAATGTGATCTATAAATTATTATACAGGTCTTGGTGAAAAAGGATATTGTCCTGCTGTTGCTGCGCATTTCATACACCCTGATTAAGGGAAGTTTTAATGAATGGAATTCGTCAGTCTCTCCAAGAGGATCAATATAACCGATAACAAGTTTCTGTTTGGCGCTGCCATTATCAGCTGAAGGTGTTCAGCGAGGCGCCAGCTCTATAACAACATCGTTAAGCTGAATTTGAAAGGAGAATTGAAATAACGGATTTTTTTAACATCACGCCGTTCCGAGGATCTAGCCACTGAACACCATTGTTCAACATCGAGTAAAACACCGCTTCGTTGCTTTTACTGGTGTCGTGAACCTGTCGGATTATTATTGCATCTTTTCCCATTGCAACGATTCTCCTTCTCTTCTTCTTCTTCTAGACTTTTTACCAATTTATTGGAGTCTGTTCTGGATGAAAATTTAGCCCGGTTTTATGGCCGGATGTATTCCTGACGCCAACCCTATTTACTACAGTAACTCTATATGTACAGTGTGGCCAACGACTGCTTCATTCTGATTGGTTCCGCAATGTTTTAGCCAAATGGCCCGTCAGCTGATTCAAACGTATGTATTCCGCAGCGGGTAAGATCACTCTTTGTGCAATTTTTGCGAAGTACAGGCTACCTGTTTTAACCTTAATACAACCGAAAATATGTTTTTATTAAACACGGAAGATTATTTAGTATTATTAGTTTCGAAATGTGTGTGAATTTACGAATTTCTAGGATCTGAGTTTTGAAGAAAATTACGCCAGGTTGTTGTGCTTATGGATGCAGAAACAGATCCGGAAAGGGTTTTAAAATGAAATTGGACAATTGCTTGTTTTCAGCTCTGAAATTAGCACGTTATAAGACGCTCCCAGCAACGAGTAGAGTTGTCTCATGTATTATAATGGTAACAATAATAACAAAAGTGGTTAGTAATTTTATGGAGGCCAAGGCAGTAAATGTCAGGTTTCTCCGTTAATATTCGCCGTATCGAAAAGCTGTACATAACGAAAGTTGTTTGGAATATTATTTCCGGTCTTTTATGTTTCGTGCGATTTTACCGTGTAAGGAAAAATAACAGAGATTTTCACGATTAAATTATTTTTCACAAATTTCCAAATATCCGAGAAAATATCTGTTTTATCTAAAACCTGTACAGGAAAGGTCACTCCCGATCATTTACTGTAAGTCTCATTCATTTTCACCGTATGAGATATTATGATTGATACATTCTCGAATTCAAACTTTCATGGCTATTCATCTCTTCAAGAACGTGGTTATAAGTGCCACCTAGCATCAAGTAGAATTTTCCCTTACATTTCAATGATAATAATAGTCCGACTCTGTGTCTGAATGGTCAGCATACTGCCCTTCGATTCAGAGTGTCCCGGGTTTGATTTCCGGCCAGGTGGGGTATTTTAATAGCTCGGGATTGGGGACTGGGTGTTTGTGTTTGTCCCAACACTTTGTATAGTTGCTTGTTTTCACCACTAAAGAGTAGCAGGTTTTTGTTGTTATTTCTATTAGTACCACGAGTAGAATGGTACAGTATATTATGTTAACTTATATCATGTTAACATAAATATGGAGCTATATAATACAATTTTTGTCTACTCATCGGTTAACTAATCATATTACTTTCTATCATCTGCGTGTGTTAGGATTATATACATACCGATAACTCATATACAGAAAAGAACATTTCGAAGTAGGCTATAGTTTGATGATTCTGCGATGCATGTTCTGATATGTAAAACCATGTAACCTGCGATAAAGTAATGTTAATTTCTTAAATGTAAATGTAGGCTAACTTCACAGTCATCAAGTACATTACATAAGACAAAAACTATACTATGTTATGCCATATGTATTATAATATAAATGTTATTATAGGCCTAGCTACCTACACAGAATTTCTACCCACTTCAATAATTGTGACTTGTAGGCCTATACCACGTATAAATCTAAATTTTGAAGTCTTACGTCGGGTAGTCCGACTCTGAACATAACAAAAACTGATAGGTCTTTATACACACAGCGTAAGCAAAATAAATAACATCATAAAACATTGAACCAGTCTATTCTTAATTGAAACAATAATAATATTACTCTCCTCCATGTATCAGCTGATTGAGTACTTGATTAAAACATGGCGGCTGGACTGGACTTGGCCACACCAAGACCGACTCCAATCCTCAGACCTTAATGCTACTCTCGATCGTTCAAAGTAGCCGGATATTTTGGAAATGTGGGTTTGTTTTGGTTAGTTGTTATCGTATGTAGTCAGTGTAATTTCATGAAAGTTGACGCTAAATCTTAGTGTCTTTGTAGAATGTAAGTAAAAATGAAATGTCGTATGGCTTTTAGTGCCGGGATATCCCAGGACGGGTTCGGCTCGCCAGGTGCAGGTTTTTCAATTTGACTCCCGTAGGCGACCTGCGCGTCGTGATGAGTATGAAATGATAATGAAGACAACACATACACCCAGCCCCCGTGCCGTAGGAATTAACCAATTAAGGTTAAAATCCCCGACCCGGCCGGGAATCGAACCCGGGACCCTCTGAACCGAAGGCCAGTACGCTGACCGTTCAGCCAACGAGTCGGACAGAATGTAAGTGTGCGAGTGTATTTATATGAGTCAGTGGACACTGAGGATCTGTAATTATACGCAGTAATGTGAGAATGTGTTTTTTTATCGTGTTGTGAACCAGGTTTAAGTCTAACTATAGTAACGCCTCTCATACAACTATTCTTAAGTTTTCTACATAATAAAAAATTAAGAGAGAAATGGATTAGGAATATACATCTTGATTATTTTGAAGTCGATGACAAGACTGTAGTGTGCATACATCATTTCAAGAATAAGTCTGAGGTTAGGGAAGACTTTTTTCTAATTCCAAATGGTGAACCTATTCGTGTTCCTCGAAAAATAATAATTTAGATAGAATATAATTGATATTGTGATAGTCCGCGCGTGTCTATGTGCTTCAAAGTGTCGAGTGATTTAGATGCAAGTGTATTTTACAATAACCTGTGCTTGCCAGCGGAAATGTTTGGCTGGATCTTGGAGTATAACAAAACTTATAAGTGTGAGAGATGATGCAATTTGTACACTGTTACACAGAAGAAATAGTGACTTGGAGGGATTAGTTGTGTTCGTAACGCAGGGTTTTACACTACCAACACCTACCGATTCATGCTGTGGTTATCTGTTAACAATCAGACTACACCGAACTGAAACTCGTACATGTAGTTAAATATATCAATGTTTAGAGTCAATAGAGTTTTTGCACTCATGTTCTTTAATGGGTAAAAAACCTGTTATATATTTAGTGTGAGCGCTTCATCACTAAGGTTATCACAATTGTGTGAAGTGCTGCTATGCCATATGTCAACATTATTTTAGCATTACCAGGGCCGTTCATTGGGTTAAGATATTCATTTTGGGTGTATTCGGGCTAAGTGGCTCAGACGGTTAAGGCATTGGCCTTCTGAACCCAAGTTGGCAGGTTCGACCCTGGCCCAGTCCTGTGGTATTTGAAGGTGCTCAAATACGTCGGCCTCGTGTCGGTAGATTTACTGGCACGTAAAAGAACTCCTGCGGGACTAAATTCCGGCACTTCGGCGTCTCCGAAAACCGTAAAAATGTAGTTAGTGGGGCATAAAGCCAATAACATTATTATTTCGGGTGTACCCACCCTTTCAGTGGGTGCTGAATATAAGAAATTGTCCACCACTTCAAAACTAAGGCAACAAATTATGTTTCACAGTTCCCATGAGAGCGAATAAATTGAGGAATTTTGCATCTTACTTTATTTTGAAACATTCAAAATGATATTATAAATATAATTTAACAGTTTTATCATGTATATTCATCTATCCAACGAAGTGAAATCTAAGAGAAATCGTTATTTGACTAATTGAAATTTCTAAATAATTAGCTTGTTGTTCTCTTTTCTAGTAGAATATGTGTGATTCTAGTTGATTATATGTGGTGCGTACTTGTTGGCGAAGCGTTTTCATATGTGAAAAATATATTTTCCCTATGACGTTACATTTATCAAGTTAAATTACCGCCGTTTTTATAATATCTACGTGTTATTTTCTTGTTAGCCAATACCAGCAGTCCGGCTACTTCGGCCGCCATGTTATTTTTATATTACGGTCTGAGGAATGGAGTTGGTCTTGGCTACACTGTACATATAGAGTCACTGTAGTATTTACTACTGAGTGTTTTCTTTTGAATTTTCTTTACGTCCCACCGACACAGACAGGTCTTATGGCAATGATGGGATAGGGAAAGGCTAGGAGTGGAAAGGACGCGACTACGGCCTTAATTAAGGTGTGAAAATATGAAACCACGGAAAACCATCTTCAGATCTGCCGGCGTTTAATTGATTAGAGTCCATGATGTTCCATACGGTCTTGTCGATAATTATGAACGAGGGGCTTAGAAATAAAACACTGCATCACGTTTATTTCAACTTTTTAAATCTGAAGTATTATTTCATATGCATGTGCAACTAGTTTAGCTTTCTGTGCAATATGCATGACCTTGGTAGGTCGTCGCATAAACTGGGGTGTTCAGTTCAAAGCAAGCTACCAGTGAATGCAGTGGTTGTTACTTGAGTCTGATGGTTTGTTGACATAGTAAAAAACACTATTGTTTACATCGTGTAGTTTTTGTGGTTAGGTAATTTATTACAATTTGCTTTACGTCGCACAGACACCGGTAGGTCTTATGGCGACGATGGTACAGGAAGGGACTAGGAGTAGGAAGGAAGCGGCCATGGCCTAAATTAAGGTACAGACCCAGCATTTACCTGGTGTAAAAATAGGGAACCACAGAAAACCATCGTCAGGGCTGCCGAGAGTGGGGTTCGAACCCACTATCTCCCGAATACTGGATACTGGCCGCACTTAAGCGACTGCAGCTATCGAGCTCGGAGTGGTAATGTAACATTGGAACGGTGGGAAGAGTGAAAAATGTTGGAGATGATCAGCGGCGGGCCATTTACTTCGAGTAAGCAATAATAGCGTCTTGCGAAGAGGTACAATAAATAAAAAATGCTGTGAAATTTGCCGTTTATAGGCGGTCCATAGAGCGCATATGGAAACAAATTGAGAACTCCATAATCAATGATACCATTGTTGTTGATGTCTCTCAGGACAGACTTCAAGAAATTCATTGCGTTAGAGAAAGACTGTCAGATCTCTGGCTGTCGGTATGGGTATGGCAAAATCAACAGTGTATCGCAGAATTTAAGAAGAAGACGTACGACGACATTTATCAAGATTGAAACCACCACCGAATTTAACAGGAGAACAGAAACGGTTGCAATTCTGCTTGTCAATGATGGATCCTGCAGTTTCGATACGTAGAGCAAGATTTCAGGACATGTTCAATCGGATCCATATTGGTGAAGAATGGTTTTACTTGGCTGAAGAAACAGGCAAGATTTACCTTGCAGTAGAAGAACCTGATCCACATAGAACTTATCAGAATAAACGCTTCATTACGAAAGTGATGTTTCTAGTAGCAATGGCACGCTCCAGTCTTCATTCAGTAAGTAACCAGTACTTTATTGGTAAAATTGGGCTATTTCCACTCATCGTCCAGGAGCCAGCAAATCGGAGTAGCAAAAATAGGCCTAAGGGGACAATGGCTACAAAACCTACCGATCTGTTAGACAAAATGAATACAGAAAAATGCTCTTCGAGAAAGTTCTTCCTGCTGTCACGGTCAAAATGGCGTTCATGGACATCATCAAAACCCATTTAGACACAACAGGATAATGCAAATCCACATATTTATCCTTCTGATCCTGAATTTATAGCTACCGCTTCCAATACCGGTCTAACCATACGTTTGTATTGTAAGCTTCCAAATAGCCCAGATCTGAATGCCCCCAATCTCTGCTTCCTCAGTGCCATACAGTCTCTCCAACATCAAGAGGACCCATCCACAGTAATGAACTTGTTACTGCTGTTTTAAAAGCCTTCTAAGAATAGGATAATTCTTCTTACCTCTATAGCTGTGAATGCATAAACCCTCCCAATGATATGACTGGTTGCCAGAGGTTGATTCACGTCAACCATCCTGCATTAAGGGGATCGATTTGTCGCCAAACGAATCCGACTCCTCAGTTTAGTGGGTGACAGACTTACTGTATTTCGGGTCAGTATCATCACCCTACTTTTGAGGGCAACGTCACCGAGTTCAGACGTACGGTCACTTGGTTCAAGCAGAGGGCTCGTAAAGGCTACATGAAGGCATGGAGCCCGTTGATATCAGATTTTACTGCCAGTTCTTTTTGACAGTCTTGACCACGTCTACGTTCACATTGTTCTCAATATTAATGAAGTCACGATTGTTTCCTTCTGATCACAAAACTTGATACCTTTCTTTAACTACAGAGAGTTTTCATCAACTCTTAATTCCTCTTACCTCTATAGCTGTGAATGCATAAATGACAATAATAAATGCTGAATGAAATTTGTAACCCTGTTGTACGGTTACAATATCTTCTCTGTAGTCAGAATATAACATGTCCTTTCAATTAATATGCATTCCCAATATAAAGTAGATTTCATTCGGAGCAGGTAATGTCGAAGTAAGACTGTTAAAATAGCAATAATTAGATCTTATTCGAAGTCACTGGTGGGCTAGTTTAAATATAGCAGCAATATGATCACTGTCCTTAATTGTCACCACTACTGTCAACTTTATTCCAAGGAAAACAATCGCTTCTCAGTCTGTCGCTCCTCCTTTCTATCATAACTCGACATTCCACTAGCTTAATTTTTCTAACAATTTCCTAAACTTTTTAGTATTTTCAGAAATAACGCCAACGTTTCAAGGAATGAACTTTCTTCCAGTTCGAGGACATTGCAGACCTACTTCGCACTACAGCAGTCCCTCTTATGAACGGTGTGAAAAATGTTGCTCGTGGTGTCAGTTTTTGCATGCATTTCAGTGGGGCGTCGTAGACTGATACGCACTAGCAACTTCTGGCTCCGCGGGAAACTACCTCACTCCTCTTTTCCGTAGTATACCACTTTTGTGATGCCTAGGCCATCTATGACAGTTGATGATGGAGCTGTTTAGGATCAAACCAGCCTTCGGGTTGAATACTAAACATACAACTTGCATGGGATGGCGTTACCAGAATCTTTCATCTCCGGTCACTGTATCAGAATTAGAACTTAGAAGGGCATAACTCGAATGAACTACAGTGTAGTAAGACCAAATGTCTGAAACTTGATCTCTAGTTAACATTTGCCTATCTGTCAGTTTTATGTTCTGTTACATTGCACAAGGCAAGGCTCGGGCTAAGTTTTCTTCCAAGTGCAATAGAACACAGGAAGGACCAGGTCACTTAAATATCCATCCTGTGTTCATTGCCCAACAGTTAACTGATTGTAATTATACAGAGCTGAAAGTTTGTCCGAAATTATATAGGAATCACCTACTCTTCACAAGTGTTTTTTTAAATTAAAGAAAAATTCTGTCTCTCTTTTGCGTGAAAGAGAATAGAAATCTTGTTAGGATCCTAGGATGACCAGGGAGGTGCCCATGATTTTCTTGTCTTTTGTATTTTCTTTTTACTTCATCTTCCTACTCGCTATCTCAGCCAGGTACTCAATCTTGTTCTTAAAGGAAATCACCAGTCTGTATTAGGCCTCTATGGCTTATCGGAAGATATGTGCTTTACTAGACTCACTCTAATCACTCGTATTCTCTAAAAATTAAAATAATTTTGTCTCTACACTGTAAGGTTTTACCTTATAGTTCGTTCTTATCTCAAAATGCGTGTAAACCGAGCTCTATAGCTGCAGTCGCTTAAGTGCGGCCAGTATCCAGTATTCGGGAGATAGTGGGTTCGAACCCCAGTGTCGGCAGCCCTGAAGTTGGTTTCCGTGGTTTCCTATTTTCACACCAAGCAAATGCCGGGGCTGTACCTTCATTAATGCCACGGCCGCTTCCTTCCCACTCCTAGTCCTTTCCTCTGCCATCTTCGCCATAAGACCTAACTGTCGGAGCGGCATAAAGCAACTTGTAAAAATTAAAAAATACGTGTACAATAGTCGAAAGTAGGTTCAGTTACTGTTTTTCGTTGTTACTACTGTACGGAAAAAAGGTTGGACAGAATATCTGGAAACTCGGTATTTCATTTCAAGGATGACCGGGTTGAGCAATAGTATAGGGTATTGTTATTATTATTATTATTATTATTATTATTATTATTATTTGATAACGCTCTACTACTACTACTACTACTACTGCTGCTGCTGCTACTACTACTACTACTACTACTACTACTACTCATCCTGACAGTGAGGAAAGCTTTTCACCAAAGGATTCTACACTCACTCAAGAAAACCTATTGGGATGGTACGTTTCACATACAAGGATTCTTATCTCGAGCTTTGCCTCAGATATAGTTATTAAGTAATTGATTACTGGTTGTAGATGTACAGATAAAGTATTCGAAATAATAACAGATAAGATAATATTTTTCAGTAGTTGGTTATCGTCCATACAATGATTGCCAGTAGTTGGTTATCGTCCATACAATGATTGCCAGTAGTTGGTTATCGTCCATACAATGATTGCCATTACGGTTAGGGTCGCGTACCTGTGAGCTTGCATTCGGGAGATGGTGGGTTCGAATCACACCGTCAGCAACCCTGAAGATGTTTTTCCGTATTTTCCAATTTTCACACGAGGCAAATGCTAGGGCTGCTTAATTAAAGCCACGGCTGCTACTTATCCAATCCTAGTATTTCCCATCTTTCCGCCGCCGAAAACCTTCGATGTGTTAGTGCGACGTTAAACCACTAGCGATATACAGTATATATACATTAACACCAGCAACTCCTGATTATTGTAATAGTATTTCTAACTGGGCATGACGATTAAGAGCAAGCAAGCGTGTAGTTTTACGTGACTGTTGACATCGTGATCATAGTTAGGAGGGCACGATTACATTCACGATGTTAGGCCTCTCGTAAATGTGGAAAAGTTATATATAAGAGATTTAACATAATGTTTCAAATATTCCTATAGTAATTTACAGTTCCTTAAAATCATCAACTTTAAAATGAACAATAGTTAGTATATTATTTAAAAAATATGTAAGTCAGCTTTTCTGAATATAACGAACATTCTTTCCTTAATTATCATTGTCTGTTAAATTATTTTGGATTATTTTACCAATATATTCAGGTTGCAATAAATTTCTTGAATATAATTAAATAATCTTATGTGATCGGCTCCTTGGTTGAATGGTTAGTGTCCTGGCCTTCTGTTAAAAGGGCTGCAGTTTCGATGCCTAGTCGGGTCGGGGACTTAAATTTTAAATGATGCATTCCCTCGGATCGGGGACAGGGTGTTTGTGTTAATACCCATCTCTTCTTCTTCACACAACACAACACACTACACTATCAACTACAACAGAAACGCGCAAAAGTGAATGCATCCTTACTCATAGGGTTGGCGTCAGGAAGGGCGTCCAGCTGTGAAACTGGGCCAACATCACATCAAGTGCCTATCCTAAGTAACTGAGAAAAAAGCCTGTATGAATAATGTGTGTATATAGGCTATGTAATAATAATAATAATAATAATAATAATAATAATAATAATAATAATAATAATAATAATAATAATAATATGTATTAATGACATAGAATCAGCATTTCGAAAATAATGCAACTATGAAGTAATTTGTATTACTTAATAATCGTACAGTGTGATTACCAGAATGATTGATTATTGCACGACCGTAGGTCGGTAATATCTTTGAGGTTGAGCCAGAGGTACTCCTAAAGCCTGTGGTAATGTGATAGGGAGGGCCCACGTAAAATAATCGGTGGATGTTGACGGGGTGGAAGGAGTACCTTTAGTTGTAGGGCTGTTTTGTCATATGTTATGTAAAAAGACAAGGCATCACTGTTACATGTGTTTAATTGAGTGCACAGTTGAAGGTGTGCCTTAAAACTACCTCTGTCCACAATCTGTATCCATTTATACAGGTGAAAGTTATATGTTGCAGTAAATGGTTAAACAGCGTCCTGTATCAATGAGCCTGTTGAATTGTACATTATTACAAGTTCATTGTTTATAATTTTAGGAAATGGTACGTTATTTTAGAACTTTCATAACATTCAGTTATTAAACTTCCTCAGTTTTTCCTGATTCTTCCATAATTTTAAAACAGAATTACAAATCAAATCTAAATAACGTAAGTTTTTCTGGAACTTTTTAAAATATAAATTTTGTAGAAAAATTAATTCTGATGATAGGCATTTCTCATTCTCAATCTTTACTTTAAATACTAGTACGGAAATGCGAATATTAAATCCGCGTTCCACAACCGTTGAAACGACTTATGCTGATACAGAAGTCGTCATATTATGTAAGCATATACAATATTCCTCACCATTGTAAAAGCAAAATATTTAAGTAATGTGCTCATTTATATTTCTGCTTCATTACACTGAAGAGTTCAATACAGTAATCTGCTTGCTGTTGGAATGTCAAGAATGCTGGTTTGACTTCACAATCACACTATCAAAAATTTATGAACATTCTAATGAATTCATATTAGTGGTTTCCAAGCAAAAATTTGAGCAATGAGGGTAGAAAAAACGATATTATGAATTGTTAACGACCCCATAGGAATATATGTCCTGATGGAGTAACCTTAAGATGGGCGGTAAGTATTGTGTGACAGAGTAGAATTGTGTTTTTTTACAAATTCTTGTAAAAACTTTGTCACCACATAATATTCTATTTCTACATTTTTCCTGAGTTTAAATAAGGAAATTTACAAAACAAAGTTCTGACATTTTTCATGAGTGAATGGACGTCATGACGATGAGAACGAAAAAGTTTTCATTCCTCACCCTGAAGGGGTGGGGCGGGCCACATACACGGTAACGCCCTCTCTCTGACAAGGAGAATGGACGGGGTTGATGAGATGTGAGGGAAGAGGGAGATGGTTAAAGAGCTGTGGAGGGAAAAGAGGAGGAGAATGATGCGGCCGCTTGGCTAAGGGTGTGCGTTCGTGGGGGGTGTGGAGCTTTATTAGTTTAAGTACATACAAGAGTAAACATGCATGCATGCATACATACATACATACATACATACACACATACATACATACATATGATGGGACAAAACAAGTATATGCATAAGAGAGTTGAAGTTATTTGTACAGATGGTGATGATTTTCTTTAAAATATGTCTACAGCTTTAACAAAACATGAGATATTGTCCATTGTATCCGACGCCTGGGGTGCCAGGTATAAAAACAGACAACGAAAGGTGTAAGTAGGTGACCATGTGACAATTGTTCTTGTAATACACTTACAGACCTACTAGATACAAACTATAAATGGCAACATTAGTGGTTAGACAAGTTTGTATAAGATGAAGCTTCAAGACGAGATAACATGGAAGGTTAAACCAGTGTTTCCAGAGGGATGAAATTGATATAAGAATTTAAGCCGGAATGCGTGGTGGAGAAGTGGAGATTTAAGGTTTGGTTGGCTGCAGCCTGTAAGTGATGCAGGACTAAGAATCTATTGTAGGGGTGAATGTTGAGCAAGGAGAGAGTGATGAAACGGACAAGATATTCAACTGTGGGTGGTGAGAATAGGGAAAGGTTGGGCGTTGTGGGCGGGTCTATGGCTCTAATAGGGGCCACAAGGTCTGGGCGATTGTGGGGAGGTGGAGGGCAGCTTCTGCAACGGTGCCTCCACAGGTATGATACTGGGGTGGTTGGTGTGTGTTGGGACATCTGGGTGTAGCGTGTTGCTGATTGCAGGGTCCACATGGTGGAGTTTGAGCAGTGCAGTGAGTTGTGGAATGATGGTTGTAGGCGAGGCATCTCTCACACCTGATGGATTGGGGAAGCAGTGCACGAGAAAGTTCAACCTTATGGTGGTGACGGTGAATCGAGACTCCGCAGTATCCGGTCGATGTCTTCCGGTGATGGGAGAAGAATCCGTACCATGTATGTTGGACCCGTGGCGTTCTTGATTCGGAATGCCTTTTTAGCCGGGATGCCTTCTGCGTTGATCTCGGAGAGTATGCTGTCTTCAGCAATAGAAGGGTCGACGCCGCAAATGACGCAACTGAGAAGTCTGTAGCGCGGAGGGCAAGGTGGAGTTTGGATCGCTGGCAGTGGGAGGCGTTGAAGGGGGTGTTGGATCCTAGACGTTGAGAACCGATGGCCGTGGTGAGAAGGTTGGCAGCAGCGTCCCCATTGACCGGTGTGATGACTCCATTTGCAGTTCTGCGGATATCCGCTATGTTTTTTCGGCGCATATTGTAGCGTAGAAGGGTGGAGAGAATGGTGTGGGGTGAGTGGAAGTCAGGGGAAGGAGTGGAAAGTAAGAATGAGCGAGTTCCTGCTGGAGCGGGTTGGATGAAGCGGGAGCGAGTGTTAGGGGTTCGAGTACCGTATACAGTGGAAAATGCAAGCTGGGGAGAAGTGGAGGTAGGGGGTGGCGGGGGTGGTTGTAGGACGAATAGCCTGAGCGGAGGTGTCCATGGGTAGCGGTGGGTCAGTTGTCGTCTCTGCGGGAGGTACCGATTGGTGTCGCGGAGCTCGTTCTTCTGCTGCCGTAGAACGTGGCGACAAACTCGTGAATTGAAACCTGAAGTTGGATGTGTTACATTGTGGAGCTGGCGGCGTAGGGATGAATCTGGCCTGATAATCTGGCGCTGCATAACTGGACATTACCGCCGAGTAGTAGGCTACTGCGGCTAATGGCCTGAGTTCCCTGATGGTGGTAGTCGTGGTGGTACTAGTTGTAGCCGTGTGGTGGCCAGACAGTGAGGTGAATATGGAAACATAGTGATTATGTATGTCCCAGTAGACTGTCAAGGACAGTGTAGTCAACCCGGGTGATGTGGTAGTCCGTGGCGATGGGCTCGTCCTGAGGTAAAACCTTCCGGATTTTCGTTTCTCCATCTGTTCAGTCCACTTTTTCAATAGAAAATGCCCTACGTGTCTGACTTGCGGTGTTGAAAACCATTGGATGGCGAAGGATGGTGGACGTCATACAAGTTATTACTTAATATTTAGAGGTATTTGCGTTCTCAGTGCGAGAAATTATTCCTTCGTCCCTCAAAATTCTAAACTACTGTCAAAACGCGTCCTTTAATTTGTAAGTTAACGCGACAGATTCTCACAAAAGCAACATTGTCGCAGATCTTGTATAACTTTTTAATTACTGTGCACGTACTTTCGCTACCGCATGTGTCATGGTATCGGGATGAGTGGCTCAGATGGTTGAGGCGCTGGCCTTCAGACCACAACTGGCAGGTTCGATCCTGGCTCAGTCCGGTGGTATTAAAAGATGCTCAAATACATCAGTCTCTTGTCGATAGATTTACTAGTACGTAAAAGAACTCCTGTGGGAAAAAATTCCGGTACCTCGGCGTCTCCGAAAACCATCAGAAGTGATTAGTGGGACGTAGAAGACCACTAGTAATAATAAAATAGCCTATGAACTAATGGTACATTTAGGAGACTTTTGCCTCATTGCGCTGAAGAAATCCTGTAGGCAACTGGCGTAACTACACAAAAAATTAGATCAGTACCCATGTGAGGATTTATCTTATAGGAAATGATATTATCGGTTCGGTTTTATACCTTCTCTTACAGACGGTGTCACTGAGCGACTTAGCTACGCGGTTTGGATCGCGTAGCTGTGAGATTGCATTCGGTAGATGGTGAATTCCAATCCCGCTGTCAACAGCCCTGAAAAGGTTTTTCGTGGTTTCCCTATTTTCAAACCAAGTAAATACTGGGGCTGTACATTAATTAAAGTCGTGGTAGTTACATCCCAATTCTAGCCTTTCCCAATCTCTCGTCGCCGAGAACCTTCGATTTATTAGGATGACGTCAAACCAGTAGATTACAAAAATACACCAGACTATGATTATTTCGTTCCTGTTCGAATTGATCTGATCAGTTACTTGATGTCCAGCTAGGAACCGTAGCTAAAATGTAGTTCAAGTAGGCCCACAGCGTGGCGGTGTCCCAGCTTGTTTCCTGTACGCGCGCGACTTTGTCGTCATTTCAGGAGACGATGGATGGGAAGAGGCAACAACTCCATAGCTGGCTCGTTTACCAAATCTCAGCCTCACTTCTTTTTCCTTGTGAGGTCACAGTAACTGGGGTCTTCGTAGCAACGCAAGATGAACTATGGGAAGGAATACAGTTAAGTAACAGGCGCAGTACGCGGGAGTCCTGGGACATTAAAGCATGCGAGAACATTCAACCTGCAATGAATTATACATAAAAACAGTCCCCATTGAGGGATAAGACTTCCGTTGTAAATTTATGCCTATTTATTTTTATTTCGCTTTGCTTTTCGAGCCGACTGTTTTGATCTTCAGCCGTCACTGTGGTTTTCCTTTCCAGTAGTTTTGCATAATGAATATCAGACGTGCAGTATTATGAGTTATGACAAATATCAAACCAAATCAAACCAACCGGGCGAGTTGGCGGTACGGTTAGCGGCGCGCAGCTGGGAACTCGCATCTGGGAGATAGTGGGTTCGAACCCCACTGTCGGCAGCCCTGAAGATGGTTTTCCGTGGTCTCCCATTTTCACACCAGGCAAATGCTACGGGTTGTACCTTAATTAAGGCCACGACCGCTTCCTTCCCATTCCTAGGCCTTTCCTGTCCCATCGTCGCCATAAGACCTATTTGTCTCGGTGCGATGTAAAGAAAATAGCAAAAAACCCAGTCAAACCAAACCAAACCCCATGGCGCAACAGCCCCGAACGGCCATGGCATACCTAGCGACTGATGCTCAGCCTGAAGGCTTGAAGATTACCAGATTTCGTGTAGTGGACAAGACGATTCCTCTCGGGCGTTATTCTCGACTTTCTTGACCTGGGCCGCTACTTCACCTTCAGATAGCTCCTCAATTGTAAACACGTAGGTTGAGTGGACCTCGAACCAACCTCAGATCCAGTCATAAATCTCTGACATGACCGGGAATCCAACCCGGGGTCTCCGGGTAAGAGGCAGTCACGTTACCCCTACACCGCGAGGCCGGCCATGATAACAAATATGTATATATTATTTGCGTGATTTAATTCAGTTAACTGTCCATCTCCTTGGTTGAATGGTCAGCGTAGTGGCCTTCAGATCAGAGGACTACGGATTTACTGCCTAGTCTGGTCGGGTATTTTAATTTTAAATGTGTAATTCCCTTGGATTGGAGGCTGGATGTCTGCTGTCCCCAAAAACCTTGAAACTCGTACACCACAGATAACACTATTTCCCACCGCAATAACACGCAGTTGCATATACACGGCTGATGCTGGCCACTATCATCGGAGGGTCTGCGTTACAAGGGGTGCACCAGGTTTGCATAGCCGCAAGAAATTATTATTACCATTTTTACTTGGCATGTTTATTTTTTGTCTGTATCTTTCTCACATTTGTGTATAAAACAGGAAAGCAGTCCTAACACGTTCTTTCAGGATACCACAATATTATCCGGCTCCATGGCTAAATGGTTAGCGTGCTGGCCTTTGGTGACAGGGGTCCCGGGTTCGATTCCTGGCAGGGTCGGAAATTTAACTATAATTGGTTAATTTCGCTGATGTATGTGTCATCTTCATCATAATTTCATCCTCATCACGACGTGCAGGTCACCTACGGGCGTCAAATCAGAAGACCTATATCTGACGAGCTGAACTTGTCCTCGGACACTCCCGGCACTAAAAGCCATACGCCATTTCATTACCGCAATATTGTTAGCCTCTATCTCTTAAGAACAAAATTCAGCAGAAAGTACTCTATGCCATGTGTTGTTGGGGTTGCTTTCCTTCCATAGTGACATCCCGAAGTCTGTTAAGATCATTAGCAATTATAAGGGAGAGTAAATCATTTATATTGGTATTTGTTTTACGTAGCAGCGAACGTGGCCTTGATTAAGATTCAGCCCCAGCATTTGCCTAGTGTGTAAATGGGAAGCTATCTTCAGGACTGCCGATAGTGGGGTTCGAACCCACCATCTCCCGAATGCAAGCTTACAGCTATGTGACCCAAAACCCGCGGTCAACGTCTTCCATGTAAATAATAATAATAATAATAATAATAATAATAATAATAATAATAATAATAATAATAATAATAATAATAATAATAATAATAATAGCATTTGGATTCCACCGAGCGGAGTGGTCGCGCCTGTTAACGCGCTATAGCTGTGGAACCAAGCCATGCATTCGGGTAGAGAAGTAAGTTTGACCTCTGCTGTCGGCTGTCCTGACAATGGTTCTCTGAGGTTTCCCATTTTCTCTTCCAGGCAAATGACAGGGCAGTTTCTATTCTTAGTCCACAGACGGTTCTTTTCACCTCCTTAGTAGTTTCATTCACTATCATTCATTTTATCTTCTTTAGCTCCTCAACTGAGGTTGGCATTAGGTGGAGCAGCCGGCCATTAAAACATTCTATATAATTTCAACCAACCTCATCCCCAATCTCGTATCAGGAAACAGAGAGATATTTTAGCATTTAGAGTTTCCAATCACAATGCATGGAGTATGCGGAACCCTTACTCTTAGTTGCTAGGCTCCCTGGCCGTGCTAGAAGGGTCATACCATCTCCCGCGGGGAGAGAGGTACAGTTCATCTGCTTGCGTCAGGGTGACTACGTGCAATTCAGAAGACATCTTGTTGGAGTGTGGTCAGGCGTGCGGTGTGTTGATGATTTCTGTCTGGATAGTACAACTCTTTCACCATAGCATGCGACGTGCTCGTCACCAGCTATTTACGTTTCTGCGCGGCCATGGATTCCAGCAAGTAACAGGAGTAATGACGAGAATACAGCCGTGAGGACGTGATAACTCAGCAATATAGACTTTGGCTTCTTATCACGGCTGCCGCGGTTCGAGTCCCTGACAATGCATGTGGGATTTTTGGACTGAGATGTCACATCCGGGTTGTTCGGCTTCCACATAAAACTGGAGATTACTTGGCTACGATCACGATATCAACAGCCACATAAATCTACAAACTTACAAGCTTTTGTACAAATGTGCTGTTGTAGACCGCACGGTACAACTGTTTATTAGATCTAAGCATTTAACAAGCGATCCAGTGTACTGTGCGATCAGACGGAGAGAGGGCAGCGTTCACAGGCATGGTAGATGAAAACCACCGAAACTATTGCTAGTCTGGTGCAGTGCTTGTAAGGCAGACTCTGAGATGAAAGTGGGCGCCGTCTGCCTTGAATAAGAAACTGCGTGTTACTCTTGTAAAGAACAGTGTTGTTTGTGTTGTGTGGGTTGCAGGCATCTTGGGGATAGCATAAATACCTAGTCCGGAAGCCAAGGAAATTAAACGTTTACTATTAAATTCCATCGTCGCAGTTGGGAATCGAACCAGGGTCCTTAGAACCAAAGTCCAGGACGCTGACCACTCAGCTATGGAGCCAGACACTGGAACTATGATTTATTGTATCGTAGGAATCTGTGCTGAAGATAGTTCTTAAAACCCTCATGACCACGTGACGTGTTTTTAATTCTACTTTAAATGATATACCATATTTTGTGTTTTATATTTTACGTGAGCCGATGCAAATAGGTCTTACGGTGGCGATGGTACAGGGCAGGGCAGGGCTAGGACAGGGAAGAAAGCGACAGTGGCCTTAAGTAAGTAATAGCCTGGTGTGAAAATGGGAAACCACAGGAAAACATCTTCAGGGCTTCCAGCAGTATGTTTCGAACCCATTATCTACCGAATGGAAGCTCACAGTAGCGTGATCCAAACCGCATACCCAACTCGCTAAATATCGTAAATCACATAGGCGTGTCGTTTCAGTGAATATGTTTCTAAATCATGTGACTCACTGTATTTAAGTTAACTATGCCTTCTTATTCTTCTTCTTCGTAACTTTTTTCTCAATTATTTGGAATCGTCACTACGTGCAGGTTTGGCAAAGTTTTACGATTGATGCTCCTCTTAACAAGTGGGTTGTATTGACTATTGCGTGTCTCTTTGATGGTTGGTAGTGTGATGTGTGTTTTGTATATGCAGAGGTGCGTGTTGAGACGAACACAAACACCCATTTCCCGAGCCAGAGACATTTACCAGACGCGGCTAAAATCCCCGAACAGACCGGGAATCGAACTTAGACTCCTCTGAATCGAAGGTCGCTCCATTGACATTGAGACAAGGAGCCGGTCATTGCATTTACCGATATCCCAGTATATATACACACACAAACACTGCAGGGTCTCTCTTATAAACCCAGACCGTCCAACGGCGTTTCTGCTCTCCGACACCTAAGCAGCTGTACGGGAGGCGTACGCATAATTCTCAACCTTGCAAGGAGCGTGCACATGTTCGACCTAGCATCAGTAGCCAGTCTGAATCTCAGCTGTTAACTTGGTGAGACAGTTATCATTGCAACACCGTATTTTCGTATGTAAAAGTTATTTTAAGTGCGAGTCGGCTCGACGGGTACGTGATGCATTTATTCAGCAATTTTCTGGTGAAGCGCCACCTTCACGAGCACATATTCACGTAATTGTAAATAAATTTGAAACTACTGACTCAGTGCACAATAAAAAGACATGCGCGCACACGAACAGTTTTAACAGAGAAAAAGCTAGATGACATTGGTGCGAATCTTGAACGGTCACCGAATAAATGACTCACAAAATTAGCACAACAAGTAGGGATTTCGGTTTCTTCTACACTCAGAGCTACAAAGTTGTTACACATCAAACCGTACAGGTTTACACGGGCCCATTGTTTAAAACCTGCTGATCCAGCCACAAGAGTGAGATGATGTGAGTGGTTTCTTGCATCACTGACCCACAACTTATGCTCTTTTCGGATGAGGCCAGGTTTGATTGTAATGGTCGTGTGAACATTCATAACTCTTACTACTGATGTGCAGAAAATCATAATGGTGTTTATGAAGTCCCTCATTATGAAAGATGACACTTCCAGCATCTTTTATAAGGTAAGGTTTCATATAAGATTGCATACAAGCTTAAAACAGGGCGGCCGCACGCGACGTAAGTTGGGCTGAGACAGCTGCTGTAGCGCACAGTACAAACACCGTGCGTTCGGTCTTGGTTTATAAGAAAGACCCTGTATATCGTATTTACCCTGAACCACGAGCAGTCTTACACTTTTTTGCTTTATGCGTTACCTTCCCATGGACTCTGCCGAGCACCAGGGCTCAAATTTGATTTTGACCGGGGATTTGAGTTGATTATCTTTCTGCTACCACACGGTGGTTCTAGAGAAATTCTCAATCGATGTCGCTGGGATTCCTACTCAGTACTCTCACGCATGATAATTAACCAGGGCGCTCCTTATACGGTGACGATCAGATGCCACTCGCTACTAGGATAAAGGTTGATACTCGTCAGTTTAATACTCGCAGTGCACGAGGTAACCGGGCAAGATCAGCTGGCCACACGCTCTAAATCAGAGGTACTCACCTGGGCGCCCGCTGAGGCTAACCCAGTGCGGCCGGGCTGACGTTACGTAAATGCGGGTAGCTTACGTAGCTAGCATACCTCACAGTGAAGCGAGAGAGCGAATGCAATTTGCAGTTAGGGGAGCAGTGACGTTCGATTGTCATTACGAAGCTCTCCTCCACTGTATGTATGTATGTTCAGTC
The DNA here is from genome assembly GCF_040414725.1 of Anabrus simplex. Classification (NCBI taxonomy): domain Eukaryota; kingdom Metazoa; phylum Arthropoda; class Insecta; order Orthoptera; family Tettigoniidae; genus Anabrus; species Anabrus simplex. The sequence goes on from NC_090266.1 coordinate 932,022,961, forward strand.
CGTCAGCGATTCCGCTGGGATCCTCAACAGCTCTGCCATCAGCTGTCATAGATGGCCTAGGCATCACTGAAGAGGCGTACTAGGGAAATGAGGAGTGAGGTAGTTTCCCGTTGCTTTCCTCACCGAACCAGAGTTGCGATTACATATCAGTCTGCCAAGCCCACTGAAATGCATGCATCAACTGATCCTATGAGCAACATTTTCACACCATTCATAGCAGGGACTGGCTGCATTCTCCTCCACTACTCAGGAAAATTCTGAATGGGGTACAGCATTTAAAAAAGAAAACCGCTATAATCGCAAGGAAATCGATCTTTTCAAGATATTCCAGTTCTATTTGTACTGCGCTCGACATAAACAGATTCGTTTTCTTATATTTATACATTCAAATAAAACTAACACGTTATAATTTTTGTGTTACATTTTACAAGGGCACAGGGTTTAAGCGTATATGCAATTTCAATTTACAATTTCTTGGATGGGAGTAACAGTATTTCCATTTATTACAAAGTAAAATGACTGTTATTCATTCAGAAAAAGTAATATATTTACATAATTCAACAAGTTTACTGCTTGATTTTGCACAGTGATTGTAGTGTTGTTTGCATTTCCCTGCTCACTGAATTTGAAAATAGTATTTTAAAACTTATCAGGCGTCCAACGATAATAGCTAGCCCCTGAATGGCGGGGGAGTTTCATAACGAGAGGGGACATAGGTATTTACTATCCAAAATTAAAGTACAACAACAATGCAAATATATCTACCAAATAGATGTACGGTATATCATCAAATAAATAACCCAACTTATATTATTTCCAGTAAGTATGATTGGAGGTCCGCCTCTGTGCTGTATTGGTTAGAGTGATTAGCTGCCATCCCCGGAGGCCCGGGTTCGATTCCCGGCTCTGCCACGAAATTTGAAAAATGGTACGAGGGCTGGAATGTGGTCCACCTCAGCCTCGGGAAGTCAACTGAGTAGAGGTGGGTTCGATTCCTACTTCAGCCATCCTGGAAGTGGTTTTCCGTGGTTTCCCACTTCTCCAGGCAAATGCCGGGATGGTACCTAACTTAAGGCCACGACCGCTTCCTTCCCTCTTCCTTGTCTATCTCTTCCAATCTTCGCATACACCCGCAAGGCCCTTGTTCAGCATAGCAAGTGAGGTCGCCTGGGTGAGTTACTGGTCATATTCTCCAATTGTTTCTCCCGACCCAGAGTCTGAAGCTCCAGGACACTGCCCTTGAGGCGGTAGAGGTGGGATCCCTCGCTGAGTCCGAGGGAAAAACCGATCCTGGAGGGTAAACAGATAAAGAATAAGTAGAAGTATGATTGGATTGTTGGTGAGTTTATAAGATAATTTAAACTCAAGTAACCACAAGCCACAGTTTATACACCTTAACCCTGTATTCCATTAGATATGCTTTTAAAGCACCTCTTAAAATTTAATAGTGAATATTGTAATTAATTATGTATATTATAAAATGTTTGAGGTTGTAGGCCTAACTCTTTATTTTATCCGGTGAAAATAAATAACTTGTTTCTTACAACGTACATAGAAAATCACGTGGATTTCGACCGACTTTCTTTCATTTCAAACTCGGGTATCGCCGCAGTCATTGAGAGTGAGTGTGAGAACTTCACCCAACCTTCATGGCTTGTGAGCAAACCAAAACGTCGCTGTGGCTGAATAGCTTACGCTCATCGTCTGCCAGCCCGCTTACAGTGCTGAGTACCACTGCTCACCATGCTACATCGCAATTTGCTCACAATAGTACTTACAACTGCTCAGGTGAACCTTCGGTTGATTGAGGAAAAAAGCTAAAAGGTATTGACTTGTAGTTCAAAAGCAATTTTATAACGTATTATCTGTTTGACAGTGACCTACTTTGCTGTGTTAGGTTAGATTAAGTTAATTTGATTTCGCTATTATTTACTGTACTTGCTTACTCTAGGCTACCATTTACTTGCAGTCATTTTTAGTGACCTCTCTTTTGTGTACTTGTTTGTTACTTCACCCTCGTGACAATGGCATTGGGGGTGACTAGACGGAAGTTACAATGTTTACCTTTCGTCATCTGTAGAAATATAAACATCCACGGAGTGTCATGAAAGAATTTGTATATTATGATTTCACGTATATTAAGCTGTCTTGCAGTTTACAGATAAGGGTTAGTGTATTCTTCCTATGTTAGCACTCACGTTTTCCTATATACAGTACATTGGATTATAGCACATAGAACATACCGGTACTGCTAATTAAAATACAGTTTACAATGAACTGCTTCAGAAACATGCTTCTGCATGTAAAATGCAAAGCAAAGCGCAAAGTCTTCTCCGTACAGGCCATGAAGGCCCTTGGAGGGATGGAAGGTAAAGGCTTCCACTATCCGTAACCTCAGCACTTGATGGGGTGGAGTGGTTAACTCTACGTCCGGCCGCGTTTGCCTCCAGGAATTAACCTGTTACTCATATTTTTGGTGTAGGCTGAGTGAACCTCTGGGCCATATGCACCTCCGGAAGTGGAAATCTCATTTCTTAAATGTGACGACTTCCTGACGGGGATTCAAACCCACGTCCTTCCAGGTGAACCGAGCAAGCCTTTACCGCCTCGGCCAGGCAGCCCCTCACTTCTGCATGTAACGTATAAAAATATGCGTTCTACAAATTTGTGACCCGTAATCTGTAGGAATACTGTGCGATGTATTTCAATTGTTCACACTGTTGTTTAAGCAGGGAACATCACTTAGTAATTAAACTGAATGAATCAAGGGCCATTGTTAGCTTTAATTACAGGTTGCCATCTGTGCACCATAGCCTCTTCAGTCCCGAGCCTGTTGATGCATTCAATGCGTTATATTTTGATCAAATAATTTTAAAAAATTCACCATAGAAAATTAGTGTGTTTCACTAAGTTGTTTTATTCGTGTAGCATATATGCTACATCAGGACTCAGAGTTGACTTTCCTACCATTATTACTTTTTTCCTTAAATTATTTTGTTTTATTGTAAGTAGACAAAAGCACATGTAGAGCATATACTACATACGGACTGAGGAGGATAGATCTTACATGTCTTACCATTCTTCTGTAACTTTCTTTTTTATTCATCTTTCTATGAAATGCATGGGGTACGCAGAAATAATCACAACCTTTACACCGAGTGAATTTGCCGCGGAGATAGGGTCTCGTAGCTGTGAGCTTCCCTTCTGGAGATGGTGTGTTCGAATCCCACCGTCGGCTACCCTGAAGATGGTTTCTGATTTTCACACACGGCATCTGCTGGAGCTGTACCTTAATTAATAATAATGTTATTGGCTTTACGTTCCACTAACTACTTTTTCGGTTTTCGGAGACGCCGAGGTGCCGGAATTTTGTCCCACAGGAGCAGTTGCGGTGATTGGGAATTAAAAGTGGGGGAGGGAAAAATGTACGGACAAAAAGTACCCGGGTTAGTGAGATATAGAGGGGGGTGGGTGTGAGTTATATGCAAGAAAACTGAAGAAATAAAAGGCTACAAAGTGGTACGATTTTTGGTGCTCTCTGAGCGAATTTCCACAGAGAGGTAAAGATTTTACCACCTTAAGTGCAGTAATGATAGTTTTTGAAATTTTGATTCAATACAATTTTCACCAAAGGAACAATATACATATGTATTAAAATTAAATAGAAGTGCGGCGTGATTATGCAATTAAAAATCATTTAGTATTTGACTACACACTAAGAAACTAACAGACCCTAAAGAGACTGCCAGACGGAAGAATGCGCGCGGCAAGTCGGTGAATCATACCTCAGTGTCCACTACCTTGATACCCTCTCTAACAACACATGCAAAGTATCCACTACTTGCTGTGGCGCTATGTAAACCGGTTAGCTGCGACGAACGACATTTTGTGCGTATTTCCGCTAATAATTGTGTTAATAATTAAAGAAAATAAAGTAAAGAATTAGCTGATACGACAACAGGGCTTGTACAATTTGCTTTTTTAAAATAATTACTATATTCCTAGTTTCAGCCGGCTAAAATGGAATAAAAATATGTTTTAATCACAAACTGGGGGGCACTGCCCCCCCCCCCGTTAATCACCGCTACTGCGCAGGAGTTCCTTTACATGCCAGTAAATCTATCGACAAGAGTCTGATGAATCTGAGCACCTTCAAATACCACCGGACTGAGCCAGGATCGAACCTGCCAGGTTGGGGTCAGAAGTCCAGCGCCTCTAAAGTCTGAGCCACTCAGAGCGTCTATACCTTCATTAAGGCCACGGTCGCTACCCTCCCAATCCTGACCCTTTCCCATTCTTGGGGCGCTGAAAACATTCGATCTGTTAGTGCGACTTTAAACCACTAACAAAAAAAGACAATTACAAAGTGAACGGTGTGCAGATATGAGCGCGCAAATGAGGATCGCAGGATATGGGCTGTGCAGTTGGCAAGCAATACAGTAGAGTGCACTGCGTGACATGCGGGGCATCGGGAAGGAGAAATTCAAAACAGCGTTTCGTTGGCTTACTTCTAAAACCTCGTATGTGACAATGCTCTTCCTACCCATTATATTCCTTAAGACTGGTCACGCCTCCCAGACACATGTGTATATGTAGTCCATCAGAACAATTTTCGTAGTGTTCATTTTCCTATGCTAACGTGTAAAGGAAAATGGGCCTTACCATACCGTATTGTAGGGATGTTGTTTTCATGGCGAATTTAAGCACTCCTACAGTTTAAAGTATTTACGGTTCATTTTACTTTACACGTCAGCATAGGAAAATGAACACTACTAAAATTGTTCTGATGGACTGTACATCCATATGTGGCTGGGAGGCGTGACCAGTCTTAAGGAAGGAAATGGATAGGAAGTGCATTGGGAGATACGAGGTTTTAGAAGTAAGCCATCGATTTACTGGAAGTATTCATGATTGTGCCCTGCGTTGGCTGAAACACACTTCAAAAAATGAGACAAAACATAATAATGCTCGCAATATACACGATAAATAAACACTGTATTTATGAGCCAATAATCAATCATTATTGATCTGCATTTAGGACTGTCACCCAGGTGGCAATTTTTTACTTTACCCTTTGAAATACAATGGTTACGAGAATTACCCCCCCCCGAATTTGCGTCAGTTTATGCGGGACCTACTTAGTGGCTTCAACTTGAAATCACCAATTTTGAAACCTCATTGATCCAGTTTTCAGAATTTGAATATGTGTGGTGGTATATGTACCGGCCCCGCGGTGTAGGGGGAGCGTGCCTGCCTCTTACGTGGAGGCTGTCCGGCTCCATGGCTAAATGGTTAGCGTGCTAGCCTTTGGTCACAGGGGTCCTGGGTTCGATTCCCGACAGGGTCTGGAATTTTAACCAAAATTGGTTAATTTCTCTGGCACGGGAACTAGGTGTATGTGTCGTCATCATCATATCATCCTCATCACGACACGCAGGTCGCCTAAGAGCGTCAAATCAAAAGACCTGCACCTGGCGAGCCGATGTCCTCGGACACATCCCGGAACTAAAAGCCATACGCCATTTCATTTACCCCATCAACACAGAGAGAACTTTCCCTCTTGGTGAAACTTACAACCTGAATTTTCACCCCGTTTACCATCATATCTGCTGTCCATCTCACAACATTGTAGAAGTCTTTATGCAGTCGCTCACAATCTGTGACGTATTTATTACTGTATACAGTATTACATCATCTGTGATTCCAGTTCTTCACTCATGTCATTTATATACAGCAGAGAACATCAAACCGCCCTGCGGGACCCCGCTCTTAATCGTTACAGGATAATGCACCACCTACTCTTATTCTCGGAGTTCTGTTTTCAAGAAATATATTCAACCACTCTTTTGTCTAGTTCAGTAGGCCTCATTTTCGTCACCAGTCCCCCATGTTCCACCTTATCAAAAGTCTTGGATACGTCAATAACGATACAGTCCATTCGGTCTCCTGAGTCTAAAATATCTGCTGTATCTTGCTGGAATCCTACAAGTTGAGCCTCACTAGAATAACTTTTCCGAAGCTCGAACTGCCTTCTATGAAGCCAGTTAGTAATTTCGCAAACGTACCTAATACAATCAGAAAGAATGCTTTCCCAGAGCTTACATGCCACACATTTCGAGCTGACCGGTCTGTAATTATCCGCTTGATGTTTATCACCCTTTCCCTTGTACACTGGGGTTACTGCAGCTGGTCTCCATTCATTTGCTATAGCTGCTTTGTGCAAACAGTAATCAAATAAATATTTCAGATGCGGCGCTATATCCCAACCCATTGCTTTTAGTATATCCCCAGAAATCTCATCTCCTCGGTGGCTTCAAATCTCTGAAGTCGAGCTGTAAATGCCTGGCTTGCTATGACAGGGAATATAATAACGTAAAGTAGAATTTTTTACAATTTATTTTACGTCGCACCGACACAATAGTTCTTATGGCGACGATGGGATAAGAAAGTGCTAGGAGTGGGAAGGAATGGACCTTGGCCTTAATTAAGGTGCAGCCCTAGCATTTGCCTGGTGTGAAAATGGGAAAGCATGGAAAGCCATCTTCAGGGCTGACGATGGTAGGGTTTGAACCCACTATCTCCCGAACGCAAGCTCACTGCTGCGCCACCCTAACCGCACGGCCATCTCGCTCGGTACGGAAGGAAGGTGTCATATAGTTAATAGTGGCGTACGTTTCTGATTAGCAGCTATCAAGACACGCTTCGTGAAATTTGGCCTACGAGAAGTGCAGTTCACTTTCTGATATGCTTTATGCCGGGCTGAGTGGCTCAGACGGTTGAGGCACTGGCCTTCTGACCCCAACGTGGCAGGTTCGATCCTGACTCAGTTCGGTGGTATTTGAAGGTATTGAAATACGTCAACCTCGTGTCGGTAGATTACTGGCACGTAAAAGAACTCCTGCGGGACCGAATGCCGGCCCCTCGGGGCTCCGAATACCTTGAAAAGTAGTTTGTGGAACGTAAAAACAATAATGTTATAATATGCTTTATAAAATAACTACATATTGCTCATCCAAAACCAGGAGGAATTTAATTGCTAGGATCTAAGTTTTGCATGCAAGTCGATTCAAGATACCTTAGCGCATGAAAATCAGAATGAAAACTCTGCATTATCTGGGCATGGTGGCCAGATGCTGCTTTGCGATATGCCACTATCAGTAGCAAGGTTGCATGTGAGCGAACGATATGTCAGTGCGCTACGGTAGTGCTGCACGTGAGCGAACGACATGTCAGTGCGCTACGGTAGTGCTGCATGTGAGCGAACGACATGTCAATGCGCTACGCTAGTGCTGCATGTGAGCGAACGACATGTCAGTGCGCTACGGTAGTGCTGCATGTGAGCGAACGACATGTCAGTGCGCTACGGTAGTGCTGCATGTGAGCGAACGACATGTCAGTGCGCTACGGTAGTGCTGCATGTGAGCGAACGACATGTCAGTGCGCTACGGTAGTGCTGCATGTGAGCGAACGACATGTCAGTGCGCTACGGTAGTGCTGCATGTGAGCGAACGACATGTCAGTGCGCTACGGTAGTGCTGCATGTGAGCGAACGACATGTCAGTGCGCTACGGTAGTGCACCGCCCAGCGTTATCAAGCATAACAGCTCGGCTGGCCACGCGCTATACAGGCTGATACAGAAGTAGCTCACGACTGAACTTTACATATTTTTGTCGATTTTCTGGTGAGTTTTCGCTTGGAGAAAATCACTGATCAGTTTTTGATTCTTACGATTTACGAAATTTATTTTCAAAAGTGGTTATGCATATGATGGTTTGAATCGCTTACCGTACCGAAGGGGTACATGTTTGATAAAGATAGAGGGAATTTTTGTGATCATTGCAGTGACGCGTTCTTCATCGGCTACTCACTGTGCAGCTTAGAGGTCTGCTTAGATCATTTTGTGGACTCTGGTGACGAACTCTGTTTAAAACGTAACTCCTTTTCCCTATCGACCATCTTCCTATACGGAGGCATATTCTCTTCGCACCAGTCAAAATTAATATGTTCATCGTTCTCCTGTGAACAAGATTTTTCCATTAACATCTAATATTACGGATGCAGATTGAACGCTGTATGGAGGTATCATCGGTATCAACACTATTGTGCACCGAGCTCGATAGCTGCAGTCGCTTAAGTGCGGCCAGTATCCAGTATTCGGGAGATAGTGGGTTCGAACCCCACTGTCGCCAGCCCTGAAGATGGTTTTCCGTGGCTTCCCATTTTCACACCAAGCAAATACTGGGGCTGTACTTTAATTAAGGCCACGGACGCTTCATTCCTGTCCCATCGTCGCCATAAGACACATCTGTGTCGGTGCGACGTAAAGCAACTTACGAAAAAAAACCCACTATTGTGCATTCCCGACCTCGAAGTGGTATGGGTTCGCCCCGAGCGCTGTGTTCACTTTGAGATCAGAACTGAGTCTGTTACCCTTCCCCATCTTAAGTGGTACTGCCGTGTGGTTGAAAGGATTGCAGCAGCTTGTATTTACGTTGTACGGCTGTACATGTCAGACGTTCGACCACGAAATGGAAGCATACTTATTATTGTATGACAAAGTTACATGGAGTCAGCACTTTGTATGGATTCAGCCCAAGTTTTACGGCTGGATGATTTTCCTGACACCCACTCTATGGTGAAAAGATGGATTCACTATTGCGTGTTTCTCTGGTGGTTTGTAGTGTGTTGTGTGTTGTGTTTAGTTGAAGATGAGTATTAAGACAAACACAACCACTCAGTCCCCGAACCAGAGGAATTAGCTATAAGCGAATCGAACCCAGGGGGCCTTTGAAACGAAGGCTAGGACGCTAATCGTTCAGCCAAGCAGCCGGACGACAAAGTGACCATTATTTGGGAGAATACATACTTCCAACTTAACAAGGGAACTATAAATGAACCCATATCGAAACCTAACTTGACATTTTGAGAAAATCATTTGAATCCCAAGAAAGATAGCGTGAGATGTTAGAGATACGTTTGATCAGCCATGACTAGTAGCGGAACACCACCATTCACACTCACTCAAGCATCTAAAGCTGTTCAGGGATGTCCAACTGCTTCTAACTCATTGCTTTCACATGATATATTCCAGGTTCGACTTCGGAACCTTCCATTTAAAACTTGCAGCTAATTTTGGGTACGTGAGCATCCTATAGGACGTAGATGATTTTCGTAAAATTTGAAGGTAAGTTTCATTATGAGATCTTGTTAATAAACACAGAGTAATACAGTTTTCTCGTTTCGGATACTTTATGAAGTGAGTTTTTATATTTCATTATTTTAGCCATTATACACAAATATGTCAATCTTTTCACTAACTTTACGAAATGTTGGGAGTTCCCCTAATCAAACAATTGGGATGTATATGAATATTTAAGTGACACTGTACGCAAACATTGCGTGAAATCGTGATTGGTCGCCAAGTTTTTTAAAGCCGGGCTGAGTGGCTCAGACGGTTGAGGCGCTGGCCTTCTGACCCCAACATGGCAGGTTATATCCTGGCTCAGTTCGGTGGTATTAGAAGGTGCTCGAATACGTCAGCCTCGTGTCGATAGATTTTCTGGCACATAAAAGAATTCTTGCGGGACTAAATTCCGGCACATCGGCGTCTCCGAAAACCGTAAAAGTAGTTAATGGGACGTAAAGCAAGTAACATTAAAATTATTATTAGTTTAAAAAAATTGTCAGCGTTGATCGATCTATGAAGTTGGATTAAATAGATTCTAGCCCTCACAATAGTAAATCAGCAATGAGATGGGGCTATATAGTGAGAAGTAGACTGTACCGTAGAGGATAGCGTCAATTTTTCTGCATCTTGTAAATGTGACTCTGGTAGACACAACCTGCTTCACATAAACAGAAAGTGAGGACTTCGAGATTGCGGAAATGCTGTTTATATTTTCCATGTGTGTATACTTCCCAGTTTATCTTCTTGTGTAATAGCAAGAAATAAATAGACACGATTGGTTATTTGTTATTAATAAATGCGTTTTCCCAAATAACAAGAATTATATTTCTACGAAAAAGTTAAAACATGTGGCGTAGTGGAAGCGTGCTGGGCCCATAACCCAGAGGTCCGTGGATCGAAACCACGCTCTGCCACCATTTGTTACGTATACTGATTAGCATTTATCTAGTAACAAGCGTAAGATAGAATCTTTATCAGGTAAAGTAAGTTCAGTAGATTTTCAGATACAGTACATTCAAACACACATATCATAAGTGCATGAACGCGTCATGCTCTGTCATTTCACAGGGGATTGGTATGGAATAAGCAGAGGAGTCCGTGGTAGGTACAGACTTTTGATGAATATAAAGCAATCAAAAAATGGAAATATAAACGAATTTCGACAAACAATAGATAACATGTATTTAGAATCGAACAGGCAATAACAACATCTATAACATGGAACTTGAAAGAACAGAATGTGTTGCAAATTAGAATTGAATGTTGACATAGGAAATCACACGATCCATCAAATCAGCCGCAATAAATTGCAACACAGGCAAGTTTAAACATCTCTTTCCAGCGAAGATGCTTAATAAATAGAAATTGCCCCAAGGGAGCAAATAGGGAACTTTAAGGGGGAAGTCGGGAGAGGGAGGTCGAACCCCGCGTCTGCGTTTATTTCAATTTGAATATAAAGGATGCGATGGGGCACACTTCATTGCTTAGAGTTTGATGAAGTGAAATAGAACACAAGTGCTTAACCATGCGTTTGCGTACTATGTGTCCCACAAAATTAATTCTTGTACAAAATGACGATTTAGTTTTCACAATTGAAAAGCGGACGTAATATAAAATAAAGAAACGGATAACAGTTCCAGTTAAGGCCTGAAGGGCAAAACGGTAGACAAGCTCCGTACGTTCAATGCTCAATTAAGCATAAGTTTTTAGCTCACCCAGCGTCACACGATGATGAATTCCAGATGGTCGGAATTAAATTGATATGTTCCGAAACACGTACTAGTGCTGGAGGCCCTCCACAACAGACCGCTATCGAAGCTGGACTGATTTTTGAGGGAAACACTTCAGGTATTCATAGGAGGACAGAAGGAATGTCCTCGAAGAAAGGAAGCATGGCGCGGCTTCGAGAAAGTTCGCTGACGTCACAAGTCACATGGTCGAAGAAGTCGATGCAATTTCAACATGTTTAGTATAAATCTGGAAGGCGAAGATGGCGGGTGCACGAGGGCGATGAGTAGGTACAGAACAATGTTTTCCTTGCGATTGTAGGGAGTACGTTACAATTCTTTACTGACGAGATGAATGAACATGTGATAGCGATAACTGTAAAGAATTAATTTTTAGCTTATTGGACATACTGTTCAAAAATAGAAGATCAATATTATAGTATAATTTTGATTAGCAAATGACAGTGGTCACTGTCGAAATGAATGTTTTGTTCATATGAATTCCTGTTCAAAAATAGAAAACAATCGGCTTTCGATCAGCAAATAGTACTGATCACTGCCGAAATAAAGGTAGTAGAAAACAAACCACCGAATCCTCTAGATTCAAAACACCCTACAGACCATTTTCAAAAATTAGATATGCATAGCAGTAGATTTCTAAGGATGAGTTCGATCGGTTGGTGAACCTCTGAGTTTCAAAACTCACTCAGTTACATAGAACGAGCTACTTGAAAATCACTGTTAAATTCAAAATCCTCTACATCCAGCACCAGTTACTTTCAAAAGCCTCTATGTGTATCAACCAGGGAGTAAAGAATACAGGGAGATGCCTTGGAGCTCTGAGAATGAAGCCCAATGACAGTGGTCTACATAGGGGGCGTGGTCGTAAATAGGCGCGAGAACGAATGCTGTTTTATGATAGTCAAATTTATCCCAGGTCATTGAAGTGAATACGGTGAACGAAAATTGTAATTGCTGGAATTTTCTGATGCAAACAGTGTACGACACGCTAAATCTTAAGAGATACTAATATTTAGTTGATGTTGTAGCTCTTAAAATGTCGTGTTGTGCGTACGGTTGCACGAATCGGAAATCCAAAAATATTCCTGGAATAACATTTCACAGGTAAGATTCTAAGTATGGCTTGTAATATGTAGTACAGTACATTATATTACTTCCATTGTTATTCTGCTAGTATTTCTGAGTCTCAGAAGCACCGTCCGCATTTCGTAAGAATTTTTAGGTTAGACTTGTTGTTTATCGTCAATATTTCCTCAGATTTCCTGTTCATGAAGAAAGGAGAGCAGAGTGGATTAAGGCCATTAGAAGGGAAAATTGGATACCTTCTTCTTACACCAGAATATGTTCTGCACATTTCAAACCGGAATTGTTTGATCGGTCCATGAAGAAAGTGGTTTTGAAGGAGAATGCAGTACCTACTATTTTTGAAGCATTCCCTTCTTACCTACAGAATGTAAGTTGGCATATTAGTGAAAATTCTACCTATATAAAATTAATGTATCATAATAGTATGATATAAAATTAATGTATAATAATACTATTTATTAAGTCATAATTACCCAAGTATTCTTTTCATTTTAGAAAACAAATGCTCGTCCTCCTCCCACGGAAAGACCTGAGCCAGTTGCTGCCAGTGGAAATGAGTCCTCGGTTCCTTCGCCAACCAAAAGTGAATATAAAAGAAGACTTGAGGAAGCACAAGAAAGGGAAGCACGACAGTTGAAGAAAATTAAAGTCTTGCGACAAACTGTCAGAAGAAGCAGGAAGAAGGTAGGAGAACTGAAATCTCTAATTGAAGAACTCAGAAAAAATCATCTTATGAATGATTCAGCTCTCGATATTCTTGCTAAGGCTGCTGCTCCCAATAAAGAGTTTCTAAATAGACAGTTGGCTAAAGCTCAGAGTGAAAGTTTGCCTAGTAAATATTCAGAAGAATTGCGAGCATTTGCCCTAACACTGCACTTTTACTCTCCCAGAGCTTACAGTTTTGTAAGAGAGCAGTTTAATTTGTGTCTCCCACATCCTAGAACACTCTCGAAGTGGTATGAACAAATTGAGGGTATTCCTGGGTTTACTGCAGAAGCCATAAAAACATTGCAAGAGAAAGTAAGTCACAGTGATCATGAATTACTATTTGCATTATCCATGGATGAGATGGCTATTAGGCGGCAAGTGACTTTTGATGGCAAATCATTTCATGGTTATGTTAATATGGGTGTTGAAATAAATGATGATGAACTGCCAATAGCAAAAGATGCTTTGGTGTTTATGTTGACATGTATTAATGAGAAATGGAAAATTCCAGTTGGGTATTTCTTTGTAGATGCAATTGATGCCCCTCAAAGGGCAAATTTGGTTATGCAGTGCCTTACCCTCTTACATAGTGCTAATGTAAGAGTAGTTTCTCTTACTTTTGATGGGCTAGCCTCTAACATGGGAATGGCAAGACAGCTTGGCTGTAATTTCTCTTCAGCAAATTTCTGTACCACATTTAAGCATCCTATATCGGAAGAAGAAATTGCAGTGTTACTGGATCCTCCTCACATGCTTAAGCTTGTCAGAAATGCCCTGGGTGAAAAGGGAACTATTATTGATGGTGATGGTATGGTTATTTCATGGAAGTATGTGAAAGAGTTGGTTGATTTGCAAGAGAAAGAAGGTCTCCATTTAGGGAACAAACTGAGGTCAAATCATGTCAATTTTGGCCAGAACAAAATGAAAGTATCTTTGGCTGCTCAAGTTTTAAGCAAATCATGTGCAACTGCCATAGACTTTTGTAATAAAGTGCTGAGGTTGAGTTTATTTCTTGGTTCAGAAGCAACTGTGAAGTTCATTATGTTATTCAATGATCTGTATGACATTCTAAACTCAAGATCATTGAAGCAGGTTGGATGGAAAAAAGCAGCATGTGCTGAGCAGTGGGAGTATATTTTAAGTTTTCTGAATGATGCATTTTCATATATTGGTAAGCTCAGATGCAGCACAAGTGGAGATTTCATTATTCAGTCCAATAGGAAAGTTGGATTTTTAGGATTTCAGATCTGTATTAAGAGCATGATAGTATTAGTGGAAAAACATGTTTTGTCAAGTAGTGCCCCTCTGAAGTATTTGCCTATGCATAAACTGAGCCAAGATCATGTTGAATTATTCTTTGCTTGCATCCGTCTCAAAGGAGGATAGAACAATAATCCTACTGCTCAACAGTTTTCATCAGCATACAAGAAATTGCTGGTAAATTCTCAGATAGGCACTACTGGAAATGGTAACTGTTTACCTCTTTCAGCAGTTTCAATAATGTCAGTTTCTTCTTCTGTACCGGTACCAAAACCTGTGGAGTTAACCAATGTGACTACAAAGGCTAATGAGATTATGGAGAATGTAGAGTATTCTGCCCTTCCTGATTATGGAGAGCATGATTACTTGTTTCTTCCTCATGCATTGTCACTTTGTGCTGAAAATGTTGTCTATTATATTTCTGGGTTTGTGGCTAGAAAGTTAATGTTGAAATTAAGGTGTGTAACATGTGTGAATTCCTTATTCATACTTGATCCTGATAGGCAGAGAAAGTCCCTGATATGTTATAAAGACAAAGGATTTCTTGTATATCCTTCTAATGACGTATTCAAAATATGCAAAATATGTGAGACCCACTTCAGGAGAAGTACTGCCGGAGGTCTTTCAGTGAACAGCAGCAAGATCCTGAAACTCAAGATCAACATCCTCCAAGATTTGTTAACTATGGAACTTTTCAGGTGCCTAAATGATCACTCAATGGAATTTGAGCGTTCTGACAATCATCTGTCCCACCTGATTCATGCTGTAGTTGATACTTACCTCAGTGCAAGAATCAAGCATTTTACCAAATCATTTGTCAGTTGCATTACCTCAAAAAGGCACTTGTACAACAAACTTGTTCTTCTCCAAGGCCAGTAGGATAAAATGTATATAGGTTAGTACTATGACTTCTAAATTATGTATCCCCCTGTGGGTGGGGGAGGTAGAATAACACCCACGGTATCCCCTGCCTGTCGTAAGAAGCGACTAAAAGGGGCCCCAGGGGCTCTCATCTTGGGAGCGTGAGTTGGCGACCACGGGGCCCTTAGCTGAGTCCTGGCATTGCTTCCACTTACTCGTGCCAGGCTCCTCACTTTCATCTATCCTATTCGACCGCCCTTGGTCAACTCTTGTTCTTTTCTGACTCCAAGGGTATTCGGTATCGAGGCCTAGGGAGTATTTCATTTTCACATCCTTCGTGGCCTTTGTATTCCTTTGGCCGATACTTTAATTTTTCGAAGTGTCGGATCCCTTACATTTTCCCTCCTAATTAGTGTTAGTGCCTTTCCTAGTGAGACCTAGTGTTTACAGTGCACTATGTCTTCTGGTATAGGCTAGAGCAATTTTGTTACTTTCATTGATCTGTCTCTGTCTTATCTTGGCTTTGACAATATGAAAGTGACTGAGGTATGAGCGATGCTAGTAATGCCATTTCTTATGCAGCCAGTCCCTGCTATGAATGGTGTGAAACTGTTGCTCATAGGGTCGGTTGGTGCATGCATTTCAGTGGGCTTGGCAGACTGATATGTAATAGCAACTTCAGGCTCGGTGAGGAAAGCAGCGGGAAACTACCTCACTCCTCATTTCCCTGGTACTCCTTTTCAGTGATGCCTAGGCCATCTATTACAGCTGATGGCGAAGCTGTTGAGGATCCAACCAGCCTTCGGGCTGATGACTAAACATACAATTAGTGTTAATAAACTTAGATGATGGTTGCCCAGTTGTACTTCCTCATGAAACAGTAATCACTACCACCACCTCTAAAATATATATCCCCCTATGGGTGAGGATGACATAAGGCCTACGCTATACCCTGCCTGTCGTAAAAGTCTGTGTGGAGGTGTTCACCCATGGTATACCCTGCTTTTCACAAGAGGCGACTGGAAAGGACCCCAGGAGCTGTCAATTTGGGAGCATGGGTTGGCAACCACGGGGCCTTTAGCTGAATCCTGGCATTGCTTCCACTTACTTGTGTCACACCTCTGATGGTCAACTCTTGTTCTTTTCTAACCCCGAGGCTAAAAGAGGTTTTGAGGACTAGGGAGTCTTTCATTTTCTCGCCCATCATGGCCCTTGTATTTCTTTGGTTGATATCTTCATTTCTCTCTGATTAGTGTTAACAGAGAATGGTTGCCTAGTTGTAGTCCCTCTTAAAACAATAATCACCACCATGTGTCGTAAATGGCAATTAAGGGGGCCTTCAAGGGTTCTTATCTTCGGAGTGTGGGTTGGCGTCCAAGGGGCCCTTAGCTGAGTCCTGTATTGTTCCCACTTATGTAAGAGAATGATTTAATTGATAGTTGTACTTCCTATTAAAACAATGACCGCCACTACCACTCCAAAATATGTAGAAAGCAATAATGCTAAGTCTAGTTTGGTGATTAATTGCGCATTCCGCTCGAACATTCAGATTGCGGTATGCCCTTATTAACAGCCTACTCCTTATCTTGACTGATATCTGATGAAGATTTGCATGTCCTCTTTTTAAGATAACGGTACTCGGTTTATAGTACCGATAGTCAAGTAGCAAGAGAGTAGATTTAAGGCCGCGGGTCGTGAGAAACTCTTCCTTAGAACTATGTAAAAACAAAGCCTTAACAGGTATGTTTCCCGGAAAATTTTGTTACAGATAATCGCCGTGTTATTTTGAAAACGATTGTACGTAATTATGCGATTCGAAGTTTCCCTGCTCCCGAGAAAATGTCTTAATTTGTATATGTCCACCACGTAAGAATAGCCATGTTTTGGTAACCATGGTGGGCGTGGCCGTTGGCTTCAAGCGGTAGCCACAGAGAGTAGTGTAGCGGGCAGCTCCCTGTATTCTTTACTCCCTGGTATCAACCAATGAGAAATTCCAGATATATTGAGGAATAAGAATGACGTCACTTGTTTAGCAGTGCAGCCAACTCTTGCTATCTTCTCTTAACCACAGATTTTCGTATACTAATGGACCCGAATGAAGATCAAACATAATGATTGTCAGAGGATAATTTGAACGTATTCACGGGGATTTTGATTAAAGTAAAAGGCTTAATCACTGGAGAAAGGACAAAGTGTCCGTTCTTTCTACCCCGGACAGGAGAATTTTAAAGCAGTATGTTGGCAATATGCGTTATTCTGATAGTAGGTGGCTTTCTAATGCATTAAGGAGAAATCAATTTGTTGTCCATTTCCTTGGCATCATTTATTGAAAAATGAGGGGCGAAACTGTCCTTGTTGCTAAAGCAACTCCAGGAAGAGGGCGAAAAAGGTTGCGGCAGGTAGATACTTGGAAAAGGTCTAGGGAAAAGTGAGAAAGGTGAGTAATGTTTAGCGATTAAATTATTATTAAAGTGCTTATAGTTACATTGTTGACTGTGATTTAGAAGTTTGTATTCATGATTACTAGGCGAAGAATGCAAAACAGTTGTATAAAATGTGATTCAGTGATCTTATATTGTTTAACATCATTTTCGTGGTAAGACCTGAAGTAAAGTGAGTTAGTTTCAAAATGCTCCATATCCAGTAATATTCATGATTATGAGTTTCAAAATCCCCTATGTTAGTATTTGAGATTCAAAACCACCTATGTTTATATTTAACATTGATTTTACTGTATATTAATATCTCTTAATACATTTTATATCATCATCATCATCATCTGTTTACCCTCCAGGTTCGGTTTTTCCCTCGGACTTAGCGAGGGATCCCACCTCTACCGCCTCAAGGGCAGTGTCCTGGAGCTTCAGACTCTTGGTCGGGGGATACAACTGGGGAGTATGACCAGTACCTCGCCCAGGCGGCCTCACCTGCTATGCTGAACAGGGGCCTTGTGGAGGGATGAGAAGATTGGAAGGGATAGGCAAGGAAGAGGGAAGGAAGCGGCCGTGGCCTTAAGTTAGGTACCATCCCGGCATTCGCCTGGAGGAGAAGTGGGAAACCACGGAAAACCACTTCCAGGATGGCTGAGGTGGGAATCGAACCCACCTCTACTCAGTTGACCTCCCTAGGCTGAGTGGACCCCGTTCCAGCCCTCGTACCACTTTTCAAATTTCGTGGCAGAGCCGGGAATCGAACCCGGGCCTCCGGGGGTGGCAGCTAATCACACTAACCACTACACCACAGAGGCGGACTACATTTTATATAACTGATAATTTCCTCTAGATACTCTTTGCATGTTTAGATAACACAAATTGTTCAATACCATTTCAATAATAACCTGTCAAAGAAAAAGTCACTTCTTGAACAATTTATGGAAGTGGATATAGAGGATTTTGAATCTAGAGTTCAGTGAGTTCAGTGAGTTAACAACAGAGATTGTTTCTGAAGTCAAAGCCATAATATGACCAGAGAAGCTGCTGGGTGGGGGTAAAAATGAAATAATTAACAATAATACAAACTCGACATGTGATTAGTGGCTGTTTGTCGTTAGAAATCATGGACTACGCAAATGGGGTGTGCGATTGTTTTATATAACTTTATTTTTGTTTCTTTTCTAGCTTCTCTTCTAGATTTCTGTTGATAGTGCCAATTATTTGGTTCATTTTATTAATCCTCTTATGCACATCAGCCGGCCCCGTGGTCTAGTGGTGGTGTTCTTGCCTCTTACCTCGAGGCCTCAGGCTCGATTCCCGACAAGGTCAGGGATTCTTAACGGGATCGGAGGGCTGGTTCGATGTCCATTCAGCCTACGTGAGAACAACTGAGAAGCAATCTGACGGTGAGATAGCGGCCTCGGTCTAGAAAGCCAAGAATAACGGGAGAGAGGACTTGTCACCAAGCGTCACCGCATAATCTGCAGGTCTTCGGACCGATCAGCGGTCGCCTACTATGCCAAGATCCATCAGGACTGTTGCACCATGGGGTTTGGATGGTGTGGTTTAGTTTGTTTGTATACACATCACTATCAAAATTACAGAGTACCTCGCAGCAATGATGTAACGCTTAGATACAACAATAGAACTATGGCCTCACTGCAAGCTAATGGTGTGTTCCTCACCCGTAGGATGGCCAACTGTTGAAGGAAGAAATGAGGAACAAGATAGTCGAATAAGGGGGACATTCCACAATTTTAGCAGCAAGACCCGCGAGTAAGATCCATGAGTTATACTGAACGTCTTCTTGAAAAGTTTACAAAATATCTTGTGGACATTGGAAGCCTCCGTGGCTCAGGCGGCAGCGCGTCGGCCTCTCACCGCTGGGTTCCGTGGTTCAAATCCCGGTCACTCCATGTGAGATTTGTGCTGGACAAAGCGGAGGCGGGACAGGTTTTTCTCCGGGTGCTCCAGTTTACCCTGTCATCTTTCATTCCAGCAAAACTCTCCACTATCATTTCATTTCATCTGTCAGTCACTAATCATTGCCCCAGAGGAGTGCTACAGGCTTCTGCAACCGGCACAATTCCTATCCTCGCCGCAAGTTGGAGGCTTCGTTCATTCCATCCCTGACCCGGTCACTGACTGGAAAACAGGTTGTAGGTTTTAATTTTTCTTGTGGACATTACTTCGATCAGGAGATGAGTATGTTGTGTTGGTTTCCCACTTTGCATTATAAGCACATACGCGTTTATATTTCCTTTTGCCTTCTCGGGTTTAGGTGATAGTTTCCTTTCTTGTGACGAAGTAGAAGTACAGTCATTACTATCCGACGCCGAATCCATTTAAAAATCAACAAAAGCTTACAGAAAAACACCAGTTAATACAACAAGTCTATGTTGATGCGCTTCGTACTACAGAATGGCCACACACGCCACGCCACGGACTAACGGTAACTGAGAAGTCGGAGGGTACATCCGGAGCTCTTCTCCGAAGATGATATAACCTGCTTGTTTTCAGTTTCAAAGATCGTACTTTTGGCAAAGTTGTGCTATGTTTAGTTGAAGCTAGATGGCAGGACAATTGGGTATTGTGAAAATTCGTACCGATAACAACGCGAAAATTCTTTCAGACAGAAAACGGAACCATTGTGGGACATTTACAAAATACCTTAAATGCGGGACGGTTGGTCACCCCACTCACCCGGGACGTACGCTCGACGTGGCATGGAAGGAAGGGAGAGGAAAGGTGGCAATTTCACGTCAAAAGATCAGAAATCCCTATACCTCTTTACACAATTGTACACTGCTGGAGGTCACAGAACTCGATCACATTCTTATCATCGAACTCACCTTTCAGTGAGTACATTCTCAGCATAGTCATGTCAAACCCGTACGGCTTGAGGCTTTTATGCCCCCACTCTCACTCGAGCCGGCCGGCTCACGAGAATGGTGAGGTGACTTTTGATCCTATGGAGCATGCATATTTTCCTCCTACGGTGAATGAGCTTATCCGATTTAATTTAGGCCGCAAAACACCGGACAAAGGAGGCTGACATTTGTGCTAAAATAGATGAAACACAGTGACCCCACAAGAATACCTCGGGTTAAATGCACCGTTACAGTATACACCCACGAAACACAGGCTGACTTTCACCAACACATCACCTGATCACTGAAAACTTAACTCACTTCTTAGGAAGTGAGTAAAGTGAGTAGTCAGATTCTGGAATGTCAAACGTCAGTGACACTTTTCACGTGCTTTCTTTGGTTTTCTGTGATTACTTTGTGTGAGGATCTTCGAGCATTGCGGTCAACGGCCCCGACTACTTGCTGTGTAAAATCTAATAAACTCTGAGATTGTTATGCCCGTACAAGTAAGTAGCCTATGTTTCCAAAAATTTACGGCTAATGTTCGCCAAGAAGCCGACCCCGCGGTGTAGGAGTAGCGTGCCTGCCTCTTAACCGGAGGCCCCGGGCTCGATTCCCGTCCAGGTCACGGATTTTACCTGGATCTTAGGGGCTGGTTCGAGGTCCACTCAGCCTACGTCTGCGAGACTAAATTCCGGCACCTCGGCGTCTCCGAAGACCGTAAAAGTAGTTAGTGGGACGTAAAGCAAATAACATCATCATCATCATCAGCCTACGTGATTACAATTGTGGAGCTATCTGACGGTGAGACAGAGGACCCGGTCTAGAAAGCCAAGAATAATGACCAAGTGGATTCGTCGGACAGACCACACCACATCTCGTAATCTGCAGGCCTTCGGACCGAGCGGCGGACACTTGGTAGGCCATGGCCCTTCGAAGCTCTTACGCCATGGGGGTTGGTTTGGTTTTTGGTTGGCCAGGAAGCGACCATAAGCCATTGTTCGGTATCGTCCCAGTATTTGTGCTGACCTTACTGTCACAGTCAGCCAGTCAGTCAGTCGTTGTCTTTCAGTCTCCAAGATAGGAGGTTGGATCCTAGCTAAGGTCAGTGGCGGTTGGCGGTATTGATATGGGATGACTCAGTGTCGGTTACTTCCAGCACGTTAAAGAACTCCTGCGGGATAACATTGTGGTACCTTGACTTATCTTAACATCTACAACACATTAGGAAAGGTTAAATTAATTACACATGAATAATAATATTTGCTGTTCTTGTAGACGCCAAGGTGCCGGAATGTCGTCTTGCAGTTCTTCTACGTACTGTACTGGTAAATCTACAGATACGAGGTAGTATTTCAGTTGATGTTGTGGAAGCGCTAGAGGTGTGTTCTAAGCAGCGTGGTGAGTAACTAGGATGGCATGACCTGTAATGTAGACATGCGAACGCGTACACCTAATCACATTATGTCAAGAAGGATGGTCAACAAGGGCAGTTGCTCGACGTGTTAGCCCTAATCAGAGTGATTGTTTCGAACATAGAAGCGGTAAAAGAAGACAGGAACTATTAATGTCTTGATTCGTACAGGTCGTCCAAGGGCTACGATTGCAGTCCATGACCGTTACCTTTGAATTTCAGCTCGGAGGAAACCTGGACGCAATGTCTCCGTGCAGAATAATGATCTTCGCTACTTTTCAACTAAAAAATGTAAGAAACAGTTTGCGCGAGGCACGGCTTTACTCTCGACACCCATGGCGGGACGCGGTGCAGATGGGTCCAATATTATGCTGAAGTTCTCCTCATAATTGGCATAAAGTCTTTTTCGCCGATGAGTGTCACATACGGTAAGGCTTGTTCCCGAAAATCGTCGGCAACATGTCTGCAGGCTTCACGTTTTAGGCACACTGTCCAGCACGTGCAGCAAGGTGATGGTTCCCTGATGCAGCATTATGAGGGACCACCGTACGCTACTCTTAGTCAGGCAGGGCAATGCCACTGCTATTGACGTCCGAAACGGGGGAGGAGCTTACGGTCAGCTGTTTCCAATATGGCGGCGAGATAGTGACGGGAAGTAAACACGACAGTGATCGGGTGTGCGTCTGTAGGATTTATTAAGTGTTCAAAATGTCTTTGGTGTCGTATGCGACCGGAGCCAGACGAATCAACCAATTAAGTTTGAAATCACTGACCCGGCCGGGAATCGAGCCCGGGACCCTCTAGACCAAAGGCCACCAGGCTAACCATTTAGCTATGGAGCCGGACTTTGTCTGGATAAGGAGATCTCATAGCAATCTCGACGAATTCACAACACTGCAAGGAACTCAGAGCGCGGTAAGAAATGGCTTGTGATTGCAGATACAGACTTCTTGTGTGGAGGGTAGGCCTTTACCGATACGCTGTCTTACGTCTGCTCCTGTCATACGAGGTTTTAATTAATAATCATGGTTTTCAAACTGAGTAGGCGCGTTTGGTTCGATCGGGAGGACATAGATTCGATTTCCAGACAGAAACACATCTGGAGAGGCATAGGGCCTATCGCCAAAGGATTCAGTCGGCCTGCCTCAGAAATAGGCACTACGTTAATTCCTGAAATAGAGGCTAATTGTAATAGGTAACGACCATTTGAATTTCTCGTTACTGGTTCCAGCGGTATTATTGTTGTAAAAATGATTGTAATCAGAAGAATTCTTCAACAAAATTGAGTATCGCAGCCTGTCGAGGCGAGTGGCACGGACGATAATACGTTGGCTTTATAACGTATCTCATAGCTTGGCTTTATAAGCCCAAATTGGCGAGTTCAGTCCCGGCTCAATCCGGTGGTGGTCGAAGGCGTCCAAATACGCCAGCCTCGTATTAGTAGACTTATCAGCTTATAAATGAACTTCTGCGGGACACATTTCCGGCACCTCGTCACCTCCGAAAAGCGTAATAGTAGTTACTGGGATGTAAAATATTAATTAGGCCTAATTAATTAATTAAATTCGTTTACCCTGTAGGTTTGTTTTTGTTCCCCGGACTCAACAAGAGATGCCGCCTCCACTGCTTCAAGGTTCGCTATGGGCTTTACGTCGCACCGACACAGATAGGTCTTATGGCGACGATGGGATAGGAAAGGCCTAGGAGTTGGAAGGAAGCGGCCGTGGCCTTAATTAAGGTACAGCCCCAGCATTTTTCTGGTGTGAAAATGGGAAACCACGGAAAACCATCTTCAGGGCTGCCGATAGTGGGATTCGAACCTACTATCTCCCGGATGCAAGCCCACAGCCGCGCGCCTCTACGCGCACGGCCAACTCGCCCGGTACTGCTTCAAGGGTAGTGTCTTGAAGCATGGGACATTTGGTCGGGGATACAACTGGGGAGGAGGGCCAGTACTTCCCCAGTTGGCCTCACCTGCTATGCTTAGCAGAGACTTTGTGGGGAGGGGGAAGGTTGGAAGAGAAGGCAAGGAAGAGAGGAGGAAGCGGCCGTGGCCTTAAATTAGGTACCATCCCAACATTTGCCTGGAGAAGACGTGGGAAACCACGGAAAACCACTTCGAGGTTGTCTGAGGTGGGAATCGAACCCCCACCCCCTACTCAGTTGACCTCCTGAGGATGAGTGGACCCCGTTTCAGCCCTCATACCACTTTTCAATTTTCGTGGCGGAGCCGGGAATTGAGCCCGGGCCTGCAGCGGTGGCAGCTATTCACACTAGCCACTAGACCACAGAAGTTGACATTATTTATTTATTTATTTATTTATTTATTTATTTATTTATTTATTTATTTATTTATTTTGAGTTGGGCAGTAGCATGACGGAATACTGGAGCTGACAGTTTCTGGGAGTATTATTTTCCAAAAATGCCGAAATGACATCATACTTCAGCAAATAGACCCAAGATTAGCAATAACACAAAGTAAGGTGTCACCTAGATAGGATGGTCAGAATTAACACACAGGACTGAGAGGACACCGTACATATCCCCTTTAGCGGTGAAGGACACCAAAGTAGAGTAGTCACGTTTAGCGCCGAACAGGCAAATATACACTATGCTCATAAAAAACAGAACATCTTGAAAGACTAGAGGTGCGAAGTTCACATTCACAGGACATATTCAATAGTATGTTCTGCAGAAAAGATTAGCATTTCAATCACCTAGGTTCAGCATGTGTCCTGTTGCCTAGTAGGCACTGGATTCTCCATGGGCACTGATAACCTGTTCCATGCGTGATGGGACCGACGCCTATAAGGCGCTAATGGCGTCCTGTTATGTAGCCATCCATCGTGCATTCACCTGGTTCCACAGTTCATATTTAGTGGTTGGCATTGGGTCATAGCGCCGCACCCGCCGTTTCACCATATTCCACACATTTTCGATTGGCGACAAGTCCGGTGATCGGGCGGGCCAGGGCAACAGTCTGACAGCCTGTGACAATAAGAAGGTATGTTTTCATGCAGCAACATTTGATGGCGCATTGTCCTGCTGAAATATGTCGTCTGGGGTGTCGTGCAGAAAGGGTATAGCTACGGGTCGCAGGATATCATTCATGTGGGTCAAACTGGTCACAGTGCCCTGGACACACACCAACTGTGATATGTGGTTGTGGTTGAGGTTGTACTCAATAGCACCCCACACCATACGGCCTTGAGTTGGCGCTGTATGTCTTGTGCGAATGCAGTCAATGTGATGCCTTGATGTGATGTCTGTGGCGAACCAAAATGCGGCCATCATTTTCAGACAGAACCTGGATTCGTCCGAAAACACTATCTGCTGCCATTCCTGTCCCCAGTGACGTCGTTCCGTACACCATTGCAGTCTAGCATATTTATGCACACTAGTCAATGGTAGGCGGAGAAGTGGACGTCGCGTCGGTAACGCAGACCGTAATAAACGGCGACGGACTGTCAATCCCGATAGTGTACGATGTGTTACACTGTTCCACTGTTGCAGCAGAGTCGAGGAGGACGCAGATCTGTCCTGCAATGCCATTCGGATGAGGTGCCGATCTTCTCGGGGGGAGGGGGGTTTCTGGGTGGTGCGACCAGACCCATCTCGTCATGTTCTACGGCCTTCTGTGAACCATTCTGTACACACCTGTTGCACTGCCGACATAATTCGTCCCACACAAGCAGCAATTCCCCGGATAAATGCATCACGTTCTCTCATGCCAAGTAATGCGCCCTCTTTCAAACTCACTCATTTGACGGTACGGCTCTCGCATACGTCTGCGAGGCATCCTGCACGTCTGCTCAAGTCACACTGATCAATTACCTTCGGTTTATAGCTACAACGAGAGCCGCAGACACATTTTACCAGTCGGTGGTGGTGCGCCGAGATATCGATGTGGACCCTGAACCTGTGGGTCAACAAGATGCAAATAGTAATGCACATTTCCTATGAGTATGAACTTCCTATCTCTAGTCTTTCAAGGTGTTCTGGATTTTATGTTCATGAGTGTACGTCCCATAATGTGATTTAAGAGCCAAGGTGGAGTGTTTCGATCTTCAGAAACGGAACTTTCAACGATTTTCACCTATGTATCTAGTCAATCCCGAAGAAGGTATTTGACAGCACTTCATTCATGAGGCACCGCTCCTAAACCCGGAAGTAAATACAATAAGTTAGAGAATGAGTTCCGCACACACCTTCATACAGACACAAAGATACCCAAATACAAAAGGTTGATGACCAATCATGTCTTCAGTCCCCAATGTGAGTCATCATCACTTCCCAGATTATCTGTGAACTGTGGCAATGATGATCACTATGACACAAGTATGTACCCTGAAGCACATACAAATTGGCCGGAAAAGAAATATTTAATTTTTTACATTCTCGAAACGCGGGGATATTCGCAACTGTGGATAAGCGGTGACCGAAAAGATGTTACTTACGAGGGAACACATACATGTGTTACACTCGGATTCGGTTGAAATTTGATAGAAATATTCGTGCGAGGCAGTATAATGCTAAGGTGAAAACTGCATGTGCCCAGCGCAAGTTTAAACGTCAAAATTGAATAAATAAATAGTCGTAAAATTAGAAGTGCCGCGGGAGTATCGGGGTGGGGCGGAGAGGTAGGGAGGAGCGAAGCAGCGGACGTGAACCAACCAGGCTGTAACGAGCTGCGCCAGCAGCCAGGCAGCGTACAGTTAGCGCGTTCCCCTTAACTTCCTGATCAGATGTGCAAAACGTAAATATGAAAACAGCACATGAAACAAGTTACAAAGGACGATGTTTGAACAACGATGCCAATAAGGTTTGAAGAATTCACCGCCGAGTTCTTGTTACTCGTTGTAATTTTTCAAACCTTATTGGAATCGTTCAAACATCGTCCTTAGTACACTTGTTTCATGCGATGTTTTCATATTTACGTTTTGCACATCTGATCGGGAAGTTATTGGGAACGCGCTAACTATACGCTGCCTGGCTGCTGGCGCAGCTCGACGCAGCCCGGTTGGTTCACGTCCGCTGCTTCGCTCTTCCCTACCTCTCCGCCACACCCCGATACGCCCGCGGAACTTCTAATTTTACGACTATTTATTTGTTAAATTTTGGCGTTTAATCTTGCGCTGGGCACATGCGGTTTTCACCTTAGCATTCTACTGCCTCCCACGAATATTCCTACCAAATTTCAACCGAATCCGAGTGTAACAGATGTATGTGTTCCCTCGTAGGAATCCTACCCCCCTGCACAATATGCTAACCCTATTTCAAACGAAAGGATTTTGAAAGAAAATCATCTTCTGCGACGGATAATTTTTGTGCGATTGAGTTTACATGTTGCAGAATTACTTGCAGCGGGATGCAGTTCCTGGCGGTGTGGGGAGAACGAAGATCGCGGAGCTGGGGAAACTCTAAAGATTCGACGTCAAAATGACGTCGTCTTAAAGTATCACCGAAAATAATTATGTCCGTTTTCATTTCGTTCAAAGTAATTTCTTCAATTTTTAATTTATTTATATTTTTGTCAATGTGGAGGAAGCGACGGGCCTAATAATGATAACAATAATAATGTTATTGATTTTGAATCCCACTAAGTACTTTTACAGTTTACGGTGGCGCCGAGGTGCCGGGATGCTGTCCCGCAGGTGTTCTTTAACCAAAGCTACTGGCATGAGGCTGACGTACGTGAGCCCCTTCAAATACCAGCGGACTGAGCCACGATCAAATCTGCCGAGTTGGGCTCAGAAAGCCAGTGCTCTGTCACCTGAGCCACACAGCCCGGCGAAAAAGACGGGCCTAGTACACGTTTTACGAAGTAATAACATAGATGTTAAAGATACTACAAATGGAATTCGAACAGGCAACATATTAGAACGATTATTAAAACAAGATTCAACAGCGGTAGCTTTCGCAGTCGTTTGTCCCGCATTCATGTTACCGGCACTCCGTATTGTATGTGTGACATCGTGTCCTTACATAAATATTTTCAGTGCAACCGATGTTCTCAGCAACGATCAGAATTACATGAATCACTACCAACCAGAATGTCAACTTTGCTCGCTAGAAAACGCACCGCGGTGTACTCCACCACCCAGAAATTCCCCAAGATTACAATCTGTGCATATAATATTTCGAACATTACTTTTGTCTTGTTTTTTTTTTGGCTAGTTGCTTTACGTTGCACCGACACAGAGAGGTCTTATGGCGACGATGGGACGGGAAAGGGCTAGGAGTGGGAAGGAATCGGCCGTGGCCTTAATTAAGGTACAGCCCCAGCAATTGCCTGTTGTGAAAATGGGAAACCACGGAAAACCATTTTCAGGGCTGCCGACAGTGGGGTTCGAACCTACTATCTCCCGAATACTGGATACTGGCCGCACTTATCGAACATTACTTACGTTACTTCATTAACTCTGAATGCTAGCGTGGAACCTCGAACATACCAATAGCAATTCGAGTTTTTTGTATAAATTATTATTATTATTATTATTATTATTATTATTATTATTATTATTATTATTATTATTATTATTATTATTATTATTATTATTGTTTGCTTTACGTCGCACCGACACAGATAGGTCTTATGGCGACGATGGGATAGGAAAGGCCTAGGAAGTGGTAGGAAGCGGTCGTGGCCTTAATTAAGGTACAGCCCCAGCATTTGCCTGGTGTGAAAGTGGGAAACCAGGGAAAACCATCTTCAGGGCTGCCGACAGTGGGGCTCGAACCCACTATCTCCCAATTACTGGATACTGGACGCACTTAAGCGACTGCAGCTATCGAGCTCGGTATTATTATTATTATTATTATTATTATTATTATTATTATTATTATTATTATTATTATTATTAAATCCGTTTATACCCCCAGTGTTGGTTTTCCCCTGGACTCAGCGAGGGATCCCACCTCTACCGCCTCAAGGGCAGTGTCCTGGAGCGTGAGACATTTGGCCTGGGACAAAACTGGGAAGGAGTACCAGTACCTCACCAAGGTAGCCTCACCGGCTATGCTGAGCAGCGGCCTTGTGGGGGACGGGAAAATTGGAAGGGATGGGAAAGGAAGAAAGCGGCCGTGGAGTTTGCCAGGAGAAGAAGTGGGAAACCACGGAAAACCTCTTCGAGGCGGGAATAAAAACACCTTCTACTCAGTTGACTTCCGGAGGCTGAGTGGACCCCCTTTCAGTCCTCGTTCCACTTTTCAAATTTCGTTGCAGAGCCGGGAATTAAACCCGGGCCTCCGGAGGTGGCAGCTAATCACCACAGAGGCGGACTGATTTTTGTACACATTCTACGTAATATGTGTCTGCTCTGTTTATTTCCTATATTTTAATCACCGAGCTCGATAGCTGCAGTCGCTTAAGTGCAGCCTGTATCCAGTATTCGGGAGAGAGTGGCTTCGAACCCCACTGTCGGTAGCTATGAAGATTTCCCGTGGTTTCCCATTTTCACAGCAGGCAAATGCTGGGACTGTAACTTAATTAATACCACGGTTTCTTCCTTCCCACTCCTAGCCCTTTCTGTCCCATCGTCGCCCTAAGACCTATCTGTATCGCTGCGACGTAAAGCAACCAGTAAAAGTATATTTTAGTCGGTTCATGCTTTATGGTCGTCATCACGGCACTAGTCACAAGCATATTTTAAATGTTAAACATGACTTTTAATCAATATATATTCAATATATCCATTTTTCCGTGATGCTCTCCTGTTCTACTGATATGGGCACACTGAGCATCTTTTCCTCTTTGATTAAGTAGCAGAATTTTCCTTGTGAGCTTGGGATGTTCCTGGAGTCTAAGCGATTCATTCCTAGAATATCACATGTCGAAATTCTGATCACGTTCACTGCTCTCACAGTCGCTATCACTTCCGCTTATATCATCGATATCACTGTCCACTGGTTCATTTCGAGCGCCTATGATCTCTTCCTCATTAATTTTTCTGCAGTCTAATGGCACAAATGCAAAATATTTATAGTGGTGTTAAAACAAAAATACTTTCACTAATGGCACACCTGGGTCCTTGGGACTCGATCGCCTTTATGCAAGCAAAACTTACAAAGACACATCTGCAACTGCACTGTAGTCTGATATTTAACTTCAGAGCTAGAAAATTACACACTTCCCGGCACTGGCAAAAAAGAATTTCTCTTTTGTCTCCAGAGCCTAGGTGTACCAGTTACGGGTTGTTAAGAAAGCTTTCCTTCATAACATAAAATAACATTTTAATCCGATTCAATTCTGAGTTTTTGAAGTTCGTGAGAATTGCAAAAGAATATACTAACCGTCCATCGCATCCTTTGCAGAATAGGCTACTAAGAAATGATAATTTTGTACTGTTTGGATTTAACAGGGTCCACAATTGTAATTCTCAGATCGATCTTTTGTCAAATTCTGGCGGAGAAATTAACATTCGAACTTTTGAAACTCAGTGTTTTGTAATAATAATAATAATAATAATAATAATAATAATAATAATAATAATAATAATAATAATAATAATAATAATAATAATAATAATAATAATAATAATAATAATAATAATAATAATAATACCGGGCGAGTTGGCTGTGCGGTTAGGGCCAAGCAGCTGTGAGCTTGCATTCGGGAGATAGTGTGTACGAACCCCACTGTCGGCAACCCTGAAGATGGTTTTCCGTGGTTTCCCATTTTCACACCAGGCAAATGCTGGGGCTGCACCTTAAATAAGGCCACGGCCCCTTCCTTCCCGGTCCTAGGCCTTTCTTATTCCATCGTCACAATAAGACCTATCTGTGTCGGTGCGACGTAAAGCCAATTGTAATAATAATAATAATAATAATAATAATAATAATAATAATAATAATAATAATAATAATAATAATAATAATAATAATAATAATTTTGCGTCCAAGCTGGCACCGCGGTCTAGGTGTAGTGTGCGTGCCTCTCGCACGGAGGCCCTAGGTTCGATTCTCGACCACGTCAGGGATTTTTAGCTGGACCTGATGCTTGATCGAGGTCCACTCCGCCTACGTACTTACAATTTAGTAACTATCTGGCGGAAAGATAGCCATCTTGGTCTAATAATCCAAGAATAATGGTGGAGAGAATTCGTCATGTTGACCACACGCCATCTCGTAATCTGTTGAGCTTCGGAATGAGCAGCGGTCGCTTGTAGGCCAAGGCGCATCAGGGCTGAATTGTCATGAGGGTATTTTGCGTCCCACTAATTACTTCTATGGTTTTCGGGGACCCCGAGGTGCCGGAATTTGTCCCACGTGAGTTATTCTATGTGCAGGTAAATCCAACGGCATGGGGCTGGTGTAGTTGTGTACCTTTGAATACCACCGGTCTGAAACAGTTTAGTACCCGCCAACTTGAGAATTTTGAGTGCTTCTTTTTTAGCTAGTGTTTTAACGTCGTACTTACACGTGGAAGGTTCTCGGCGACGCAAGGATAGGAAAGAGTTAGGATTGGGAAGGTAGTGGCCGTGGCTTCAATTAAGGTTCAGTCCCAGCACTTGCCTCTTGTAAAATGGGAAACTACAGAAAACCATCTTCAGGAGTGCCAACGGTGGAATTCGAACCCCCCATCTCCCGAATGCAAGCTCACAATTACACGTCTCTAACCACGCGGCCAACTTGCTCAGTTGTTTAGAGTTTGCTGAGGAAGATAACGTCATTTTGCATGCATAGCGCCGATTTGCATCTGTTCATTTTACCGTCTTCAAGAGAGCTGCAGATGAATCCTAGACTGTTATCATATTCTTTTTAACTGCAGCAAGTGAATGTTATGATATTTCAGGGCGTGCATAAACCCCTTAGACCGAGCTCGATAGCTGCAGTCGCTTAAGTGCGGCCAGTATCCAGTATTCGGGAGATAGTAGGTTCGAATCCCACTGTCGGCAGCCCTGAAGATGGTTTTCCGTGGTTTCCCATTTTCACACCAGGAAAATGCTGGGGCTGTACCTTAATTAAGGCCACGGCCGCTCCCTGTCCCATCGTCGCCATAAGACCTATCTGTGTCGGTGCGACGTAAAGCAACTAGCAAAAATAAATAAATAAATAAATAAATAAATAAACCCCTTAGTGAACAGACATGCGAAGACAACTAACCTTCAGAAGATTTTTCAGTTTGTATACAGAACAACAATAGCCTCTTTAAGACTACTTACCGGCATCCAAGAACATTCCATCGGCGCATTCCTGAAACAAACGTGCTGTCACGGTCTGAGCATGAAGAACGGTTTACGGTGTTCTGTTAATATGATGGATTATTTTGGAGAAAAGTCAACGAAAAGATGTGATGGGAACTTGAGTAAGTCTCACACGTGTTTCTAAGATAAGGAAACAGTCCGGTCCTTTGAAATAACAACACGTTGTACAGAACACTTATTGATAAGAGTGGTTGTCACCTTGAAGCTACGACGATCTAAATACTCTGGTATACAGTATTTCACTCATCCTATCAGCTTCATACAGTTACACACATGCCCTTGATATTGTGTAATTACTCGGATAAATGCGATCGTTTGGCGCTCGCATGGCAATTAGCGTGAAGGAGTTGTCAAGTTGAAGACACGCTTGAACTGAGGCGCGTACGTAACTGAGAGAGATTGGCGCTGTATGACGCGTCGAGCCGCTAGTGGAAGGGGACAGGCGCCGTGCAGCCATGTGCACATGTGCGTGGTCACTTTCTCATCTCTCCTGATCCTCCTCCCACGAGGATGTTTACATGCTTGAACGTTGCCGTCGGCCTCAGTGGCAAAGTTGTCCTGTTCACAAGATCGTGGGTTATATCCCGGCTGAGGTCAGTAGTGTTTGATGGTGTTAATATTAAACAACTCCGTGTCGCTGGCTCCCAGCACGTTAAAGTACTCCTGTGTCCGAATCCATGGCTGAGTGGTCAGTGTATTGGCCTTCGGTCCTAGGGGACCCCGGATTCGATTCGCGGCTGATTTGAGGAAATTGAATCATAAAAAGTTAATTCCCTTGGCTCGGAAACTGGATTTTTGTGCTGTTCCCAACCTTGCTGCAACTCATATACCATACACAACACTAATCTCCACCACACAAACACACGGATTCCTGTACACTGCAGATGCCGCCCACCTTTGCTGGAGGGTTTGCCTTACAAGAGCTGCGCCAGGCTAGCAACAGCCACACAAAATGATTAATAAACTCATGTGGGACAAAATTCCGACACCCTGGCTTCTCTCAAAATCAATGGCAATTGATGGGACACTAAATAATAAAATTACTTTTGGAACTTACCACTGCTTCAAGTGGCTTCGTACGAGTTGACTGTATACAACGTACCGAGCTCGATAGCTGCAGTCGCTTAATTGCAGTCAATATCCGGTATTCAGGAGATAGTGGGTTCGAACCCCACTGTCGGCAGCCCTGAAGATGTTTTTCCGTGGTTTTTCATTTTCACACCAGGTAAGTGCTGGGGATACCTTAATTAAGGCACGGTACTTCCTTCCCACTCCTAGCCCTTTCCTGTCCATGGTCGCCGTAAGATCTATCTGTGTCGGTGCGACGTAAAAACTTGCAAAAAAATGGTATACAACGTAGGCTTATATGTGTCTAGACAGAGAAATACTGGATATCTGCTTTTCTATAGAACAAAGCAAACCAATGCAAAGTACGTCATGAAAGTCCTTGGAGAAATGGAAGGTAAAGGCTTCCACTAGATGTAACCTGCGAACTTGGAAGGGTAGTCAATAACGTGGCGGACGCAGACTTTATTGAGCTTCCGCGAGGTTAATCTACATGGGTGCAAATTCAATAGGCCTACTAATTTAAGCATTTCCGCGAATGAACCGTAATTTTCGAGATTTCAGTGTTTCAATTTTTCAAACACCGGTTATTAACAGTCATGAGTCCAGCTACTTGGCTGAATAATCGGCGTAGTGGCTTTTGCTTCTGAGGCCCATGGATTCGATTCCTGGATGGGCTGGGGATTTTAACCAATTTTTGTTAGTTCCTCTAGTTCGGGGAATGTGTGTTTGTGATCGTCTTAATAGTCATTTCCATACAACATATCACAATACTAACTATTCGAGAAACACACACCAGTGAATATATTTGAATTCATTCTTGCACGTAGCATTTGCGTCAGGAAGGGCATTCGGCCGTGAAACTAGATGCTATCGGCATTGGTACTGACCTAAGATCATCAGGAAAAGAGCAGAAGAAGAATAAATTATAAGCCGTTACATAAGACAGCATTCAAAAAAGCGTAGGCCTACTCATCACGGCGCTGGCTCCATAATGTAAGGTTTTTCGGAGTCCAGTCATCATCAAGTCATTTTTAATTTAATTTTAAAGTTAATTTCACTCCCTGCTGGTTTTTTTGAGTGTATGTCCAGAACTCCTTGACGGTGGTACACGATTTTGCTATGGTAGCATTTAATGCAGAATTGATACATTTTACTGCAAGACGTGTCCGACTCGTTGGCTGAATGGTCAGCGTACTGGCCTTCTGTTCAGAGGGTCCCGGGTTCGATTCCCGGCCGGGTCGGGGATTTTAACCTCCATTGGTTAATTCCAATGGCCCGGGGGCTGGGTGTCTGTGCTGTCCCCAACATCCCTGCAACTCACACACCACACATAACACTATCCTCCAGCACAATAACACGCAGTTACCTACACATGGCAGATGCCGCCCACCCTCATCGGAGGGTCTGCCTTACAAGGGCTGCACCCGGCTAGAAATAGCCACACGAAATTATATTACTGCAAGACGTATCGCGTCAGTAATAACAGAGTACAAAAGAGTTAATAAATTTGAAAGCATATAATTTAATGAAATGCAGAGAAGTGAAAGAGTTCGACACATTGGGTGAATAGTCAGCGTTGAGACCTTTGGTTCAGAAGGTTCCGGGTTCGATTCCCGGCCGGGTCGGAGATTTTAACCGCGTCTGGTTAATTCTTCTGGCACGGGGACTGTGGTTTTCATTTGTCCCAACACTTTTCTCTTCATTTTCAGAAAACACGCCACACTACCAACCACCACAGAAACACGCAATAGTGATTGCATCCGTCCACATCAGGTTAGCGTTAGGAAGGGACCCCACACGTTTGAGAAAATGTTATAGAAGGAGAGGAAGAAGAATAAGAAGACAGGGAAAGCAAGGAAATACAAAATTAAAGGAAGAAAATAGGGTTCGATGGTGACTCCAAACCGAAAGCTCGATAAAGTCTGTGTACACCACTCAAACATCCCTGGTAAGCGGGATAGAGTAGTTGGCTGTACGCCTGACCGCCTTTGCACCCAGGAATTAGACAGGTACTAATTTCTAATGTAGGCTGAGTGAACTTCGAGGCTATATGCCATCCAGAAGTCAATGTCTCGTTTCTAATTGTTTTGACTTCTTGGCGGGGATTCGAACCTACGTCCATCCGGGTGAATCGAGCGCACGTTTACTAGGATAGGCAGGCCCTGAGTTTCAATAAATGAAGGAGTTGGCCGTGCGGTTAGGGACGCTCAGCTATGAGCTTGCATTCGGAGATAGTGGGTTCGAACACTACTGTCGGCAGCCATGTGTCTTAATTAAGTCCACGGCCGCTTCCTTCCCATTCCTAGCTCTTTCATATCCCATTGTCGCCATAAAACCTATCTGTGTCGGTACGACGTAAAGCCAATTATTGAAAAAAATGCCAACATACCAATAGAAATTGCAAGATATCTCTTCATATTTTACAAAATTTGAAAAAAATATTTTCACCACTTCTTAACGTTTTACTTTAAGGTTTCCTCGCTCGTGAAGAAATACTCATGAGGGTGTATGAGATAGCTGAGTGACATAGCGAACGCGGTTCAAATCCCAGCCAATGCATAGAAGATTTTTGAACTGAAGCATTACGTCTCTGTGGCTTGGACTGAACGTGAAACTGGAGGTCCTGTGGCTATTACCACGACATCAACGGTCACATAAAAGTACAAGCCTCCTCTTAAATGCCAACGGCCTTAGCCGTGTTGAAACACCGGATCCCGTGAGAGGGAATGGAGGAGCGGAAAGGAACTGGCCACCCTACCGCACGTAAACTTCGGCTCAGGAACACCTCTGCGGAGGTTCGGACCTGCCTTCGGGCAGAATAACCCTTACCTACCTTCTTAAATAACTTTCTTTTAGGGAAGAGGTACATCAGTATTGTGTAAGTTTGCGTCAGTAGTACAACAAAAGTAAGATCTTACTGACGGCTGGCCGTGTTTCACTTGTATCGCTATTGCGGTGCGGCACAACACGAATACTCGACTCCAAAGAGACTACGTTGCATATGCTACTCACCAACTGAATTTACAAACTCTTTGAGTTGAAATGGTGCTTGATTCCATTGGTTGCTCATTTGAAAGACAGTGTTGGTTATGCAGTTTTCTAGGACGTCATTAATATATTAAATTACTGTATTTTATTATAAATTAGATATATCGTCGTTGCGTCTGCGGAAACCGCCACGCGATATTGTTGTGGGAGAAATACTGACCCGCAGCACACAGTATATAATCGAGGATGGGAATTCTTTGAAATTACTCCCACACTATTGAACCATATATGACAGAACCTGTCCGCCTCTGTGGTGTAGTGGTTAGTGTGATTAGCTGCCACCCCCGGAGGCTCGGGTTCGATTCGCGTCTCTGCCACGAAATTTGAAAAGTGGTACTAGGGCTGGAACCGGATCCGTTCAGCCTAGGGAGGTCAATTGACTAGAGGGAGTTCGATTCCCACCTCAGTCATCCTCGAAGTGGTTTTCCGTGGTTTCCAACTTCTTCACCAAGCAAATTCCGGGATGGTACCTAACTTAAGACCACGGACGCTTCCTTCCCTCTTCCTTTTCTATCCCTTCCAATCTGTCCATCTCCCCCCCCCCACCACAAGGTCCCTGTTCTGCATAGCAGGTGAGGCCGCCTGAGCAATTTACTGGTCCTCCTCCCAAGTTGTATCCCCCGACCTGAAGTCTCACGCTCCAGAACACTGCTCTTGAGGCGGTAGAGATGGGATCCCTTACTTAGTCCGGGGGGAAAACCCAAACCTGGAGGGTAAAGGGATTAAGAAAGAAAGAAAGAAAGAAAGACATATGATTGAAGCTTACTGGTCAAATTTCTAAGCTGATATGTCTGCTAAATATTCATCCCAAAGGCCGGTGGAATCCTCAGGTAGCACCACTAAAACCATCAGGAAACGGCAAAAAGCCAATAGAGACGTTATAATGTGGCATGCAAGGCATGATGAGTGAAATAGTTTGCCATTGCTTTCCTCACTAGGCTAGAAAGTGGCATTGCATTTACGTCTGGTCCTATAAGTAGCACCTTTCATTATATACAGACGCACTACTTCCACTCTGAACATGGGCGCTCGCAAGGGGGGGGGGCAAGGGGGGAGCTTCCCCCCTTGGAATTCTAAAAAGTTGATGTTGAATTGTTTAATATCATACCAGAGTATTTCATAAACTGAACTTACTGACAGTCATCCAGCATCTGTTATATTCGCAAATTTCTGTAAACAATTTAATGTTGCTGACGTTATATTGGTATTTATATTCAAGAAAATTGTTAATGTGCTCCCCCTTGGAAAAGATCCTGCGGGCGCCCATGACTCTGAATTTCACTCCTCAGCAGCTTCCATTCTGTCACAGACGTAAATGAGACTGAGACTTCAGTGGAAGCTTCATTTTGCTTCGGCTTGTGCCAAGAGACAGATGAGAAAATACTGCATCCACCACGAAACTGCAACAGGTGGACAGCGTCAGAATTATTTTAGTTAAAAAAAATTACTTTAGTCAATTTTTTTGGCCGTGCTAGGTCGCTCAGACGGTAGAGAACTGGCCCTCTGAACCCAAGTTGGCGAGTTCATTGTAATGTTATTGGTTTTACGTCTCACTACCTACTTCCTTACGGTTTTCAGTAACGTCAGTGTGCCGGAATGTTGTCCTGCACGAGTTATTTTACATGCCAATAAATCTACCGACACGAGGCTGACGTCTTTGACCACTTCCAAATACCAACGGACTGAGACGGAACCGAACCCGCCATCTTGAACTCAGAAGGCTAACAGTCTACCGTCTGAACCACTCAGCACGCTTTGGTGGGCTCGATCCCGACTTAGTCCTGTAGTAACTGAAGGTACTGAAATATACCAGCTTGGGGTATATTACAGACACGTAGGCCTAAAAAGGACTCCCGTAGAACAACATTCTGGCACTTCGGCGTCACCGAAAATCGCAAAAGTAGTTAACGGTACGGTACGTAAAACTGTTATTATTATTATTATTATTATTATTATTATTATTATTATTATTATTATTATTATTATTATTATTATTATTGAAATCCTCCGTGGCTCAGGCGGCAGCGCGCCGGCCTCTCACCGCTGGGTTCCGTGGCGGTCATTCCATGTGAAATTTGTGCTGGACAAAGCGGAGGCGGGACAGGTTCTTCTCCGGGCAATCCGGTTTTCCCTATCATATTTCATTCCAGCAACACTCTTCAATATCATTTCATTTAATCTGTCGTTCATTAATCATTGCCCCAGAGGTGTGCGACAGGCTTCGGCAGCCGACGCAATTCCTATCCTCGCCGCTACATGGGGGCTTCATTCATTCCATTCATGACCCGGTCGAGTGACTGGAAACGGGCTATAGATTTTCATTATTATTATTATTATTATTATTATTATTTGTTAGTATACCATACTAGTCCGCCTCTGTGGCAGAGTGGCTAGTGTGATTAGCTGCCACCCCAGGAGGCCTGGGTTCTATTCCCGGCTTTGCCACGAAATTTAAGAAGTTGTACGAGGGCTGGAACGGGGTCAACTCAACCTCGGGAGGTCATCTGAGTAGAGGGAGTTTCTCCACCTCAGCCATCCTCGAAGTGGTTTACCACTACTCTTCCGGGCAAATGCCGGGATGGTATTTGACTTACTGCCGCATCCTTCCCTTTTCCTTGTCTATCCATTCCGATCTTTCCATCCCCCCACAAGGCTCCTATTCAGCATAACAGGTGAAGCCGCCTGGGCGAGCTACTAATCCTTCCTCCCAGTTCACCCCCCGGCCCAAAGTCTCACGCTCCAGGACACTATCCTTGAGGTGGTAGAGGTGGGATCCCTTGCTGAGTCCGAGGGGAAAACCAACCCTGGAGTGTAAACAGATTAAAAAAGAAAGAAAGTACGTATATCATACTGACTTCTCCCGCATTGCGTGGACAGACGAGTTTTAACTTCTCCAAGTTGCATCCCAAATCAGTTCGCTGACTGGCGTCGTTCCTAGTTTACTAAGGCGCCTGAGGTTCGAGCACGTGGAAATTTTGAAATGAAAAGTCACGTCCTTATGGTAAGCCCTATACAACTGGCAGTCTTGTAGCTATGATTACGATATCTACAGTCTCGTAAAGAAACACAAGCTAGCTTGCTGCATTGGTCTTAGTTGGCTCAGGATTAATTTGAATTAGAAATACGCTTTCTGCGGCGTTTGGCTGTAAAACTTCCGATTTGATACCTCTGGGTGGCAGTGACAGATGATATTCCTTTGGGTTTTCACCTTCCTCACTGGAGGTGGATCCTCGTTCCTTCGTCTCACGAATGTATACCCACATACAATTTCTTTGTAGCTTATTAGACTTTTCATACTTTTCCGAGGGATCTTCCTGATGATAGTTCCACCATTATCTGGAAGTTGCGCAGGAAAGTAATACGAACTGATGCTTAAATAATATTTTAGATTAGTGAAACATGTCGAAACTTATAAATACGGCCTAACGGCTCAGGTGAAAACATTCGGACTCATAGTTCATTGGTTAGGATGCCCATGAGTCCATTCCTTAACAAAAAAGCAGTTTATGCAAATGTACAAAGTAACAAACAGCTCAACCAACATGCTACATCTACTTTAACGTATGACTTCCTGTATATGTATAATTCTTACCCGTCGAGCTTTATTTCTTCTTCTTCTTCTTCTTCTTCCGCTACTCTTCTCACACTCTGGCGGAGTCACGGATGCGGAATGTACATGTGGACTTAGTCCTTTTTTATGACGGGCTGCCCTTCCTAACGCCAACTCCATGGGAGGGGATGTGGGATGTGTTCACTATTGCATGTTTCTGTGGTGGTTGGTAATGTGATGTATTGTGTGTGTATGAAGAGGCGTATTTTTGGACAAACATAAACACCCAGTCGCCGAGTTTGAGGAATTAATTAGACGTGGCTAAAATGCGCAACATGGCCGGGAATCGAACCCTCGACCCTCAGAACCGAAGACCTTGACGACGACCATTCGTCCAAGGAGCCGGGCACTCCTGGAGCTTGATGTGGGGTATGAGGACCACCTGAATCTCAGATCAACTGCAGTTTCCCTGTTGCCTGCCTGCTTTTGAGATGAAAGGGGCAGACTTGCCTTTTTGTTGGACTGGCTAGAACAGTGCTTCACTCCCAGATATTTAGGAGAAAGTCTTCATCGTGCAATTACCTACAGAACGCACTGCATGTGCACCAAAAGTAAGGTATTAGCAAGGAGGAATATTCACCGGAAATTATCTGGTACAGTTTTGGAGGCACAGCCTCGGACCTTAGGAACTTCAGCTATAGCCCTTTGTTATTCTGCTGCAGAACACACCTGTCCTGTCCGGTACAGATCTCGCCATGCTAAGCAGGTATATGTAGCATTGAGTGACATCTATAGAATCATTACAGGCTATTTGAGATTTTCATCGCTGGAAAAGATTTACTGTCTGCCAAGTATCCCACCTCCAGGTATCCGCTGTGAGTTTACAGCCAGACTAGAGAGATCTAAAGCTCTGAATCTGAGACCTATACTTCATATTAGCAGGGCTTTCTTCCTGGCGGAACGCACGGGAACGGCGTTCCGGAACCTCTTCGTGGATACAAATCTCTAAAGAATATTTAGACTTCAAATATGATTTTTTTCAGGTTAAGGAATTTTAAAAATATTATTTTTACTGTTCCCGCGCTAAATGACCTTAATTGAAAAGTAAATATCGCATATCGCCTTGTTATTTCGAGAATCGAAATCAATCGAAATCGAAAACATTCTTCCGGTTTGCGGGCAGCATGGATAAGTTATACGGTATTCGTTCTTGTTCTTTCTTTGGTCACTTTGTAGCTGTTTTGTATATTGGTCCCAGTTCTAGTTACATTTCATCTGGATTGCCCTCAATATAGAGTACTGTTATTCGTTGATGTAGATAATTGCCCTCAATATAGAGTACTGTTGTTCGTTGATGTAGGTAATTGCCCTCACTATAGAGTACTGTTATTCGTTGATGTAGATAATTGCCCTCAATATAGAGTACTGTTATTCGTTGATGTAGATAATTGCCCTCAATATAGAGTACTGTTATTCGTTGATGTAGATAATTGCCCTCAATATAGAGTACTGTTATTCGTTGATGTAGATAATTGCCCTCACTATAGAGTACTGTTATTCGTTGATGTAGATAATTGCCCTCACTATAGAGTACTGTTATTCGTTGATGTAGATAATTGCCCTCACTATAGAGTACTGTTATTCGTTGATGTAGATAATTGCCCTCACTATAGAGTACTGTTATTCGTTGATGTAGATAATTGCCCTCAATATAGAGTACTGTTATTCGTTGATGTAGATAATTGCCCTCACTATAGAGTAATGTTGTTCGTTGATGTAGATAATTGCCTGTATTTGTTGCATTCTCAGCAGTAGTTTGTACTACTCTTACGCGGCAATAGATATAACCTAAATCTGTCGACCACGAGGCGAGAATGAAAAGAATTTCAGAATATTTTTGTGTGCCTACCACCAAACGCAAAAATTGCCCAAGCAGTTCGTCAGTCCATCAAGATGGAGTATCATCAAACTCAAGTGTGGAACTTGAAGCAATAGATGTGTCGACGAGATCCATAACGGTCTGTAAAGTTCAAAGTGAATTTCAAAGTCTGTGGCCTAGCTACTGGACTATAGAACAAAAGAACGATTTTGTAAAGAAAAACGATTGGTTGTATTCGGCAAGTTAGGTTGCTCAGTGTGCAAAAATGTTGGAGTTTAGGTGTACAGAAGAATGTGGGCATGCGACTATCAAAAGAGTGGACAAACTGTGAAATTGTGTCTTATGAGGAAAATCGTAAACAGAAGCTAACATCTCTCAGGAAAAAGATTTTTGACCACAAAGAAAGTGCTGGACATAAAAGTGCTAATAAAATAACTGAAGAAGGGAAAAAGGAAAAACTTGAGACAGTATGTCTAAAGTCATTAGAGAGAGAAAAGGAAATTACTTGTAAAGTATTTCGTACTGCTTATAAGGTGGCAAAAAAGAACCAGTCGTTCTACAATTTTGAAACTGAAATTGATTTTCAAGAATTGAACGGGATTGATATGAGGAGAATTTTGCATTCATGTAATACCCGTATAAATATAGTAAACCACAGAGGCAGTGAAATGAGAACAAGATTGATAAAAATGTACTTGATTCAAAGAGCAAGTTCTCTCTTATTCTTGATGAATCAACTACTCTAAGTCAAAAGTCTGTTCTGATAGTATATGTTCGCACCTACATTGAAGAAATAAAAATGGCAGAACCGGTCAACCTTTTCATTGATTTAATTGAGTTAGACGACGTAACAGCAAATGGAATTTACAAAAGCTTGATGTCTTCTATAGGAGCACTAGGGTACACAAGATTTTCTAAAGGAAAATTTAGTTTCACTGACGTGTGATGGTGCCGCAGTAATGTTCGGAGTACGTGGAGGAGTTTCAAAACTTTTCAAAGACAGATTTCCTTCCATTGTTTGTGGCATTGTGCTAGCCATAGACTGGAATTATCAGTACACGATGTTGTGAAAAAGGTTTCTGTCATCAATAGATTTAAGAGTTACTAGCTGATGTACCCGTGCTTCGCTACGGAATTCTAGGTTAGGCAGTGTACACGCTGTGAGCAAGATTGTATGAAATTGCATAGCTCTTAACGTTACCCTAGAAACGTGACGGGGAAGTCACCAAAAAATTTTCTCATATGAAGACTAAGTTAGGGAATTTTCACTGTAATGGTAGACCTGCTTGCATACCATCAGTCACAATTAGGTTGGGGAGCTTTCATTATAATGGTAGACACTCACTCTCCACCTGCCTCTTTACATCCTCAAAAAGGCTGTCTTAGTGGTTTTCCCAACTGAAATGAACATAGGTCATTACAATGGCGTCAGTAGGAATGGCGCGATTAAGAGCAATGATTTCGCATGAAATACTCGATCAAATGAAAAACCACACATTTTCTCACTTTTAATGAACAGTACTACGCTGCCGATCTAACAGTCCAAAGTTCCACAGCTGGAATGACCAAGCCGCAGACAGCCGTGAGCCGTGAACACACTTCGTCCCTTTTTGGCGGGGAGGGGGTCGAATAGTGGCGACTCCCAGGGCAAAAACTATGCCCTTTTACTAATATGTTCTCTAGGAGTACCCGATGAGTCGGAAAGTATCAATTCACTACACTGGCGGCCGAGAAATCTATCTGACTTGGAGGCAAATTTTTCCTCCAAGCCAGAGGAGAAACCCCCTCTTCACCGCTAATTTGGAATAAAATGAATGCAGAATTTAATAAAAATGAAGAGGAAGAAGCTTTTCTTATGAAACGGCTCTTTAGAGGGTTGAATTTTGAGTTATTTAGCGAATTGTTGTGCTATATTTTTTGCTAGGGGCTTTAGGTCGCACCGACACAGATAGGTCCTATGGCGACGATGGGATAGGAAAGGCCCAGGAGTTGGAAGGAAGCGGCCGTGGGCTTAATTAAGGTACAGCCCCAGCATTTGCCCGGTGTGAAAATGGGGCTGCCGACAGTGGGATTCGAACCCACTATCTCCCGGATGCAAGCTCACAGCCGCGCGCCTCTACAAGCACGACCAAATCGCTCGGTGTGCTATAATTTGGAATAGCGCTAAT
This sequence comes from Anabrus simplex, assembly GCF_040414725.1. Taxonomy (NCBI): domain Eukaryota; kingdom Metazoa; phylum Arthropoda; class Insecta; order Orthoptera; family Tettigoniidae; genus Anabrus; species Anabrus simplex. The sequence goes on from NC_090266.1 coordinate 932,066,447, forward strand.
TGTTATTCTAGACCAGGCCATGCTACTACTACTACTACTACTCTACTAAGTGAGCCTCTGCCGTAAGTATGCCCACTGCTCATTCAAAACAGCGCGTCAGAGTAGGGATCGAATAGCTGGAATACTGTGATGAACCAGTGTGTTACGTACCAGCTCTATCAGAAAATGTATGAACCAGAGGAATGGCATGCTAAAGAAGAAAGTTTTCTAACTCTGCGGCTATTCCCCACCAAAATTCAGCCAGGCTATTATACTCGGTACGCAGCATTAATCCCATCTATCGGAGTTGAGAGGCAGCATAAGAGACAAAGAACATCACAACAAACAATGGTCGATGTAATGTTATTGTTGATCATTTCGATATGGTAGGCCTTCACATTTAGTTTTCTTCCGACTCTGAAATACGTGGGCCGATGACCTTCGATGTTAGGCCCCTTTAAACAACAAGCATCATCATCAGCATCTGAAATACGTAGGTGGATCAAAAGGTTAGTTGCGCGAACGCGCCGCAGCAGTGCGCTGTGTGTCGCAAACGTGGGCACAGCGGAGGAGAAAGATATAGACACTGCCCACACGTCTGTTAGACAGGTCGCTGTGGTGTCTCGTCTAGTATTGTGTGAATAGCGGTCAAATGCAGTGGCGCGTCAACTATGAGGTGCGTGCGACAATCCGATTCCTATGGGCCAAAAGGAAGAATTGCACGGACATTCATCGTGAAATTAGTGCTATGTATGGGGAGCGGGCCATTTCCCGACAAGGTATCGTAAAGTGGTGTCAGCAATTCGAAGCCGGACGCACGGATATCGCGGACAACCATCGCGAAGGCAGGCCCGCAACGTCCAGGACCCGTGCAAAGGTCAACAGTGTGAATGCGATCATTAGACAGAACCGGCGCATCAAACTGAGAGAAATCCCGACGCAGCTGAACATGTCGTATGGCAGTGTGTTCGCCATTGTTCACGAGGACCTTGGATATCGTAAGCTGTGTCAAAGATGGGTCCCACGTCTTCTCACCGATGAGCACAAGGGACAACGTTTCCAATCCTCCCTGGCCTTTTTGCAACGCTATGCCATAGACGGCAACGGGTTTCTGCGGCGAATCGTCACAGGCGACGAAACGTGGGTCCACCACTTCACCCCCGAAACGAAGCGAACATCAATGGAATGGGTGCGCCCTTCATCACCACAACGAAAGAAGGCCAAGGTTCAACCTTCAGCCGGTAAGGTTATCGCGACAGTGTTTTTTGACATGGAGGGTTTGCTGCACGTGGAATTCATGCCGATAGGAACGACGATCAACGCGGCGTCTTATTGTCAAACGTTGCACCGGTTGCGTAAAGCGATTAAAGAGAAGCGCCGGGGGAAATTGAGCGCCGGTGTCATTTTGTTGCACGATAACGCAACACCTCACAAGGCCTGCCAAACGAGAGAACTGCTGCAGCATTTCAAGTGGGAGGTCTGGCAACATCCACCCTACAGTCCCGACCTAGCGCTATGTGACTTTCATCTGTTCGGTAAGCTCAAAACGGAGCTCGGTGGTCGACGTTTCCAGACCGATGAGGAGGTGAAGGCCGCTGTCTCCGAGTGGTTGCAGAACGCTGGAGGAAATTTCTATGCATCTGGCATCGACAAGTTGGTTGTGCGTTCGCAGAAATGTTTAGAGTCTCTTGGAAACTATGTGCAAAAATGACGTTACAGTGTATGTCGTTATAGTCGTCTTGCTGTTGTAATGGTGTAATAAATGGCTATAACTGGGAAATGCAACTTATTTTCTGATCTGCCCTCGTACAACTCTTATCATAGTCGGTACGTTAAAACTGAATAAAACATAAATGAGCGGAAATTGTATTCTCTATAACTTTTGTTACATGGTACTTTTCGATAGGACCAATAACATAGGTATTTAAAAATTACATTTTAGGCGCCTTCCCCTAAACTTCAGTTTCATCCAGGGTGAATAAAATTGTTTATAACTTAGACTGTAGTTTGTTATTTCCCGACTCTATATACCGATTTTCATTAAATTCTGCTAAACCATTTTCTCGTGGCTCGGCGTTGATAGGGACTTAGCAACAAAAATAAAAATTCATGAATATCTGTGTTATCATAAACGGTACGGTAAAATGTATAAGACATAAATGGTCGGAAATTTAATTCTATATAACTTTGGTTATGTAGTATTTATCGATACGACCACTAATAATATAAATATTTGAGAATAAAATTTTAGGCCTTCCACTAAACTACCATTTCACTCATCGTGAATTAAATCCTTTATGCAGTAGTTTAGATTGTAGTGACCTGTTCTCCGACTTCGCATACCAATTTTCAATGACATAGGACCACTAATAATCTAAGTATTTAAGAATTAAGTTTTAGGCTTTCCCCTAAACTACTATTTCACTTAGCGTGAATAAAATTATTTATCATCTGGATCGTAGCGACTTATTTTCCGAATTTGCATACCAATTTTTATTAAGATAGGACCACTAATAACATAAATATTTGAAAATTAAATTTTAGGCCTTCCCCTAAACTACCATTTCAATCAGCATAAATAAAATTATTTATAGCCTAGATTGTAGCGACTTATTCCTCGACTTTGCGTACCGATTTTCATTGCATTCTCTTTAGCCGTTTTCTAGTGATGCGTGAACAGACAGACAGACAGACAGACAGACAGACAGACAGACATTACGGAAAAGTAAAAAGTGCATTTCCTTGTCACTGTGGACATGACCGATACAGAAATACTATTCTTTTCAAATTCCGAGCAATGTACAGACAAAATTCTTATTTTTATATATATCTATATATCTATATATATAAAATGTCCGACTCGTTGGCTGGATGGTCAGCGTAATGGCCTTCGGTTCAGAGGGTCCCGGGTTCGATTCCCGGCCGGGTCGGGGATTTTAACCTTAATTGGTTAATTCCAATGGCCCGGGGGCTGGGTGTTTGTGCTGTCCCCAACATCCCTGCAACTCACACACCACACATAACACTATCCTCCACCACAATAACACGCAGTTACCTATACATGGCAGATGCCGCCCACCCTCGTCGGAGGGTCTGCCTTACAAGGGCTGCACTCGGCTAGAAATAGCCACACGAAATTATTATTATTATATATAAAATAAGAGTTTTGTCTGTACATTGCTCAGAATTTAAAAAGGATGGTATTTCTGTATCAGTCGTGCCCACAGTAACAAGGAAATGCACTTTTTACTTTTCCGTAATTTCTGTCTGTCTGTCTGTCTGTCTGTCTGTACACACATCACGAGAAAACGGCTGAAGAGAATTTAATGAAAATCGGTATACAAAGTCGGGTAATAAGTCGCTACAATCTAGGCTATAAATAATTACATTCACGCTGACTGAAATGGTAGTTTAGGGGAAGGCTTAAAATTTAATTCGGGAGATAGTAGGTTCGAACCCCACTGTCGGCAGCCCTGAAAATGGTTTTCCGTGGTTTCCCATTTTCACACCAGGCAAATGCTGGGGCTGTACCTTAAAGGCCACGGCCGCTTCCTTCCCACTCCTAGCCCTTCCTTGTCCCATCGTCGCCATAAGACCTATCTGTGTCGGTGCGACGTAAAAGCAACTGTAAAAAAAAAAAAAAAATTCTCAAATATTTATGTTATTAGTGGTCATATCTTAATGAAAATCGTTATATAAAGTCGGAGAATAAGTCGCTATAATCTAGGCCGTAAATAATTTTACTCGCACTGAGTGAAATGGTAGTTTAGGGGAAGGCCTAAAATCTAATTCTCAAATATTTCTTATTAATGGTCGAATCTTAACGAAAATCGGTAGAGGAAGTCGAGGAATAAGTCGCTTCAATCTAGGCCATAAATAATTGTATTCACGCTGAGAAAAATGATAGTTCAGGGGAAGGCCTACAATGGAATTCTCAAATATTTATGTTATTAGTGGTCCTATCTTAATGAAAATCGGTATGCAAAGTCAAAGAATAAGTCGCTATAATATTGGCCACAAATAATTTTATTCACGCTGAATGAAATGGTAGATTAGGAGTAGGACTAAAATTTAATTCCCTAATGATTACGTTATTAGTGGTCGTATCGACAAATACTACATATATTTACATAAGTAAAGTGATGTAGATTATATTTCCGATCATTTATGTCTTATATATTGTTACCATATCGGCTGTGATCAGAGTATGTCTTATGGCGATGATGGGACAGGAAAGGGCTAGGACTAGGACGGAAGCGGCCGTGGCCTTAATTAAGGTACAGCCCCAGCATTTGCCTGGTGTGAAAATGGGAAACCACGGAAAACCATTTTCAGGGCTGCTGACAGTGGGGTACTTAATGAAAATCTATATATATATATAAAATAAGAGTTTTGTCTGTACATTGGTCAAAATTTAAAAAGAGTTGGTATTTATGTATCGGTCGTGTCCACAGTAACAAGGAAATGCACTTTTTAATTTTCCGTAATTTTTGTATGTATGTATGTATGTATGTATGTAAGTATGTACACGCATCACTAGAAAACGGCTAAAGAGAACTTAATGAAAATCGGTATGCGAATTCGGGGAGTAAGTCGCTACAATCTAGGCCATAAATAATTTTATTCACACTGATAGAAATGGTAGCTTAGGGGAAGGCCTAAAATTTAATTTTGAAATATTTATGTTATTAGTGGTCCTATCGTAATGAAAATTGGTATGCGAAGTCGGGGAATAAGTCTATATAATCTACGCTATATATAGTTTTATTGACGCTGAGTGAAATGGTAGTTTAGGGGAAGGCCTAAAATTTATTTCTCAAATGTTTGTTATTAGGGGTTCTATCTTAATGAAAATTGGTATGTAAAGTCGGAAAATGGGCCACTATAATCGAGGCCGTAAATAATTTTATTCACACTGAGTAAAATGGTAGTTCAGGGGAAGGCCTAATATTTAATTAAATATTTATGTTATTAGTGGTCCTGTCGATAAATACTACATAACTAAAGTTATATAGTATTAAATTTCCGATCATTTATGTCTTATACATTTTTGCCGTGCCGGCTATGATAACAGAGATATTCATGAATTTGATTTTTGTTGCTTTAAGTCCATATCAGCGCCGAGTCACGAGAAAATGGGTGAACAGAATTTCATGAAAATCGGTATGTAAAGTTGGGGAATAAGGAACTACAATCTACGCTGTAAATAATTTTATAAGACGCCCTAATATCACAGAGTTGAAAGAAAACTAAATCTGAAGGCCTCATAAAATTGATCAACAATAACATGACATTGACCATTGTTTGTTGTGATATGCTTTGTGTCTTCTGTTGCCACTCACTTCCGATAGATGGGATTACTGTTGCGTACCGAGTATTTTTTAAAATTTGCTGTACGTTGCACAGACACAGATAGGTCTTATGGCGACGGTGGGATAGGAATGGGCTGGGAGTGGGAAGGAAGAGGCCGTGGCCTTGATTAAGGTTTAGCCCCTGCATTTGCGTGGTGTGAAAATGGGAAACCACGGAAATCCATATTCAGGACTGTCGACAGTGGGTTTCGAATCCACTATTTCCCGGATGCATGCTCTCAGGTGCGCGCCCCTAATCGCATGTCCAACTCGCCCGGTCGTGCCGAGTAACAGCCTGCTTGAATATTGGCGGGAAGTAGCTGAGGAGTTAGATAACTTAGATAACACACTGGTTCATCATAGCATTCGAGCTATTCAATCCCTACTCTGTGGCACTGATTTAAATGAGCAGTGTGCTCACTTACATAATCAATGGCAGAGGAGTGTTCACGGCTGTCTGCGGCCTGGTCATTCCAGCACTGGGACTTTGGACTGTTATATCGGCACCGTAGTACTGTTCATTAAAAGTGAGAATATGTGCGGTTTTTCATTTGATCGAGTATTTTATATGATAACATTGCTTTTAATCGCTACATTCCTACTGACGTTTATTGTAAGTTAGAAAACCACAAAGACAGTCTTTCTGAGAATCCCGCTGCGAAGCACGGGTACATCAGCTAGTATATACAGGGTGAAGCGTACTTCGCGCACTCGGGGGTCGCAGCGCGACTCCTCACATCCCAGCAATAAAAAAATGTCTGTTACAAAATTTCGTCCTGCGAGTATATCCGGCAGAAAAACGACGTTGAAGAGCAGCAATCTGGCAACACCGTAACCACATGTAGGGTAACTACCTCTGTCAGCAGAAGTTAGTCATACTGTACAGTTGGTGCAGTGGATAGAGTTTTGGGTTAGCATGCAGGAGGTCATGCCGCCTCTGTGGTGTAGTGGTTAGCGTGATTAGCTGCCACCCCCGGAGGTCCGGGTTCGATTCCCGGCTCTGCCACGAAATTTGAAAAGTGGTACGAGGGCTGGAACGGGGTCCACTCAGCCTCGGGAGGTCAACTAAGTAGAGGTGGGTTCGATTCCCACCTCAGCCATTCTGGAAGTGGTTTTCCGTGGTTTCCCACTTCTCCTCCAGGCAAATGCCGGGATGGTACCTAACTTAAGGCCACGGCCGCTTCCTTCCCTCTTCCTTGCCTGTCCCATCCAATCTTCCCATCCCCCTACAAGGCCCCTGTTCATCATAGCAGGTGAGGCCGCCTGGGCGAGGTACTTGTCATACTCCCCAGTTCTATCCCCCGACCAAGAGTCTGAAGCTCTAGGACACTGCCCTTGAGGCGGTAGAGGTGGGATCCCTCGCTGAGTCCGAGGGAAAAGCCGAAACTGGAGGGTAAACAGATGATGATGATGATGATGCAGGAGGTCGAGTGGTCGATCCTGGGTTGAGGCGTTTGTTTTTTATTTCGTAAATGTAGTCCAGGTGGTGTGGTATCTGACATCTTAATCGTCATCAGCGACTGCAGTGGGTACTCTAGAAACCATTTGCACTTACATACTACGATCCTAGAAATGGACAAACAGTCGTTTTCATTGGTCAGCTTTGTAAGGCGCCCTTTCCACGTCGTGGGCGTGAATTTATTCGCACCACTTCATCTACTAGATGCGAAACCTGTTTGTTTCAGCTGTCTATTTCTTATTAGTCTAACCAGGTATTTGTTGTTTCAGCGTTACAAAATGTTGTCAATGTAGGATGCATGTGACCTCAGAAACGGTGTCTTACTGTATTACAGTAGGTAATGTCAGATGGAAATTAGCAAATAAAAATGTGCCTCAACCCAGGATCGAACCATCTACCTCCTGCATGCCAACCAAAAACTCTACCCTCTGCACCAACTGTACAGCACGACGAGAACGTGCTGACAGCGGTAGTTACCCTACATATGGTTACAGTGTTGCCAGATTGCTACTCTTCAACGTCCGTTTTCTACCGGATATACTCGCAAGACGAAAATTTGTAAGAGACATTTTTTTATTGCTGGCATGTGAGGAGTCGCGCTGCGACGCCCGAGTGCGCGAATTACGCTTCACTCTGTATATATATATATATATATATCATGCCTCTCCAAAGAATGCAAGGCAACTCCAGTCATGTGCAGCTACACTGGAGATGCAGATTTTAAAAATTGGAAGAATTCTGTCCACAAGGTGGATTGCATCCAGCTATAGAACTGTCTTGGCTGTTTGGCAGGATTTTGAAGCACTGGTACTTCATTTTGAAAGAGGTAAATCAGAAGATTGTTGTGACAGCAAGGAAAAATGCACTTATGAAGGTCTTCACAGGAAAATAACACCTGTGGAATTTACTTTGTATCTGGGATTAATTTGCGATGCTTTGCAAGAACTGCCTGAACTAAGCTTAGATCTGCAGGAGAGAAATGCTGATCTTTACAAAGCCCACAGCACGACTGAGTGTCTTGTTATATTTGTGAGAAGAGGAGGTCTGTCCCAGGGCCTTACTATCAGAAAGCTCTTGAGGCAACTGCAAATCTACAGTTTTAGGATGTTCCATTGCATAAGTAAAACAGAAATTATGATCCACCAGTCTCCCCGAATGCTTTCTATGAACAACGTAAAACTTCTCTACAGAAAAGGTTACTTTCCGAAGAAGAGACTGAACTGTCAAGATGTGCAAGAGTTCTGGATTCTAAGAATTGGCCAGCAAACTCAAGAGAAAATATTCTGTATGTAGAAGCAAAAATAGGTAGACTGGCAAGAAGATTCCAACGAGCCTTCAGAGATCATATGAAATTCAGAGAAGAATTGCCCAGGGAACTTTCCCGGGTTCGGAGGACTCTCAACACAATAGCTATATCTTCAAGTGAGTGTGAAAGGGGATTTTCTCAGATGAACTTGATTGTGACTCCAGAAAGATCATCTTTGTCAGTGAAAACCATTACCTCATTAGTATTTATGTTGTTACAAGGTCGTCATTCAGCCATGGATACAAAGAGCAAGACCAGAAAACGAACTGAGGAGGATGATGACATGTCAAAAATTTGGAAATTGTTTTGAATTCAGTGTAGTAGGTTTCGATGAAAATTACATGCTTTCTTAAATGTTCGGTAAATCCCATGTCTTCTTCCTTAATTTCCCTCCTGTGAGTTCCGGCACCTCTTTTTCCAGAAAAAATGCCCTGCATATGAGCATTTACCAGCAACACCAAGGCTCAAATCGAAAATAAGTTTTCTTCACATAACTGAAAGCCTGTTCCACCTTCGGAATTTAGGGTGAATTCCTGGCATTCCAGATCCAGCGACGTTGCAGGATGCATGATACCATGTGAAAGCTTCCCTTCTGGTGACGAGGAGAGCTGGTCGGCATGGAAAACTCTCAACAGGCTCCGCCCTGGAGGAGTTGGCAGGTCAAGGACTAACTTGAAGAAGTAGGGATTTCCTACGACTCCAACCTGTGCAAATATGATGAAGAACGACTTATACACCATCTGCTCGTCTGTAAATTGTAGCCGACATTATGCTCTCCAGAGGAACTGAAGGATGAAACGCATGAAGCCTACGAGCTGGTAAAATACTGGCCGAACTCCATTTGAATTGTTTGCACTATACAATATACGGCGTACAGTGCATGTATGTGGGATAGTCACCTTTATTTATAGAAATGTCATTACTACTTATAGCAACAATTTCAATGTTCAGGTACTCTGTTTTCAAATATATACAGGGTTATTCACCTAACATGTTACACGGAAATAACTTCTAAACCATTAAAGATATCGGCGTTCTGTTTTTATATTCGTAAATGGTACCCTGGGCCTTGTAAAATAACGTGATACTTAGTCTCATGGGATAATTAACAACCGAGATATTGATACTAACTCCATATTTTTAAATACAATGGCACAAATTCGTACAGCTGGCCTAAAAGATCAACTGCGTACAAGATATAAGTATTTTCAAAATCGGACAATTACTTTTTGAGATATACAGTTACTCCCATAAATATTCGGTCAGTCTGATTTTTCACACACATTTATTGGGTAGTTATTCTTACACTATAATGATAACGTTTAATACAACGAAACATGTAGGAAAACATAGTGACACATTCTACAAACATTGTGATGTAATTCAAAATCTTCTGACAGTCATTAGTACGCCCTCTGTCGTACATTAAATAAAAGCAATAATTCCAGTGCCACCTCAAAAATATTCGGCCACTATACAAAAGCAACATAAACTCGCATAATTCACAACAATGTTATACATTCAGTACTTTGTAGGTCCACCTTGATGTTTTAGGACCTATTCCAGTCGATTCGGCAAACTGGCGATAACTTTCTTGATATAATCAGGGCTTAATGCCGCCCATTCTTGTAACAGTCTCCTCTTCAAGTCTCTGAAGGAACTTGGCCGCTGCAATTGCAGACCTGCCTTCATTCTACTCCATACCTTCTCGATGGGGTTCAGGTCGGGTGATTGTGGTGGAGTTTCAAGACCTTTGGGCAGTTGTACAACAGCCACTCCCTGACAAGTTACGACTTGTGCTTGAGGTCGATATTATGGTAGAACTTGAAAGTACACTCTATACCAAGTTGTTCCCCAAATTGTCGCAAATTGTTTTTGAGGATAGCCAAATACCCCCTTTTTTGTCAAATTATCTTCAATGAAACTCAGTGCACCAACCCCGTTCGATGCTACACATCCCTACACGATTGCTCTTCCTCCACATTTTTTTTTTTACCGTTGCTTGTAAATTGCTTGTTCTCAGTTCCTCGTGACGTTTCCGCCACACAAATTGCTTTCCATCGGACCCGAAGACGTTGAACTTTGACTCATCAACGAATAACACATCCTCCCACCAAGCACTGGGTTTGCGTACGAAGGTTTTTGCGAACTCTAGCCGCTTGTTTTCATTTACTGCACTAATGTATGGTTTCCTCCTAGCTCTTCTCCGAAAGAACTCATTCCTTCGCAGTGCTCTTCGCACGGTATCAGTACCCACTTTTTTCCACACTCCTCCAAAACAGCTGCTGCCAGTTTCGGAGCACTAATTTTCGGATTTCATTTTCCATTCTGAAGCACAACCGCTCCTCTCGTTGTGTCAGCCTTCTTGCTCTGCCTGTCTGGGGAATTGAATCAATTCTGTCTTCATTTTTGCATCGTCGTAGTATATCTCCAATTGTTGTTCTGGTTATGTTAAGCATCTGCGATATCTTTCTATGCGATTTACCTCGAGCACGATGGAATATCACGAGCTGGCGTTCTTCAAAAGTGGTATTGTGTTGTCTTTTGCACCCCATTTGATACCATTCCGCAACACTGCAGCAAATGATTTCTGCACGACGTATCTCGCGGCACCGCACTCCTGAACTGAACGTTTTGCAACGCTATCTGCCCTGTCTCCGTCAATGAACACAACGGCAATCCCGGCCTTTTGAGGTGACCGAATATATTTGAGGCGAGCCATTTCACCCATGACCATTATGTCCTTTCTTTTACAGAATACTGTACATCAATGTTCCGTGATTCCTCTTCGGCCTAAGAAACCAAATGTAGTTTCATAACTTGGACACATTTGGTTTCACATTCGGTTCATAGGTGCTTTATTGTCATCACTTTTTCGCGGATTTTATCAGTGGCCGAATATTTATGGGAGTGACTGTAAATAAGAACAGCATGCGCGGTTTTGCTGCTGCATCAGACGGCGTGAAGTCGGGCAAGGACATATTGAGGCGCAAGCTGCTTGCTGGCCTTGATTCCAGCCACAGAACGAATACCAGGCATGTACTGTAAACATAATGTGATGTACCGTAACATACCCTGGGTGTGCAACGTTATTGTATGACTGGCTAACACACAACGGGAAGGGAGATTAAAGTTGTATTGTTTTGTTTTGACATGTAATAAGTTGCGCTCAGTTTAGCGTTTTTTCTCACGGATGGGAATGGGAAGGATTTGGAAAGGAAGTCGGGCGTGGCCTATCACAAAGGTACTTATCCGGTATTTGCCTGGTGTTAAAGATGGGACACCATTAAAATCACTTTCAGGTTGGGCGAGGCAGGTCTCGAACCTACGCTCTCCCGAATGCACGCTACTACAATCGGAAGTCGCGCTGGAGCTCTGCGGAGATTAATTCTATTAAGGTACCGTATATGATTTCTGACACGATTAAATAAATAAAGTAATAGTGCAGGTATGTTGAGTAATTCAGCCCAAAGACTACTTAGATCTCCAACGGCTCTACCATCAGCGATCCTATGAGTGACACACACCATTCACGGCAGCGACTGGCTGCATATGAAATGGCGTTACTTCCATTGCTCATACCTCAAGCATAATTTACACGATGGCAGTGACTAGAATGCCAGTTTGACAGTAACTGTATATAGGACTGTCCATCGCCATTTACACGTTGCCAGCGATAGCAAAGGCAGTTGAATGTGGACGAGCTGGCGGCCAGTTGAACCTTGTCAGAATGTCCGAAGGGAGTAGAGCTTGACAGCAAGTTGTTTTTGTTTGTTTCTTGTGGTGTGTGACGAGTTATTGGAATCGATCAGAAACAGAACGGAAAAAGGCGAAGAATGTTGTATGAGACTGGATGCGTAAAATGATAAACTCTGGGAGCTTCTGCAGGTATCGTAAGAATGTTCAAAACGGTGATGGGGCTTACACAAGCTCAATCTGAGTCACTCTTGCGTTTAACGACGCCAATTTAAAACAAGTTCGGATACTGTGTTGCACAGTGCACTACCTTACACTAGCCTTCCAGAGTCAGGAATCAATTTTCGAATGTTATCAGTGTTTTTTCTTCGCATCTCCAAAGCTTCCACATCAAATGCAATTCCTAGGTGTCTTTACAAGAGGTCAATCAATGTCATGGGCTTCGGTATCAGCGGTGGTTGCCAGTCAATTCAGACATGTTTGCTTTCATTGGCCTGGCACACTTGATTCCAGCGACCGGCAACCTCAACTGGAACGCCGACTGGCATCGTATAAATTAGGCTTCCTTCACTTACATATTGTCATAGGCAAGGGTGAGACCGAGAGATGAGGAAAGATAACAAATTATAACCCATAAAGAAACCAAAGTCATCTTCGTACAAGCCATGAAGTCCGTTGGGGTGGTAGAAAGCTTCCACTATCGGTAATCTCGGCACTTGGTGGGTAGAAGTAGATTGGTTAGCTCTACTCCCGGCCGCCTTTGCTCCCATGAATTAACCAGGTATTCATTTGTGGTGTAGGTTGAGTAAAACTCAGAGCCATCTGCACATCCAGAAATGGAAATATTGTTTCTTAAATTTTTCGTCTTCCTGTTGGGGATTCGAACCCACATCTACCCGGATGAGCCGAGCACGCCTTTACCACCTCGGCCAGGCAGCCCCCTAGCGTTTACGTGAGTGCAGTATTTTGATACATAGCACAGTATTACTAATAATAATGTTATTGGCTTTACGTCAAACGAACTACTTTTTAAGGTTTTCGGAGGCGCCGAGGTGCCGTAATTTAGTCCCGCAGGAGTTCTTTTACGTGCCAGTAAATCTAGCGACACGAAACTGACGCATTTGAGCACCTTCAAAGATCACCGGACTGAGCCAGGATCGAACCTGCCAAGTTGGGGTCAGAAGGCCAGCGCTTTAACCGTCTGAGCCACACAGTATTACTGTACTTTGCTCAGATGTGTTAATTCTTGATCACTCATGTATAACTTTTCTCTACTACAAAACGGATATGATGTGCTCATTGTAAATTTGCCAGTATCAGAAACTAGTGTTCTATCCCACGTCAGTGTTGGGGACGCAAGGGGCACATTGCAGACAAGACATTTATGGAAACGAGTATTCTGTCCCAGAATTCTCATGGAGTAAATGTGAAAGAAATATCCCGAGTGAGTTTTACCGAAACTGACATACTCACTGAAAGGAAAGCAAATGCCAGAATGATACTTTCCACGCAAGAGTGAAGAAACAGTTGGAAAATAATACGAGAATTTAATAACAGTGTGGTTTCTAGTTCCAAAAATGTATAGGTTGCCATAGACATTTACGTATGCTGTATAGTTTCCAGCTATAAAATATATATTGGTTGACACAAAAATTGCACGTTCTATTAAAAAGGATGTAGTAACAGCGAGAGTTAGTAAATAGTTACATCGATGGAAGACATGCCACCGATTAAAGATTCAATACATGATGCTTGCGCTTTTATATGTCAAACGAAGGAACTTCATACGCTTTTCTTGTGGATTATATGAGCAGTTCGCATTTGATGTGTATACACCGTACTTGCCAGGTGTTGTCCATGGGCAACAGACATTCCTAGAAGAAGCAGGAAACATCAGTACGAAAAGCTGAGGAAATTTGAGAGACACTGTATAATCAGACTACAAGAGAAAGGGTGGACGATGCGCAGAATTGCCTGTCTTTTGAGCCTTTCGGATTTCAGTCAGGTCATGTTGGAAACATTGCATACGTTAAGGTAACCATGCACGATGGATCAGTTCTGGATGACGCTGACAAACCACCAAAAGGGAGGACCATTCGTCAGACAGGCAAGAACTGATACAAGGCTTCCTTTGTCTACCATCCAGTGACATGCGCCAGCTTCACTAGGGCAAATTGTCGCAACTACAGTATAAAAAGTTCCAGATGTCGAGCGATCTCGACTACCGGTACCTTTACATTTTCTGCCATTAACATCTCAACATCGTCGCCTTTTCTTGCACTGCCGTCAGCAGAGAGCAATAGGAATGCTACGCAATGGCGACTTACTATCTTTACTAACGAATCCGGCTTTGAGCGGATGACCACCATGCCGGAGTATGGAGGACCGTGGTTGAGCGCTACAATACCTGTTGCATTTTCAAGTGGCACACATCTTCTGCTACCGGTGTGATGGTTATAGATCGAAAGTTCATGCCCTAAAAACTGTATAAATATGTATGCATTTATGCCTTAAAAGTACCTAAATATGACAGAAAATATGAATCATCAATTTGAGCTTATTTCCATAAAATCAAATTATTATCCGTAACTGACGTCTTTATTTATGGATTTTGAAGTACCAGCTCGATTGCCGGTGAATTGTGCAGACCCTCCGATGAGGGTGGGCGGCATCTGCCATGTGTAGGTAACTGCGTGTTATTGTGGTGGAGGATAGTGTTATATGTGGTGTGTGAGTTGCAGGGATGTTGGGCACAGCACAAACACCCCGCCTCCGGGCCATTGGAATTAACCAATTAAGGTTAAAAGTCCTCGACCCGGCCGGGAATCGAACCCGGGACCCTCTGTACCGAAGGCCAGTACGCTGACCAATCAGCCAACGAGTCGGACACTATTGCAGTTAACAAATAGGAAGTGATGGATGCTTTCACTGGTCAGTCTTCGTCTGTTGACCCTCAGCAAAGCTTTGTAGCGCGAAAAATTCCGTTCTACATCGCACGAAGTGACAGGGGAATTAACAAATGCTGCTAAATGTTCTGTAGATAATGATTGTTCTGTTGGTGTTGTGGGTGCTTTGCCTTCTAGAAGATATACAATTTCAAGCAGTACATTATACCCAGGATTTTTGGAGAGAACCCTTCTGTTTCACTGTTTCTCGTCCAACCCTTGGAACAGTTTTTAAAGTGGACACGGTTTTGTCAAATTTTCCAAATGACTGGTGTAAAGGAATTCCAGCTGCTTCCAATGATGTAATAGCTTTAAGAATACAATGAAAATGAGCTGTTATAAACACAAGGTTACTTCCTAATTCTTTGCTTGACAGTGTTTGCTAAGCCAGCTGAATAGATGACGTTTCATTAGAATCTAATTACGGGCGTCAATCAAAAGACCTGCACCTGGCGAGCCGAACCCGTCCTGGGATCTCCCGGCACTAAAAGCCATACGCCATTTCATTAGAATCTAATGTTTTTACGACTTCTATAATATTCGGTAAATATTCAGAATAATACTAATAATAGATCCCAGCCTCAAGCCATGATCCCCAGAGCGTTGAAAGTTCTTACCAAGCATAAATAAAGAGCCTGTAGGTTGTGGTGGTAAGGGAGTATCAGGTGCTTTTGTTCTGAATATCTGAAACCGTGAAGGAGCTTTTACAAATATTTTCTTAACAGTAATGGAAAGCATGAATAAATAGTCTCTGCTATGCGATGGAGTCCATGTGCTAGATAAAATACATTTTTATCTAATGCATGGATTTTCACGAAAATTTGCGGGAATGTCACCTACATAAAAGTAGAGATATCACGAACATTTCTTTCGTATACAATTAATAGTTTTCCAAAATAATTTTTTGAAATTTTTAATTTCGTTTTTACTTGAAATTTAATTGACATGTTAATGTAAATTCGTAATTAGGTAGATAATAACTTCTTTTTAAAGCACTACGTATTGATTTTTCTGTACATAATTTATATAAGGAGATATATCGTACTAAATTTTGTGTAATTTTTATGTTCTAAAATTTTGGACTTAAAAATCCTTACTACTTGAAAAAATTTCCAATCAAAAATTCCATACGCAGGTTTCCTAATATAGCTGTGATACATATACCACACAAATTTTGTTACATTTGGCAGAATATTATGGGGGGGGGGGGGAATGGGATTTAAATGTTAAATTACAATTGGCAAACAAAGCGTTATTACAGTGATAAATTGTTTGAATTCAGCGGAATAACTTCGTGACAAAAAAAAACAAAAAAAAACGAAACTCTATCCTTTCAATTTCAGTCATTAAAAAAATTCACCAAAATGAATAATATATCGTTTTTTATCTCCGGAGTGTCGCCTTAAATGAATTAAATTAGGGAAAATACATTTTAACATTGTCCCTGATTTAATCCTTATGTTTGATGTGTTTATATGCTACAATACTTGATGCCGTTTTTCATTACCGGCACCTACTTCCTTCTCGCATGCCTCACAATACAGTATTTTAGAATCTGTAGAAATAAATTCAGAAGAAAACTCGTCTTGGTATCCTTTAAGCCCCCTTCACCTGCACTACTTAATTTAGTTTTCGGCATGAATATTAAACAACAATGTATGCACACACTTAACACTTAGTCACATTCCACAACTCACACGTAACGCACACAGCACTGTTAAGACGACTGGGCTAAACAAAATATCTTTCAGCCGGTACCGAAGCTGCGCCACTACTAATGTGAAAGACTGATTTGCCACGTGAAGCCCTCATACTGTGATTATCAACAGTGTTCTCAACTTCCATAAAGAGGAAATCGCTGCTCAGCCATGGGAAAAATAGCTAAATCCCTATACCAACAACGATAAGTCCATTTTTTGTAGCTGAAAGTCTTCAAAAAGTAGCTAATTCCCTATACAAGCAGTATTGACTTTTCAATTTCTTGTAGCAAAACAATAACTCAAAATCGCTTGGTTGGCAAAACTGATTCCCAAGCGTGTGTGGGGAAACACCAGGATTGCATCAAAGACACATGACGTCTGCTTCGCTTATCAAGTATCGTTGGTGAGTCATGCTCCCCTGATTGCTGTGATGCTATGCATTGCTGTAGCATATTTCCCACTCCTTCAGAAGAATTGCTCATTTCTTATTTGAATGAGCACTCTTATCTATGAGTCATCATTGTCATCAATAACAATCCTGGCACTCACAGAACATATTAAACTTTGGTATAAAATGCCAGGACATGCATTTATTAGCACAATAAAAATTACAATATCCCTTTAATATGCCATTTTAGGGCATAACACGCAAACTATGATTCATCTATTAAAAACGACAACATATGCATTTTTATGCACGATAAAATAGGCCAAATTATGTTCAAATTTTAGCGATTTGCATTAATAATTTACCAGCATATTCATACGATGGTGGGAAAAATATACGCAAATGTATGAACTTCTGGTCCCTAGTGATGATCTTGGGAGCCATAGTATATGATCGTATCTGGATACTGAAAAAGAAATCTTGTGCCACTGTATGCTACCTCGCACAACCGGATGTCCAGGAGCCATTTCCCAGTACACAGCGCGGGTTTGACAGGAATGTTAACGCCATGCTTTAACGCTTCATTGACCTGTTCAGGCATTTGTTTTGTCACTCTTCAACCGTTTGTGGAAAGAAATTAATGTCACACGAGCTTCCGCTAAGTCGAATTGCTCGTGATTTGGAGATAATTTGCTGCAACTAAGTACAAATCTACCGCGGGATAACACACGTCTGTTTGAATCCCGTCAGCGCATGTATTCAGGCACGAGGTGGTCCTTCGAGGTGATCGTGTTCTGCGCCACAGATGGGCTGAACACTGTCATAATGTAATGATGTTGTAATCACTCCTTTCTTTGGTCCATACCAGGCCGGCCAACTTGTCTTTAACGTGATCTACCATTTCCCGGTAAGTCCATTCGCGAGCTGCAACATGTATTTAACCCCTTCTCAGGACTAGAAAAATTAAAAATCTACATGCAATGCCAAAATTGATTTATTCATGCATTTTAACTAATACAGAGCCTCCGTGGCTCAGACGGCAGCGCGTCGGCCTCTCACCGCTGGATACCGTGGTTCAAATCCCGGTCACTCCATGTGAGATTTGTGCTGGACAAAGCGGAGGCGGGACAGGTTTTTCTCCGGGTACTCCGGTTTTCCCTGTCATCTTTCATTCCAGCAACACTCTCCATTCTCATTTCATAGCATCTATCAGTCATTAATAAATCACTTTGGGAGTGGCGACCCCATCGTACTAATAGCCTATACCTGCTTCATTCATACCATCCCTGACCCGGTCAATGACTGGAAAACAGGTTGCAGGTTTTCATTTTTTCATTTAACTAATACAAAATACTGACAAAATATTTTAAGATGATAATCATATTTAAACCAAAAAAGTGTCACCGGGAGAGTTGGCCGTGCGGTTAGGGGCGCGCAGCTGTGAGCTCGCATCCGGGAGATAGTGGGTTCGAACCCCACTGTCGGCAGCCCTGAAGATGGTTTTCCGTGGTTTCCCATTTTCTCACCAGGGAAATGCCGGGGCTGTACCTTAATTAAGGCCACGGTCGCTTCCTTCCCATTCCTAGGTCTTTGCTATCCCATCGTCGCCATAAGACCTATCTGTGTCGGTGCGACGTAAAGCAATAGCAAAAAAAAAAAAGAAAAAAAAGAAAAATGTGTCATATAAGTGGGGAGAGTACGGTTTCATGTTATTCACTAAAATTCCAAAATCAGACGTATAATGTGACAGGGCCAATCTTAAGGAACTTTCCAAATAAAGATTCGTTAAGCTGGAGCGATGTTTTGTCTTCGTTAGCTTCAAGTATGAATATGCCGATCCACACTCAAATATGTTGATCCAATGTACTTCCTAATAATGTTATGTTCCTCTCAGGAAACATATTCCCAAAATTCTTTGTGTGATGACCAGGCCTTTAGTTTAGCGATTGTCTGAAACGAATGTCACGATCGACATATTGACCACTCTTAGTCTGTACCACCTAACTAGTACCATGACGTTTCAAATCAATCGTCCCTTCATGTCACGCAATTTGTATTTCAGTGAACGTAGAGATAAGTACAACTGAAAAAGTAATTTTGTTTTTCGAGACATTTATAACGTGTGGACAAATACAGTAGAGAAGGATTGTTATCTGCAAACAGCAAGCATTGGAATAACTTTTAGCTGCAGAGACACCACTCAATAAAATCTCAGCAGTCCGTTAGAAAATCCTTCCTGTTTTCTCTGAATGCCGATGAATACAATTGCTAGTGAACCAGTATACGGTGTGTAGAACTGCATTGCCTTGTAAGATGGTTATGTAATGAATAGCGATGAGTGATATCTGTGCATGGAATTTGAATAATGCATTAGATTAAGTACAATGCAGTTTTATCGCACAGGAGTGGTGTATGTTCTAAGTTTTATATATAAACGAGATGATTTTTTTTAAATTACAATTTTGCTTTACGTCGCACCGAAACAGATAGGTCTTGTGGCTACGATGGGCTAGGAGTGGGAATTAAGTGACTGTGGACTTAATTAAGGTTCAGCCCCAACATTTGCCTGGTATGAAAATATGAAACCACGGAAAACCATTTTTAGGGCTGTCGACAGTGGGATTTGAACCCACTCTCTCCTCAATGTAAGCCTTTAGTAAACAAGAAGAACGCAAACTTCTGAAAACTTAACATTTGCATGAGTACCCCATTTAAGGGGTTTTCTGAGTCAGTTTTATACCGACGATTTGGCCGTGTGGTTAGGGGCGCGCAGCTGACGACAATGGTGTTCGACCTCAACATTTGGAATGGAAGCGCTTTTCAGGCCAATCGTTGAGCGTGAATTAATTGTGAAAGCGAGTCAAACACGCTTATAACCTGAACTGTTTCAGTAGGTAATCTGATACGCATTAGTGTAGGTTACATATGATACTACCTTGTTTGAGAAATTCTAATGTAAACTTAATGATTTCACTCTCGGCTCAATGTTCATGAAGTGTTATTTCACCCACATTCGTTCGGAATCTAGGGATAAATCTTTCGACCATATTCCTTATTCTGAGTCTGAATGTCCGTGTCTGAATCATGTATCCTTTGGAGTCTCGTTCAGCCTGACAGAACGTCCAAAGTGTAACTGATCCAGACTCAGTGTAGGCCTAGTTGGATCCACTAAAGCAGCACTCCACCAGTTGGTTTGTAAACTAGAGGAAAGCCTAGAATATAGAGAAATTGCACTGGCGGCATTTCTAGATATAGAAGGAGCCTTCAGCAATACAACCTATGACTCTATGATCAAAGCATTGGAAAAGAGCAAGAAAACGTCGTCAAATTGATTAAATCCATGTTAGATGGAAGGAAGATAAAAGCAACCCTGTTTGAAGAAACGCTGACGGTTAGGGCCACCAGAGGCTGTGCTCAGGGAGGAGTTCTTTCGTCTCTGCTGTGGAACCTCGTGGTGAACAAAATCGTAGTAATGCTCAACGAACAAGGTTTCCGTACACAAGGATGCACAGATGACCTAGTGATTGTGGTACGAGGTAAGGTGATGAGTGTTATCCAGGACTTCATGAAAAGATCACTCAACCCTGTGAAGAACTGGTGTCGGGAAGAACAACTATCAGTCAACCCGAACAAGATAACTCTGGTCCATTTTACAAGAAGGAGAAAATTAGAGGGAAGGAGATAACTGAAGCTCTTTGGGCAAGATATACATACGGAAAAACATAACCCGGGCCAAGAACTTGCTGTATGCATGTAAAAGAGCCGTTGAGAAGACATGGGGCCTAAGACCATCATTGGTAATGTGGATGTACACAATGATCATTAGACCGTTGATGGCCTATGCTGAAATCATCTGGTGGCGGAAAGTAAGTCAAGGAAAAGTCGGCAGTAGATTGGGTAGCCTACAGAGAATGGCATGCATAGCCATAACTGGGGCTATGAGAACTACGCCGACAGAAGCCTTGAATACTTTACTAGACCTCCCATCACTATGAAATTTCATAAAAGGACAGGCTAGAATCAGTTCATCTAGATTAGCACAATCAGAGTGCTGGAATGCACGAAGACCCAATATAGGACTCCGTAAAATTAACAGAGTAATAACAGAGGAAGTTCTACACATGCCTTCTGATCATATGATACCAAAGGAAAACTTTGAAAAACCGTCTGAGACCCAGATAAAAAAGGAAGACTGGGATATCAACAAATGGAATACTGAAAAAAGATATAGTGATGGCTCAATGACTGTGGAAAGCACAGGAGGAGGGATCAACGGGGGAAGACCTGAGAGATTAATCCAGATGAGCCTGGGCAGACACACTACAGTCTTTTCACCTGAAATGATAGCTATCACATGTCTTAAAGAAAATATGAAAATGAACTATGGGAATAACAACATTTTCATTTTTACGGACTGCCAAGCGGCCATTAAGGCACTAGAGGCAGTCCGGGTAATATCCAGAATTGTTTGATATTGCCACTCACTTCAGCTGGAGCTCTCAAAGTACAACATTGTCAAAATAATATGGGCACCAGGGAATGGAGGTATAGAAGGAAATGAAAAGGCAGATAAACTGGCCAGGAAAGGGGCAGAAACACATTTTGTAGGCCCAGAACCTGTATGAGGGATTTCCTATGGACAAACCCGACACTACATTGGAAAATGGGTACAAAAGATACAAATGGAAAACTGAAAACATACTCCAGTATGCAGGCTTGCAAGGGAACTGTTAAAAAAAGGACCAAACATGAAGCATACTAAAGAACTGTTGAAACTCAGCAGAGAAAATATAAGATGGGTAGTAGGACTGTAGACAGGACACTGCCATCTGAGAAAACACTTACACAGAATTGGAGTAATAAGAGACAACATATGTAGGAAATGCAATGAAGCAGAGGAATCAGCTGAACACATACTTTTCGAATGTGAGGCGCTGGGTAGAATCAGACTCTCCACTCTAGGACTACCAGGTGAAGAGAGAGAAAAAAAATCCAAGAAGACCCAATAAGAACAACCTGCATCTTTGTGAAGGGAGCAGGTATATCTAGGTAGGAATGAAGGAAGAACATTGTAGCAAAAGATCTTAAAGGTCAACGCTAATTAGGAACTAATATTTAAAGGTCCCATAAAGAGAAGAAGAAGAAGAAGAAAGCCTAGTTGGCATTTTAAACTAGTCACCTCTCTTACTCTCTTACTACAACAGAGTAGTGTTACAAAAAATGTTGCAAAGTTTGGGGTGGGAAGACTTGGGAGAAAGGGGACGAGCTGCTCGACAAAATGGTATGTTCCGAGCTGTCAGTGGAGAGATGGCGTGGAATGACATCAGTAGACGAATAAGTCTGAGTGGCGTCTTTAAAAGTAGGGAAGATCACAATTTGATGATAAAGTTGGAATTCAAGAAGACAAATTGAGGCAAATATTCCTTTATAGGAAGGGGAGTTAGGGACTGGGATAACTTACCAAGGGAGATGTCCAATAAATTTCAAATTTCTTTGAAATCATTTAAGAAAAGGCTAGGAAAACAACAGATATGGAATCTGCTACCTGGGCGACTGCCCTAAATGCAGGTCGGTAGTGATTGATTGATTGATTGATTGATTGATTGATTGATTGATTGATTGATTGATTGATTGATTGATTGATTGATTGATTGATTGATTGATAGACAGATACTGAGGTTCGAGATGATACTTCTATCGCCAGATAGTGTATCTCTCTTGCTAATTTACCAGATCAAAGAACATTGATGTGTACATTTCAGATTGTTAGCGTATGCTATCGTTAGTCTGTACTTAATTCAATGCAGTCGATCTCAGTGGTGCAATCGCTTGGTCACTATACTTCTCTTGCCAAGATACCGAGTTCATCCTGGTTGAGGTCGGTGGCATTTGAGAGTGTTTAAATGCGACATCTGTGTCGTTTGGTTCCGGCAAAATTCTAACATTCCATCGTCTCATATATTAAATGCAATGGCAATTACGGACATGTTAAGAACGAAATGACTAGCTCATTCGTCTAAGGGTAGCACGCCTGCCTCTTACCCGGAGGCCCTGGGTTCGATTCCCACCGAGGTCAGGTATTTTTACTTGCATTTGAGTGCAGGTCCGAGATCCGCTCAGTCTACGTGATAACAATTGAGGAGCTGACGGGGTGGGCCCAGTCTAGAAAACCAAGAATAACGGCCGAGATGTTTCGCGTGTCACGTCATTATCTGCAGGCCTTTGGGCTGAGTAGCGGTCGCTTGGTAGGCCAAGGCCAATCAGGATTGTAGTGCTAATGGGTTTGTTTGTTTCGTTTTATGAAGAAGAAAATAGCTTTAATGTGCAATTTGGTACGAGCAGGTGAAGGAACGGATATTTCTACCTATGTGTTTTTCTACTTAATGTTTCTGTTCAGTATTCCTTTAACATCACAGCGTATGCACGCACTGTACGTAAGGCAGGACTCGAAACGGCACTGTACTTGACGCCCTGTTTCCTGATCTTGCAGAAGACAGATGAGCCTACCAAATCATTAACGCGTTGTAAGTTATTCGTTGCTTTATGATAATGTTAACACTGTTCCGCATGGTTCATTACTCAACCTTCACTTCCGTATTCCAGACAGAAGCTTTTGACTCCCAGTTTAGCCAAGGCCATCCACTAGCCGTGCGGCGCTCTCTGTAGCCTGATTGATTTGCTTCGTGACACACTGAGATGCCAGCCTCAGTGTAGTGCTGCCAAATTACCTCATTGTTCAGTAAATGACTTTAAAACGGAACCGCATCAAATACAGTTTAAAGTTTAGTTTTTTCAGCAGAATTTGCACTGTATATCCATATGATGTGTCTTTGGGAGTGGCGACCCCATTTAAATCATCATCATGATCATCATCATCTGTTTACCCTCCAGGTTCGGTTTTTCCCTCGGACTTAGCGAGGGATCCCACCTTTACCGCCTCAAGGGCAGTGTCCTGGAGCTTCAGACTCTTGGTCGGGGGATACAACTGGGGAGTATGACCAGTACCTCGCCCAGGCGGCCTCACCTGCTATGCTGAACAGGGGCCTTGTGGAGGGATGGGAAGATTGGAAGGGATAGGCAAGGAAGAGGGAAGGAAGCGGCCGTGGCCTTAAGTTAGGTACCATCCCGGCATTCGCCTGGAGGAGAAGTGGGAAACCACGGAAAACCACTTCCAGGATGGCTGAGGTGGGAATCGAACCCACCTCTACTCAGTTGACCTCCCGAGGCTGAGTGGACCCCGTTCCAGCCCTCGTACCACTTTTCAAATTTCGTGGCAGAGCCGGGAATCGAACCAGGGCCTCCGGGGGTGGCAGCTAATCACGCTAACCACTACACCACAGAGGCGGACCCCATTTTAATAATAGCCTATATATGATTCATTCATTACATCCCTGACCCGGTCACTGACTTGAAAACAGGTTGTAGGTTTTCATTCATCCATATGATGTGTATCTACGTGAATGTCTTTCTATAACCCAACTTTCATTTGTTTCAGTCTCTTCGGATTATTATTAATAATAATAATAATAATAATAAGAAGAAGAAGAAGACTGCGAATATTTTAATAGTGGTGGCAGTATTTTCTTCCCTAGAAGTTGATGGCCGATGACGCTGAATTTTCCTGTATAAAACCTTCAAAATATCACCGATCTTCTCTAGCAAACCGTACAGTATAATAGATACCGGCATTAAAAATCCCTCAAATCATAAGTGAAAATGAGCTTAGACAGAGGTCTAGGCGGTGGTGCCAAAAAAGTTATTTTCAGTGTAGTTTCCTCCCATACTTTTACTCACACGTATACAAGACATGATTTGATATTCGTAGCTTCCAAAATAAGAAAAAGTATTGAGACCAAAATCAACCGTTACTAGTATGAATTATGCAACTGATGCAATGCTAGGTAAAAGGTGGAAGAAAACTCAAAATAAACCCATGGATCAACAAACCTTATCCTAATAAATGATGCTTGTTTTCCTTGGGCAATAACTCACCACCAGTATTATCAGTTTACTAGAGCATGTAATCAGGAAATACAGTGCGAGCCTGTGTCGAGTTGTCGGTTGTCTCCTGTGCCGCCTGACACATACAGCTCTCCCAACGATGGTATGGTCTTAGCTAGTCTGCGATAAACTTCTGTACAATGTACAGCGTGATTACTTCTTCTACAGCAGTCATTGATCGGCTTACTGTGTTTCATGGCTCCTAAATCAAGTGCTAAACAGCGTACTTTCGTGTGCTGTATATTTGAAACGACAAATCCACTGAGAGAATGAGAAGAAAATTCCGCGAACAATTTCATGGCTCGCGAGTGCTAAAGCATTACGGAATTAAGAAAATTGTGATCAAATTCAAAACTGTGAATTCAGTGCTAAATAAAAAAAGATTTAAACAACCGACTATCGGCATCGTCAGGAGCAATTGCCAATCGGTACTACAATAAATTGTTCGTCTATAATTATTTGAAGGTAGTCCGACTTCTTGGCTGAATGGTCATCGTTGAGGCCTTCGGTTTAGAGGGGCCCGAGTTCGTTT
This sequence comes from Anabrus simplex, assembly GCF_040414725.1. NCBI lineage: Eukaryota > Metazoa > Arthropoda > Insecta > Orthoptera > Tettigoniidae > Anabrus > Anabrus simplex. The sequence goes on from NC_090266.1 coordinate 932,091,804, forward strand.
CCCGGCTGGGTCGGGGATTTTAATCGCGACCCCACTGTCGGCAGCCCTGAACATGGTTTCCCGTAGTATCCCATTTTCACACCAGACAAATGCTGGGGCTGTACCTTAATTAAGGCCACGATTGTTTCCTTTCACTCCTAACCCTTTCCTATCCCATCGTCACCGTAAGACCTATGTATGTCGGTGCGACCTAAAGCAAATTGTAAATTTGGTAAATCCACTGGAGTGTTTAATTTATTAGCGAACACCATTATACTGATAGGAAAAAATGTATTATTTAACTAATGTCTTCATTATAACATTATATTCACAATGCTTTCTCTTTACAAACATAAGTTGTGAAAGGTAAAATAATTTATTTTCTCAATGGATGGTCCAAAACTCGTCTTATCGAAAATAGATTAAATTTATTGACATTCTACTAATCATATTTATAATTCCTCAATATGACGACACTCTGATCTTAGACTTGATTGCATGGCAATACAATTAAATAATCACTTATGGTGGATAAGGCGAGTTTTGGAACGGATCGCGTCATATGCAATAGCGAATACATCTCTCCGCGCAGGTTGGGGTTAGAAAGGGAATCCAGCCGTGAAGGCGGACCAAGTCCATATGAATTGGAGACCCTAATAAAATGGAATAAAGGCTAGGAAAAGGAATAAGCATCATCGAGGTAAGTTAGTACTTCGGTATCGATATTTTAAATGATCGGAAGAACGGATTGGTTTGGAACATAAAGTTAGCGTTAAACCTCGACAATCACTGAGGAATTATTGGAATGACTTGTAAGTGCATTTTTTCCCGGTAGAATGCGCTAGCTTCAATTCCTGTCTCCCAGCGGGTAGGAATATGCGGGGACTTAGCCTAAACAATTCGTTATGAGTCAATAGACATGAGAACTTACGATGCGATGATCCTGCAATGCTGAATTTACGATAACATGGTAAGGTATCCGGCGATTACATTTAATTACTCGTGCAGGTCTCTTGCGAGGACGTTAAGTCTGCGTTGGACGAGCTGTCTTGCTCGGTAGCTATTCGATGATATCTACTGTCCTGTTATTTTCTGCCTTAAGTTGAAAGTTCACTCTAAGTAGCGACAATTCCGTTTACCTACAATACCAACAAATATTTTGTATTAGTTGAAAATTTCCATATTTGGTAATATAGTAAGTGAGATTGAATCAATGTACAGCAAAGCTAATGCAGTGAGCTCGTGAGAAGGAAGTCAGCTCCCGGGCGAAACTATCTTTACATCTGTCTGTTTTCAGACCAACTTTGCTTTACGGGAGCAAACGCTGGGTGGGTTCAGGATATCTTATTCATAAGTTAGAAGTAACAGACATGAAAGTAGCGAGAATGATTGCTGGTACAAACAGGTGGGAACAATGGCAGGAGGGTATTCGGAATGAGGAGATAAAACTAAGTTTGGAATGAACTCGTTGGATTAAGCTGTGCGCATAAATCGGCTTCGGTGGTGGGGTCATGTGAGGTGAATGGAGGAGAATAGGTTACCAGGAGAATAATGGACTCTGTTATAGAGGGTAAGGGAATTAGAGGGAGATCAAGACGACGATGGCTAGACTCAGTTTCTAACGATTTAAAGATAAGCCGTGTAAAACTAAATGAGACCACAGCACTAGTTGCAAATTGAGGATTGTGATGCGTTTAGTAAATTCACAGAGGCTTGCAGACTGAACGCTGCAAGGCACAACGGTCTAAAATGATGTATGTATGTATGTGTGTATGGATCTACACTGACTGAGCAAATGTCATGGGATAGCGGAACACTGATGCACAGGTGTGTTGTCTGCGCACCACACGCCTCCTGTGCCAGCGGCAGTTGTATAGGGGACCTTGTGAGCAGTGGCTGTGCATGTGACAGGTGTAACATGGAACGTCGTCATGAGCTGACACCGTTCGAACGGGGTATGGTGGTCGGTGCCCGACGGATGGGAAGTGCGATTTCGGAAGTGGTGCGGGAATTCGGCTTCACACGATCAACCGTGTTCATGGTGTATCGTGAATGGTTGAATGCGGGTGTCACCGTCCACAACAGACGAACGACCGGCCGTCCAGCCACCCTCGATGATCGTGACCGGCGACATCTGAGACGGATTGTCAATAATGACAGACGGGCAACCGTGCAACAAATCACGGCTCGATTCAACACAGGCCGTGCTAGACACGTCTCCCAGTGGACAATCCGTAGGAACATGGGTTCTATGGGGTATGGGAGCCGGCGCCGCACACGGGTGCCACTGTTAACCCAACGTCATCGGGCACAACGGTTCGACTCGTTGGCTGAACAGTCAGCGTACTGGCCTTCGGTTCAGAGGGTCCCGGGTTCGATTCCTGGCCAGGTCGGGGATTTTAGCCTTAAGTGGTTAATTCCAATGGGACGGGGGCTGGGTGTATGTGTTGTCTTCATCATCATTTCATCCTCATCACGACGCGCAGGTCGCCTAAGGGAGTCAAATAGAAAGACCTGCGCCTGGCGAGCCGAACTCGTCCTGGGATATCCCGGCACTAAAAGCCATACGACATTTCATTTCTTCGGGCACAACGACGCGCATTTGTCGCCACTCACCAGGGATGGACACTGGAACAATGGCGTAACGTGATATGGTCGGACGAATCACGATTTCAACTGCATCATGCCGATGGGTGGCACCGTGTATGGCGCAGACCACATGAAGCGATGGATCCCGCCTGCCTCGAAGGTGTGGTCCAGGGCGCTGGTGTCTCTGTTATGGTCTGGGGTGCATTTTCCTGGTATGGAATGGGCCCCCTAGTTGTTCTGGAAGAGACTTTGAATGGTACGCGGTATGTTGAGCTGCTCGGAGACCATCTCCACCCATTTTTGGCCTTCCAGCGCCCAGACGGTTCTGCGGTGTTTCAAGATGATAACGCGCCGCCACATCGCTCCCACGTCGCCCGGGAATGGTTCCAGGAACATGCAGCGGAGGTCCAACGACTGCCATGGCCACCCAGGAGCCCCGATATGAATCCTATCGAGTATATCTGGGATGTCCTGGAACGCAGGCTCCGTGCCATGGATCCTGCACCCACGAACAGACCAGCATTGGTGGCTGCTCTGCAAACGATTTGGTGTCAGCTGCATCCAGAGGACCACCAGGGACTTGTCGACTCACTTCCACGGCGTCTCACTGCAGTTCGCAGGGCCAGAGGAGGCCCCACACGCTATTAGGTGACTATCCCATGACATTTGCTAAGTCAGTATATGTGTATGTATGTATGTATGCATGTATGTATGTATGTATGTAAGACATTCACGATGTAATCAGTAAAAGTGGAAACATTAGTTTAAGGTTTGTTATTACTCGAGTTAAGCCTCCGTGGCTCAGACGGGAGCGCGTCGGCCTCTCACCGCTGGATACCGTGGTCCAAACCCCGGTCACTCCATGTGAGATTTGTGCTGGACAAAGCGGAGGCGGGACAGGTTTTTCTCCGGGTACTCCGGTTTTCCTTGTCATCTTTCATTCCAGCAACACTCTTTATTCTCATTTCATGCCATTTATCAGTCATTAATAATCGCCTTGGGAGTGGCGACCCCATTGTAATAATAGCCTATAACTAGTTCATTCATTCCATCCCTGACCCGGTCAAGGACTGGAAAACAGGTTGTAGGTTTTCATTTTCATTTTCATTACTCGAGTTCGGATGTTTAGGACCTATAATATGGAAGCAAGGGTGTTCTTGAAAGTAGCTAAATACGACCCGAAAATGGAAAATATGACTAAACATATGTAGGCCCTACTTTGTGTACGAATGATTTTTGCCACTAGTTCTATTATATTAAAGATACAATCTTACTGCACTACTTCAATTAACTTCCTTAGTAGTTCTTTTAACTTAATTCCACGAGTCTACCATAAATTAATTATCAATAATTAAACTGTGATCACTACCGAAGTTATTTATAATTAAAATTGCTTTCTTACACAATGGTGACAGATAACACATCGCTTCTCCAGCAAACCACCGAAAATCGTATTAGTTATCGGAACTAAGAATGTACTGTAACGACAGTTGCCGTGGGCACAAAACATTGAACTGAAACAGAATACAAAAAACATACCTCTTCTTCCCTATTCGTCTCAGCATTGTAACGTTGAAAACATTTCGTAGCAAACAAAGTAGGAAGCCCCATACTACGAGAAAAAAAAGTTAAGCAATTTTCTCAATTGTGCCGAAAGTTGAAGGGCTAAAGTGGCCGGAAAGGTTTCAAATTGTGAGTTTTTCTATCAAAATAAAAATCAAATTTCAAAAATCACTTCCGGCCTAAATGCAGTTCCGGAAAACCCGCCTAAAATCGCTCGTTTTTTTACTCGTTTCCTTTTTTATTCAAATTCTAGCTAAATTAACTTATTTACATCTGTTTTTCTGTATTGTGTTCCTTGGTTCAATACCCTCAGGAGTTTCTTGATTCCACGCCGACTGTAGTTATAAAGGCTTAAGTGAAACTTTGCATTGACTCACATTAGTGTTCGTAGTGGTAGAAAAAGGCAAACTGCTAATCTAATCGACCGGATAACGATGATCAAGAATAGGATTGTAATTTTTAGGTATAAATAATATATTCTCATACTTTATTATATTTTATTTACCTAAAGCCGGGCTGAGTGGCTCAGACGGTTGAGGCGCTGGTCTTCTGACCCCAACACGGCAGGTTCGATCCTGGCTCAGTCCGGTGGTATTTGAAGGTGCTCAAATACGTCAGCCTCGTGTCGGTAGATTTACTGGCACGTAAAAGAACGCCCGTGGGACTAAATTCCGGCACCTCGGCGTCTCCGAAGACTTTAAAACAGTAGTTAGTGGGACGTAAAGCAAATATTATTATTATTATTATTATTATTATTATTATTATTATTATTATTATTATTATTATTATTTACCTAAAATTCGTAGCTCATATCCCTAGGATGTTTTCAACACTGAGTTGCTTGCCTGAAGGGCTAAAACTGTGGATTTTTGTGTCTAGCGGTGTCGTTATGCTGCTGGACATTAACACGCTTTATTTAAATTCGCACATTTCACAGAAGAGGATTTTTCCTTCGAGAGAAGAGCATTCCTTGAGCGAGCAAAGTGGCCGCGCGTGTTAGCGTGCTACGACAATGGAGCCAAGCTCTGCATTCGCTATCACGGCGCTGACCATTTTTAAAAAGACTGTGGATAAACGTGAGATAAACCACACTCAGCGCAGGTACTAAAAGTCACTGTGGCTCAGAACGACTCATTTTTGTCCCCCTCATCGTCTCCTCTGCCTGTTGCTATTTCTTCACTGATGCAGTATTTTTTTCATCCATCTCCTGGCAAGGCTAGAGTAAAATGTAGCTTCCACTGAAGTCTCACTTTCCTTTACGGCTTCGACAGTGCGGAAGGTGCTGAAGTATGAATGGTTCTGATCCCGAGTAATCACATTCGGAGCACGACTAATGCGTGCAAGTGTCATAGAAGTTGTTCCTAGGGTTAGTCGTGCTGCAAGTGCACTTTCTGGCGCAGTGAGAAAAGCAGTGGCAAACTACCTCACTCCTGATATTGTTTAGCACGCCTCATTTTGGTTCCATTATCGTTTTATACCAGGAACCTATAACCGCATTTGCCGGCTCCATGGCTAAATGGTTAGCGCGCTGGCCTTTGGCCCAGGAGATACGGGATTCGATTCCCGGTCGTGTCGGGGATTTTAACCTTAATTGGTTAATTCGTCTGCTTCGGGAGCTGGGTGTTTTTGATGTCTTCAGCATTAGAAATTATCTTAGGTATGGCCCCGTCCTCACAGTCATGCAGGTCACCTACTAGAAAAAGACCTGCACCAGGCCTCTCCGGAGGCTATACGCTATTATTATTATTATTATTATTATTATTATTATTATTATTATTATTATTATTATTATTATTATTATTATTATTATTATTATTATTATTCGAAGAGCCTCCGTGGCTCAGGCAGCAGCGCACCAGCCTCTCACCGCTGGGTTTCGTGGTTCAAATACCGGTCACTCCATGTGAGATTTGTTCTGGACAAAGCGGAGGCGGGACAGGTTTTTCTCCGGGTACTCCGTTTTTTTTCTGTCATGTTTCATTCCAGCAACACTCTCCACTATCATTTCATTCCATCTGTCATTCATTAATCATTGTCCCAGAGGAATGCGACAGGCTTCGGCAGCCGGCACAATTCCCATCCTCGCCACTAAATGGGGGTTTCATTCATTCCTGACCCGGTCGAATGGCTGGAAACAGGCTGTGAATGTTCATTTTTTCATTATATCCGTATTACTTTCATTGAGGCATTTGAAGGTCCAACCAGCCCACGGAATGATAACCTAACGAGCAGAATCCTCTCATGATGCCTGTCTTAGCAAGCGTATTGCGATAGATTTCTCGAAGCAAGAGAAATGTGAACAAGCCTTCGTGTAATGAGGGACCAACAAGAGTTTCTGCTACTTGGCTGAAAAATTTCGTTTCACTTCACCGAACGCTCCAAGCTGGTAACCTGTTTGGCATATGGAGTATAAATGTGGCAAATGCAAGCATTGTTTTAACCACTTGCAGATACGGGGATATATATTGATTTGGTTACGCGTTTTAAAAGTTGAAGGAAGGAACATGCCTGCTATTTCACCTTGGATCGACTTCGCTCTCTTCTAGCCGAGTGTTGGCGCCAAAGCTGACATCAGACTGTGAGTCTTGTAAACACTTCCATGAAACTACGCATTATTTTATTAGCATTCTAACGTCCACACATACATTACCCATTAAAAACTTGCCTTTGCTGTAATGCTATGGAAAATATTATACGTTTACTTGGCGGCATTCTTCTTCCAAAAGGAGATCGCTAAACCTTGACTGAGTCATCTACAAATCATTTCTATTGCCTACACCTTGAAAGACGGTACATGTGCACTAAAAGATTAAAACAATTGTAGCGTATTCTCGATAAGGTGAAAGCAATACTGTGCAAGGTGTTTGTATGAGTAGGCTGTAAATATTATCAGGTGATGGAAGGAGTCAAAAGAAAAAACCTTTTAAATAACATATACCGAGAGAGAAAATAGAAGAAGCGATAACTGTTCCGACATAATTTGTAGATTTAGTTATAGATTAAGGAAAAAATACGCGGTAGTATTAAGACTTTACGACAGCAGTTGTCTTCGGAAGGAATTGTTACACTGTTCTGCATCTGAATACTTTACCCGATGTTTTTGTTTTGAATATTGTTTTGTAGTAATTTTTGGGATTGATTATATATTATTTCGTGATCACGTCACATTTTCCCGATAAAAACCATATCAATTTTAGGCTTTTATGCACCGTGTTTATTATACACTACCATGCCGAAAGTCATGAGATTGGGGTCTAGTATCTTGTAGGCCGTCATCTTGCTCGGCCAAGTGCAGCAGCTGGACCGATTCCACAAGTGGAAGAAACACATGTGGAGAGATTCTGGCCCATGCTGTTTGGATAGCTCACAGTTTCCTGCTATTTGCAGGTGCAGAATCTTCATCTCCACGTCTCATAAATGCTCGACAGAGTTCATCTCAGGGGAACGAGGTGGTTACAGCAGTTATTGAAACTATCCAGAAAGCTCCTCGAACCAATTCTGGACAAATTGGGCCCTGATGACACGGTACATTATCCTGCTGGAAAGTCTAACCGTTGTTGTGGCACGTGAATTGCATGAAGGGCTGCAAGTGGTCACCAAGCAGTTTAACGTAGCAGTCACTGGTAATGGAGCTGTTCAGGTGGATCAGCTGATTTAGCCCACGCCATGTAAACACATCCCACACCATTATGGAACTACCATCAGCCTGCTTGGTGCATTGTTGGCAAGTGGGCTCCATGGCTTCATGGGGCTTACACCATATCCGAACCATACTATCAGCTCGAAACAACCGGTATAGCGACTCATCGGCCCAGGCTACATGTCAGGGTCCAATTAGCAATATCACGCGCCCAGGTGAAACTCTGCTTCCGGTGCCGTGGTGTTAAAAAGTGCACTCTGGTAGATGTTCTGCTCCATATCCCATTGATGTTAGAGAACGCTCCAATGACCTGCTTGATATGCGTCTGGTACCTCCTACATTGATTGTGAATGTGCTTTGAGTCAGTGTGGTTTGTCTGGTTCCACAAGGTCAATTCTATCCAGACGCCGCTAATCGCCACCATTAAGCATGCGTTGTTGGCCACTACGCTGTTCGCTGTGGGTGGTAATTCCTTCCATGACGTATTCCCAATTCACGCGTGACACCGACGATCGAGGAATGTGAAATGCCCGCACAACATCGACAAACCGAGCTCGATAGCTGCAGTCGCTTAAGTGCGGCCAGTATCCAGTATTCGAGAGATAGTAGGTTCGAACCCCACTGTCGGCAGCCCTGAAAATGGTTTTCCGCGGTTTCCCATTTTCACACCAGGCAAATGCTGGGGCTGTACCTTAATTAAGGCCACGGCCGCTTCCTTCCCACTCCTAGCCCTTTCCTGTCCCATCGTCGCCATAAGACCTAACTGTGTCGGTGCGACGTAAAGCAACTAGCAACTTCGACAATGGAATGTCCGATCCATCTGGCCCCCACTATCACGCCCCATTCGAAAGACGATAATTCACGTCGCCTTGCTACGACCAGCAGAGACGGTGTTTACACTCAGTCCTGAGATGTCAGATTACATGATACAGGTCTGGGCACTTCCAAGACGGCACGGTACGGTGGCGCAACCGACCATTACTTTTAGATACTGCTATCCTATTACTTTTGGTGTGTCAGCGTACATCAAATGTTGAAATTCATACTCTTGCTTTCAAAATGGTTACAAACTATCGGTAATTTAAAAGAAGCAAGTCACTGATGAACTCCTCTTCTGTGTACAGAAACAAAACACCGCCTCATTTCGAATTCCTGAAAAGCGTTCAGATATTTATTAGAGGAAGACAATAATGATGATGATGATGATGATGATGCTTGTTGTTTAAAGGGGCCTTAACATCTGAGGTCATCGGCTCCAGAGGAAAACGTGACTTGATACAAATAAATGGATTGCATTTCTTATTTTTATGGAAAAAAACGTTTATTAGCCTTTATTCATTATTAGACATGTAAATCCATGCAGAGTAAGCCTAGTTCTTTTAAGAAACTATCACAATGTACAGTGAATGTCTTAAAATACCGGGAGTGTATCATGAAGAAGCTGTCCGGTGCTAATTCCTGATGGTTGCAGTAGTTTTGCACCTGTCTCCTGGTACAGGCCAGAGCAAAATATAGGTTCCATTGAAGTCCTACTCACTTACGTTGAGTGGCCAAAAGACATGGAAAGATACTTAATGTGACGTTAATAACGAGTTGCTTCTCCGCGAGCCCTCAAAACCGCAGCAATACGGCGAGGCATCAACTCTACAAGGTGTTGGAATCAATCTGGAGGGATCTGGATCCACGCATCTTCCACTGCTACCCACAATTGGTCTTATGAAGCTGGTGCGGGATTATGGAGTGCATACCAGCATCGACAGCATCCCACAAATGCTGGACAGGATTAATATCGGGTATTCCGAATGGCCAATCCATGGTCGTAACTTCACTGGAGTGCTCCTCCAACCACCTGCGTGCCACAACAGAGCGGTGACATGGCACATTGTTCTGTTGAAACATGGCGTCGCCATCGGGGTACTCTAGGACTAGAAAGGGATGCAGATGGTCTGAACGAATGTTCACGTAACGTGCACCTTTCAGCGCTCCCTGCAGCCGGACAGTGGGGTCTGATTGCGACTATGGAAACGCCGCCCAGACCAGAACTAAGCCACCTCCTGCCTGGACACAAACTTGTTGTCACGCACGATCCATAGCATCATGGGGCATACGCCACACTCTCACGCGCCCATAAGCTCTATACAACTGGAACTGGGATTCATGGAACCATACCACACGCAGCCACTGTTCCATGGTCAATTGCCGATGTTCGCGGACCCTTGCACGTCGTTGAGCTTCTTGTCGAGGTGTAAGCAAAGGGACACGAGTTGGTCGTCGGCTGGTGAAACCTATGCGATGCAGTTGCCTCCTTACAGTCCTTGTAGAAATGGCTTCCTGACTCCCAGCATTCAGCTGGACGGTGATCTAACAGTAGCCCATCGAGGGCCCATTATGTTTCTGCGGAAGTGACGTGATGTTCGTTCGTTAAACACATGTGGTCTTCCGGTGCGGCGGTTTACGCGGGTGGTTACATAATCTTTGCGTTATTGAAAATCCACCTTCGACACTGTTGACCTCAGAAACCCGAATTCGGGTGTAATCGCCGCAATGTTCTGACCTATGCGTCGTGCGCCGACGATCATCCCACGTTCAAAGTCGGTTAACTCGTGACGTGTTCACGTCTTCACGACAGTGGTGTCTGTAACAGACTGCTGAGCTACACCGCAGCTAGCCGCAACGCTCAGGGGTCATACATGGCACATTTTCGAATGGGACACGCCTTTCCGCGACTTTTGGCCAGTCAGTGTATGGCTGTGATAGTATCGAAGGTCCTAATGTATGGGTGGGACTGTGTAATGACATTCAGAGCACGACTAGTGCATCTAGATGTCATGAAAGATGCTACTTATAGGGCAAGCCATGCTGCAATAGCACTTTCTGGCGCAATGATGAAGACAATGACTAACTACCTAACTCATCATACATTGCACGTCTTATCATGGCGCAGCCATTAGTTTCTGCGGGTTCTCTACAACCACACAAGCTTTGGTGTACTATTTGAAGTTTCGGTCATCTTCCGGGAAGAAGACTTAGCAGCCATCTTGAGGAACTGAAATATCTATATTTAAACAGTGTAAGGATTTTCCACCAAAACTATATCGAGTTCGGTTACAGCACGTAGTATTTAGACATGCAACTCCAATATTGTCAATGAAACCTATCAATTATAACCATTCAAAATATGGACTAAGCTTGAATCAGCTCTTTCAAAATGGCACTGACATGTGAATGGCCTAGTAGATCTATTTTCCGAGTTAATCTTTGCGTTTCAATGCCTCGAATGAGACTTCATTTTACAAAGAGCTGCTGAGTATGCAGTAAAATAATTCGTCGAATTTAGCCATAGTTTCAGGAAAAATGTACTATAGTTGTGGAGACCTCATGGTAGCAGCTCTCCTCAAAATATATATATTTAAATCTACAGACGATTCACAATGCTAAATGAATTTCTTTAAATATTTTGATTTTTTCTTGAACGTTATCAGCGTCTCCTTAAGTACAATTGAAATGAATTTCTTGCGTTCCGGAAAAACATATTAATTTTTCAAATTTCCTACCAGTTTTATATGAATTCAGTCCGTCTTTCCAGTAATTTAATTTTTTTTCCACGACGAGATGGGATCATTCCTTTACCAATAATAATAATAATAATAATAATAATAATAATAATAATAATAATAATAATAATAATAATAATAATAGTTATTAGTTTTACGTCCCTCTAACTATTTTTAACGGTTTCCGAGGCGCCGAGGTGACGGAAGTTTCTCCCATGAACATGTTTACGTGCCGGTAAATCTAACAACATGACACTGGCGAATTTGAGCACCTTCAAATATTACCGGACTGAGCCAGAATCGAACCTGCCAACTTGATCTCAGACGGCGAGCCCTTCTACCATCTGACCCACTAAGCCCAACCTTACAAGTCAAACAAAAATTGTGCAGAGACGTAAGACATCCAGGTAATTTCGTGTAAGTTACTGCGGGTAACCAAAGACACTTGGATAAAATATTCATTCGAATGGTTTGCTGGACTGAGACAGCAAAACAAATAAACATGGCTCCGTGTGTAGAAGTACATTGCAGTAAAGAATACCTCTGAAATGCACCAGAGAGAGAGAGAGAGAGAGAGAGAGAGAGAGAGAGAGGAGGGGGATAATCTTCTTCGGAGAAATATTCTGCTTCGTTGTTATACGTGGTACCTGTACAGTCCGACCTCACCATCGTTTTCTTCCTCCCCTCCTTCATCTCCAGTCAACATTCACTTCAAAAACGCTTCTCTCCCGTCCCGTTTTAGGAGTAGATTGCCGATGTTGAATCGTCCTTGATGTTTTCTTCTCATTGGTTCCGCGGGACACAAACAATATGACCAGTGCTGTAGTTCAACGTTGTTTAACATTACCGTATATCAAAAGAGGTTCCTGGTGGACTCGAACTGCACTTCTTTTGTAGCGTTTCTTCTCTGGCATGCAGCCTCATCGGTAGACCTTCCAGATCACAGTCAGTATTGCGCGTAAGGCAAGGCATTAAGTGCTGACGCTGGTGGCCCAGGATTTTTGGGAACGAAAGTCTAGCAGTTCTATCTCTTTTCTTAGTGCACATATCGTTCGTTAATGCTCTTTCGCATTTTGAAGTAGAGACTGGAACAGTTTACACTAAACTACGAAGTGCCGGTGATATCACGCTGGTGAGAGTATATTCCTTTAAGATCTGAATATGCTTTCGCTTGTCATCTAGATGGAAATGCTCAAACAGCTTGTTGATGCTTGCATCATCACACATTATCTCTACGAAATTTTAAAATGAACGAACCACAGTAGCAGAATCATTCTGCTCACAAATGATTTGTGAGTTAAGAAGCCAATTCGAGGGCAAGCCTTGACATTTTGAAATTAACTAATTGCATCAGAGCAACTTATGAGGAGATTGTTCATACTTGCCACCGGGCTGAATGGCTCAGACGGTTGAGGCGCTGGCCTTCTGACCCCAACTTGGCAGGTTCGATCCTGGTTCAGTCCGGTGGTATTTGAAAGTGCTCAAATACGTCAACCTGGTGTCGGTAGATTTCCTGCCACGTAAAAGAACTCATGTGGGACTAAATTCCGGCACCTCGGCGTCTCCGAAAACCGTGAAAGTATTTAGTGGGACGTAAAGCAAATAGCATTATTATTATTATTATTATTATTATTATTATTATTATTATTATTATTATTATTATTATTATTATTTAATACTTGCCAAGAACAGCGAACAACAGGCAAGTGTTTCAACAAAGAGAATGACTTAAAATAATGAGCTGTTATAATAACTCTAGGCTAATTATAAAGGTTTCAAACCGCTTAAATATATCTTCAATTTTTAATAAAGAGGAAAGGAGTAGGTATTTTTAACTCTGTAATATTTTCCGGTACACTAACTACATCATTTTTTATTTATGCTGGTACGGCATATTCCCCCTTAACGGCCCAGCAGCTTTGAACATGACGAGAAGTATTCTGAGAATTGTCAGGATCTCTGCTAACTCTTGGGCCGTTAATTTGTACCTTATGGAACCGTCTTCCAGAGTTATCACAATCTTCTAAAATGAAATTTACCAACAGGTGGTTCTCTCTCTCTCCAATTAGCTTCCTTTGTGGGTCACTGTTAGAGTGTCAGTTTCCGGATCCCATGATCACGGGTTCAAACCTGCGAAAGGGAGTTGGCTTTTCGAAGGACTGAAAAAAAGTCAATTCGTCACGCAATGTCGTACGATGTTGGCATGTAAAAGACCTCTGGTGACACATTTGGTGTTTGTACGATAACGTAATTAAAAGAGCTCCGGCTTCTCTCCCATTGGTAGAATAGAATGAAACGTCTAAATTGACACGCAGGTAGTCTGAGTGGCTTCAAATAAATAAATAAATAAATAAATAAATAAATAAATAAATAAATAAATAAATAAATATGTGCAGCACGGTAGCTGAGGCCATACGATTATTATTATTATTATTATTATTATTATTATTATTATTATTATTATTATTATTATTATTATTATTATTATTATTATTGGATATACAGTGATTTTGCACTCCCCTCCTTCTAAATGAAACAGTAAGGGCCATAAATGCGTTTGCTTATACATATTCGAATCTCGGTAGGATTTTTTTGGTAGTAATCTGCTTTACGTCGCACCGACACAGATAGTTATTTTTGCGACGGTGGGTTAAGGAAGGCACAGGAGTGGGAAGGAAGCGGCCATGGCCCCAGAATTTGCCTGATGTGAAAAGGGGAAACCACGGAAAACCATCTTCACGGCTGTCGACAGTGGGGTCCGAACTCGCTATCTCACGGATGCAAGCTCACAACTGCGCGCCCGTAACCGCATGGCCAACTCGCCCGGTTCGGTAGGAAAGCGAAGCTTTCTGTGACCATGATCGAAGTTAACTGAGAAATTTAGGCAAGTGTCACCTTAGAATGGGGGCTGTGTATCTGTTACCTTGTATTCGGGAGATGGTACGTTCGAACCCAATTATCGGCAGCCCTAAAGATGGTTTCCACGATTTCCACCATTTTCACACCAAGCAAATTCTGAGGCTGTGCCTTTCCACTTCCTTCCCAGTCCCAGCACTTTCCTATTCCATCGTTGCCGAAAACTTATCCCAATATCGCATTAAACCACTTGTTGTATGTACTGTATGTACCAGCCCGGAGGCTGGTTTGGACCCTCACAGCTCCACTATCAGCCGTCATAGGTGCCCAGGCGTCACCGAAGAGGCGTACTAGGGAAATGAGGAAAGAGGTAGTTTCACGTTGCTTTCCTCACTGAGCCAGAAATTGCTATTACATCTCTTTGTGCCAAGCCCACTGAAATGCCCGCATCAACCGATCCTACGAGCAACATTTTCACACCATGCAGAACAGGGATTGGCTGCATACGGAATGGCATTACTAGCATCACTCATACCTCGGTCAATTTCATGTTGAACAAAAGAAAAAAGAGGATATTCCCATCACTGGGAAGGTTTCAAAATACTGCAGCTGTATATGGGAAACACACATGCAAATACGCTCAGAAATTTGTTGGATTTTAATACTCTTTCTTATAAATATTGCAGCTGCTTCAGTATGAGATTGTAATGATTTCGGTTCAAGGATTTGGACAGCTATCCTGAAGTTGAAACAGTATATTATTTTAACATTGCTTTGTCTCAGTGTGAAAATCACATTCAGAATATTCAACTTCGCAACTATGCAAATTCCTAGCCATGTACGGGTGAGTAAACGAATTCTTCAGTACTAATTTTTCATTTGTATGTCTGACATTCGGTGACGCGGCTATGCGTCAGAATATTACAGATAGGGTATGGCGATTGCCATTGTCTGCTGGCCTTATGGAGCAGCTATTTAAAACGGAAACGATAAGATGGTGACCAAATTTGGAGGACCTTTGTTCATTGTTTTGTTAAGTTGCATTACACAGGCCCTGCTTACCTTCACCAATGTCGTCTTTATGCGATCATGACAGAAGAATGCGTTTCTTTCTTGCCTGTGTAATAGGCAACAAATACAGAATGCTATCTACTAATTCCATAATAAATAAATAAATAAATAAATAAATAAATAAATAAATAAATAAATAAATAAATACATTATCATTATAGACTGTTATGCCTTTCAGCGTTCAGTCTGCAAGCCTCTGAGAATTTACTAAACGTCGCCACAATCCTTGATTTGCAACTAGTGTAGTGGCCTTATTTAATTCTATACCTCTTATCTTTGAATCGTTAGAAACCGAGTCTAAAGATCGTCGTCTTGGTCTCCCTCTACTTCTCTTACCCTCCATGGCAGAGTCCATTATTCTCCTAGGTAACCTATCCTCTTCCATTCGCCTCACATGACCCCACCACCGAAGCCGGTTTATACGTACAGCTTCATCCATCGAGTTCATTCCTCATTCCTCTCCTCATTCCGAGTACCCTCCTGCCATTGTTCCCACCTGTTTGTACCAGCAATCATTCTTGCTACCTTCATTTCTGTTACTTCTAACTTACGAATAAGATAACCTGAGATAACCCAGCTTTTGCTCCCGTAAAGCAAAGTTGGTCTGAAAACAGACCGATGTAAAGATAGTTTCGTCTGGGAGCTGACTTCCTTCTTACAGAATACTGTTGATCGCAACTGCGATCTCACTGCATTAGCTTTACTACACCTTGATTCAATCTCACTTACTATATTACCATCCTGGGAGAACACACAACCTAAATACTTGAAATTATCGACCTGTTCTAGCTTTGTATCACCAATCTGACATTCAATTCTGTTGAATTTCTTACCTACTGACATCAATTTAGTCTTCGAAAGGCTAATTTTCACACCATACTCATTGCACCTATTTTCAAGTTCCAAGATATTAGACTGCAGGCTTTCGGCACAATCTGCCATTAAGACCAAGTCGTCAGCGTAGGCCAAACTGCTTACTACATTTCCACCTAAGTGAATCCCTCCCTGCCATTTTATGCCTTTCAACAGATGATCCATGTAAACTACAAACAGCAAAGGTGAAAGATTACAGCCTTGTCTAACTCCTGTAAGTACCCTGAACCAAGAACTCATTCTACCATCAATTCTCACTGAAGTCCAATTGTCAACATAAATGCCTTTGATTGATTTTAATAATCTGCCTTTAATTCCGTTGTCCCCCAGTATAGTGAACATCTTTTCCCTCGGTACCCTGCCATATGCTTTCTCTAGATCTACGAAACATAAACACAACTGCCTATTCCTCTCGTAGCATTTTTCAGTTACCTGGTGCATACTGAAAATCTGATCCTGACAGCCTCTCTGTGGTCTGAAACTACACTGGTTTTCATCCGACTTCCTCTCAACGACTGATCGCACCCTCCCTTCCAAGATGCCAGTGAATACTTTGCCTGGTATACTAATCAATGAGATACCTCGATAGTTGTTGCAATCCTTCCTGTTCCCTTGCTTATAAATAGGTGCAATTACTGCTTTTGTCCAATCTGAAGGTACCTTACCAACACTCCACGCTAATGTTACTACTCTATGAAGCTATTTCATCCCTGCCTTCCCCACTATACTTCACCATTCCAGGTCTAATTTTATCTATTCCTGCTGCCTTATGACAATGGAGTTTTTTTTACCATCCTTTCCAATTCCTCAAGCATAATTTCACCAATATCATTTTCCTCCTCCCCATGAGCTTGGCTGTTTGCAACACCACCAGGATGATTTCCTTTTACATTGAGAAGATGTTTAAAATATTCCCTCCACCTCTCCAGTGATTCCCTAGGATCTATTATGAGTTCACCTGAATTACTCAAATTACTCAGAACACTGTTCATTTCCTTTTCCCTCCCTTCCTAAGATTCTTTATTACTGTCCAGAAAGGTTTTCCTGCTGCTTGATCTAGCCTTTCCAGGTTATTACCAAACTCTTCCCATGACTTCTTTTTGGATTCAACAACTATTTGTTTCGCTCTGTTTCTTTCATCTACGTACAAACCCCTGTCTGCCTCGGCCCTTGTTTGGAGCCATTTCTGATAAACCTTCTTTTTAAGTTTACAGGCTGCTCTTACTTCATCATTCCACCAAGATGTTCGCCTTTTCCCATCTTTACACACAGTTGTTCCTAGGCATTCCCTTGCTGTTTCTACTTCAGCATCCCTGTATGCCACCCATTCACTTTCTATATCCTGAACCTGCTTACTGTCTACTATTCGAAACTTCTCACTAATAATATTCATGTACTTCTGTCTAATTTCCTCGTCCTGGAGATTTTCTAACCTTATTCGATTTCACTTTCTCTGCCCTAGGCCTAGAGATACTTAGTTCACTAGAGATCAGGTAGTGGTCTGTATCATCGAAATATACGCGAAGAACTCGTACATTCCTAACAGATTTCCTGAATTCAAAGTCGGTTAAGATATAGTCTATTATGGATCTGGTACCCCTAGCCTCCCATGTGTAGCGATGAATAGCCTTATGCTTGAAGAATGTATTCGTAACAGCTAAACCCATACTAGCACATAAGTCCAGCAAACGCTTCCCATTCCCATTAGCTTCCATATCATCCCCATATTTACCAATCACCCTTTCGTGTCCTTCAGTTCTATTCCCAACTCTCGCATTGAAATCGCCCATTAGCACTATTCTATCCTTGCTGTTGACCCTGACCACGATGTCACTCAATGCTTCATAAAACTTGTCAACTTCATCCTCATCTGCACCTTCACATGGTGAATACACGGACACAATTCTAGTCCCAATTCCTCCAACTGACAAATCTACCCACATCATTCGCTCATTTACGTGCCTAACAGAAACTATGTTGCGTGCAATGGTATTCCTGATAAAGAGCCCTACCACAGACTCTGCCCTTCCCTTTCTAACACCCGTCAAGTAGACTTTATAATCTCCTATCTCTTCCTCATTATCTCCCCTTACCCGAATATCACTTACTCCTAGCACATCCAGATTCATCCTCTTTGCTGACTCAGCCAGTTCTACCTTCTTTCTTCCATAAGCCCCATTAATATTGATAGCTCCCCATCGAATTCCATTTCGTTCGCCAAGTTGTTTCCAAGGAGTCCCTCGCCTGCGAAATGGGAGTGGGACTCCATTACTCCCATAGGTCCGAGGCTTGCTTAAAATGTTCTGAGCTCGGTAAATTCATGAAGCAGGATGCTATCCTACTTGCACATAGTCCAAGTGAGGATCTCTCCTCTGACGGGTTATGGACCACCGGTGAATTGTATAGTCCTAGCCGCCTGAGCACAAGGAAGGCCATGACTCAGAATATGTTCCGAGATGCCCACTCCCTTTCCATAGCAACTGGTATCCCGACTCTCAGGACCACTTACTAGGCCACTCAGCCGTTGCCCATGGTTCACGAACTAGGACGTGACTACAGTAACCCACAAACATGAACCACAATAAATAAATAAATAAATAAATAAATAAATAAATAAATAAATAAATAAATAAATAAATAAATAAATAAATAAATAAATAAATAAATAAATAAATAAATAAATAACATGCATAGGCCTTACATCTTCATTATAGACTGTTATGCCTTTCGGCGTTCAGTCTGAAAGTCTCTGTGAATATACTAAACGCCGCCACATTCCTCTATTTATAACTAGCCCTTTGGCTCGTTTAGTTTATATACCATTTATCCTTAAACCATTAGAAACTGAGTCTCACCATTTTCGTCTTGATCTCCCTCTACTTCTCTTACCCATCATGACCGAGTTTATTATCCTCCTAGGTAACATATTCCCCTGCATTCGCCTCACATGACCCTGGTTCATGCGTAGGTACAGCGTCATCAATCGAGTTCAATCCTATCTTATCCTTTATCTCCTCATTCCGAGTAAACGCTTGCCATTGTTTCCATCTGTTTCCACCCGCGAATATTCTCGCTGCTTTCATGTCTGTTACTACTAACTTATGAATCAGATATCCTGAATCCACCCAGGTTTCACTTCCGTAAAGCAGAAAACAGATCGGTGTAAACATAGTTCTGTCCTGGAAGTGATTTCTTCCTATAGACTACTGTTGATCACTGCATTAGCCTTGCTGCACCTTGATTTAATCTCATTTATTCCATTGCCACACTGGCAGGAAACAGATCCTAAAATACTTTACATGATATAACTGTTCCTGTTTTGTATCCCCAACCTGACATTCAATTATCTTAGCTTTTTTACCTACTAACATCATTTTACTTTTGGAGAGGTTAATTTTCATATCATACTCATTGCACCTATTTTCAGACTCCAAGATATTAGACTGCAGACTTTCAGCAGAGTCTCCCATTAAGACCAAATAGTCGGCTCAGGCCAAACTGTTAATTACATTTCCATCTAAATGAATCACTTTATACCTTTCAGTAGATGATTCATGTAAACTATGAACAACAGAAGTGAAAGATTACAGCTCTGTCTAAATCCTCTAAGTGCCTTGAACCAAGAACTCGTTCTACCATCAATTCTCACCATTGCCCTATTGTCAACATAAATACCTCGGATTGTTTTTAATAATCTACACTTAATCTCATTGTCCTCCAGTGCGGCCGACATCTTTTCCCTAGGTACTCTGTTATGTGGCTTCTCTATATCCACGAAATATAAACATAACTGTCTGTTCCTCTCACAGCATTTTTCAATTAGGCCTACCTTGCGCATACTGAAAACCTGACCCTGATAGTCCCTCTGTGGTCTGAAACCATACTGGTTTTCATCAAACGTATACTTCTCAACCACTGATTGCACACTCCATTCCAAAATGCCAGTGATCACTTTGTCTGGTATACTGATCAATGAAATACCTCGATAGTTGTTGCAATCCTCCCTGTGGCCTTGCTCAAAGATACGTGCAATTACTTCTCTCGTCCAATCAGTAGTTGCCTTACCAAAATTCTATGTTAATCGTGTTATTCTGTGAATCCATTTCATCGCTACCTTCCCAACATATTTCAATATTTCAGATTTAATTTCATGTATCTATTCATGCCGATTTATGATAATGGAGCTTATTTACTATCCTTCCCAATTCCTCAAGCGTAATTTCACCAACATCATTGTCCTCCTCCCCATGAGCTCGGTTGTTCGAAACGTCACAAGAAATATTTCCTTTTACGTTGAGAAGTTTTTCAAAATATTCCTTCCACTTGTCCGGTGATTCCCTGGGATCTATAAGTTCACCTGTTTGACCCAAAATACCGTTCATTTCTTTTTTCCCTTCATTTCTAACATTCTTTATTACTGTCCAGAAAGGTTTCCCTGCCGCTTGACGTAGCCTTTCCAGGTTATTACCGTAATCCTCCCGTGACTACTTCTGGGAATTAACAATTATTTGTTTCGCTCTATTTCTTTCGCCTACGTCTGCTTCAATCCTTGTTTGGAACCACTTCTGATAAGCCTTCCTTTTAGTGTTTACAAGCTGCTCTCACTCAATAATTGCGCCAAGATATTTGCTTTTTCGATTATCTTTACACGCACAGTTGTTCGCAGGCATTCCTGTTTCGACTACAGCTATCTAGTTTCCTACCTGTTCTTTTTCAATATCCTCAGCCAGCTTACAGTGTATTGTTTGAAACCATTAACCATATCCATGTAATTCTGTCTAATTTCCTCGTCCTGGAGATTTTTACCCTTATTCGTCTGTAGACAGATTCCACTTTCTCTATGGTAGGCATAGAGAGAGTTAGTTCACTGCAGATCAGATAGTGGTCTGTATCATCAAACAATCCGCGGAATACCCTCAATTCCTAATAGATTTCTAGAATTCAAAGTCGGTTATTATATACAGTAGCCTTTTTCGGATCTGCTGCCCTCCCTGTGTTACGGTGAATAGCTTTGCGACTGAAGAATTTATCCGTAACTGCTAATCTCATACTAGCACAGAAGTCCAGTAAGCGATTCCCTTTCCTATTAGTTTCAGCATCTTCCCCCAAACTTAACCATCACCTAATCATATCGTTCAGTTCCATTTCCAACACTCGCATTAAAATTGCCCATTAGCACCATCCTGTCCTTGCTGTTGACCCCGACTACGATGTAAATCGGTGCTTCATAAAATTTGTAAAGTTCATCCTCATCTGCACCCTCACATGGTGAGTAGACTGAGACAATTCTCGTCCTAATTCTTCCAACAGCTAAATCTGCCAACATCATTCGCTAATTTACGTGCCTAACAGAAAGTCTGTTGCATGCAATAGTATTCTTGACGAACAGTCCTACCCCACACTCTGCCCTTCTCTTTTTAACACCTGTTAAGAACTCTATAATCTCCTATCCCTTCCTCGTTTTCTCCCCTTACCAGAATACCATTAACTCCTAACACATCCAGACGCATCCTCTTTGCTGACTCAGCCAGTTATAATTTCTTTCTTCCATAAGTCCGATTAATATTGATAGCTCCCCATCGAATTTCACTTCGTTCGTCAAGTTGATTCCAAAGAGTCCCTCGCCTGTCAAGTGGAAGTGGGACTCCGTTACTCCCTCAGGTCCGAGGCTTGCTTAAAATGTTCTGAGCTCGTTGAATTCTTTGAATTCTTTGTAGCAGGATGCTATCCTACTTGTCCTAGACAATATAGCATTGTTAACGTCTAGGACAAAATAAATTATATTTAGTGTAGTAATAATCAAATAATTGTGAGAGGAAAATGTAATGCATGTATCAAACTTTAATGAATTGCAAGAAAATAGTGATCTCCCCTAGTTTCAGACGATCCGGAACTAGGGGATGGGAGTACTCTATTCTACCCTATTCTATTCTACTTACAAAAAAATGAAATGACGTATGGCTTTTAGTGCCGGGAGTGTCCGAGGACAAGTTCGGCTCGCCAGATGCAGGTCTTTTGATTTGACTCCCGTAGGCGACCTGCGCGCCGTGATGAGAGTGAAATGATGATGAAGACGACACATACACCTAGCCCCCGTGCCAGTGAAATTAACCAGTTATGGTTAAAATTACCGACTCTGCCGGGAATCGAAGCCGGGACCCCTGTGACCGAAGGCCAGCATGCTAAACATTTAGCCATGGAGCCGGACATCCTACTTACACATAGTCCCAGGAAGGATCTGTTCTCTGACGGGTTATGGGCCACCGGTGGAATATATAGCCCTAGCCACCTGAGCAAAAGGAGGGCCATGACTCAGAATAGGTCCGAAACGCCCACTCTCGTTCCATAGCAACTGGTATCCCGACTCTCGGGACCACTTACTAGGTCACTCATCCGTTGCCCATGGTTCACGAAAAAGGACGTGACTATTGTTACCCATAACATGAATCAGTAATAATACGAGGACGATTCACCTCCTCCGAAATCTACCTCTGTGGGTTAGTAGTAGAAAGTTGGCATCCGGGTCTCAGGATCGCGCGTTCCATCCCCGGCGGGGATAGTCAATTTTCTGAAGGGTAGAGAAAGGCCAGTTGGACACTATGTCGTACGATATCGACATGTAAAATATCGTTGGTGACACATTTTGTGTTTACCAGACTACTAACAATCGAACGGAGACTCTTGTTTTTCTGTCATCTGGTAGAGTAAAACATAAGGTCAAAATTGCCGTGCAGGCAGTCTGAATGGCCTCATAATATAATGCCTGCGCACGATAGATAAGGCCATACGATTCTTAAATTATTATTATTATCATGGAATATTTTATCTGTAATTATTTGAGAGAGGGAAATACAAATAAAAAGCGTCGGTCTGACCTTTTTGACTGGACATCTTACCCGTAGTTTCCTGCGGTATGTATGACGTATAAATTAGGAGGAAGCGCCGCAATAGTGGCAGACTGTCGTGGCTGGAACTGAAACCTCAATCCACCGGAAACGACGGCTCTCCAGTCACGTATGTGCTGTACCTACTCCACAGATGCCATGAAATGTTTCTACACAAACCGGGCACACTCTTTTGGATCTAGTGACCTTTTAAATAATTTATCCCATCATCCTGTGTTTTAAACCAGGTCTGAACAATTTCCTCGACACTTGACAGTGTTCTAAGGGAAAGATTACATCGTGGGTAGAAACCTCACCGTCTTCCCCAGTTCTTGAGCCTCCTAGACACAAATTAGGCTTAAACTACGTAACAATGGACATTTAAGCAGAATAATATTCCACACTGTCCTTAGACTCTCGTTATGAGAGGTTATCAAGTTAATTTCCCTTACTTCGTGACTAGCGCAAACTCTTCGCCTACGTATGAACTCAAAGCCAATTACAACCAAATTTTGAGAACTAAAAGGAGGTACTGGTGTTGGTGACGAAAGCAGAAAGTTCTACTTTTCTTCTTGGCTAAGCACGATAGTCACGCGCCGTGAATCGTTAGATGTTGAGGGTATTTAAATACAACTCCGTGTCTTGGCGTCCTGTGAGACAAAATTCCGATGTCTTGGCGTCTCCTAAAACCTGCAGCAGTTGAAGCGACGTTAACCAATCATCATCATCATCATCATCATCATCATCATCATCATGCACCATTATAGGGCTGGAAAAGTGAATTATTCTGATGTTCTATTTTCGAAGCTAATAATGGCTATCTTGGACGTGACTTCTCACCAGTTTGTACTCATTCACTCCAGCAAATATTGGGATTGTACTTATTTCAAGTTCAAGGCACCAATTCCATTCTTTGGCCCAAGTAACTAAAATGACACAGATCCAGAGAACCCCTGAGTAATAGAGTTTGTCAGATATTTCTGAATAACAACGAGGACGACGACAATTTAAGCTCATTGTGTATCATCAAGTTTCGTTTCTTGCAATGGCTTTCGGTTCTCAAGATATTGACCCCGATGAATGAAGTCCATTTTTTTCAAAAATGCTGCATTCTGTTTATGCTTCCCTCGGTCTCTTACTCTCAATTAGTGCTTTAATTCTGGATGTCTTCCTGCCGTTGGAAAATAGGTTAGTGTAATACCCATCCATAAATCCAGTCACAAGCATAACCTCTCCTCATACAGACCCATTTCATTCTCATCTATCCTCTCAGCAATCTCTGAAATGATTTTACACTTCCATCTGATGTATTCTACAGCCCATTTCTGGTCAGACGAACAACACAGCTTTATGGAGCGTAAATCTTGCCTAACAAACCTATCTCTCCTCAACCAATATGCTACCTCCGCTATCGCTAAAAAAGACACAGTTCGACGACATGTACACTGACCTGGCTATAGTATAACCTACTCAAATACAAACTATTGTGCAGGTAATCTTTTAACACTTATAACAAACTATCTCCTCATTCGTCATGAGCTAGTCGTGGTTCCAAGTCCCATCTCCTCCTGGCTGAATGTCTCGTCTGAAGTCTCACATGGAGGATTTTTCTCTCATCTCTGCTATTTTCTACCTTTGTGGATGATCTCCCAAATGCAATAAAGAGTACCCCTTGCCCCATATTCCTATGCGCAGATGATCTACAAATTTTCAAAAACATAGTGAATAGTGATTGTGTATGTATTCAAAATGCTTTGGACTTGTGCTACAACTAGGTGAATTGATGGAAACTCAAAATTAATGCAGAAAAATGTGTTAAAATATCGATCTCCCAAAATGAACGTGAGATTACAAGGAGGTACGAAATAAATGCCACTCAATAGAAGCCTGTTCTCAGGTCAAGGTCAAAGATCTTAAAATAATTTATGATAACAAGCTCAATTTCTCTCTTCATAGACGAGGTAAAATTCCATGCCATGAGATCTCCTGGAATTTTGTTCAGATTTACTGAAATTCGTGACTCCAAAGGCTCTTAAATTATACTTCTGTTGATTTCTGTTCCGCATTAGTAGTATAATGGGAGAGTTCTAGCGCCTCCTCCGCCGCACGCCTCCTCCTCCGCCGCCTCCTCCGCCGCCGCCGCCCGCGGGAAATTTGAATTTTGGCGGGAAATTTGAATTTTGGCGCGAGATTTGAATTTGTAAACAAAGCCATGTGCTTTTTGACAGCTGTCATCGACAACAACGCAACGCTAACCTCACTGCTGCCATCTTGACGGGCCTAAACCTCACTAGTGCCAACTTAACCTAACTAGCATGAGGTAAACAAAGCCACGTGTTTTTTGACAGCCACGTGCTTTTTGTCAGACAACAACGCATCGCTAACCTCAGTACTGCCATCTTGACGGGCCTAAACCTCAGTAGTGCCAACTTAACCTAACTAGCGCGAGGTAAACAAAGCCACGTGCTTTTTGACAGCCACGTGCTTTTTGACAGATTTGTAAACAAAGCCACGTGCTTTTTGACAGCTGTCATCGACAACAACGCATCGCAAACCTCAGTACTACCATCTTGACGGGCCTAAACCTCAGTAGTGCCAACTTAACCTAACTAGCATGAGGTAAACAAAGCCACATGCTTTTTGACAGCCACGTGCTTTTGACAGATTTGTAAACAAAGCTACGTGCTTTTTGACAGACAACAACGCATCGCTAACCTCAGTACTGCCATCTTGACGGGCCTAAACCGCAGTAGTGCCAACTTAACCTAACCAGCGCGAGATAAACAAAGCCACGTGCTTTTTGACAGCCACGTGCTTTTTTGTCAG
Source organism: Anabrus simplex (assembly GCF_040414725.1). Classification (NCBI taxonomy): domain Eukaryota; kingdom Metazoa; phylum Arthropoda; class Insecta; order Orthoptera; family Tettigoniidae; genus Anabrus; species Anabrus simplex. The sequence continues at coordinate 932,117,639 of NC_090266.1, forward strand.
CTGTCATCCGCCATCTTTAAACTACAGAGCACCGTGCTGCCCTCTTTCGTCACCTGTCATCGGCAGTGCTGCCATCTTGACGGACCTAAACCTTAGTGCTACCAACTTAACCTCACTAGCTCGAGATAAACAAATCTACGTGCTTTTTGACAGCCACGTGCTTTTTTGATAGCTGTCATCCGCCATCTTTAATCTATAGAGCACAGTGCTGCCCTCTTTAGCTGCTTACCTTTGAAATGTGGTGGCGGATAATTTGAAAAATGCTTTTCGACAAGCAGCCATCTTTAATCCAGAGAGAACAGTGCTGCCCTCTATGTGGTGGCGGCAAATTGAAAAATTCCACGTGCTCTTGTTTGAAAACAAACTCACGTGCTTTTTTGACAGCTGTCATCTGCCATCTTTGAGCACAGTGCTGCCCTCTTTAGTTTGAAATGTGGTGGTGGTAAATTCCACGTGCTCTTGTTTGGAAACAAAGCCATGTGCAGCTGTCATCCGCCATCTTTAATCAACAGAGCACTGTGCTACTATCATGCGGGCAATTTCATCACCTGTCATCCGCCATCTTTAATCCACAGAACACCGTGCTGCCCTCTTTATGGCTACTACCTTAAGCACGTAGTAGCGGGCAATTTGAAAAGTTCTGTTAGCTATCATCCGCCATCTTTAATCAAGAGAGCACCGTGCTGCCATCTTTAGTTAGATACCTTTGAAATGTGGTGGCGGCAAATTGAAAAATTCCACGTGCTCTTGTTTGGAAACACACTCACGTGCTTTTTCGACAGCTACCATCCGCCATCTTTAATCAACAGAGCATAGTGCTGCCCTCTTTAGTTTGAAATGTGATGGCGGCAAATTCTACGTGCTCTTGTTTGGTAAACATAGTCATGTGCTTTTTTGACAGCTGTCATCCGCCATCTTTAATACAGAGAGCACCGTGCTGCCCTCTTTATCGTAGTAGATGTAAATTCGTCACCTGTCATCCGCAGTGCTGCCATCTTTAGCTAGATACCTTTGAAAAGTGGTGGCGGATAATTTAAAAAGAAAAATTCTACAGCAGCCCTCTCTCGACGCTAATTGCATAAGATGGCGGCTATACATGACTCCTTAAGGGTGCTTACGCAAGATGCCTGCTATACACAGGTTCTTATGAGACGCCCTTGGGATGCTTGCGCAAGATGGCAGTTATACATGACTCCTTATGAGATGCCCTAGGGATGCTTGCGCAAGATAGCGGCTGCTCTTATGGGACGGCTTAAGGGTCCTTGCACAAGATAGCTTGAGACGCCCTAAGGATGCTTGCGCAAGATGGCGGACACAAGATGGCGGCTATACACAACTCCTTATGAGACGCTTTAAGGGTGCTTGCGCAAGATGGTTGCTACTCTTAGCTTAGAGGCTAACGTGTCGTGATAGTTCGATTCATTAAATTTAGGGCTTAAATGCAAAATGTTAAATATATCGAAAACGGTGCACCGTAGAGCAAAACGGACAAAATTTTTCTGCCTAATACCTAGGTTCGCAGTATGAGGAACAAGAAAATCATAGTCTAATGATGGGATCAACGGTTCGGTTCCTACTTAGGCCCTTTGGCATTTGCTCTGTTTTAGCTTGTATTGAAGCGAGTCTTCGTAACATGATCAGGTCTAGCTATGGTAGAGAGTATAACGTACCGTGCAGGTTCGATTCATTAAATTTGGAGGCTTAAATGCAAAATGTTAAATATCTCGAAAACGATGCATCGTAGAGCAAAACGGACAAAATTTTTCCGCCTAATACGTAGGTTCGTAGTATCAGGAACAAGAAAAAACATAGTCTAATGATGAGATCAACGGTTCGATTCCTACTTAAGCCCTTTGCCATTCGCAGCTATCTATTTCTACAAGATGGTGGCTGCTCTTATGAGAAACAAGATGCCTTGAGACGTCCTAGGGATGCTTACGCAAGATGGCAGACACAAAATGGTGACTATACATAGCTCCTTATGAGACGGCCTAGGGGTGCTCGCACAAGATGGCGGCTACTCTTATGAAGAAAGCTAGCTTAGAGGCTACTGCGCAAGATAACAGCTGCTGTTATGCATGTGGTGGAGGGCAATTTGAAATTCTATGTGCTTAATCAACAGAGCACCCTGCTGCCCTCTTTAGCTGAAATGTGGTAGTGGATAATTTGAAAATTTTTTTTGACAGCTATCATCTTTAAACAAAGGCGACTATACATAGGCTGTTAAGGCCTTATCATTCTCCTCCTCCTCCTCCTCCTCCTCCTCCTCCTCCCCCTCCTCCTCCTCCTTCTCTACCTCCTCCTCCGCCTCTTATGTCAAGGCATAGCTTTATATCGAACAAGTTTAAACCTGCATCGCGAAGGCAAGCGTGTGCAGCGATAACATTATTGTGCATGTTTAGACTTTCGAAACATAAGAAGAGTAGAATCAAACGCTGTACTCGATACGACATGTGATCAGAACATTGATTGATGCGTTCAGAAAACAAAATAAGTGATCAAGACTAGAATCGAACGATGTACTCAATACATCATGTGTTTAGAATATGTCAGGGGATACGCTTGTTCTAAGAAGATCAGATTGAAACATAACAAGACTAGAATAGAACACTGTAATCGATGTTGTTAACTTCAACATGTGATCAGAACATTGATTGATGTGTTCAGAACACAAAATAAGTGATCATGACTAGAATCGAACACTGTACTCGATACAACATGTGATCAGAACATTGATCGATGTGTTCAGAACACGAAATAAGTGATCAAGACTAGAATCGAACACTGTACTCAATACAACATGTGTTTAGAACATGTTAGGGGGTACCCTTGTTCTAAGAAGATCAGAATGAAACATAACAAGACTAGAATCGAACACTGTAATCGATGTTGTTAACCTCAACATATGATCAGAACATTGTTTGATGTGTTCAGAGCAAAAGTACAATTTTGATGATTTGCGCAGCTAACTCGCTCGGTAAACGATATAGCCAAAGTATATCTTCAAATTATTTACCTTCCATCATTCGTCTTGTGTGTAAAAATCAGTCGAACAAGTTATCGCATAAACATGGCTGAAAAAAATCGTGATAGGGTATGGAACCCAGGGGTTACATCTTATCAGAAGGGCAAAAAGGATGAAAGGACTCTTCCTCCTCCTTACCGCACATTCCTTGGCTAAAGGGCTAATGGGCTAAAGGGCTAATGGGCTAAAGGGCTAAAGGGCTAATGGGCTAAAGGGCTAAAGGGCTAAAGGTGCAACAACCTCATCGATCGCTATCAGCAAGAACGCTTGTACTTTGTAGAAAATTAATCTTTATTCGTAAATGGTTTTATGTTCAGAACAAGGAATGGAACCTAGGGGTTACGTCTTACGTAATAAAATCCCCGAGGTGCGATGAGTTACGTTTTTCGAACTAGTGTTTGGAACACTGAACTTTTCAAGATGGCAAGAGTGAGGTTAGCAATGTTCTGTTGTTGGATTTTAAATTCCACGCTACAACATGCATAAGGTGGCAGCCTTGAGGTTTACCGCCGTAAAGATGGCAAGAGTGAGGTTAGCAATGTTCCGTTGTTGGATTTTAAATTCCGCGCTATAACATGCAAAAGGTGGCAGCCTTGAGGTTTACCGCCGTAAAGGTGGCAGCAGTGAGGTTAGCGACGCTCCATTGTCCTTCAAAGTGAGGTTAGGGTTCGTCAAGAAGACAGCTGTCAAAAAAGCATGTGGCTATGTTTACCAAACAAGAGCACGTGGTCGTGACGTCACGGTCACGTAATCAATCCTTAGCTCGACGTCGCTAAGAGCAGCATTAGGATTAGCTATTCTTAAAAGTCTTGGGAACAGAGCAGCAGTATGAATTGCTATGTTTCAAAGCGTGTACACATCACCTATCGATTTTACATACATCGACCATCGAACTAAACTTCATCCGCTAGATCGTGCTGCTATCTTAGCATGACTTTAAAGTACAATGAATAGCCATGTTTCAAAGCGTGTACACATTACCTATCGATTTTGCACGCATCGACTCTCGTACTAAACTTCTTCCGCTAGATTGTGCTGCTATCTTAGCATGACTAAGATGCATGAACTGAAAGTACGAAGAATAACCATGTTTTAAAGCGTGTACACATTACCTATCGACTTTGCATGTATCGACTCTCGTACTAAACTTCTGCAGGTAGATTGTGCTGCTATCTTAGCATAACTTATACGCATGAACTTAAAGTACAGAGAATAGCTATGTCTCAAAGCGTGTACACATTACTTATTGATTTTGCATGCAACAAATATCGTACTAAACTTCTTCCTCTAGATTGTACTGCTATCTTAGCATAACTTATACACATGAACTTAAAAGTAGAAAGAATAGCCATGTTTCAAAGCGTGTACACATTACTTATTGATTTTGCATGCATCAAATATCGTACTAAACTCCTTCCGCTAGATTGTGCTGCTATCTTAACACAACCTATACGCATGACCTTAAAGTAAAAAGGTGTGTACACATCACCTATCGATTTTGCATGCATCGAATCTCGTACTGAACTTCGTCCGCTAGATTGTGCTGTATCTTAGCATAACTTATACACATGAACTTAAAAGTACAAAGAATAGGCATGTTTCAAAGCGTGTACACATCAACTATCGAATTTGCATGTATTGACTCTCATACTAAACTCCTTCCGCTAGATCGTGCTGCTATCTTAGCATAACCAATACGCATGACCTTAAAGTAAAAAGAATAGCCATGTTTCAAAGTGTGTACACATTACCTATCGACTTTGCATGCAACAAATATTGTACTAAACTTCTTCCGCTAGGTTGTGCTGCTATCTTAGCATAACCTGTACGCATGAACTTAAAGTACAAAGAATAGCCATGTTTCAAAGCGTGTACACATTACTTATTGATTTTGCATGCATCAAATCTCGTACTAAATTTATTCCGCTAGATTGTGCTGCTATCTTAGCATAACCTATACCAATGAACTTAAAGTACAATGATTAGTCATGTTTCAAAGCGTGTACACATCAACTATCGAATTTGCATGTATTGACTCTCGTACTAAACTCCTTCCGCTAGATCGTGCTGCTATCTTAGCATAACCAATACGCATGACCTTAAAGTAAAAAGAATAGCCATGTTTCAAAGTGTGTACACATTACCTATCGATTTTACAAGCATCGACTCTCGTACTAAACTTCTTCCGCTAGATTGTGCTGGTATCTTAGCATAACCTATACGCATGGCCTTAAGGTACAAAGAATAGCCATGTTTCAAAGCGTGTACACATTACCTATCGATTTTGCATGCATTGACTCTCGTACTAAACTTCTTCCGCTAGATTGTGCTGGCATCTTAGCATAACTTATACACATGAACTTAAAAGTACAAAGAATAGCCATGTTTCAAAGCATGTACACATTACCTATGGATTTTGCATGCATTGACTCTCGTACTAATCTCCTCCCGCTAGATTGTGCTGCTATCCTAGCATAACCTATACGAATGACCTTAAAGTAAAAAGAATAGCCATGTTTCAAAGTGTGTACACATCACCTATCGATTTGCATGCAACAAATATCGTACTAAACTTCTTCCGCTAGATTGTGCTGCTATCTTAGCATAACTAAGATGCATGAACTGAAAGTACGAAGAATAACCATGTTTTAAAGCGTGTACTCATTACTTATCGATTTTACATACATCGACTCTCGTACTAAACTTCTTGCGCTAGATTGTGCCGCTATCTTAGCATAACCTGTACGCATGAACTTAAAGTACAAAGAATAGCCTTGTTTCGAAGCGTTTACACATTACCTAATGATTTTGCACGAAACGACTATCATACTAAACTTTTCCCACTAGATTGTGCTAAAATCATGTAAGTGTGCTGCTATCTTAGCATAACCTATCGATTTTACATGCATCTACTATCGTACTAGACTTCTTCCGCTAGAGCATGTAGCAATCGCTTTTGTGTATCCCTAACCCATGTGCACGAACTTAAAGCATAAAGATGAGCTATGTTCTAAAGCGTGTACACATCACCTATCGATAATGTATGTATCGAATATCGTACTAAACTTCTCCTGCTAGAGCGTACGAGTATCGCTTGTGCGTGCACGAACTTAAAGCATAAAGAATAGCAATGTATAAAAATCTTGTAAACAAAGCAGCAGCATTACGTATAGTCAAGATTAAATGCGTGCACACATCATGTATCCATGACGCACACAGTACTAAACTTATTCCATTAGAATGTACAAAGTTCGCATGTGTTTGTGCTGCTATCTTAGCATAGCCTATGTGAATGAACTTAAAGCATAAAGAATAGTGATGTATAAAAATCTTGTGAACATAGCAGAGTGTTAACTATGTAGGTGTAGACATTGAATTTTGCATGCTGAGGAAGCATACTACGTAACCGTGACGTCACGACCACGTGCTCTTGTTTGGTAAACATAGCCACATGCTTTTTTGACAGCTGTCTTCTTGACGAACCCTAACCTCACTTTGAAGGACAATGGAGCGTCGCTAACCTCACTGCTGCCATCTTTACGGCGGTAAACCTCAAGGCTGTCACCTTATGCATGTTATAGCGCGGAATTTAAAATCCAACAACAGAACATTGTTAACCTCACTCTTGCCATCTTTACGGCGGTAAACCTCAAGGCTGCCACCTTATGCATGTTGTAGCGCGGAATTTAAAATCCAACAACAGAACATTGCTAAACTCTCTGCTATCATCTTGAAAAGTTCAGTGTTCCAAACACTAGTTCGAAAAACGTAACTCATCGCACCTCGGGGATTTTATTACGTAAGACGTAACCCCTAGGTTCCATTCCTATCCTGAACATGAAACCATTTACAAATAAAGATTAATTTTCTACAAAGTACAAGCGTTCTTGCTGATAGCGATCGATGAGGTTGTTGCACCTTTAGCCCTTTAGCCCTTTAGCCCATTAGCCCTTTAGCCCATTAGCCCTTTAGCCCATTAGCCCTTTAGCCCATTAGCCCTTTAGCCAAGGAATGTGCGGTAAGGAGGAGGAAGAGTCCTTTCATCCTTTTTGCCCTTCTGACAAGATGTAACCCCTGGGTTCCATACCCTATCACGATTTTTTTCCAGCTATGTTTATGCGATAACTTGTTCGACTGATTTTTACACACAAGACGAATGATGGAAGGTAAATAATTTGAAGTTATACTTTGGCCACATCGTTTACCGAGAGAGTTAGCTGCGCAAATCATCAAAATTGTACTTTTGCTCTGAACACATCAAACAATGTTCTGATCATATGTTGAGGTTAACAACATCGATTACAGTGTTCGATTCTAGTCTTGTTATGTTTCTTTCTGATCTTCTTAGAACAAGGGTACCCCCTAACATGTTCTAAACACATGTTTATTGAGTACAGTGTTCGATTCTAGTCTTGATCACTTATTTCGTGTTCTGAACACATCGATCAATGTTCTGATCACATGTTGTATCGAGTACAGTGTTCGATTCTAGTCATGATCACTTATTTTGTGTTCTGAACACATCAATCAATGTTCTGATCACATGTTGAAGTTAACAACATCGATTACAGTGTTCTATTCTAGTCTTGTTATGTTTCAATCTGATCTTCTTAGAACAAGCGTATCCCCTGACATATTCTAAACACATGATGTATTGAGTACATTGTTCGATTCTAGTCTTGATCACTTATTTTGTTTTCTGAACGCATCAATCAATGTTCTGATCACATGTCGTATCGAGTACAGCGTTTGATTCTACTCTTCTTATGTTTCGAAAGTCTAAACATGCACAATAATGTTATCGCTGCACACGCTTGCCTTCGCGATGCAGGTTTAAACTTGTTCGATATAAAGCTATGCCTTGACATAAGAGGCGGAGGAGGAGGTAGAGAAGGAGGAGGAGGAGGGGGAGGAGGAGGAGGAGGAGGAGGAGGAGGAGAATGATAAGGCCTTAACAGCCTATGTATAGTCGCCTTTGTTTAAAGATGATAGCTGTCAAAAGAATTTTTCAAATTATCCACTACCACATTTCAGCTAAAGAGGGCAGCAGGGTGCTCTGTTGATTAAGCACATAGAATTTCAAATTGCCCTCCACCACATGCATAACAGCAGCTGTTATCTTGCGCAGTAGCCTCTAAGCTAGCTTTCTTCATAAGAGTAGCCGCCATCTTGTGCGAGCACCCCTAGGCCGTCTCATAAGGAGCTATGTATAGTCACCATTTTGTGTCTGCCATCTTGCGTAAGCATCCCTAGGACGTCTCAAGGCATCTTGTTTCTCATAAGAGCAGCCACCATCTTGTAGAAATAGATAGCTGCGAATGGCAAAGGGCTTAAGTAGGAATCGAACCGTTGATCTCATCATTAGACTATGTTTTTTCTTGTTCCTGATACTACGAACCTACGTATTAGGCGGAAAAATTTTGTCCGTTTTGCTCTACGATGCATCGTTTTCGAGATATTTAACATTTTGCATTTAAGCCTCCAAATTTAATGAATCGAACCTGCACGGTACGTTATACTCTCTACCATAGCTAGACCTGATCATGTTACGAAGACTCGCTTCAATACAAGCTAAAACAGAGCAAATGCCAAAGGGCCTAAGTAGGAACCGAACCGTTGATCCCATCATTAGACTATGATTTTCTTGTTCCTCATACTGCGAACCTAGGTATTAGGCAGAAAAAGTTTGTCCGTTTTGCTCTACGGTGCACCGTTTTCGATATATTTAACATTTTGCATTTAAGCCCTAAATTTAATGAATCGAACTATCACGACACGTTAGCCTCTAAGCTAAGAGTAGCAACCATCTTGCGCAAGCACCCTTAAAGCGTCTCATAAGGAGTTGTGTATAGCCGCCATCTTGTGTCCGCCATCTTGCGCAAGCATCCTTAGGGCGTCTCAAGCTATCTTGTGCAAGGACCCTTAAGCCGTCCCATAAGAGCAGCCGCTATCTTGCGCAAGCATCCCTAGGGCATCTCATAAGGAGTCATGTATAACTGCCATCTTGCGCAAGCATCCCAAGGGCGTCTCATAAGAACCTGTGTATAGCAGGCATCTTGCGTAAGCACCCTTAAGGAGTCATGTATAGCCGCCATCTTATGCAATTAGCGTCGAGAGAGGGCTGCTGTAGAATTTTTCTTTTTAAATTATCCGCCACCACTTTTCAAAGGTATCTAGCTAAAGATGGCAGCACTGCGGATGACAGGTGACGAATTTACATCTACTACGATAAAGAGGGCAGCACGGTGCTCTCTGTATTAAAGATGGCGGATGACAGCTGTCAAAAAAGCACATGACTATGTTTACCAAACAAGAGCACGTAGAATTTGCCGCCATCACATTTCAAACCAAAGAGGGCAGCACTATGCTCTGTTGATTAAAGATGGCGGATGGTAGCTGTCGAAAAAGCACGTGAGTTTGTTTCCAAACAAGAGCACGTGGAATTTTTCAATTTGCCGCCACCACATTTCAAAGGTATCTAACTAAAGATGGCAGCACGGTGCTCTCTTGATTAAAGATGGCGGATGATAGCTAACAGAACTTTTCAAATTGCCCGCTACTACGTGCTTAAGGTAGTAGCCATAAAGAGGGCAGCACGGTGTTCTGTGGATTAAAGATGGCGGATGACAGGTGATGAAATTGCCCGCATGATAGTAGCACAGTGCTCTGTTGATTAAAGATGGCGGATGACAGCTGCACATGGCTTTGTTTCCAAACAAGAGCACGTGGAATTTACCACCACCACATTTCAAACTAAAGAGGGCAGCACTGTGCTCAAAGATGGCAGATGACAGCTGTCAAAAAAGCACGTGAGTTTGTTTTCAAACAAGAGCACGTGGAATTTTTCAATTTGCCGCCACCACATAGAGGGCAGCACTGTTCTCTCTGGATTAAAGATGGCTGCTTGTCGAAAAGCATTTTTCAAATTATCCGCCACCACATTTCAAAGGTAAGTAGCTAAAGAGGGCAGCACTGTGCTCTATAGATTAAAGATGGCGGATGACAGCTATCAAAAAAGCACGTGGCTGTCAAAAAGCACGTAGATTTGTTTATCTCGAGCTAGTGAGGTTAAGTTGGTAGCACTAAGGTTTAGGTCCGTCAAGATGGCAGCACTGCCGATGACAGGTTACGAAAGAGGGCAGCACGGTGCTCTGTAGTTTAAAGATGGCGGATGACAGCTGTCAAAAAAGCACGTGGCTGTCAAAAAGCACGTGGCTTTGTTTATCTCGCGCTAGTTAGGTTAAGTTGGCACTACTGCGGTTTAGGCCCGTCAAGATGGCAGTACTGAGGTTAGCGATGCGTTGTTGTCTGTCAAAAAGCACGTAGCTTTGTTTACAAATCTGTCAAAAAGCATGTGGCTTTGTTTACCTCATGCTAGTTAGGTTAAGTTGGCACTACTGAGGTTTAGGCCCGTCAAGATGGTAGTACTGAGGTTTGCGATGCGTTGTTGTCGATGACAGCTGTCAAAAAGCACGTGGCTTTGTTTACAAATCTGTCAAAAAGCACGTGGCTGTCAAAAAGCACGTGGCTTTGTTTACCTCGCGCTAGTTAGGTTAAGTTGGCACTACTGAGGTTTAGGCCCGTCAAGATGGCAGTACTGAGGTTAGCGATGCGTTGTTGTCTGTCAAAAAGCACGTGGCTGTCAAAAAACACGTGGCTTTGTTTACCTCATGCTAGTTAGGTTAAGTTGGCACTAGTGAGGTTTAGGCCCGTCAAGATGGCAGCAGTGAGGTTAGCGTTGCGTTGTTGTCGATGACAGCTGTCAAAAAGCACGTGGCTTTGTTTACAAATTCAAATCTCGCGCCAAAATTCAAATTTCCCGCCAAAATTCAAATTTCCCGCGGGCGGCGGCGGCGGCGGAGGAGGCGGCGGAGGAGGAGGCGGCGGAGGAGGAGGCGTGCGGCGGAGGAGGCGTGCGGCGGAGGAGGCGCCAGAACTCTCCCATTATACTACTCGCATTTGGTCGTCGGTTGTCCCCGCAAATACCAATAAAATTACCCGTTTATTCTCATTCTCTGCGTACATTGAGAAAGCTCTTAAACTCGACCTGAGACAGTTTAGTACGAAATAAATTCTATCATACTTCAACATCATGACCTGAGTAAACGTTTGCAGTACACAGACCTCTCCTTTTATCAAAGAATTGTTAATGGCACTTATTTCTCGTTGCATGTTCCTCCACGTAGGATTCAAGATAGACCACTATTTCACGTTCCTCGTGTGCACCTAACACTCCAGCAACGCTCCATGTTCTACCGGTTTCCAACAACAGCAAATGCCCTGCGTGAAACCGACATCTTCATTTCTTATCATATCTTGAAAACCAAACTGAAATATGTACTAAAGGAGTAAGCTAATATTAAGCCCCGTCCTTGTTACATCTAACTATTTGTGTTTCTTATTGTAAATATTTTATGTTGTTATACAGCCAGTATAAAATGGAGTACTTCATACCTGTATCTGATTACTGCTAAACAAACAAAAATACAATAAGTACGAGATTTAACCCCAGCTAATAATAATAGCATGCCTGCCTCTTACGCGGAGGCCCCGGGTTCGATTCCAGGCCAGGTCAGGTTTTTTTTTTACCTGGATCTGAGGGCTGGTTCGAGGTCCCCTCTGCCTACGTGATTAGAATTGAGGAGCTATCTGACGGTGAGATAGCGGCCCCTGTCTAGAAAGCCAAGAATAACGGCCGAGAGGATTCGTCGTGCTGACCACACGACACCTCGTAACCTGCAGGCCTTCGGGTTGGGCAGCGGTCGCTTGGTAGACCAAGGCCCTTCAGGACTGTAGTTTCATGGGGTTAGTTGTTTTACAGATAATAATTGCGTGTGGCCTCCGAGGAGGCCTACTGCAGGTCTTTCGAGTTGACGCCGTATAGACAACCTGCGCGTCTATGAGAATGTGGCCCTACCTGTGAAGAATTCTAATGCTGAACACGGCACACACTTCCAGACCCCAAGCCATCGGAATTAACCAATGAAAATCAAAATCCCCAAGAGGGCCGGGAATCGACAAAGTTCAGCCCGCTAACCATTTAGCCGTGGGTCCGGGCTGGTGCTCCTATTATTATTATTATTATTATTATTATTATTATTATTATTATCATCATCATCATCTGATTTAACGATGTTAATGTTCAGTATTCACATAGCCTAGGTCATGTGGACGAGTGTATTGGGATATCTATAGACAGAATTAATAAAATATTAACTTTAATTCGTGAATGCTGAGAAGGGGAAGAGTGGCGGGCCGGAGCTCTCGGTCTCTCTTGCTTATATCCTACTTTATTGCTGGCTAACACAATAACTGTCCGTCAGTTAGGAAGACGTACTCTTTTCCATGAACTGGAGCTTGGCTAGGACACCCACACTCACTCAAGTGCTGGTTAGCGAATTAACGCCGGTAAGTGCTGTCAATGAGAACCCCTCACGCAACACTCTTCTGGAAGAGGACAACCATTATAATCTTTTATTGTTGTATGGAAGGATATTAGACCTAATTATATCCCTTTTACAGAGTATAACCTACTCTCTGTGACCCTGTGGAATACGAACATCCGAGGGCTCACACACTTGTATCATAGTTGTCTCTGCAGATATGGTGTACAGTGATGTAGAGTGTGGTTGTTCTGTTAATGTCGTACCGGAGTCAATTTCAAAAAGGCAGTTACTTGAAAACTTGAAGCTGTGTTCATAAATAATTTACAGCAAACCCCTTTGAATTTTAATCTGTGCGTTTTGAACCAATCATGAATTCCGATTCGTAATACGTACCTTTACTTATCATTTCCAGTTTTCCAACACTGAAATAATAAGCTTTTGTGTATAAAAATATGGATCTGTATTCATAGGCATGCTGAAGCTAGTTTGGTACCATGTCATATTAATGTTAAGGCAGTTACAGGTTTGAATGTGTTAATATAGGGAAGGTAGATTCATCGTCAGAAAGTATTAGGTACTGGGACAGACAAGCTTCCTTTATGTTATCAAAATATTATCCTTCAAGACAGATACACAATACGTCTATATTTATTTTCAGGAGGAAAGCATATTACTGAAATGTAATTATGATATGCAGGTTGTTCTGCTTTGTAAATAACAGCTGCTAGCCTTGATGCCAATTCATTAAAACGATCATTACAATTACCTTTTACAGGGGTTGGCGTTAAGTTTCACTTCTTTATTAAGTGAGTTCTTTTCTTTTTTCGTGACTGCAGACATCGCGATCTTCAACACGGGACCTCCAGTTTTACGTGGAATCCGAACCATAAGGACGTGACTTTCAATTTCAAAAACTCGACATGCATTGGCCAAGATTCGAATCGCGGTCGCCTTGGTGAGAATCGAGTGAATATGCCACTCGGCCATCGTGTCTTCCCTCACTTCTTTACTTTCGGCTTATCAGTCACATACACTTGTTTTGCTATAAAATAAATTACATTTCTATTTCTCTTTCGGATATAATGGTTTCCACGTACTTACTATTGTGACTCGTAATAATTAATCCCGTATATATAAAGTAGTTACTCTATTGGACACAGAATGTAAAACTGTTAGGATTAATGTACAGTAGAACCCCGCTTAACCAAACTTCGGTTAACCTAAGCCCGGCTTAACCGAAATGCTCTGGCAAAATTGTATTTTAATATTTTGTTTTTACTCCCTCGTTCTTAGCCGTCGATTTTAGTAATTCTCTTGCTATACGTGCTGAGAGCTACTAGGCCAACCCTATTTTTACATTATGACTTATGTCAGAATGCACGTGTAGCATAAAACAAAACAGTTTCTTACCCTCTAGTTTGTTCCATGATACATTTTCTCTAGAACCAGCAGGAATTATTATTATTATTATTATTATTATTATTATTATTATTATTATTATTATTATTATTATTATTATTATTACTGTATTATTTGTCATGAATATTATGCAGACGACTCCGACTTTGACAATAGCAGTTCTGAGAATCGAGTTGCAACAGATGATGGATTTAATGCATTGGACGTAAGATTGATTTCGATTTTTTATAAAATACAGTACCACACGCTTTAATTACACTACTGTAATAAAATTACTGTATACAGTATTCACTTCAGAAGTAACAAAAATGTTTCATTATTTCAGATTGCTTTGCGCTTTGTTGAACAAAGCAATGAATCTACACCAGCTGATGTATTGTTGATTAAACGGTGGCGCGATGTAGCTGCACGACAGCGCTGCACCAAGAAAATTCAGAAGAAGGTCACTGATTTTATACAATGAGTGACATTATGTAAACATTTTAATGTTAATATACAGTGTGCACCTTTGCTAAACAGAGTTTATGTATTTTTACTTCTACATTTAACTTTCGAAAATATTTGCCATCTATCAACCGAAGTGCCTCCGCCCCCTTTATTTCGGATAAACGGGGTTCTACTGTAATTGGTTTTACGTCTAACTACTTTCACGGTTTCCGGAGAAGCTGATGTTTTAGTTCCGTAGGAGTTCTTTCACGTGCCGGTAGCGTACCGACACGAGGCTGGCGTATTTCGTTAACTTCAAACACCCCTGGACTGAGGCAGAATCGAACCAACCAACTGGCCTCATGAGGCCAGCTCTCTATCTTCTGAGCAACTCAGCCCCGCGAAAAGACAAATAGATATCGTAAATTTATTAAACACTTTCCTGCACGAAAAGCCCATTTAATTAATGTTATTGGTTTTATGTCTCACTACCTACTTTTACGGTTTTCGGAGACGCCGAGGTGCCGGAACTTTGTTTTGCAGGAGAACGTGCCAGTGCGGGTAGGGTGTTGGTAGAATTTGAATCCACCTGTCTGAGCTATTCAATCCGGTTAAAACATTTTGAAAAGGTTTGTAAACTGCAAATCGTGCACCATAACATGGTTAAAGGGATCTAGGATATAAGATAATGATTGTTCTAACGGAGTTCAATGTGCGCAACCCGATGAATGGACAGACTGCCTGCGAAACCGCTCCGTATGCATGATATTCCGCGCTGATGTGTTTATCTATAATATGACAGACGTTATCACTATCCCAACATTTGCCTGGAGATGAAATAGAAAATCACAATAAACATATTCAGGGGTAGGGTGATGGTAGAATTTGAATCCAGCCAAGAATAACGGCCGAGAGGATTCGTCGTGCTGACCACACGACACCTCGTAATCTGCAGGCCTCCGGGCTGAGCAGCGGTCGCTTGGTAGGCCAAGGTCCTTCAAGGGCTGTAGTGCCATGGGGTTTGATTTGTCTTCTAAATCCAACGATGTTGGTCTATTGCCTCTTTATTTACACTGACTGACAGAGCAAATGCAACACCATGAAGAAGTGGTCAGAACTTTATGCCAATTGCAGGGTAGACTGACGTCACTGAGGTATGCTCATGATGTGAAATGCGCCGCTGTGCTGCGCACGTAGCGAACGATAAATGGGACACGGCGTTGGCGAATGGCCCACTTCGTACCGTGATTTCTCAGCCGACAGTCATTGTAGAACGTGTTGTCGTGTGCCACAGGACACGTGTACAGCTAAGAATGCCAGGCCGCCGTCAACGGAGGCATTTCCAGCAGACAGACGACTTTACAAGGGGTATGGTGATCGGGCTGAGAAGGGCAGGTTGGTCGCTTCGTCAAATCGCAGCCGATACCCATAGGGATGTGTCCACGGTGCAGCGCCTGTGGCGAAGATGGTTGGCGCAGGGACATGTGGCACGTGCGAGGGGTCCAGGCGCAGCCCGAGTGACGTCAGCACGCGAGGATCGGCGCATCCGCCGCCAAGCGGTGGCAGCCCCGCACGCCACGTCAACCGCCATTCTTCAGCATGTGCAAGACACCCTGGCTGTTCCAATATCGACCAGAACAATTTCCCGTCGATTGGTTGAAGGAGGCCTGCACTCCCGGCGTCCGCTCAGAAGACTACCATTGACTCCACAGCATAGACGTGCACGCCTGGCATGGTGCCGGGCTAGAGCGACTTGGATGAGGGAATGGCGGAACGTCGTGTTCTCCGATGAGTCACGCTTCTGTTCTGTCAGTGATAGTCACCGCAGACGAGTGTGGCGTCGGCGTGGAGAAAGGTCAAATCCGGCAGTAACTGTGGAGCGCCCTACCGCTAGACAACGCGGCATCATGGTTTGGGGCGCTATTGCGTATGATTCCACGTCACCTCTAGTGCGTATTCAAGGCACGTTAAATGCCCACCGCTACGTGCAGCATGTGCTGCGGCCGGTGGCACTCCCGTACCTTCAGGGGCTGCCCAATAATCTGTTTCAGCAGGATAATGCCCGCCCACACACTGCTCGCATCTCCCAACAGGCTCTACGAGGTGTACAGATGCTTCCGTGGCCAGCGTACTCTCCGGATCTCTCACCAATCGAACACGTGTGGGATCTCATTGGACGCCGTTTGCAAAGTCTGCCCCAGCCTCGTACGGACGACCAACTGTGGCAAATGGTTGACAGAGAATGGAGAACCATCCCTCAGGACACCATCCGCACTTTTATTGACTCTGTACCTCGACGTGTTTCTGCGTGCATCGCCGCTCGCGGTGGTCCTACATCCTACTGAGTCGATGCCGTGCGCATTGTGTAGCCTGCATATCGGTTTGAAATAAACATCAATTATTCATCCGTGCCGTCTCTGTTTTTTCCCCAACTTTCATCCCTTTCGAACCACTCCTTGGTGTTGTATTGTCACTGTCAGTCAGTGTATATCATTTTATTTTTATTCATTTATTTTAACCCTCTTGGAGCCAGCGGGTAGTGCGAGCATCAGCCCCTTAAATTGCCAGAGCCGATCTGGACGGTCTTTTAAAATCCAGTCGGAAGTTGCCTGTGGCGATAACATCGGCCGGCTTGAAATTCTATGATATACATAATTTTGTGGCAACCTATAGTGACGTGTATACTTTTGCGAAAACCTATGGAGAAAAGGCTACTAGTTATTGTGTGCGTAGCCTTACTTTGGGAGTTTTAGGAGGGTGTTCTAGCTTATATAATAGTTATTTCCTGTGTTTAGAAGTACTGCTAAACTGTTGGTAAGTGATTGATCCTTACAGTGAGTGGATTTGTGAAAACAAAATGGTAAGTAGTTCTCGTGATATTTTCTCGTCGGATGTTGATGACGATAAATTAATGGGGTGTTTGGAATATTGCGAAATTAACGCGGATGATTTGTTATCGGATAGCGATAGTGAATTTAGTTTCGATAGTAGTGAGGAAATTATACCGGACACGACCCCTGTATCACCGCAACTAAGGAAGAGATTTAATTGTTTCTAATGGCACTAAAGCTACTATGAATGTGGTGGTGGATAAAATTACTGATGATGATGACGACGACGATGATAATACACTGACTGACAGAGCAAATGCAACACCAAGGAGGAGTGGTTCGAAAGGGATGAAAGTTGGGGAAAAAACAGAGTCGGCACGGAAGAATAATTGATGTTTATTTCAAACCGATATGCAGGCTACACAATGCGCACGGCATCGACTCAGTAGGATGTAGGACCACCGCGAGCGGCGATGCACGCAGAAACACGTCGAGGTACAGAGTCAATAAAAGTGCGGATGGTGTCCTGAGGGATGGTTCTCCATTCTCTGTCAACCATTTGCCACAGTTGGTCGTCCGTACGAGGCTGGGGCAGACTTTGCAAACGGCGTCCAATGAGATCCCACACGTGTTCCATTGGTGAGAGATCCGGAGAGTACGCTGGCCACGGAAGCATCTGTACACCTCTTAGTGCCTGTTGGGAGATGCGAGCAGTGTGTGGGCGGGCATTATCTTGCTGAAACAGATTATTGGGCAGCCCCTGAAGGTACGAGAGTGCCACCGGCCGCAGCACATGCTGCACGTAGCGGTGGGCATTTAACGTGCCTTGAATACGCACTAGAGGTGACGTGGAATCATACGCAATAGCGCCCCAAACCATGATGCCGCGTTGTCTAGCGGTAGGGCGCTCCACAGTTACTGCCGGATTTGACCTTTCTCCACGCCGACGCCACACTCGTCTGCGGTGACTATCACTGACAGAACAGAAGCGTGACTCATCGGAGAACACGACGTTCCGCCATACCCTCATCCAAGTCGCTCTAGCCCGGCACCATGCCAGGCGTGCACGTCTATGCTGTGGAGTCAATGGTAGTCTTCTGAGCGGACGCCGGGAGTGCAGGCCTCCTTCAACCAATCGACGGGAAATTGTTCTGGTCGATATTGGAACAGCCAGGGTGTCTTGCACATGCTGAAGAATGGCGGTTGACGTGGCGTGCGGGGCTGCCACCGCTTGGCGGCTGATGCGCCGATCCTCGCGTGCTGACGTCACTCGGGCTGCGCCTGGACCCCTCGCACGTGCCACATGTCCCTGCGCCAACCATCTTCGCCACAGGCGCTGCACCGTGGACACATCCCTATGGGTATCGGCTGCGATTTGACGAAGCGACCAACCTGCCCTTCTCAGCCCGATCACCATACCCCTTGTAAAGTCGTCTGTCTGCTGGAAATGCCTCCGTTGACGGCGGCCTGGCATTCTTAGCTATACACGTGTCCTGTGGCACACGACAACACGTTCTACAATGACTGTCGGCTGAGAAATCACGGTACGAAGTGGGCCATTCGCCAACGCCGTGTCCCATTTATCGTTCGCTACGTGCGCAGCACAGCGGTGCATTTCACATCATGAGCATACCTCAGTGACGTCAGTCTACCCTGCAATTGGCATAAAGTTCTGACCACTCCTTCTTGGTGTTGCATTTGCTCTGTCAGTCAGTGTATTATCACTGCATATCATTTTGTGGACATTTCTCCGAATGAATATGACAACATTCCTCAATCTCCTATCTGTCTCCTTCATGAAACTTCCTGGACCTATACATGCCCTTCCATCTGATTCCACGCCCATATCATACTTCAGTTTTTTGCTAAACCTTATAGTCACAGAGACCAAACGCTACGCTGACCAACTTCTTACATGCAATATGAACTGTCACCTAATTCCCGAACTCGATGTTGGAGACGCGCCACGATTAATGAAATAGGGGCGTCCATTGCTGTCATCCTGAATATGGGACTGATAGGAAAACCTACTATTGTTTCCTGCTGGAATACTGTAGACCATTTCATTACCACTTGATTTGGTGAGATGTTTTCAAGGGGGAGATTTCAGCTTCTTTTAAATATTTTTCATTTAGTTGACAACATTATGCTTTCTCCTCCTGGCTCGCCAAACTATCATTCTGGTGTTCAATTCCAGCCTCTTGTATACCGTGTATACTCCTCACCAGTAACTATTGAACCGTGCCACATCTGCGTGGTATTGTCATTTACTGAGTACTTTATGCACATATTAAAACTAGCGTGGGGATGTGAACGAAGGAAAGCGTGCCAGAACTAGGGTACCACCCACGACGGGGACGGGTAGACCAGCGAAGGGAGAAAGCGAGCGGGTCTCATGGATTAATCTTCAGCTCTGCTAACCGAGCCACATAAATGCAACTGCATATATAAAAAGGCGGGAAGAGACAGTAGTGGAATGCTTGCGAGATTAACGGGTAATTACGTCTAGGATCCACATGACAGAAAACAGGAACGACAGAGAATATTGATAGGATGTATCTAGAATCTCGAGTTGATTATATCTATTAAGTTATGTCCAATATTCAAAATTTGTTATTATACTACGTATAACATACCGTGGGAACCGAAGCCCATTCAACACAAAGAGTTAGCGCGGTTCTGTCAGTGATTCCCCTAACTAGGCGTCGTTCCACGGATATGATAAAAAGGTACAGGACGTGGGGACATGCATGCTATTCTGATCCAGAGTTCAACGAAGAAGGTTGTGCGCGTGACTTAATACGAGTCTGTAGAACAATAGAAGCCGAGCCGTACTGCGACAGTGTACTAGTACTGGCAATTAACAAATGCAGTCTCCGAACTAACTAGGAGAGAAAAGTATTTCGTTGAGGTCAAAATTAAAATTACGAAGCTGAATGCTAGGATAGGGCGTTTGACTAGACAGAAAAGAGCGCTATTGGACGATAAGCAAATAAAGCGCGAAGGGAAAACTAGAAAATGTTCGAAGTAATGAACATGTTTTAATCTTTCACTGTCTTTACTGCTAAGCTCGAGATCTTCCAACTGTAATCCAGAAGGACCCGATGAACGAGACTACCATGGACCGTTGTGAGCTGCCGAATCGAAAGTACCTATACGTCTCAGGATCAGTAGGGAGCTATGTGGCGTTAAATCAACCTGTGATCCTTTTTAAGATGGAGCGGAGCGACAACACTTTAATAAGGTAAGTGTGAACAGATATAAGCATGGGATAGAATAGCGAGGTTCATGAATTTCTAATGTAAATAAATAATTAATCTGCCTATGGCAAACCATGTGTTAGTTTAGATAGGTTCAGGACCGTTGCATGTGTAATTTTAGTGTACATAGCTTTGCTTGAGTTGTGGTTGGTTATATGCGGGATAGGCGTTAGTGAGGTTTGATTCACTGCAATATCATATAATGTTATTCTTCTCTTGTCTGGAATTACGGCAGTTTGAGAGCTAAGATCATCCAGAGGATAAGGACGAAAGGGCCTGATAGTAATTGAAGTAGGAGAAGATCTTAGAGAGGACTAGCCAATCTAAAGAGTAGGATGTGCATCGTAGACTAATGATGAGCATGAAATTTCAGAGATCCAGAGAAGGCTGTAGACGAGGTGTCACCATAGTTGATTAGTGAGGTTTTTCAAGGAAATTCCGACAGGTTAATTCAAAGATGTGTGGGAGGCTCGAACCGGGGCCTAGTGAATGTGAAATAAAGAAATATTGAATATATTCCAGATAGTCCGATGTTAGAGTATACATCGTGGCCTATCTGATGTAATTTGCGAGTCTGGGGATAATTGTACCAGATTAATGTGATGATATTGTAAGAGTTATTTGAGAGGCTATGACTGCCGAGATTGTGAAGTTTGCCCCAGTGAAGGGATGGAATGGTTCACCCAGAGATGAGTCTCTTGTTTTCACGAGCAAAGAAGGGAGCCATAGCTGTGTTGACATACGAGCGCCAGCTGTGTAGAAACCTCGCCGTTCTTGGGAGTCTGAAATTCGTTTTGTATTTACAGACAGTGAAAGGGCCGTGCTTTGAATGATGACCGCCAGCCGACGGCCATGCTTATCTGTTGGTTCATTGATGTCTATGACCTTTTTCGGAGGGTTAATCAGGTGCCCCAGATGTGACCAGCCCATCAAGATAAGTGCATTTTCTTTTATGTGTATTTACAGGTGTAGTATTTAAGGTGTGTATTTTTGGTGTGTTTTGTTTTGATAATTGTTGTCATAGTAGTGTCCTTGTTAAAGGGAAATAAGACCATAATGCTTACAGAAGGGATACGAGTTTCTGAACTCATTCATTTGCATATTGGAAATCGTGCCAAAGTAGAGTCAATGAATATTTTTGGGGATAAATTTACGGCCCTGGACGAGTGTTTATGTATCTGTGTCCCTAATTCAAAGGGAAGTTTGTGGTGCGAACTTTGCTAATCTTTGCCCATATTTAATGAACATTTAAGAAGGAAAGATTTCATATCGGTTCAGACTAGGAAATTCACAATTCCACAAGAGAAATAAGGCATATCACATCACAGAAAAACTTGTATTGAACCATATTTGTCTGGGGAACAGACCCATCATTTGATAAATGTTTGCAGTGATTATTTCGGTATCAAGTTTATGATTCTTAAAAAGGGGAATTTATATGATTTTCGTAATGAATTTTGTCCAATTGTTACATGTTGATTTATCATTCACAAGTTGGTATTTTAGTTCCTGTCCTGTTTTTATTTCATTAGTATAGTTATTGAGTTTCTTTTGATCCAGTGAAGAACCGAAGACGAATCTCTACCGATGGGCAGCCGGATGAAGAAAGCAGGGTGACAGTAAGGTGATCTATCCATAGACGGAAGATAAGTTGGAACTAAATTACATTCACAACTACTTCAATATATTCCTAATAAGCACCATCACAAGTGGGGGATAACATTTTGGATGATGTGTTTTGCATTTACTCTGTATTGCGATGGGTTTTCACATACCGAGGAGCAAAATCCATTGAAGACTAAAACGAAATAAAAAATAATGGACTGGCCTACACTGTTATAACAGAACTTCTGACTCTAGGGAATTATATTATGAAAGGTGTTCATGTTTACGCAGACAGTTATACATCGATTCTACTTGCAAAACATTTATATTCAGTTGGAATATTTATTACCGGCACTATACGAGGAAACAGGAAGGGACTTCCAAATGCTCTGAAGACACCATTCAAATTAGTTTGTGATAAATATTTCAGGCTAGTGACTTTACGTCGCACCGACACAGATAGGTCTTATGGCGATGATGGGATAGGAAAGGGCTAGGAGTGGGAAGGAAGCGGCCGTGGCCTTAGTTAAGGTACAGCTCCAGCATTTACCTGGTGTGAGAATGGGAAACCACGGAAAACGATCTTCAGGGCTGCCGACAGTGGGATTCGAACCCACTATCTCCCAGATGCAAGCTCACAGCCCCGCGCCCCTAACCGCACGGCCAACTCGTCCGGTAAATATTTCAGAGAGGGGCCAATTTTACTAGTGGGATCTAAAGAGAAATACCTCAGACAAATCAGGTGGTGCTTGTAAGTACACGTGGAGCTGCAATAAAAACAGAAGTGATTGGAACTGCTAGAAACTGCAAGAGAAAACCTGATGTGATCTTGGATTATAATCGTTATATGGGGGAGATGGTATATTTTTATTTAGATGGACGTAGAATTTTGAAATTCTGGAAAACAGTTGCATTCAACATAATTTCCAGAATGGTGTTAAGTTCGTATCTGTTATAGTTATAAAACTGTAATGTAAAGAAAATAACTAGGCTCCAGTTCTACTTCAGTATAATTGAATCACTGATTGCTGAATAATTTGAGAACAGACAAAAATTAACACGAATATTTTTGTGTTTGGAGAAGACTTCCGTCAGGTAAATTGGAAAGACGGTGCATTGTATGTAACTTTCCGCAACAGAGGTTGAGTTCGCGAACTGTGTGCGCCAAGTGCGATGAAGTTCTTCGTAAGTGCCTTAAAGAAGCAAATGTATTTAAAGTTAGATCTATTTAAAAAATCACATTAAAAATAATGTTGCCTTAATCTGAGATTTGTGTGCGTGTGTGTACGGTTCCTATTAGTGTTAGTAATAAGTGTCTTAAACCTTGCTAGGGGCTTTACGTCGCACCGACACAGATAGGTCTTATGACGACGATGGGATAGGAAAGGCCTAGGAGTTGGAAGGAAGCGGCCGTGGCCTTAATTAAGGTACAACCCCAGCATTTGCCTGGTGTGAAAATGGGAAACCAAGGAAAACCATTTTCAGGGCTGTCGATAGTGGGATTCGAACCTACTATCTCCCGGATGCAAGCTCACAGCCGCGCGCCTCTACGCGCACGGCCAACTCGCCCGGTGTCAAACAACATAATCTATCTGGTGTTAAGACTTAAGCTCAACAATTTTCGGTGAAAATCTTGTTATTTTCCTTGCTTTTACTAGTGACATATATTTGAATGTTTATTTGTATTGTTTTTATTTTTCTCGTTCGGAGTTATTATTTTATAGAATTCTGTTTCAGGAATAAATTCTCTATCATTAAGAACATATCAGCCCTCGCGGGTTAGGGGTAGCGTACCTGCCCCGGGCACGATTCCCGACCAGGTCAGTGATTTTTACCGGGACCTGAGGGTTGGTTCGAGGTCCACTCAGCCTAAGTGATTATTATTGAGGAGTTATCTGATGGTGAGATGGCGACTCCGGTCTGGAAAACTAAGAATAACGAACGAGAGTATTCGTCGTATTGACCATGCATCACCTCGTAAACTACAGGCCTTCGGACTGTGCATTGGTCTTGCTTAGTAGGCCAAGGCCCATCAGAGCTGTAGCGTCATTGTTTTTCATTAGGCCTACGTATTATTCTGTTATATTTCAAATGATTTTTTTCAAATTGATACTGAAACCGAAAATAAGAAAATGCTTTTTCCTGAAAATAAAAACCATCGCCAAGTAAAACATGAACTATTAATTCTTGTATATTCTTATAACTCAAGCATAATAAATTGTTTGTTCTATGTAGTCCGCACGTCGGTATTTGCCATACATCGATACATATATGCGAATTTTATCGGTGTTATTTTCCTTCTTCTTACCAGAGGCATGTGTTTGAATTTGTGTTGTATTTAATCTTCTCGTTCAGAGGAGTCCGGAGCCTTGAAGCAGCCTGAAGCACACTTTCAATAATGACGCAGGCATTCCAAGGCGTCTACGTCCAAGCTGACCAATCTACGGATTGAGCTACTGTTCCTACAAGGAAGTATCAATAACTAAATAAACATTTTCTCATTCAAAATAATGCCAACGGCCGTAGCCGTGTTGAACCACCGGATCCCGTGCGATCTCCGAAGTTAAGCAACATTGGGCGTGGTCAGGAGTTGGATCGGTTGCCACACGCTGTTGGTAGAGGGGTAAGGGAATGGAGGAGCGGAAAGGAACTGGCCACCCTACCGCACGTAAACTCCGGCTCAGGAACACCTCTGCGGAGGTTCGGACCTGCCTTCGGGCAGAATAACCCTTACCATACCATTCAAAATAATATTTTTTTAGAATTCCGTACCGAAATACATTCTCTAACGTTACATAAATCCTATTGTATGGTAAATGATTTCTGAAAATAGATATTGAGACAGAAAATCTGATTTACCTGAAAGTGAAATTCATCCACAAATATAATATCAAAAATTAAAGATTTTTAATGATTTGTACCTCTCTGAATCAATTATTAATTCTGTGTAGTCGGCATGAAAATATTCCTGCCGGTATTTAACATACATGGATACATATGAGCGAATTTTATCGGTGAGTAAACTTCTCTCGTTCCTTCTTGTTACTAGTGACATATGTTTGAATGTTATTTTTTTATTTTTCTCATTCAAAGTAATTATTTTATAGAATTCTATTCAAAAACATATTTTCTATTACTGCGTATAATCTGATGTATTTTAAAGGATTCCTTCAAAATAGATATTGAGACAGAAAATTCGAACATTTTCTTTTCCTGAAAATTAACATTTTCAGCAACTACAATATCATCAATAAAAAGTTTCTAATGTATATCACTCTTAATCAGTTTATTCAATGTAGTCAACATGTAGGACATCTCTTGCCGGTATTTACCATACATCGATAGATATACGCGAATTTTTAAATACATATATTTGAACTAGAAAACGGCGTGGTTACAGGAGTAGACCGAGCGAGTGGCTGAGCGGTTTAGGTCACGTAGCTGTCAACTTTAATTCGGGAGATAGTGGGCTCGAACCCGACTGTCGGTAGCCCTAAAGATGTTTTTCCGTGGGTTCCTATTTTCCCACCACCTATCTGTGTCAATGTGGCGTATAGCAAATCGTAAAAAAATACTGTAGTAGAGTGGAGGCGGAGCCCTGGCGAGTTCAGCTTATTGTTAATGGCGGACCAGACCGGCTCCTGTCTCCAAGACGGTTAACGATATTAGTATCATTGCACTGACCTTCAGGCGGTATTTACTGCACAGGCAAGTAATATACACTGCTGAATAAAACGTGCAGTATCCTCAAGGAATGTGTTCAGTGGCACCAGGGTGCATACTGAAGGGTTGTTGTGTTAGTGATTCATTTATAATGGAAATCAGCGATCAGATGGCGTTCAGAAGGCACTTTGTTTTGAATCTGTAGGCAGTAAATGTGCTGAGGTGAACAGTGTTTGCAATATACAACCATGCCTCGCCAACGAGTACGTGCTCCTGTTGGGCCTGCGGGAAGCTGGATTGTCGTATCGACGGATTGCTGCACATGTTGGGCACGATGTATCGTTGGTGCGTAGCCGCTTTCATCAGTGGTCAGTGGACAATCCCCACACGCGTAGACCAGGCTCCGGATGTTCGCGTAGTACAGACGCACGTCAACATCGACGCATTGTACGAGCAGCGTTGGCCGACCGAACATCACCTAGGAAGGAAATACGGTCACATGTTGCACCTACTATGTCACCAACGACCATTGGAAACCGTCTGCTTGAAGCAGGATTATGATCACGTGTGCCTCTGGCCAGGCTACCACTGACACCACAACACCGCCCAGCACGGCAACTCTGGTGTCGTGAAGGAGTCGACTGGACTCTGTTGTCTTCAGGTTCTGTGTAAATGCAAGTAATAGACGTACACGTGGTGTGGGGTTACTACTCGCGGTCACAGCATGGTAACGTAACCAGTACCCGCTACATTGACCCCGTGTTACTGTCATTTATTCGACAGGAAGTTGATGTGCTTTTTCAGCAAGACAACACACGTCCACATACAACTGCTGAGACGCAACGTGCTCTACGTCTACGTATTGAACAACTGCCTGGCGAGCAACCTCACCGGATCTCTCGCCAATTGAACACGTATGGGACATGGTGAAGCGAAAACTTCTGCAGAACTTGCAAGAACCATTTCCGAATTGCATCAAAAGGCGCAAAATGCTTGGGACAGTGCATCGCCGGTTGCCATTCAGTAACTTCATGATCGTTTGCTTGCGCGTATACATGCCTGCACTGCGCCAGAGGTGGGTACACCGTGTATTGATGCGACTGTTTGGACACCCTTTACTTACTCTGACATGTGTGTTTCATTTGGTCTGAATTTGTAATCATATACTCCTGCAATGATAAACTAGATGTCACATCGCATGTGAATAAAATGACTTTGTCCTTGAGGATGTTGCATGTTTTCTTTACGGTAGTGTAATAGTGGTTCTAGGACATTTCGTACCACCGGACATTTCGTAGCACTTGACCGTCTGATTACCTGCGAAGTATCAGCCGATGACTTTAAAATATTTAGGAGAGGACATTCCATACCACTTGAAAGAGTGGGAAATATTGCGAAGTAAAAACAATATCCTAAAGAATGTAATTCATATGTATATTCATTGACCACTAGTGGCGTACGGTGTGACCACTACTGATGTTAACCTTCCGTCGAGTACAACTGATCTGACTGGCACATGTGTTAATTCTTATCTCGTATTCGTCATTCGCTGATGGGGGGTCTATATACGAGCTACTTCCACCTTTCAGTAGTGTCCTATTTCCCCGTGACCGCCCGGCTCCATGGCTAAATGGTTAGCGTGCTGGCCTTTGGTCACAGGGGTCCCGGGTTCGATTCCCGGCAGGGTCGGGAATTTTAAACTTAATTGGTTAATTTCGCTGGCACGGGGGCTGGGTGTATGTGTCGTCTTCATCATCATTTCATCCTCATCACGACGCGCAGGTCGCCTACGGGCATCAATTCAAAAGACCTGCACCTGGCGAGCCGAACGTGTCCTTGGACACTCCCGGCACTAAAAGCCATACGCCATTTCATTTTTTCCTCGTGACCTTCAAGCCCATATCGGCCAGTTCATCAGAATCTTTTATTTTATTTACTTGATAATGAAATAATGCAGGAGTTTATAAATATTCACAATAGTGGTAATATTATCCATCCTTATGCTCTTCAGGCACATTGCGCCCGAACACGATGTGTATTTCTATTAAATTGTTTTGTTTCAGGATTTATACTTAAAATTCGACTTTCTTGTGATAATAGGACCTATTTACGGTAACACAAGTGATAAGTATAGTCCGACTCGTTGGCTGAATGGTCAGCGTACTGGCCTTCGGTTCAGAGGGTCCCGAGTTTGATTACCGGCCGGGTCGGGGATTTTAATCGCTTCTGATTAATTCTTCTGACTCGGGGACTGGGTGTATGTGTCCATCCCAACACTCTCCTCCTCATATATAGACAACATACCACTCTACCAACCACCACAGAAACACGCAATAGTGATTACATCCCTCCATATAGGGTTGACGTCAGGGAGGGCATCCAGCCGTAAAACAGGGCCAAATCCAAATGTGCGACGCAGTTCGTGGGAAAAAGCGACAGAAAAAGAAGAATAAGTTATAAGTATGGTTTAAAGGACTATTATTAAAATTGTATAGAAGTTTTTTCAACAAATGTTGTAAATTATTTTTGTTTCTGATTTACAAAGTGTTTATGTCAGGCTCATTACGCCCGCTGGCGTGGAGATGGAATTCCAATTTGACATCAAGTTTTTCAGATATCCGTACCACTCGAAAGGTAATCTCTTTCGGGAAACACTGAAGCAATTTTTCCGCAGTGGATAAAGTATGTATATTACTTTCAACAATTAATTACAACTCAAGATTGAAAGACATTTTCTTTATATAGTATATGCAATGAGAGTGTTACGAAATATAAACATAAGCTTCGACCATGCTTTTATTGTTTGTGGAAAGGAATGTTTATCGTTATAGTTGTAACCATATAATTATGTGTATTAACTACGTCATCATTAGAGCGGAAAGGTCATTAAGGAAATACGTTCGGAATTACATCACATGTTTAGCATGATTTACTGTAGTTCTTTCAACGAGGACAACGCCTTCTCTTTCAAGTGCGTAGCGATAAACAGACAGCCGCGACTCTTCGAACTTTATACTGGGGTTTTTGTTTTACTGTTTCGAGCAGGGCCTCTCAGGGTGCATACGCGTGGTGCATGCACTGTGCACGGTGCAAAAGACGATTTCGCTTGGTTGACCAGAGTGCAGACCCCCCACTTCTCGATTTGGAGCAATAGCGCTTACTCTCTCTTTCCTCACGCCTGTCTTGCTCGCTCCGCCTGTCTCCCTCTTCCCAGCTTGCTACGTAGCGCTCCAAATCCGAGCTGAGTTGAGCCGAGTAGAGCCGAGCTTAGCCGAGTATCCCAGAGACGAAGCGTTGGTCCGAGTCGAACCGAGCGGCACCGATGCACAGTGCACGGAGCTCTTACGCCTCGATCTGCACGCGTGAGATTTTGGGCGTTTGAGAGGCCCTGGTTTAGAGACTACGGGCATCGCCATCATTAAAGCTGTGTTCATTTATACATGCGAATATTACGAAATACACGTGTTATTTTGGTGTCTGTAATAGTGTAGAAGCCGGCTCCGTGGTCTAGGAAGCATGCCTCTTACTGGGAGAGCCCGCGTTCGATTTCCGAAATGTTCAGTCATTTTTAACAGTCTAAAGGATTGTTCGAGTTCCACTCAGCCCACTTGAGGAATTATCTGACAGTGAATGGATCGATCTAGAATGCCAAGAATAACGACTGTGAGGATTCTGTGAGCTGGCCACGCATCACTTGTAATCTGCAAGCCTTCAGGTTGAGCAACGTTCACTTGGTAGATCAAGACCCATGAGGGCTGTAGCACCACGAAAGTGTTTTTAGTAGTGATGATAGCTAATATTATTTTATGCTTGTATTACGGTGGACATCTCGAGACTTAAGAAAGACAACAGCTCAGAATTTGAGTCGAATGATAATGGAAGAACCCGGAGAAAACCACAGTTAAGATGACATTTCCCCCCTAAAATAACAGCGCGAGCGGAATCCAAGCACTAACAACCAGTGATGCCAACCTGTACGATAATTATGGAAACAAACGATAACTTTGAGATTCGATGTGCGTTGCTAGGTTCTACGATACTGACAAACATACGATATTATGTCTTCGGAAACTGTTGATGATATCGTCCAAGCGTTCTCATTGTGCGATTTTCTCTTGTTCGTACGCTTGGCACGTTCAGGCGTTTGATTATTATCATGATGTAGATGCGGTGAACAGAAAACATGTGGAAATATAATTTCCCTCCGTAGTCATCAGTGGCGGTGGTAATGTTAGCCCCTAGTCCCTGCCTTTAAAGACACCGCCGAAGAATATTGCAGCTTCCAGAAGAATCGAGTAGAACACGTTTGGGCGCTACCGGAAAAGTCTCGTGAGTCTCGTGTCAGGGAATTCGCCCTTCTAACAAATTCAGGCCCTTGACGTCTTGCATAGTTTCGCTGACCGAATGCCGACGCCATGCCACCATCTTTGCCATCATTTCGACGGTGAGCAATAAAATACTCCTCTTCCTTAAACGCACTCTCTTGTATAAAACGTAGCGGTACGTACAATCGCCGAGTATAGAGAAATGAAACGCGTGTGCAGAATGTAACAAATTTGTTCATAGGTTACGGAATCAATCGAGTGAAAAAATAGTTCACTTTGTCCTGCGGTCATACTGAACAAGCGAGGCGTGTCACAAGATGGTGATGTGAGTGACGTCATGCCAGCGTCGGACTTATTATGGTCATCTTTTCGGATGCATATCTCTTGAATGGATGGATATATCTCGATTATACTTTCACCATTATGCTTGGCTTGACTTGGCTTGACGAGATCCATCTATGCTAGGCATTTCAGAGATACAATAGAAACGAAGACACAGGCCTCGAAATTCAATTGTAACCTCGATATTTCTACTTTCATGCGGAATTAGTATCACGGAATTGCAATTAAAATGTTAGCACCTTTTGTAGGGTGTATATCTATTCAGATTTGGAATGATACCTGAAACAAATCAAACAAACGACAGCTAGTCAAACGGTACTGAGCACGTGGTCGGGCTGCGCATCACAAGCGCCGTGTCACGCTCTGTTCAGTACGTACATCCCTTCGGGTGAAGACATCACGTCAGAAATCCATATACATTTTGAAGACTTTAGTAATCCGCGGTTGGAAACCCTGCTACCAACGTTCGCTAATTTCGGGGAGTTGTACCTTAAAGCTACCTCAACTAGGGGTGTGTTAGGATTAGGAAAGGACTGCGAAATAGTGCGCGACGGGAAAATGTTAAGTGAGGTGTAAGGGTCTCGTGGCGAGGGAGCATTAAAATGCGAGTTAGCTCGCTGGCGTAGCTCACGCTCGCGCTTGACTGCTGCTTCGTGCCTCGGGTATGAATGTACTGTGTGTGTTATCGTAAATTATCTTTTAATAGCAAATATATTAACATCAAAATATTGGAAAGCCTCATAGGATAAATGACTGACTGGATATCAACCCGAACGCCAGATATACCTAGGCCTATATATAATTTAAAGAGACAGGTTAAGTAAAGGAGGTTCTATAGTAGGATGTATTGTATGCAGCAGCAGCGAATGCATTAAGCGCCTCGTTAGCTGTTGGTGGGAGTTCTATCGTCTCCTCTGCACCCATGCGAAAGGAAAACACCATCTAACCATTATCAACCCTCTTCAGCAGATTGCATTCGAATCCTACATACTCTACTGTAATCCATTCGCCTCACATGACTCTACCCCTAAAGTTCACTGACTTTCTCTACTTCATACAACATATTATTGTTGGTGTTTTATTATCTGTTTAACGTGAACATATTGTCTCACGGCTTTCGGGGGTGCGACGGTGGGGAATGAAAGGACCTGGACTGGGAAGACCGAGCGTGTTGGCCGTGCAATTAGGGGCGCGCAGCTGTGAGCTTGTATTCGGGAGAGAGTGGGTTCGAACTCCACTATCGCGAGCCCTGACGGTGGTTTCCCGTGGTTTTCCATTTTCACACCAGGCAAATTCTGGGGATGTACCTTAATTAAGGCCACGGCCGCTTCCTTCCCATTCTTAGCCCTTTCGTGTCCCATGCTTGCCGTAAGACCTACTGTAGGACTGGGAAAGAAGTGACGTGACCTTATCTAAAGCAAAACCCCGGCATTTTTCTGGTGTGAAAACGGGAAACCACAGAACACCATTTCCATGGCCCTCAACGTAGGAGATTGAACCTACCATCTCCGAAGGCAAGTTTTCAGCTACGTGACTTTTAATGCGTGGCCAACGTGCTGTGATAATAATAATAATAATAATAATAATAATAATAATAATAATAATAATAATAATAATAATAATAATAATAATAATATCCGGCACCTTGGCTGAATGGGCAGTGTACTGGCCTTCGGTTCAGACGGCCCCGGCTTCGATTCACGGTTAGGTCGCAATCACTGCGCATAGACAATTCCTCTAGCTGGGTGGTTGTGATCGACATAGTGCATATAGTGTACAAACCTGCACACAACATATCAAACTACTGTCAACCACAGAAACACGCAAGAATGAATATATCCCTCTACATAGGGTTAATGTCAGGAACGACGTCCCGTCGTAAAACTAGACCAAATGCAGACCAATCATCTACCCTAATGAATTTGGTGAAAGGCTAAGATAATAATAATAATAATAATAATAATAATAATAATAATAATAATAATAATAATAATAATAATAATAATAATAATAATAATAATAATTGACCGGGAGGTACACCTCTACGCCGCACATTTAAATCTTGCGCCAGTTAAAACTCCTCTACAGGGGAAACACTGAACTTGAAACTAGACCTATTTAAACGTTTCCTCTGAAGATGTCACTACCGTAATTTTGTGATTATGAAGTTGCCAGTACTGTGTGAATTTCAACTTGTTTTTGTTTTCCGTTCATCAAGAAATTTGGACATTCTCTCCGAGAGGTCACTACAAAAACTATGATCATGCACCCTGGTGCGAAGTGAAGGAACTTTTTTGAAGAAAATTTGTATTCATAAGTTTTTCCTTTACTAAATTTCGTTCATTCATTTTTGGGTTGGCAATGTTTATCCTTTCTTTCCGCCTGTTTTGAATTTAACCAATCAAGAATTTCTGTAATTAATTTCCAACCAATCACGTATTTCTTCTTCGATTTTGAGTGTAAACTTTGTATCCTCCAATAAAATTCTGTGGGTGTGTCTTGATTACTCATGAAATGTCTCGAACTTTCCCCGAGGTTTTATAAACTGCAGATTTTCACGGTTCTTGGCCACTTGATCAACTTCTAACTAAGTGTGTGTGTGTGAAGCAGGAGGCGGGAGGTGCCTCTTTCATCAGGCAGCAGGTTTCAGCAAGGTAATGGCCGTTTAACATCTTTATTTCTCGCTAGCTCAGCAGTTTAAACCTCGGGAATGGTCCAAAACTTTTACCATGTAACCTACTTATCTAAAAATATATAATTTTCTGCCGGCTTATGTAAAAACTTCATAAAATCTGTAACCGTAATTTGGGGATAGAGAGTGATGCAACCTCTCGAGTTCCCCTTCATTTCGGTTTGAGGTGACTACGGTTTGGTAACTGATATTCTTCTCTTCCTTAATATTTTGAATTTCTTTCTTATACGGGTCACCTCCATAGTTTGGGAATAGCCTGTTTCATCGACCTAGTGCCTTTTAGGTTTTAGGAATGCATGTTTAGGAGTGCAAATACACGCCTCCATTCTATTTGGTGTTCCGGGCCATTTACTTAACCATTATTCGTGTTCCATGAAGGCCCAGTAGGTTGGGTACGAGATACCCCTGTTTCAATTGTAAGTTTGGCCATGGAAGGCCAAAAGGTATAAGATACTGTTGGAGTTGCCTTGAGTAGGCTTGTGAACTGAGAGCACGTTAGCTCTTTTTCAAGTGTTGTAATAGTGCCTCTGGGAGGCCTGAAATTGTCATTGTTGGAGCTAGTGCTCCATGTATTGGGGATTTTCTGCCCTTGCATTAAAATTTGTGCTTTGGTAAAATTGAGCTAGGAGCTCAAAATTGTAAAACTAGGGGCTTGTAGCCCAAGAGTGTAAAATTCACTAAAATTGGGATCTTTCTTGTCTTGTTTCTAGTTTGTCATTGTACCTGATATATTATTGTGTTCACTTAGTGAAAGATTGTTGAGTTTGAAATTCTAAAAAGGAAAGTTTTAAATTCCATTCTTGACTTTGTAGTTAGACCCGTTCACCCCGGCACCTTCTTTCACCTCTGCGTCCACGGGTAACCCCGTAATAATAATAATAATAATAATAATAATAATAATAATAATAATAATAATAATAATAATAATAATAATAATAATAATAATTGTACCGGAGGTACACCCGTCCCGTGCATTAAAAACTAGCGCCTTGTAGAAAGCCATCTAGATCAGGAAATATGAAACTCATTTTGGAAATAGTGTGCGAACATTTCTCAACAGATATCGCTACTATCAACTTATGTCATGCCCTCTAGGATGAAGATGAACTATTAAAATTCAAATACATTTTGTATGTTAAGGTTTCCTAATCTGGGATGTTTAGTGTTTGTTTTTGATGTTCGAAAGTTATCAACACTTATATCTCTTCCCGCCAACTTTAGGCGTTGGCCAATGGGAAATCTTGTACATTTATTTATCTACCAATCAAAATTCTCTAATATTTATTAAATTAACCAATAAGGATTGGGGATTTTTCAGGGCCTTGGCCCAGAGTTTTCTGGAACCTTCCTCTCCTCTATAAAAGCCGAGGGCTGGTGAGCCAGGTTGTCTTAATGATCGCTCCAGTCTAGAGTGTGTTCGTAACGGAGGCGGCGGCTGCCTCATCCATCTTCGGGAAGTCCACCAGCTGAAGGTAATGGCAGATTCCGATTAACATGTGATAGTCTTTGAAAGCTAGCTCGAGAGGAAGGTTTCAAATCTTCAGTAATATAACTTTTATTTTCTCAAATGTAAATTTCAAACCAGTCGAAAGAACATAAGCGAAATCAGGGAATAGAGAGTGAGGTGCCCTCTTATATTCCCTCTCAACTTGATCTTGAGGTGACTATAATTTTGCAACCTTTAAAATCTATCTTGTAATTTCTGTAACTTAAATATTTTTCTCCATCTAGTCACCCCCGTAGTATAGGTTTAGCCTCTGTAACGTCGGGCCGTAAGCCCAAATAGGGTTTTAAGCATTTCTGGTAAAGTTCAAGGAGCGCAAGTGTTCGCCTCGTCACCATTTTGATTTTTGGCCAGTAACGTTAACCTTTGGTTTTTACCAAAGGCCAGGAAGAATGGGTACTCGTTACCCCTGTTACAGTTAACCTCATTCATTTCATTTTTAAGCAATTCGACTGTTGAGCAGTTAAGACAGTGAATACTGTTTAATTTTGTTAAATGTAGATTGTGTCTGGATAGGCCTGGAACTTGTAAATTTCCAGAATAGTCTACTAAAATGTGAATTTGTAGAGCAAAGAAGCTCTTCCACTGATGTAAAACATTGGGAGATCCATCTCCTTGATTGTTGATTGAATGGAGCAGTAGTGCTCAAATAACATTTGTAATTAGGGATCTTCAAGCTCATATTGTCAAATTATTATCTGATTGTTCTAGACCTCTCTGTACCTAATTATCATTTGCTTGGCAAAGTATAAGGTAAAAAAAGGAAAGGTTAAGAAAGGAAATAAAACTGCCAATATTAAAGTTTTAAATCAATCTTTCGATTTTTGTATATCCCCCATTCATGCCCGCACCTTCTTTCGCCTCTGCAAACTACAATATTTTCGCAATAATAATAATAATAATAATAATAATAATAATAATAATAATAATAATAATAATAATAATAATAATAATAATAATAATAATAATAATAATGCCATTGATGCTTTCACGGCCCGTACTTATAGACATGATACTGTGTAGGCTTTTGGGCTTATGCCGTGTCAAGGAAATAAGGTGAAAGTCTTTACGTTTCGCAGAGGACTGTGCTCTGCGTCATCAGAAGAAAATCTCGACTGTCCACGAGAAAGGCTTATTAAACAATGACTTTTTGAAATTTAGACGTTATAATAGAAGTGGAAATGGTGCGTTCATTCGCCACCAGATGGCTCCCCGGACGTGGCACAGCGCTAGCGTTCGAAGCGGAAGCTGACCGAACCATCAGGATCAGTCTATGAGGATCACATAACATGTGTACGTAACATATGATATTGACAGGTGTATGACATTGACACAAGCCTGGAATGAAACTACTGGCGATGAGGAACGTACGAATTTGGAAAACACTGAGACGAAATAACAATAGTGAAGTGACAGGGAAGGGAACTACCTACGTAAATCCTTAATGGCTGGCAACCAGGTATTAATTAATTGATAGCCAGTGTCCCTGTTGAATTGTTAGGATTTCTACGTATTTCCACAGCTTCCTGTGTAATCCTGGATCTGTAGTGTCTAGTGTGGGTAAGAGCTCGAGCATCTTGGAACATGACATCATGACCCGACGATAGAGCGTGCTCAGCTATTGCTGATTTGTCTGGCTGATTGAGACGAATATTACGTTCATGTTCCATGATATGAGAACCAATGGACCGGCATGTTTGGCCATTGTATATCTTACCGCAAGTACAGGGAATTTCGGGTACGCCAGGATGTAAAAGGGGGACAATTTGTCGTTGGTTTTACTCAGACTGTGAGCAATTTTAGTGGCGTTGCCAAACACGGTTTTTATATTGGGTTTGCGGAGGACCATGGCAATTCGATGTGTGGTGTTGTGAATGTAAGGCAAGTAGGCAGTTCCCTTCACTTCTTCCTTCTGTGAGCTTTGCTTGGTCGTTTTTCTGGGATGCATGGCTCTATGAACCTGCAAATCGCTGTAACCATTACCCATGAACGTGATTTTGAACGTGTCCATCTCCACCTGGATATTTGATGGCTCACAAATTCGTCTCGCCCTCTTGGCGAGTGTCGTGAGAATGGCTTGTTTTTGTGCGGGATGGTGTTGAGAATCTGCAAGAAGATAGCGATTTGTGTGGGTAGGCTTACGATAGACGGTATGTCTTAAGGAGCCGTCCGGTTCTTACTAGAACATCCAAGAAAGGAAGGCATCCGTCCGACTCCATCTCCATAGTGAATTTAATTGAAGGATGTTGCTGATTTAGGTGGTTTAGAAATAGATGAAGTTTCTCATGACCTTCTGTCCAGACCACAAATGCATCATCAACATACCTCCACCATATCATAGGTTTGACGGGCGCCGAAGCAATAGCCTCCTCCTCAAAACGCTCCAAGAAGAAATTGGGCACTACGGGCGAAAGTGGACTTCCCATAGCCACTCCGTCCGTCCGTTCGTAAAAATTCCCACCCCACAAGAAATAGCTGGAAGTCATGCAGTGTTAAAATAGCTTAGTAATGTCCTTAGGGAACAGGTGTTCAATGAGAGACATGACTGAGTCAATCGGCACTTTAGTGAACAAGGACTCCACATCGAAACTCACCAAAAGTGCATTAGGTTGAAGGGTTATGGTTGATAGCTTGTTGACGAAATACCGAGAGACCCTGACGTATGATTCAGTACGTCCTATGTGTGGCTGAAGCAATTTGCTTAGGTATTTAGCCAGAGCATACGTAGGAGAACCTATCGCAGTAACAATAGGTCTGAGGGGAACATCTTTTTTATGGATCTTAGGCAGTCCATATAATCTAAGTGGCACTGCATCCCCCGGGGACAGATGTTTAGCCTTCTCTTTTGGAACTGAAGATTGCCTTAAGAGCTTCACGGTGGCGTTGGGCACACGAGTGGTGGGGTCACGTGAGCTCAGTCTGTAAACAGGCTCTGACAATATAACCGAGATCTTATTCTTATACTCGTCAGTGTCCATAACCACTGTCGCATTACCTTTATCAGCTGAGAGAATGGTCAGCTCAGAATCATCTCTTAAGTTCCTTCAGAGCTCTCCTTTCGCCTCTTGTTAAATTGGGCGCGGGTACAACAACGGACCTTGTGAGTCTCACACATTTCTGTCTTAACTCCTCAGCCTCATCCGTAGGTAGTTCGTGGATGGCTGCCTCAACGGAAGTAATTAACTCAGTGGTAATTTTAGAGGGAGCGACAGTGAAATTAAGACCCCTGCTGTTTAGTTTTAGTCCAAGGACTTCTTGGAAAGATTGACGACAGTTTTACAAGCATCCGGGTTCGTGCGAGAGACCGCCTGTTTCTCAGCTAGTCAGAGGACCAGGTGTCATTTAGACAGAAATCAAAGTTCCTCCGACTAGCTGAGAAACAGGCGGTCTCCCGCACGAACCCGGATGCTAGTAAAACTGTCGTCAATCTTTCCAAGAAATCCTTGGAAGTTCCTCCTACTAGCTGAGAAACAGGCGGTCTCTCGCATCATCATCATCTTCTTCTTCTTCTCTTTTTGTCGTTTGAGCCTACTGAAGACCACGGGACACGTACTTTCTCTTCATTGGGCCTTATGTTTTCCTCTCTTCTTCTTCTTCTTCTTCTTCTTATTATTATTATTATTATTATTATCATGGGGCCTCCGTGGCTCAGGTGGCAGCGCGCTCATTCCAGCAACACTCTCCAATATCACTTCATTTCATTTCATTAATCATGCATTAATCATTGCCCCAGAGGAGTGCGACAGGCCGCGACAGTCGATACAAATCCCATCCTCGCCCCTAGAAGGGGGCTTCATTCATTCCATTCCTGACCCGGTCAAATGACTGGAAGCTGGAAACACCTGAGTAGCCTAATAAGTTGTCCTGAGAGTCGGGATACAAGTTGCTATGGAATAGGAGTGGGCATCTCGGACATATACTGGGTCATGGCCCTCCTTGTGCTCAGGCGGCTAGGACTGTACAATCTACCCGCGGTCAGTAACCCGCTACAGGAGAGATCCTCGCTGGAACTTTGAGTAAGGAGGGTACAATCGTGCCTCAAGTGGTTTTCACGAGCACGCCCAGAACGTTTTAAGCAAGCCTCGGACTTAGGGGGTGATGTAGTCCCACTTCCATTTGA
This sequence comes from Anabrus simplex, assembly GCF_040414725.1. Taxonomy (NCBI): domain Eukaryota; kingdom Metazoa; phylum Arthropoda; class Insecta; order Orthoptera; family Tettigoniidae; genus Anabrus; species Anabrus simplex. The sequence continues at coordinate 932,156,237 of NC_090266.1, forward strand.
CAGGCGAAGGACTCCTTCGAAACAACTTGGCGAACAAAATGGAATTCGATAGGAATCTATCAGTATTAATGAGGCTTATGGAAAAAATAAAGTAGAACTGGCTGAGTCAGCCAGGAGGATGCGTCTGGATGTGTTAGGGGAGTTAATGACATTCGGGTAAGGGAACAACTATATGTAAAGATGGGGAAAGCGTACAACTTGATGGAATAGTGAAGTGAAGGCAGTATATAAACATAAAAAAGGCATATCAGAAATGGCTCCAAACAGGAACTGGTGCAGATAGGGAATTGTACTCGATGACTAAAAAACCAGAGTGAAACAAATAATAATTGTTGAATCCAAGAAGTAGTCACGGGAAGAGTAAGGATGTAAAGGAGAGGGCATATAAGTCTCTGGTAAGACCCCAACTAGAGTATGGTTCCAGTGTATGGGACCCTCACCAGGATTACCTGATTCAAGAACTGGAAAAAATCCAAAGAAAAGCAGCTCGATTTGTTCTGGGTGATTTCCGACAAAAGAGTAGCGTTACAAAAATGTTGCAAAGTTTGGGTTGGGAAGAATTGAGAGAAAGAAGAAGAGCTGCTCGACTAAGTGGTATGTTACGAGCTGTCAGCGGAGAGATGGCGTGGAATGACATTAGTAGACGAATAAGTTTTTTTTTTTTGCTAGGGGCTTTACGTCGCACCGACACAGATAGGTCTTATGGCGACGATGGGATAGGAAAGGCCTAGGAGTTGGAAGGAAGCGGCCGTGGCCTTAATTAAGGTACAACCCCAGCATTTGCCTGGTGTGAAAATGGGAAACCACGGAAAACCATTTTCAGGGCTGCCGATAGTGGGATTCGAACCTACTATCTCCCGGATGCAAGCTCACAGCCGCGCGCCTCTACGCGCACGGCCAACTCGCCCGGTACGAATAAGTTTGAGTGGCATTTATAAAAGTAGGAAAGATCACAATATGAAGATAAAGTTGGAATTCAAGAGGACAAATTGGGGCAAATATTCATTTATAGGAAGGGGAGTTAGGGATTGGAATAACTTACCAAGGGAGACGTTCAATAAATTTCCAATTTCTTTGAAATCATTTAGGAAAAGGCTGGGAAAGCAACAGATAGGAAATCTGCCACCTGGGCGACTGCCCTAAATGCAGATCAGTATTGATTGATTGATTGATTGATTGATTGATTGATTGATTGATTGATTGAAGATTTCGGTACAAACCCGGAAAGGCTACGTCAAGCAGCAAGGAAGCATTCTTGGGCACTAATAAATAATCTTACAAGGGGGAGGGACAAAGGAAATGAATATCGTGTTGTGTAAATCAGGAGAACTTACAGATCCCAGGGAATCACTGGGTAGGTCGAATATTTTGAAAAACTTCTCAACGTAAAAGGAAATCTTTCTGGTGACGTCGCGAACAACCGAGCTCATGGGAGGAGGATATTGATGTTGGGGAAATTGCGCTTGCGGAAGTGGGAAGGATGCTAAAGATACTATTGTCAAATCAGCAGGAATAGATGTAACTAGACCTAAAATTATGAAATGTAGTGGGAAGGCAGCGATGAAATGACTTCACAGAGTAATAAGATTAGCTTGGAATTTTAGTAAGGAACCTTCTGATTGGATGAAAGCAATAATTGCATCTATCGGTAAGCAAGGGAACAGGAAGGATTCCAAGAACTATCGAGGCATTTTATTGATCAGTATTTTTTTCTTTTTTTTTTTTTTTTTTTTGCTACGGGCTTTACGTCGCACCGACACAGATAGGTCTTACGGCGACGATTATTGATCAGTATACCAGGCAAAATGTTCACTGGCATTTTGGAGGACAGGGTGAGATCAATGGTTGAGAGTGAGTTGGATGAAAACCAGCGTGGTTTTAGACCACAGAGGGGCTGTCAATATATTTTCAGTGTGCGCCAGGTAAGTGAAAAATGCTACGAATGGAATAGGCAGTTATGCTTATATTTCGCAGGTCTATAAAAGGCATATGACAGAAACGAGGGAAAGGTTGTTGGCTCTACTGGGGTATTATAGGATTAATGGTAAATTATTGAAGGAGTCAAGGAGATTTATGTTGAAATTGGGCTGCAGTGAGAATTGATGGTAGAATGAGTTCTATTTGTTCTTATTTTAAGTAGTTAATATATTCTTCCTTTCCCTGCTGATCATTCGACGAATTGATTACAAAGGACTAAAACCACCTGTGAGGTAAATGAAGTCTGTAAGTATTTGCTTACGATGCCAAGGTTCTGAGATCGGTGACAAGTGTACAGTACTAATGTTCCCTTTTAAACGCAGAAAACTGATGAATCAATCCCAACCTCCTGTCCCCTTAACAATGTTTGACCATTTTTACGCCTGCACCACCATTTACAATCAACTTTGGGGCAGTACGATATGGGTTGCGGTCTAATGGCATCGAGCGGAAGTAGCGGTGTACCTGCTCTGGTTTGGTGGGAAATTTCATTGAAACCGGGAACAATACACAATATGAGAGGTCTCGTAACATTACTTATAGAACAACCTCCGTGCAGCTGTTTATAATTGTCAGATGAAGTGCGAGTAATTTAATAATAATAATAATAATAATAATAATAATAATAATAATAATAATAATAATAATAATAATAATAATAATCCACTTTTCTCATTTTTATTGAGGTTGAGAGTCGATGTGGATTTGGCCCAGTTTCAAGGTCGGATATCCTTCCTGACGTCAACCCTATGTGGAGGGATATGGTAGTTGGCAGTGTGGAGGGTAGAGTGTAGATGAATAGAAATGCATTAAGCTGAACGCGGTTACGCAGTCCCTGAGCCAGATAAATTAACCATATGCCGTCAAAATCCCAGGCTCGGTCAGGAATCGAACCTAGGGGCCTTTGAACCGAAGGTCAATACCCTGACCATTCACCCAAGGAGTCGAAATAATAATAATAATAATAATAATAATAATAATAATAATTGTTCAATACGTTCCTTCAATTACTATAGATTCTAAGAAAAGCTGTGGTGTTGCAAATTTTATCTCACAAGAGTTCATACACGTGCCAATGGCCTTCGACACGAAAATGTCCCATTTAAACTTTATACGTCACTGATCTCAGCGAGGATTGAACCAGTTATCTGGAAAGCAGAATAATAACTACCAACCGACTGCGCCACTGAAATCTGCTGGGAGTCATTTACTATTAGATATTAACTGATCACAGGGGTCCCGGGTTCGATTCCCAGCAGGGTCGGGAATTTTAACCATAATTGGTTAATTTTGCCGGCACGGGGGCTGGGTGTATGTGTCGTCTTCATAATCATTTCATCCTCATCACGACGCGTGGGTCGCCTACGGGCGCCAACTGAAAAGACCTGCATCTGGCGAGCCGAACTTGCCCTCGGACACTCTCGGCACTAAAAGCCATTCGACATTTCATTTTTACTGATATTAACTTGTAATATGACCAAAGCCGAGTGCTTCCATACTCGCCTAGGTGAAAGCAATCCCCCAAAGTTTCTAAAGTCACTGAGGAAAATAATACTTAGGCCCGGGGTAACTTTTTCAACGTTAAGACCATCCGGTTGCACGCACGTTACTGTGATACAGGTTAGTAAATTAGGTCCTAACACGCAAGTACACAAGTTTGATCGTCACCAGACTACAACAAACATATCTTAGAGAGTTCTCTTTATATTTTATGATTCTCAACACACAAAATGGAGTACGGTTCTATTATAACCCTGTGAGCGTGTAGTAGAAGCACATCCACCGTACCCCTGCGACTCAAGGGTTCCCAACTTGGCAACTTGGAGACGTGGTTTGGCGGCGAAAATGGGACTCCTAGCTGAGCCTGCCATTGCTTCCACTTGTGTTAGGCTTATTTTCATCTTTCCCTTTTATTAATATCTGCTTTTCGTCGCATCGACACAGATAGGTACTATGGCGACGATGGGATAGGAAAGGACTAGGAATGAGAAGGAAGCGGCCGTGGCCTTAATTAAGGTGCAGTCCCACCATTTGTCTTTTGTCTGGTGTGAAAATAGGAAACTACAGAAACCATCTTTAGGGTTGCCGACAGTGGTGTTCGAACCAGTTATCTCCCGAATGCAAGCTGATGTGACACATACCACGCAGCCACTCGCTCGGTTTCATCTTTCCTTGCTCTCTCCCGAGTCCTTGAATATCCAGCCCTTTCCTTTACAGATATGAAAAAACGAATGAAAACCTACAACCTGTTTTCCAGTGATTGACCGGGTCAGGTATGTAATGAATGAAGCATATAGGCTGTTATTACAATGGGGTCGCCACTCCCAAGGTGATTTATTAATGAGTGATAAATGCTATGAAATGATAATGGAGAGTGTTGCTGGAATGAAAGATGACAGGGAAAACCGGAGTACCCGGAGAAAAACCTGTCCCGCCTCCGCTTTGTCCAGCACAAATCTCACATGGAGTGACCGGGATTTGAACCACGGTATCCAGCGGTGAGAGGCCGACGCGCTACCGTCTGAGCCACGAAGGCTCCTTTTACAGATACTGTAACTTTATTCTTCGGAGGATCGAATCTCTCCCTTTCTTTACTTCTGCTTTGTGATAAGGGAAGATAGTTGCCTTTTGTACTTTCACTAGGAAAATAATCACCACGATTGTGCAAACATTGCCTCGGGCACGCGGTTCGGGTCGCATAGCTTTGAGCTTGCATTCGGGAGATGCTGCGTTCGAAACCCACTATCGACAGCCCTGAAGATGGTTTTCCGTGATTACCGATTTTCACACCAGGAAAATGCTGGGGCTGTTCCTTAATTAAGGTCACAGCCGCTACGTTCCCAATCCTAGTCCGTTCCCTTCTTTGCTTCGCCGGAAACCTTCGATGTGTTAGTGTGGCGTTGAAATGAAATAAAATGGCGTATGGCTTTTAGTGCCGATAGTGTCCGAGGACATGTTCGGCTCGCCAGGTGCAGGTCTTTTTTATTTGACTCCCGTAGGCGACCTGCGCATCGTGATGAGGATGAAATGATGATGAAGACGACACATACACCCAGCCCCTGTGTCAGCGAAATTAACCAATGAAGGTTAAAATTCCCGACCCTGCCGGGAATCGAACCAGGGACCCCTGTGGACAAAGGCCAGCACGCTGTCCATTTAGCCGTAGAGCCGGACAGTGTGGCGTTAAACCACTGGCAAATGAAAAAAGAAAGTCTGCTAACTCTCCTCGCTCCGTGGACACTCAATAGCTATGACAAACAATTAATGCCAGCGCCACGTCGCTCTTATGTGTTCCTTTTTTGGCCCTCTAACAACTATGCAGTTAACTACTGTCTTAAAGTGGCACTCTGGTGAGCATTATCGTACATACACACTTCCATAATGTTAAAGACTGACGCCATGACTGGCTCAGGGCAGTAGCCAGCGTGATAAGAGGAGAAAACCAGGAGAGAGTCCACGAACTGTGCGGCATATGAAATCAGGGTTTACTTTCACTCTAGTTTTGATACTTCCTCCCTTGTTTGGTTCACATTTGTCTACCTGCTGTATGAAGAGCACCTCACCATACTCTCACAAGAGTTGCAAGAGGTGAGATGTTTGAAAACAAGGGTCTGGAAAACAAGGAACTGAGACATGTGTATAACAGAAATTAAAGGAGCATTGAAAAATGATATGGCGTATGGCTTTTAGTGCCGGGAGTGTCCGAGGACAAGTTCGGCTCGTCAGAGGCAGGTCTTTTGATTTGATGCCCGTAGACGAACTGCGCGTCGTGATGAGGATGAAATGATGATGAAGACGACACATATACCCAGCCCCCGCGTCAGCGAAATTAACCAATTATGGTTAAAATTTCCGAACCTGCCGGGAATCGAACCCGGGACCCCAGTGACCAAAGGTCAGCACGCTAACCATTTAGCCATGGATCGGGGAAACGAGCATTAATTGAATTTAAGAAAGAAGCAAAAACTGTGAGTCGCTTCATTAAAGTTCATTGAAAATAGTAAGAAATATCCGTTTTGTATAAGTAACTTCGTAAATGTGTATTCAAACAAGTTACTCTCGGATACGTCTGCGAACGGGACATAATGGGCATTCGAACTTTTCCACTCGGAATGATTGGAGCTATTTCCTCTCAAAGCAGGGACACATACATGCAATTTCTTAATTCTAGCTTTCAGACCCTAAGTCCAATATTCTTCGGGGCAAGGCAGATATTCCCGTTCCTGGAATTTCTTCTTCAACTTCACCTTCCCGCAGACTACTCAGGCTCAATACTTAGCTGGGCTTTTATGACCAAAGCCATTTCTGTCGGGGCGTGATATACGAAAGGCATCGTCACTGACGTCTCAACAAGGTGGCCGCTGCTCGACTACCGGCCAATTCATGCGGGAGTTTTGAAATCAAATGTCTTGTCCCTGTAGTTCGGATTCGATGTAAAACTATAAGCTTGCTTGTTTACTTGCTTTAATAATTTCTGTTGCCACGCACTATTCTTATTTGAAAAATTCTACCACCCTCAGTCCGATGGTATTTGAAGGTGCTCAAATACGCCAGCTTCGTGTCGGTAGATTTAGTGGCACGTAAATGAACTCCCGTGGGACAAAATTCTAGCACATCGGCGTCTCCAAAAACCTTCAGAAGTAGTTAGTGGGACGTAAAAACATTATTATTATTATTATTATTATTATTATTATTATTATTATTATTATTGTTATTATTATTATTATTATTATTAGTACGCATACCATTTCTTTTCTTGGAAAATGACCTATAAATTAAATAGTTCTCTAATTTACTCTTCATTATCATTTTCATGAAATCATTCTCTCGTTTGAGACGGAGGTGGGATGATGGCGGAAATCAAGAGAGAAAATGTAATGTTAAGTTAAACGAGTTGACGAACGTAAATGATACAGAGAAAATTGTCGAGATATACAGAAGGTTATGGGCATGAACTATGTGTGATCACAGGGCGTCGCTCTAAAGGTCGAACGCGTCCCGCAAGCGTTCACTCCCACGCGCGCCAGCTCCGCCGCCCACATCTTGCAGGTTCTGCTGTGCGTGGGACTCCTTGCCCAGGGCAGCTCATATGTCTGTACGTAAATACCTAGAACTCCAAATTCCACAGTAGGCTTCTTAAGTACTAAATTACCATTGAGTATCTTGGTTATCTGTGTTACCAATAGTGGGCTGGTATGAAGATCAACTGGCGCCAGACTACGCCAAGAGCTCCTGGAAAACAAGGAACTGAGATGTGTGTACAACAGGAGCAAAGCTATCTCCCTTCTGGCTATTGGAGCTCCTGGAGGACTCGAAACTTCCATTGCCTGTAACCTAAAGTAAGTAGGATATAGTGGTTAGTCCTATACCCGGTCACCTCTGCCGCCAGGGATCAACCTGGTTCTCATTTCTGTTGTTGTACGCTGAGTTTGCATCCTACTTTCATAAGAAGAAGTGGATTATTGTACAATGGACCTCTTGATTCAGTAGTCAATATCTCTCTCTCACGCTGTCGACTCAGGTCCTGACAGTTAATAGCAAAGAAGGCGAAGGCCCGTCCTGTGAAATCTATTGAACACCTCCTGCAAAGGAGTTTACATCAAAATGATGAGGGCGGAGGAAATATTCACTTCAAATTTCAAATAAGGTGTCTACATTTATATCTAGACATTTATATCTGCGGACAAGAGACAGGAGAAGAAAATCCACAGAGTGTAGTATACTGTATAAGCTGACAGGCTGTTACTGTCTTAAGCTATCCAGCAATTCCTAACAATTGTGGACCAAACTGTTTTTATAGTCGTTTTAGGCTACGTCACACCAACCCGAAGTTTATTTTGGCGACAGTGGGATAGGAAAGGGCGAGGACTAGGAAGGAAGGTACCATGGCCATAATTAAGGTCATACCAGTGGCGTGCATTGAACCCCACCTCCCCCAGCGCTGCTGGGGTAAAGAATTTTGTATTTTCATGCTTTTATTATTTATTAGAACGCCCCTTTATCTAAAAAAACTGCTAAGTCAAGGCAAAGTACAGCTATTTCGATAACCCGTTCGCTTTACCAGGTCTCTCCAGCGAGCTGCGTTTCTCGGTGCGAAAGAGCGCTACCCCAGCGAAATTTAAAGTCATTTGGTTGACGCGTGAGCTTCAAGCCGCCTTCTCGTGGGCTGGCGGGGTGATAGCTTTTGGTTGGCCTCACTCGAGCATCTTCCGGCGACAGAGCAGCTAGCTTAGGTACATCTTAGTTGTTATAGTTAACACTCGAAGTGTTCAGCGCCACATACCAGTCACCAAGAAGAATACCGTATAGACACTTTCAGATAATCTTGCTAATAGAAATAGCCATTTTATGAAATGAACTGTAATAATGATATTTTATTTTTGGATTTCGGCATGTATGAAGTTTTTGGTAGTGATTATTGATGGCACGCCTCGAGTACGTTTTTCGATGGACGCGGAAAAATATTTAGATTGTCCGGCATGAGTATGGAGTCAAGCGCGAAGTAAAACAATTTTTTATTTGGTTGCTCTGTACAAGTGAGTTTGCCTGTAATGGCGATATATTGTGAATTTTTGTACGTTTCTCTTGTATTACAGGTGAATTTTTCGCGTGTTCTGTGACACTCTTCGTGAATACATCAGTGGTATACGTCGTGAGGAATATTTCCCCTCGTTTGTCGTTGCTGTACCTACGGTGTAACACTGTAACACTTCGGCGACGTTAAAATACCTGCTAAATTTTGCTACCGTCACTGCCGTGAATACCAATTTGGAAATATGCACGAGTATGTGGTTGAAAATATTCTTAATCAAATGAGTTATGATAAATAAGTTCTTTAATACCTTATTTATGTATGTATTTATTTATTTATTATCTGATCTGTTTGCTTGTTTTATTACCACTCAGTTATAGAGTTAATTTATAGAATAATAATGTTGGCTTTAGAGAAAGAGAGTTGGGGCTGCCATTGCTTAAAAAAATTGCAGCTGGGGTAACGAATGTATTCACCGCACGCCACTGGGTCATACCTAGCATGAGAAATTACGGAAAACTATCTTTAAGGCTGCCGACAGTGGGGACCGAACACGCCATTTTCAGAATGCAAGTTAACAGTTACATGGCCCGAATCGCGTAGACAGCTTACTCGGTAAACTGTATTATTTGTTTCTTTGTTTTGTTCCCAAAACAGAGGAATTAACTAGACGTGGTTGAAATCCCTGTCTGGGCTGGGAATCGAACCCGAGAACCTGTGAACCGAAGGTCCCTACACTGGTCTTTCAGGAATGGATCCGGACTCATTATTATTATTATTATTATTATTATTATTATTATTATTATTATTATTATTATTATTATTATTATTATTATTACAGTATTTATTGTACAAGTATAGTCTGAAGATCTCTAGCCAGTGTTCCATGTTTAACGGCGCACTAGCACAGATAGTTTTCCGGCGACGCAGGGATAGCAAGGGACTGAGAAGGTGGGAAAGTACAGCTCCGGCATTTGACTGATAGCTCTCCCTGTGGATCAGGGGCTCGCATCCGGATCAGAATATTGGGGGTTCAAACCAGGACAGATAGTCGGTGAGAAAAATCCATTCGGCACTTCATGTCATACGTTGTCAGCATGTAAAAGATCTCTTGCGACACATATGTTGTTTACCCGAAAAAAATTGAAACTGAGCAACGGACATACATTTCTCTTCCATTAGGTAGAGTAGAACGGAACGTAGGAACTGACACGCATACAATCAAAATGGCATCAAATCAAAATGTCTGCACATGGTAACTGAGAAATTATTATTATTATTATTCTTAAGCCTCCGTGGCTCAGGCGGCAGCGCGTCGGCCTCTCACCGCTGTGTTCTGTGGTCCAAATCCCGGTCACTCCATGTGAGATTTGTGCTGGACAAAGCGGAGGCGGGACAGGAATTTCTCCGGGTGCTCCAGTTTGGCCTGTCATATTTCATTCCAGTAACACTCTCCAATATAATTTCATTCCATCTGTCATTCATTAATCATTGCCCCACAGGAGTGCGAGAGGCTTCGGCAGCTGGCACAATTCCTATCCTCGCCGCTAGATAGGGGCTTCATTCATTCCATTCCTGAACCGGTCGAAGGGCTGGAAACAGGCTGTGGATTTTCATTGTTGTTGTTCGATTCCTTGGCTGAATCCTCAGCGTTGAGGCAGGGTCAGGTATTTTAATCGCATCTGATTAATTTTTCTGGCTCGGGTTCTGGGTTTTGTGTTCATCCTAACACTTTCCTCTTCATATTCAGACAAAATAACCTAATATTAAACTATCAATCACCACAGAAATACGCAATAGTGATTACATCCCTCCATATACGGTTGGCGTTAGGAAGGGCATCTGGCCGTAAAACAGGGCCAAATCCACATATGCTACACAATTCGCACCCGGAATCGCATAAGTGTGGGTGAAGCGGATTATTTATTATTATTATTATTATTATTATTATTATTATTATTATTATTATTATTATTATTATTATTATTATTATTATTATTATTATTATTATTATTATTATTATTATTTGCTTGACATTAAAGTGGGAAATAACCGGAAAACATTCTCAGAGCTGCCGACTTTATGGTTAGGGTCCAGTATCTCCCGATAGCAAGCTTACGCCTAACCAACTGGCTCGGTGATCTTGGTGTCTGTGATAGAAATACCTTAGTAAAAGAGAACATACCATTATTAAGGCAGGATTGACGCGCTTGAGGTAAAGCCGAACAAAATAAAGTTACTGCTGTCGTCGGTATTTAGACTACTGACGTCGGTAACAGAATTTTTCCTCTCTGACGATGTTATAGCTTGAACTATGCCAGAGGGTAACGAACTGATGCAGGAGAGTGGTTCGTGGTTGCCTGGTGGATTATTTTCCGATCTATGTAACTGCAGTGGTATTTCTACCATGAAAAATGAACTTCCAGTAGGTTGCACTACACGCAAAGTTCTTTTAAATATAGCAAATGGTGGGGGATAGTAACTGCTGGATGGCATGACTTCGCTGAAGGGGTCATTAAATCAACAGAACAGGCAACAGCTTAGAAGGTGCTGACAATGATTTGTATGGTTTCCGGGTAGTGTAAATAATATGCATACATACATACATACATACATACATACATACATACATACATACATACATACATACATACATACATACATACATACATACATACATACATACATACATACATACATACTCCTCACTTACGCTTATCGAGCGTGTTGGTTATACGGTTCGGCCCATGCAGATGTTGGTTTTTATTCGCGAGATGGTGGGTTCGAACTTCACTACCAGTGGCCCTTAAAATTATTTTCCACAATTTCCGGTTTTCACACCAGGTAAATGCTGGGACTGAACCTTAATTGAAGACATGGTCTTTTCCTTCTTTGTCCTAGCCCTTCCCTATCCCATTGACGCCAAAATAACATGTCTGAGCTGTTGCGACATTAGAACACTAACGAAAGAAACGATGTTAAGTTTACGCATTTCATTCTTTCGTCTGCGAGTCAGATTTATTACCATGTTAAATATTCTATCGTCATAATCATCATCACTATGTTGACAGCCCTGCACATGTAAAAATAAGGCATATTAAAAATACTCCAAATAAGAATTGATATATAGCCTAGGTATAGGGAGCAGTATGTAAAGGAATAAAGCCAAACAAACAATTTTACGGTCCAGAAAAAATCATGGTAAGAATTTGGAAATAACCTGGAAAGTGTAGGACTGGAGGCTGGGAAAACTTTCTGGACTGTAGCAAAGAATGTTGGAAAGTGGAGTGGGATTAGGGGAATAAAGAAAAAATAGCGTTGTGGCCATTTCAAGTGAACTCCTTGTAGATCGTGGGAAATGACTGGGAACATTGAAGGAATATTCTAATTATTAAAGGACATCTCACGAACAACAGAGTTAACTGGTATGGGAACAATGGTGGCAATGAAATCATACTCGAGGTAGCAGAGAGGGTGATAAACGAACTACAGTGTCATAAGCAGGACTGGTATTTCTATTCAAATACATATTTGTTTTCTTATTCGCTACAGTTACAATTTTGTCATACATTTATGAATTAGGATATTTGTAATAATTGAAAACATATTTTATTTTCCATATTTGTCCACATTGAAACACAAACAGCTGCTAACAACAAAGTGCAGCTGCGTTCTGCTAACCCTGGAGGATCTGCAGTAACAGCTCTCCAACCAGGACGTCAACGAAGTACAGCGATGAGAAAGCGAGGAAGAAGATTTGTCCACATTTACATATCTGAGAGAACTCACGTACTGTATATTGACATTATTTGGCAATTTAAATACGTTCTATATTTCATGGTTTTTAGGGTAGGTATTCTTGTCAGAAAAACATTTACAATTTATTTTTCTTTCTTTCTTTCTCTCTTTCTTTCTTAATCCGTTTACCTCCCAGGGATGGCTTTTCCCCCGGACTCAGCGAGGCATCCCAAATCTACCGCCCCAAGAGCGGTGTCTTGGAGAATGCGACTTTGGCTCGGGGATAAACTGAGGAAGAGGACCAATACCTCGACCAGGTGGCCTCACCTGCTATGCAGAACAGGGGCGTTTGTGAGAAGATGGAAAGATTGAAAGGGATAGACAAGGAAGAGGGAAGGAAGCGGCCGTTGTCTTAAGTTAGGTACCATTTCGGCATTTACCCGGAGGCAAAGTGTGAAACTACGGAAAAACACTTCGAGGATGGCTGAAGAGGGAATCGAACCCCCCTCCACACAGTTGACTTCCCGAGGCTGAGTGGACCCCGTTCTATCCCTCGTACCACTTTTCAAAACAATTTATTTACATGCAACAATATTTAAAAACTGGATTCTGATAGGCCTATTTCTGTGAAATATGGAAAGCAAATTTGTCTATATGCAAATTATTTTCTTCTTTCTGGCATTGGCGTTGTCATTCAATCCTGTTCTGTGGCTTTCATGTTTAAGTGATAAATCATTAACTGTACTTTTTATCTTTCTTTCTTTCTTAATCTGTTTACTCTCCACGGTTGGCTTTCTCCTCGGACTCAGTGAGGGATCCCACCTCTACGGCCTCAAGGGCAGTGTCCTGGAGCGTGAGACTTTGGGTCGGAGGATACAACTGGGGAGAATGACCAGTACCTCGTCCAGATGGCCTCATGTGTTAAGCTGAACAGGGGTCTTGTGGGGGGGGGGGAAGGGACGATTGGAAGGGATAGATAAGGAAGAGGGAAGGAGGCAGCCGTGGCCTTATGTTGGGTACAATCCCGTCATTTGCCTGGATGAGAAGTGGGAAACCACGGAAAACCACTTGGAGGATGGCTGAGGTGGGAATCGAACCCTATTCTACTCAGTTTACCGACCGAGGCTGAGTGGACCCCGTTCCAGCCTTCGTACCATTTTTCAAATTTTGTGGCAGAGCCGGGAATCGAACCCGGGCGTCTAGGGGTGGCAGCTATAAAGTACACATATTCTTTACATTATTTTGCACCATTTTTATTTTTAAAAATTATTTATTATCTTCCATACTTTGAAAAGTGTTAGCCCATATGTATGTACATATTTAGCTATTTCTATTACATATAAAAATAGCCCTGGCCATAAGGTAGCAGGAATTGATGTACTCAGAAGATGCTTTACTGAAATTGTATGCTAATTCTAGTACACCTAAAGCCATTTCATAACTGCCTTCCTGTTATATTTCATCATTTCGGGTATAGTTCAGACCGCTGAGTGTCCCATAACCAGATGTATCAAATAATTGGAAAATCGAGGGGAAAATTTTGTTATGCTTATATTTCTTAGATCTGAAGAAGGCGAATGGCAGTGAACCAAACGAGTCAATGTTAATAATAATAATAATAATTTACTTTACGTACCCCTAACTGCTTTCACGGTTGTCTGAGACGCCGAGGTGTCGGAATTTTTCCCGCAGGAGTTGTTTTACGTACCAGTATATCTAGCGACAAGAGGCTGCCGTATTTGAGCACTTTTAAAGACAACAGTACTGAGCCAGGATCGAACCTGCCAAGTTCGGGTCAGGAAGCCAGCGCTTCAACCGTCTGAGCCATTCATCCCGGTGAAAGAATGTGAGATCAGGGGTAGGTTACTATGGGCAATGTTGACAATCAGGCCACGGTGATAATTCATGGAAGAATGAGTTCTTGGTTCAAAGCTGTTGCAAGGCTGTAATCGTTCACCATTATTGTTTATAGTTTATATGGATCATTTTATGAAAGGTATAAAATGGTAGCGAAGGATCCATCTGGGTGGAAATATTGTAAGCAGCTTGGCCTAAACCGTCGCTTTGGTCCTAATGGCAGACAGTGCTGAAACCCTCCAGTCTAATATCTTAGAGCTTGAAAAGTGATAAGACGTTATTAAGAAAATTAGCATTTCCATGTATGATTTCAGCTACGAAGAAACCTAGGAGTCCGCCTCTGTAGTGTAGTGGTTGGCGTGATTAGCTGCCACCCCCGGAGGACCGGGTTCGATTCCCGGCTCTGCCACGAAATGTGAAAAGTGGTACGAGGGCTGGAACGGGGTCCACTCAGCCTCGGGAGGTCAACTGAGTAGAGGTGGGTTCGATTCCCACCTCAGCCATGCTGGAAGTGGTTTTCCGTGGTTTCCCACTTCTCCTCCAGGCAAATGCCGGGATGGTACCTAACTTAAGGCCACGGCCGCTTCCTTCCCTCTTCCTTGTCTATCCCTTCCGCGCTTCCTATCCCCATCGAGGCCCCTGTTCAGCATAGCAGGTGAGGCAGCTGGGCGAGGTACTGGTCCTTCTCCCCAGTTATATACCCGAACCAACGTCTCACGCTCCAGGACACTGCCCTTGAGGCGGTAAAGGTAGGATCCCTCGGTGAGTCTGAGGGAAAAACCAACCCTGGAGGGTAAACAGATTAAGAAAGAAAGAAAGAACCCTAGGACTGAATGTCAGGTAAGAAATACAAAACTACAACGGGAGAATAATTTCAAGTACTTAGAACGCGTGGAGTCCGCCTCTGTGGTGTAGTGGTTAGTGTGATTAGCTGCCACCCCCGGAGGTCCGGACTCGATTCCCGGCTCTGCCACGAAATTTGAAAAGTGGTACGAGGGCTGGAACGGGGTCCACTCAGCCTCGGGAGGTCAACTGAGTAGAGGTGGGTTCGATTCCCACCTCAGCCATCCTGGAAGTGGTTTTCCGTGGTATCCCACTTCTCCTCCAGGCAAATGCTGGGATGGTACCTAACTTCAGGCCACGGCCGCTTCCTTCCCTCTTCCTTGTGTATCCCTTCCAATCTTCCCATCCCCCACAAGGCCCCTGTTCAGCATAGCAGGTGAGGCCGCCTGGGCGAGGTACTGGTCATCCTCCCCGGTTGTATCCCCCGACCCAATGTCTCACGCTCCAGGACACTGCCCTTGCAGCGGTAGAAGTGGGATCCCTCGCTGAGTCCGAGGGCAAAACCAACCCTGGAGGGTAAACAGATTAAGAAAGAAAGGAAGAACGCGTTGCTTTATGTCGCACAGGCACAGATAGGACTTAAGTCGACGATGAGATTGGAAAGGGCTGAGAGTGGAAGAAAGTGGCCTAGGCCATAATTAACGTACAACCCTAGCATTTGCCTGGTGTGAAAATGGGATATCACGCAAAATCATCTCCAGGGCTGCCGACAGTGCGGTTCAAAGCCACTATCCCCCGCATGCAAGCTCACAGCTGTACATACCTGCAGTGTAGTAGGTGAAATCGAACGAAGATATAACAAGGCTAATGAAGTGAGCTGTTTACGATCAACGGTATTCTAAAATGAGGAAGTGGCTGCAAGCTTGCACTCTGGAGATGGTGGGTTCGAACCCCACTGTCGGCAGCCCTGAAAATGGTTTTTCGTGGTTTCCCATTTACACACCAGAGAAGTGATAGGGCTGTACCTTACGTAAGGCCCCGGTCGCTTCCTTCCCACTCCTAGCTCTTTCCTATCCCATCGTCGCCATAAGACATATGTGTGTGTTGATGTGACGTAAAACAAAAAGGTGTTGCTAGTACAAACAGGTGGGATTAATGGCAGAAGGGTACTCGGTATGAGAAGATAGCAATGAACTCTATGGATGAAGCTGTGGGTATAAACGGGCTTCAGTGGTGGGATCATGTTAGGCGATTGGATGAGAATAATGACCTCAGAGCAGCAGAGTTACAGTAGATCAACACAACGATTGTTAGAATCGGTTCTTAATAATTTAAAGAACTAAATGAGGCCACGAAGACAGTTGCAAATAAAGTATTGTGGAGGCGCATAGGGTTCTTTTTTCCTAGTGGTTTAACGTCGTACTAACATACCGAATCGAAGGTTTCCGGCAACTGAAATATGGTGTGAAGGGCAAGTGCTGGGTAGGTCGCGGCTGTGTGTGTATGTATGTATGTATGTATGTATGTATGTATGCAAAAACATTCTTTAATAAACTTTCACATGCGTGAAACTCGTCTAATTAATTCGTTTTTTTCTATATTTCAAATTACCGTGAACTGAGAACAGCACATCAGCCATTTTTCTGATTTCAAGACAGTGGCATAAAATAACGCAGTCCACTTGTATATTCGTTTGATTGAAGTGCTCTTAAGTTATTTAAAAAATATGGAATATTCGTGACATCATTATGTCTTCTTCACTAGTATAGTGATAGAAAGTTATCTCTAATTGTTTTTGCTAAATGTTTATAACTTGGGGTGTCGAGTGTATAAGTTCAGTAAACTTATTACGCTGTGAGAAATGTCTGATATCACGTTACCGTCGTGTAGGTAAGTGTAGTTAATTCGAACAAGGGTAGGAAAAAGAAGGGCCATGTCCTATGACAAAGGCATCATTCTGACAACTCGAAGCTGTTGAAGCAGGAAAGCGATTTAAGAGTGGTTAACATTGGGACTGGAACACACATACATCTTGATTTCAGAAAAAACTTCACACATTTGAGAGGCCGTTCATTTACATTCCCCATGTGCTCGACCCTGTGATATGTCGATAATACGTGTGTGTGAAAAACTTGAATAAAGTGAACTTGTCGACCAGTAGCAATGTGCTTTCCGAGCCGAGCGCAGCAGATCGCCTACCTAACACTGATCTGCTCGGGAGATACGCCTGTGGTGGGGAACGGGCTGAAAAATACACGGCGCCAGCTATGAGACTTGGCGGTGTCTCAAGAACACTGTATCCTTGTTCAGGTTGCACAGTTCTCTGAGATGAGGTATCAATGACATCACTCATCAAATACAACATTCTACATAACCTGTCCAATTTTCTTGTCGTATGTTCGGTGTTGCTAATCTTGAAAGTTTATCAATGTAAGTTACTGTATATTCAGCTACAATTTTCTTGGGGTCCACCGAGTTCTGAGGTTAAGTATAATTGCTCCCACAGATTGGTCTGGGTTTGATTACTGGCTGTGGCACGAGCTAAATGCTGTGTTGCCTCAGGCAACAGAATTGAGAAGGGAAACGATCAGAACACCGCTTTCGACCATACTGAGAGTGGTTTTCTGAGTTTTATTACTTCCGTTCATGGTTAATACCAGAATATCTAGCGAGCGAGTTGACTACGCAGTCTGCTCACATAGGTGTTAGCTTACATTCGGGAGATAGGGGGTTCGAACCCCACTGTCAGCAGCCCTGTAGATGGTTTTTCCTTGGTTTTCGCTACTTGCTTTACGTCGCACCGACACAGATAGGTCTTATGGCGACGATGGGACAGGAGATGGCTAGGACTGGGAAGGAAGCGGCCGTGGCTTTAATTAAGGTACAGCCCCAGCATTTGCCTGGTGTGAAAATGGGAAACCACGGAAAACCATTTTCAGGGCTGCCGACAGTGGGGTTCGAACCTACTATCTCCCGAATACTGGATACTGGCCGCACTTAAGCGACTGCAGCTATCGAGCTCGGTCCTTGGTTTTCCATTTTCACACCAGGCAAAAACTGGGGGTGTACCTTAGGAAGATCTATCTGTGTCGATGCGACGTAAAGCAAATAGCAAAGCCACGGTCGCTTCATTCCCAACGACTTATTAATCGAAAAATCTATGGAGGTAGTTACCGGAGTAAGTATTAAATAGTAATAATTTTTGCTCATTGGTGCGGCAGTTTCCCTTTGTCATAATATACAGAAATTATGTGTAGAGTAGTTGACAGAATCTTCTATACCGTCGTTGCGCCTCGAAATACCCTTATGTGACAATGTTGAGGAAAGAAATACTGGCCCACAGCATATGTATCACTTAGAACGGAAATTTGTTGACATAGTTCATGCAATACTGAACCTTCGATGACAGAACATTCCTAGACGGAATTCTAAGCTAAAATCTTATCACATAGCGGTTTTTGTGGGCGCAACGACAATATACAAGATAGAAGAAAATTAGTGAGACATTCACCTGTCAGTAGCGGAAGTTCTTCCAGTATACCGGTAGTGATGAAGATCTCGGTTTACTAATGTTTATACAGAAACAATTTTCTGAACATTTCATCAATTACGGTGAGTACCAAGAGAAAAATATTAGTGTAGTTCCCATACTTTGCAAGTGTGCCATCCATGACTGTTACATATTATTGAGTTCAATTTACGTCCGCCTCTGTGGTGTAGTGGTTAGTATGATTAGCTGCCACTCCAGGAGGCCCGGGTTCGATTCCCGGCTCTGCCACGGAATTGGAAAAGTGGTACGAGGGCTGGAACGGGGTCCACTCAGCCTCGGGAGGTCAACTGAGTGGAGGTAGGTTCGATTCCCACCTCAGTCACCGCGGAAGTGGTGGAAGTGCTTTTCCATGGTTTCGCACTTCTCCTCCAGGCAAATGCCGGAATGGTACCTAACTTAAGGCCACGGCCGCTTCCTTCCCTCTTCCTTGTCCATCCCTTCCAATCTTCCCATCCCCCCCGCAAGGCCCCTCTTCAGCATAGCAGGTGAGGCCGCCTTGGCGAGGTACTGTTCCTCTCCCCAGTTGTATCCCTACACCCAGAGTCTGAAGCTCCAGGACACTGCCCTTGAGGCGGTAGAGGTGGGATCTCTCGCTGAGTCCGAGGGAAAAACTGACCCTGGAGGGTAAACAGATAAAGAAGAAGAAGAAGAAGAGTTCAGTTTAGAAAATATTAATTTCCTCTCATTTAAATCTCAATCTTTATTATTACAGACACAAATTTAGAAGTTGCTGAGCCACTTGACCTGGAATAATTTTCTTCCGAAACTACCGAGCTTATTTGAGAATATGCACGTAAATTCTGTTCCAATCTCTAACTTTCATGAGTAGCTCGTATCTATGACAGGGGAATTGAGATTTATATTCTACTTTCTATGTTCTTGTTGAATAAACGAGAGCTGTAAATAAAGTATTGGCAATATTTAATGAAGTAACAAATACACTGACTGACAGAGCAAATGCAACACCAAGAAGGAGTGGTCAGAACTTTATGCCAATTGCAGGGTAGACTGACGTCACTGAGGTATGCTCATGATGTGAAATGCGCCGCTGTGCTGCGCACGTAGCGAACGATAAATGGGACACGGCGTTGGCGAATGGCCCACTTCGTACCGTGATTTCTCAGCCGACAGTCATTGTAGAACGTGTTGTCGTGTGCCACAGGACACGTGTATAGCTAAGAATGCCAGGCTGCCGTCAACGGAGGCATTTCCAGCAGACAGACGACTTTACGAGGAGTATGGTGATCGGGCTGAGAAGGGCAGGTTGGTCGCTTCGTCAAATCGCAGCCGATACCCATAGGGATGTGTCCACGGTGCAGCGCCTGTGGCGAAGATTGTTGGCGCAGGGACATGTGGCACGTTTGAGGGGTCCAGGCGCAGCCCGAATGACGTCAGCACGCGAGGATCGGCGCATCCGCCGCCAAGCGGTGGCAGCCCCGCACGCCACGTCAACCGCCATTCTTCAGCATGTGCAAGACACCCTGGCTGTTCCAATATCGACCAGAACAATTTCCCGTCGATTGGTTGAAGGAGGCCTGCACTCCCGGCGTCCGCTCAGAAGACTACCATTGACTCCACAGCATAGACGTGCACGCCTGGCATGGTGCCGGGCTAGAGCGACTTGGATGAGGGAATGGCGGAACGTCGTGTTCTCCGATGAGTCACGCTTCTGTTCTGTCAGTGATAGTCACCGCAGACGAGTGTGGCGTCGGCGTGGAGAAAGGTCAAATCCGGCAGTAACTGTGGAACGCCCTACCGCTAGACAACGCGGCATCATGGTTTGGGGCGCTATTGCGTATGATTCCACGTCACCTCTAGTGCGTATTCAAGGCACGTTAAATGCCCACCGCTACGTGCAGCATGTGCTGCGGCCGGTGGCACTTCCGTACCTTCAGGGGCTACCCAATGCTCTGTTTCAGCAGGATAATGCCCGCCCACACACTGCTCGCATCTCCCAACAGGCTCTACGAGGTGTACAGATGCTTCCGTGGCCAGCGTACTCTCCGGATCTCTCACCAATCGAACACGTGTGGGATCTCATTGGACGCCGTTTGCAAAGTCTGCCCCAGCCTCGTACGGACGACCAACTGTGGCAAATGGTTGACAGAGAATGGAGAACCATCCCTCAGGACACCATCCGCACTCTTATTGACTCTGTACCTCGACGTGTTTCTGCGTGCATCGCCGCTCGCGGTGGTCCTACATCCTACTGAGTCGATGCCGTGCGCATTGTGTAACCTGCATATCGGTTTGAAATAAACATCAATTATTCGTCCGTGCCGACTCTGTTTTTTCCCCAACTTTCATCCCTTTCGAACCACTCCTCCTTGGTGTTGCATTGTCACTGTCAGTCAGTGTACAATTGCATTACATCCCTTTAATGTAGTCACCCGCAATGTCGAGAACCTGTGGGGACGGTTCGCAAGGCGTTCTCTGTTGATGACAGCTACGGAGCGCCTTAAGGGCGCCATAGACGGTTCGTCTCACTGTCCGTCTTGCCTGCGCAGTTCTAAGATGAGAGGTAAGACGGAACACGGAAGAGGACACAGACGCTTCGTTTTGCTGTCAGACTTGCGATCAGTTTTCGCTAGTCGTGCACGGATAACATGTTAGAGGAACTTCTAATTTACACCGCTCTGAAATCAAATAAAAATCTAAATCAAAAGCTAAAAAGAAAAGGGCTTGATCAAATTGGGCAAAAGCTTGGTTACTTAAACGAGGTACACTGTCGCATATAAATCTAATGAAAGATTTAACTCTTGAACCAGGTGACTGGTACAATTATTTGAGGATGGACAGTGAAACGTATTTACACCTTCACTTGGTAGCGCCCCATATCAGAAAGAGTGACAGTGCAGTGAGACGGGCAATAACACCGCATGAACGACTCAACGTCACACTTCGTTTCCTAGCAACCGGAAGAAGTAACGAAGATCTGAAATTTTCCGCTGCAATTTCAGCCCAGTCTTTGGGAGCAATTATTCCTGAGACTTGCGCTGCAATATATAAGGTCCTCAAGAAACAGTATCTCAAAGTAAGTAAAATTTATTTTTAAGTTTCTTGTACAAGGTAAAAGGAAATGTATTTCAAGTTAATTTAATATAAAACAAGGTATAATGTATGCTCAGAGTACAATAAGAAAGAATTATATTATATAACGGAGTGTGAAAATTAACAGTCTTCGCCAACCAACCAGCCAACCAACCAACCAACCAACCAATATTTTCTTAAACAATTGCAGAGAATTTGGAAATTTACAGAAAAACCCCCTTGGTAATTTATTCCATTCCCTAACTCCACTTCCTAAAATTACTCAACCCGATTGGTGGATTCGATCCCGATTCAGTCTGATTGTATTTGAATGTGCTCATATACGCCAGCCTCGTGCAGGTAGATTTAGCACCATGTAAAAGTATTCCTGTAAAACAAAATTTCCGTATCTCGGCGTAAAATTAGTTTGTGTATCGCAAAACTGATGTACTTTACTATGACTTTGCCAACAGTCGTAGCCGTGTTGAAACACCGGATCCCGTGAGATCTCCGAAGTTAAGCAACATTGGGCATGGTCAGGAGCTCGATGGGTTGCCACGCGCTGTTGGTGGGGTGTAAGGGAATGGAGGAGCGGAAAGGAACTGGCCACCCTACCGCACGTAAACTTCGGCTCAGGAACACCTCTGCGGAGGTTCGGACCTGCCTTGGGGCAGAATAACCCTTACCTACTATGACATTCCTAATAAAACACTGGCATTGTGCGACTCCTTATTGTCGTAAGTTAACACGTTTTTAGAACATTTCAAGTTTACATTTAGAAAGAAATTCTTTTGACTCGTGAACATTTTAACATTGAAATGTGCAATATGTGTGTAAATAAACCCCTTGACGTCATGGAAATGCTTCCTTAAATTAGCTGCTTTCCACGCCCAGGTCTGAAATGTTGTCCAACTAGGAAATGTAATATCCTCAGCAGCAAGGACCATTACCTGTTCATAAATACATTGTCCCTACCCAGCCATTATCCACGTTTTAATCCGAACTAAAATATGTATTGATATTTCCTTCCAAATGAGATTCTGATAGTTAGTCTTGTTCTCAGGCTTTACATCCCATTTGATGTGTAATATTAGGAGCACAATGTTCGCTGTACTAATCTCATCATGGTAGGTGTATTCTACCATTAACTATTACTGCAAATAACGGAGGAAAGTACAACTAGCCACTTTACTCCATTTGTGTCATAGTTTACTTCACTTCAGTAGCATCGCCATGGGTTTTAATAATCTCTTTAATCACATAACCTGTCTTAGTGCCTCTAAAGGATCTAGCGAGTCGTCGGGATGAGGATCCAGAAAATATATAAACACATGCCTGCCCTTAAACAATACAACTTAAAGCAACAATGTGTGTTTGAGTGTTCTTCTATACGTAAGTAGTAATGCTGATCTCTTCACTCATATGCAAGGCAAACGGCGGTAGAGACAAACCAAACTAGTGATCACATGCTGGTTTCCATGCAATTTATGGATGATTATCAAAGTAATTGGTATTTCAGAGTAACTCTAGCCAAAAGGATGGATCCAATCTGTTGACGTACATGCAGCTAGTGGTTTTGCTGCTAGTAGCCGGGATAAATTTTGACGTGCTTGTAACGGTCAAACTGAGTGAAACCTACCCCATCCCCCAAAGTACCTCTCATGCAGTGGCCGGAAAGAAAATGTTTACTCTTAGGGTAAATTTTAAATAACAATATATTTAATAATAATAATAATAATAATAATAATAATAATAATAATAATAATAATAATAATAATAATAATAATAATAATAATGTCCGCCTCTGTGGTGTAGTGGTTAGCGTGATTAGCTGCCACCCCCGGAGGTCCGGGTTCGATTCCCGGCTCTGCCACGAAATTTGAAAAGTGGTACGAGGGCTGGAACGGGGTCCACTCAGCCTCGGGAGGTCAACTGAGTAGAGGTGGGTTCGATTCCCACCTCAGCCATCCTCGAAGTGGTTTTCCATGGTTTCCCACTTCTCCTCCAGGCGAATGCCGGGATGGTACCTAACTTAAGGCCACGGCCGCTTCCTTCCCTCTTCCTTGCCTATCCCATCCGATCTTCCCATGCCTGCACAAGGCCCCTGATCAGCATAGCAGGTGAGGCTGCCTGGGCGAGGTACTGGTCATTCTCCCCAGTTGTATCCCACGACCAAGAGTCTGGAGCTCCAGGACACTGCCCTTGAGGCGGTAGAGGTGGGATCCCTCTCTGAGTCCGGGGGAAAAACCGAACCTGGAGGATAAACAGATGAATAATAATAATAATAATAATAATAATAATAATAATAATAATAATAATAATAATAATAATAATAATAATAATAATGGTACCGGGCGGTACACCTCTACACCGTTTATTTAAAAGTTGCGCCAGTTGAAACTCCTCTTCTGGAGGAAGGTTGAACTTTATCTACTCTATTAATTCTCTACTTTATCAGAAGATGTCACCACGTGGAAAATTTTGAGTTTTTGAACTGTGTCACTTTTGATGTGTTTTTGTTTCGCTTGAAGTAAGAAGTGTGAACTTTCTCTTCTAGAGGACACTACTGAAGATCAACAATAGCGCACCCTAGTGCGGAGTCAAAGAACTATTTTGTTGGAGAAATTTTTTCAAAAGTTTGTTTCTTGTTAAATTTCTTTCTGTTATTGTTTAAGTTGGCTGTATACCCCTCTTTTCCCCTTGTTTTAGATTTATCCAATCCCGAATTTCTTTTAGTAATTTCTGACCAATCTGGTGTATCTTCCCCCAACTTGTATCTGTTGCGGGGTCCTATCCAATAAAAACATTGTGGGCGGGTGTTTTCATTCCCCTAACGCCTAGAAACTTCCGCGAGAGTATATAAACTGCTGATTTTAGGGTCTCCGGGCCACTTCTGTTCCATCTTTTAGTGTATTAAGTACATAGCAGGAGGCAGGAAGCGCCTCTTTCCTCGGCGGCGGTCAACAATAAGGTAATGGCCGATTAATAAATTCTTTCTTTTCTTGCTCAGCAGTTTAACTTTCGGGGCGGGTTCTAAGCGTTCAACCATGTAACCTTTTCCTAAAATGTAAAAACAACTGGTATCTATTCTATTTTAAAACGACATATCGGGATAGAGAGTGCTTAACCCTCTCGAGCTCCCACTCACATCGTCTTGAGGTGAACTTATTCTCTCAACCAATTCTTCCGTAATGTAATGTAAATTGCTATTAAGTCACCTCTGTAGTATGGGATTAGTCCTTGTAATAACGGCCTAGTGCCAAAGTAGGTTTTAAAATCAAAGTGTATTAGGAGTGCAAGTTCGCCTCCTCTCAAATTGTTTTAGAGGTCATTCAATTAACTTGCTTTTCATTTAATAGACCTCAGTAGATTGGGTATTTTACCCCTGTGTTTATTGTCCGTTGAGGACAACTTGAAGGTGGAGTTTGGTGTGGCCTAGGAGAGGCTTAAATTAAAGAGCGTGTGGCTCTTTTGGAAACGGAGTGTTGTATGCCTCGAGGAGGCTTTACTGTGTAATTTGGAGCTAGTGCTCCAGGGTTTGATTGGGGTCTTCTGCCCCTTTGTTAAAATTTGTATATCGGAAAGTTGGGCTAGTTGCTCAAAAATTGTGAACTCAGGGCTCGAAGCCCAAACTCTGTAATCCCTGTAATTGTACATTTCAAATTGTGTTTCGGCTACTAAGTACCTGTTCTTTGTTATTACTTAATATTGAAAAGGAAATATAACCTTGTTAACTTTTACATTAACTTTGATTCCGTAGTTTGAGACCCATTCACGCCCGCACCTTCTTACACCTCTACCTACCACCAAAACTCGGTAACAATAATAATAATAATAATAATAATAATAATAATAATAATAATAATAATAATAATAATAATAATAATAATAATAATAATAATAATATAACTGGTTTAACGTCCCTCTAACCACCTTCATGGCTTTCGCAGATGCAGACGTCATGGAATTTTGTTCCGCGGGAGTTCATTTACGAGGCGGTCGATCTATCGACAGGAGGCTGATGTATTTGAGCACCCTCAAATACCATTGAACTGTGCCGGGATTGAACTCATGAACTTCAGCTCAGAAGGCCAGCGCTTCTACCGTTTTGAAATTGCCATGTTCGAGGTTGAATATACCACATATTTACGGTCTTACAGATATGTAGTCAGTGTGTGATACAACCTAAGTTACATTTATTGTTAAACTTTAAAGTATTAATCTTACTTTGTATGAGCAGGGCGCTTAATTCTTGTTTGTTTGTGTTATGTGTAAAATGATAATTTTTGAGTTTAACCAGGCAAAGTCAGCACAATGTAGTGTGATGTCGTCTGGCAATGCTTTCTACGAGGCTCCACAGCCGAGTGCCTGTCCCCAACGCATTTTCAAAATTGAAAGTGATTCAGATTCTACTTAAAATTGACGTTCTAGTGGTTATAATCATGGGAAGAATTGTCACGTAAATCGACGAACTTGCTTGCTTTGCTGTTGATTTCTGGATTTACCGTGAAACACAAGTAGAGAAGCACAGATTGAGAGAGTAAAGATGAAGGTTATTGATATAAAACATAGACAGAGTTGGCAACAATGCAAATAATTGATGGCCAGCCAAGAAATAGCAGCAGAGCATGGTTTGGTGCTTGTAGCAACTGTTTTGACTCGTTTGTTCATTGACACTGTTGAAAAGTATAGAACTTTCACATATGTTCGACCTCTGCACAAGAATGGTAACTAGGATAATACAAATTACAGGAATGGAACATAACTTGCCATAGACGTTCTCGTAAAACAGATGAGCATGATAACATATACAGTAAATACTACAACATTTTCACATAACATGACCTAAAACACTGTACTGCACTGATCAAAACAGTCTGTCACCTTTGTCCTCTAGGTTTTCTATGTGACTTATCTTGAACTTTCTGCACCTCACTAATATATTCTCACGACGTTCGTTATATAGATACCTGCACATTCAATAAATGCGTAGAGAAACAAACCACACTGTTCTTTCAATAACCATTACAGACATACAGTAAATGGAGGACTTGTAAATATTTCTAAAATTAATGTGGTCCTCTTTTTCCACCATCAAGGTGATTTGCCCCAGACTAGTCCGCCGCTCGCAGGCGTGCTGAGTTCGAACAACTTAAACTATGAAAATAACTTAAAATGTCACTCTGGATTTGATGGGGAACATATATTTAATATGGACGAGACGAGGTCAACTGATAGCTATAAATGATGCAAGTTGAGGCATGACGTCAGTTTTGAGGAGAACATGTTTATAAAAATAAACAAGAAATAAATAGAAATAGACCACTCAAATCAAAGTGTGAAAAATATTTACATGATTCAAAGGTTGTCTCAATCTTTCATAGAGTTTATCTTGAGGAAACATACATTTACAAATAAGCAATCGTACGCCGAAACACGTACTTAACATTTACAGAAGAAACAGAAACTTTAACACTTCTTAAGAGGCGATTTGGCTAGCGTGCCCGCACAACGCGCCTGGCTGGTTTGTTAATTCTTTCCATTTCAGATGAGTATCTCCCTTTACTGAACACGTTACATTGCAGTGGAGGACCCTGACCTTAAAAGAAAAACGTGTTTTAATGCGATTCGGGGTGAAAAATAACTAATCTAACTGTACACATAAAAATACGCTGAGTGGTAAAACATCCTACCAAAATATGCACCTCGATAACGAGTATCCACATAAATACAAATCAGCTGTGGATCGGAACCACACACAATAAAAATTACATACATGGAAAAATATACACAAGTCAAAGAGCAAAAACATGTTGTCATATTTTCCCTGGCATCACCAAGAAAACCACACCGCATTCAGGCAACTCTCAATCACACAGTCTCGATGGAAAATATTAATTAAATCAATTTTACACTTTGAGCAATCACTTCCTATTCAACGTAGGTTCCTGACGTAGAATGACGACATGACAAAAAATCAATGATCTGGTGGACCTTACAACGTCAAGCATAAATCAACGTGGGTTCCTGAAATAAATGCATGGCACAAAATTCATGAAAATAAACAGAGTGGGCTTTGACTTTCATCACATAACTCAACATTGGTCTCTGGAAAGATTGCATGACCCAAATAATTCTCAGCGCGGACATATCATAAAGGAGTACTCAAAAGCTAAACGTCCGTCGCGTGACAAAAAATCTTGTCTACAGCATCAACCGTAGTGACATGTACAAAAAAGCAATAAACTCAACAAAATAGGCCGCTGTACAAAACTCTTCTCGGTAGAAACACAAATCATCTTCGCCTACCACACGACCGAATAACTCAAAAGCGGAGATTCAGTCTCCCAAAATTGCAGCAAATACTAAAAATATCCGGAGTCCAACCCTTAACACACGTTGCCCACAAGTCCTCCAGAGGCAAGTTACTCAAACATGAAAATGCAGGCCTTTAAGGATGAGGAACTCGTCCTCTTACTCATCATCACACAATAAATAACATGTCCTAAGTTTCCAAATCTGATACAAATATAAATGACGTCGTCTTACTTTTGCTCTCTATAAACAATACCGCGCTGGTCACGTACAAGAGCACTCGCGTTCCGTAAGTTAAAATTTAAATAAAATGACCAACTCCGCTGTAATACAATAATTACAAGACTGAAAAATCACCACCATGGACATAATTCGCACTTAAAAATCTGGAAGTTACAGAAATATCTAACACTTCAAACTCGAGAAAACCGCATCAATAATAATAATAATAATAATAATAATAATAATAATAATAATAATAATAATAATAATAATAATAATAATAATAATGACGACAAGATTTAAAGAAATCTGATTCTAATATTTGGAACTTGAACTACGCAACTGCGATAG
Organism: Anabrus simplex; assembly: GCF_040414725.1. Classification (NCBI taxonomy): domain Eukaryota; kingdom Metazoa; phylum Arthropoda; class Insecta; order Orthoptera; family Tettigoniidae; genus Anabrus; species Anabrus simplex. The sequence goes on from NC_090266.1 coordinate 932,184,592, forward strand.
AGAAAATTGTGAGCCAGTCACAAATTCACACCAATAATGACAACGAGCTCCCGACGCCACGAAGTAGGCTATACTCATATTTACAATCAAATAATCATGAAGATGACTAGCGTGACCTAGGTGTAATATTCGATACAAAATTACAATTTAAGACCCACATAGAAACATATAAAACCAAGGCTATGAAATTACCATTCTCTACCGCTTCACAGAAATTTCTGACCCCATTGCTTTTCGTCATTTCTTCCTCACGATCATTCAACCTGTCTTAAACTACTGCTCTCCGATTTGGACAACAGCGTCCCACTCCAACACTGACCAGTTAGACAGAGCAGTGTCCTTCTTTGCTGCAATTGTCAGGTACAGAAACCCCAAGCTCAGACATCTGTCTACGCAGCAGGTATTAAGGGTAATAAATGTGTCACCGCTGTACATCAGGCGACAGGTAACTGTCCTGAGTTTCCTCCACGGGATCTTAAACGGGCATTACCGCTCGGAACATCTTGTCTCACTCTTCTCTCTCCGTGTTCCTTTCCGCTCCACCAGAACCAAAGACCGTCTCCATATTCCCCACACTCAGCACTCAATACTTCAACGATCTTTCCTAATCCGCCTCCCAACACTCTTCAACAATATTAACAGGAAACAAGAGCTTGATATAGCATCAAATAAAAGTATATTCGAGAGTGGTGTAAATAGTCTTTTAAAGATAAGTTGATGTGAGGGGATTATACCGTCATCTTGACCCACGACGACTTTGCTATGAACATGGACATTCACATGGTTTTCGATCTGGACAGTTGTTATTAGTAAGCTATTGTACCTGATCTTGTTATATTTTGTTATGTTTGTTATATTATGAAAGTTTATATTTGTTAATTAGTCTGTTGACAGTGCAAGTGAAATTTGCTCAGTGTAGCTGTATCTTGTGCTTCGTGAATAAATAAATAAATAAATAAATAAATAAATAAATAAATAAATAAATAAATAAATAAATAAATAAATAAATAAATAACAAAGATCGTGGATCCACGCTCCACCAACACACACATTATCATCCACACTTCATGCAATAAATCGGAAAACGTGATGGCATGTTCTCGTACACTTTGAAATCCCATTAGCTAATAAAACTAGTCTTTCCTGACATTAATTTACATCCCTTTCACATTTACAATTAAGTCCCGAGACGTTGATTGCTTCTCAAACATCAATGAAAATACAAATTATGAAACATGGCTAAAAGCAAGAGCCTGACTTACAAAACAATTACATTAACCACTCAGCTATAGAATCACGATAAAAGAAAAAGGCAAGCTGTGACCTCATGTAATCGGTCCACATGTACTATACAGTTATTTAAATATACAAGCTTCCCTACAGTTTACTGAGATAGGACGTAGTCCTACCAACCAACAGCTAAACCTACTGAAATTACATAATAAACCTTAACTTATCCCCTTAGCTACATTAAGACACATGCACAAGTACATTATGACATTGGAAATCTAGTACTCATCTCTTGTCGATTCCACCGCCTGCTTTTCGGTCACCCGACTTCCATCCTTTCTAGCTGGCAGCCTTTCTCACTGTGATGTTTTCAAACTCAAATTCGTGCAGTCCGTGCATCTCCATCCTGGCGTAGAAATCACGTTCCTGATGTCTTGCTGCTTCTGCTGGTTCGGAGCTTGACTACAATATTCCGTTTATTCTCGATATTACAACGGGGTCAATGCAACCTGCCAGTTACTATCTACAACACTCGGTCATAGCTTCCCCGTGACCGTGAAAACCCATTCTCAATTAGCCCCGCGACAACTCACTGCTTATCTAACACTCTAACTATGTAAATTTTTCCTTTCATTCCGCACTTCACCCGTATTATGTCACAACTCTACATGTGGTCACAATACACAATGCTGGACTAGAAACTGTGCTTACTATCAGGAATTCGTGTCCCATGAAAAATCTACTTTACTCCGCCCAGGTATAAACTTCAAATAGGCAGGCGACTATACGTGTAAGTGTTCATATCGAATTGTTCTTCCCACCTAAATTTTGCAGACAATAAAATGTCGCATTTATCAGAGTTCACTTCCACCCAGAAATGTTAGTGCGTAATGATCAAGTTGTTATCTCGGCATTGTTCTTACAGGCTCCCCATGGCTACAACATATTCTTAGCTCGGTTCTAATGATGAATAACTAAGTAAAGTCTGAGCATATTGAGCTAGTGTTAAAATGTCCCAACAGACTTATAATACTTGACTTCTCTAACTCCGCACACGCGGTAAGTAAACACTTCTTCTCACAACTTGACTACTGCGAAGACTCCTGCCGAAATGGCAGCTACCGGGCGAGTTGGCCGTGCGGTTAGGGGCGCGCAGCTGTGAGCTTGCATCTGGGAGGTAGTGGGTTCGAATCCCACTGTTGGCAGCCCTAAAGATGGTTTTCTGTGGTTTCCCATTTTCACACCAGGCAAATGCTGGGGCTCTACCTTAATTAAGGCCACGGCCACTTCCTTCCAAATTCCTATCCCTTTCCTATCCCATCGTCGCCATAAAACCTATCTGTGTCGGTGCGACATAAAGCCACTAGCAAAAAGAGTTGCCAGCTAACCCACGCGCTGGTCACTCTTATTAATTCGCCTCTACAGCCGTTGGCCTACGCTCATTCATGGCAAATCTCTCGTTTTAGCCAATGTCTTGCCAATATTGAAATAATGCTACCTGTCCATTGTTTCAAATCATCGCGTCACCTACGCTTATACTTTAAACTCATGTCATGTGATATTCTAGCCTCGTATAGGCCACCCGAAATGTGGTCCGTTGGTCTCCACCATTGTGTTCCGTCATTCCCTTGTTCTGAAGTATGTACGTGAAGGTGGTGCGCGCGTCATGTACCAACCCTTCTTCTTTAATTTAGCTTGCAGAAAATAGACCACCGGCGCCAAACTTCCTGTCCAAGTGTGAAATATGCCCTGGTCACTCCAAGTTACCAAGACTTAATAAAACGAATGTTCACTATATTCTCAATAAATTATAGTACAACAATAAAATGAACACTTTAATAAGGGACCAATATACTTTAAAAGACGTCGATAAACTAGACGAGAATGTTTTTCTTTTCCATTTAGTTTAACGGAATGACTGTACGACGTTCACTTAATATTCTACACTTTCGTAAGTTACTATTGATTTTTACACCAACTTGTTCACAAATCACATCCTGTAATTTAGACACTACTGTGGATGTTAGTCCACAGGGTAATTTCTTACAATTCCTGAAGCTAGACAGAGCATGTGGCTGCGCGGTTTGTATCACGTAGCTATCAGCTTGCATTCGGGAGATAGTGGGTTCCAACCCCACACGACTGTCTTCAGGCCTTGAGATGGTTTTCCGGGTTCGGGTTCGCCAATACTTGTTTTTGTGCGCTGGGGACACGCTTTCCTATTGTACATGAATCAGCTGAATATGTGCCTCCAGTCTAACTGAAACTGTATCAGTAAGTTCCGTCTTATCTACGTGTTGTGCTGGCTGTTGTTTTTTATGTTGATAATTGATATTACACTACCTGGGCTGACAGGCAGGTCTGGGACCGGACACGTTGTGGTACTGTAAACTGATTTTCCTGGTCTCCCTCTTGTGTCTCTACAGTCTCCTCTCCTTCCATTAATAACCGAGTGTTTCCCTGATTTGTAATAAGTGAACATTCCCCTGATATATTGTAAGTCCGACTGGTCTGTACCGTTCGATTCCTCTTGTACTGAGGGAGCTGTTTAATGAAAGTCAGTTATTTGTGAGTCGAGAGTTTCATCATCTTCTGCAGGATCTGCTACCAGAGGAACACGTTTTGTGGATAATTTTTCACGTACTAAGCTGAACCATGTAGGACTGTCAGCATTGTCAGCGATTTGTGCTGACTGTCTACGACGAGGGCATTGCCCACCTAGGCGCCAAATTTTATTACAGATTGCGCATGTAGTCTGCTGGTTTCCGTAACTAATTAGTGTTTTGAAACTCGTGATGAATAAATAAGAAGGAATGTATTTCTTCACCATAATTCTAACCGCTCGTGCACTATTGTTAAATTTATACTTAAAGGTCGAACTCCAGGTCTCGACATAAATGAAGAGGATTCTTCCGTATGTGCTGAGCTGTTCTGATATCATCCGGTGTGAAACCCCTATTGGCAAATTTAATATACCGACCAATTTAGTTCCGAAGCCTGCAGAATCTACTGTGCCTACACTACGGGATACATTACTTTGTGTGAAGACTTGCTCACTTGCGAATTGTTGAAGGAGTTGGTCAGTAGTTTCCTGTCTCTTGCACTTCATGAACACTTGTTTTTATTTGCCATTTAACTGTATCATCTATATTTCACATTCTTTGAGTTTAAGTGTATCAAAATTCCACTCGTGATTTTCATAAGGAGCTGGTCGAGGGAAGTCAATATCGGTAAAACTTATCTTATCGTATTTTTACGTTCAAATGACATTCTATCGGTTTAATTTAACTTTGCGAATACTATGAGTACTTCTATCATTGTTCAGTTTTGTTGTCACCTTTGTTCGGGAAGAGCACTTCTGAACTTGCCCTGAGACAAACTTTCACGGAGCGCGCTATCAAGTGGTACTTGCTCGTGTACCGGTCTGCGTTGAACTGACTGTAGTATGTGGTCTGTTTGAGACATGCATCCAGAAAGTAGAGGAAAGAGTTGAAGAAACAGTGGATACATCCAAAGGAGTATAACGTGGCCTGATTCAATTATTGTGTAAAGGAGTTGAATCAGACGGGAAAAATGATCTGCGATAACGCACACCCACACACTTCTGACCCAACAGTGGACACACTGCGCTGCACATGCCTTAGATCCAACATCTGTCCCTTTGCGACTAACACGACTTTGGGCCGTGTAAGCAGGCCCCGAAGAGTACACCACCGGTCAAAGTGGTTCGTGATGCTGTGCAAGAGTGTTTCAATCTGCAACCAGCGTCGTCCTTTGTGGAGGGAAAGAGAAATTTGTTGAGCCTTCGGAGAGATGCCTGAACGGTTGGGGTTATTATCTATAAACCCTCTTGGAATATTATCAGTTTGTTGATATCGTGATACAGTTGATGTTGACCAATACGCGCAGTGTAAGGTCCTAGGCACTAGTCTATGTTTCAAACGAAGAACCATTACAGTGAACACATAGTGATGGCAATTCTCATGGCTATAGGCCTAAGTATGCGTTATAGACTCAAAGTATTAATAAATGGAGTTAAAGCAAATATTGTATTTATGTAACTTAATAAAGTATACAGTTTTCACATAATAAAGTCAATTGCTTTTAACCCACAGTAAATAGGAGCACAATACTATATTTGAGATCTAATAGTGTCTAACAGAATTTTATATTATTAATATCCTAACCTACAATAGGCCCTACACACATGTATAGAGCATTTTATGTACATTAAGTTCTATCTGTTAGGTTGGGTCCTCAAACAGTACCACCAGACGTCATGCGGTTATAGGGAAACCCTCAAAGTCTCTATAATGTGGGGTAGATACATGATGAGGAGTGAGGTTCTTGCCAATGCTTTCCTTACTAGACCAAAGAGTACGACCGTAACCATGAGTAACACCTTTCATAATATACACTAGTTGACCTCTAAATCCCATACATCAGAAGCTCCTTTAATATCCCGGCCATACACTAGGCTGAGGCGGTGGTGGTATCAAGACACAGGCGCAAGAATACTGCAATCATCAAGAAATAGCTACAGGCAGTACGTAAAGTTATGAAATGAAAATCAAATAGAGTTTTGTGTGGACATTAAGACGCCTTTGAGAGCAACTATTTGCCGGGCTGAGGGGCTCAAGTTAAGGCGATGACTTTCTGACCCCAAGTTGGCAGGTTCGATTCTGGCTCAGTCCAGTGGTACTCAAATACGTCAGCCCTGTGTCAGTAGATTAACTAGCATGCTAAAGAACTCAGGCAGGACAAAATTCCGACACGTCGGCGTCTCCGAAAACCGTAAACGAAAGTTAGTGGGACGTAAAACCATTATTATTATTATTTATTTCTTTCTTTCTTTCTTTATTTATTTATTTATTTATTTATTTATTTATTTATTTATTTATTTATTTATTTATTTATTTATCGTATGATGAAAGGAGGAATATCAGCTATTTAAAATATGTACAAAAATACACACATATACACACACTCTCGAGTTCATAAAATTATTCACAATACTATGTCCAGATGGTTAATCCACTCAACGGCTTCTTGTGTTAGGTTGTGGAGATCCTTCATTGAGCCTCTAAACGCTCTGAGGGGACATTCGAGCACTATGTGATCCATGGTCGCAGTCGCAATGAGGAGAGGACTTGTACAGCATTGCTCCGCATCTTCCTTGGCCAGTCCTTATCCCATTCAGTACACACCACTGTCGTCGAGCCTGCGGGCTGCTCCCCAGGAGTTTTAATTAAGTAATGATGTGTCAGGGACTTTTGGCTCTGCCACTGATTGTTACATGCATCTATTATTTTGAAGTTATTGTCTTGTAGGTTGATTGCTGTGATTATTATTATTATTATTATTATTATTATTATTATTATTATTATTATTATTATTAAGTAACTTATTGGGCATTTTTGATCTAAATAATTCAAGTTCTTCATTTATGAAACGATTGCCCACATTGGATCTAACTGCAGTGGCTGGAGCTTTCCTGACCATCTCTAGATCGCTGCTTCTCTCAACCAAGCACTGAGCATTTGAAACAAACATGCAAGTTGAAGAGTTAGGCTGCCTGGTTGGTTTCAGAAGGGGTTGTGGCTGCGGAGTAGGTCACACCGATCGTCTTGCCTTCAGCTACAGCGTGTATTCAAATTCCTATCACACACGTTGAGGGCTTGAGGGGAGGACTGAGTAGATAACATTCTGCTGCGCCAATGAGTATAGCGGTGTACGTACGTTGTTGTTGCAGTCCTTCCGCGTCCACATACAAGAAGAGTCGGATTTCATATTTTTAAAACTTTTTTTACAATGTAGGCTACTTTACTTCGCATCGACACCGATTGGTCTTATGGTGGCGATGGGATAGGACTAGGAGTGGAAAGGAAGCGGATGTGGCCTTAATTAAGGTGCAGTTCCACCATTTGTCTGGTGTGAAAATAGGAAACCATGGAACCATATTATTCAGGGCTGCCGACAGCGGGGTTTCTCCTATTTAAATTTTTACGTCATACTGACACAGATATGTTTCATTGTGACGATATGATGGGAAAGGCCTAGGAGTGGAAAGGAAGTGGCTGTGGCGTTAATTAAGGAACAGTCCCTGCATTTGCCTAGTGTGAAAATGGGAAACCACAGATATCCATCTTCAGGGTTGCCGACAGTGGGGTTCGAACTGCTACTTCCGGATGCAAACTCACAGCTGCGCGCCCCTAACCGCACAGCCAATTCGCCCGGTGACAGTGGGGTTCAAACCCACTATCTCCCGAATGTAAGCTCACAGAGAGTCGCATTTACGAGACTCCGGTGGAGTGCTTGCGCGGGTTATGTCAGCGGCGTATGTTCAACTATCAGGTATTTCTGGACGAGTGAACCGGAACATGATACGCACGTACAGTATTTGTATCATAACAATAAATGATAATGTCATTAGTTTTTACGTTACACTAACTACGTTTTTACGATTATTGGAGACGCTGAGGTGCCGAAATTTAGTTCCGCGGGAGTTCTTTTACGTGCCAGTAAATTTACTGACATGAGGCCGACGTATTTTGGCACCTTCAAATACCACCGGACTGAGCCAGGATCGAACCTGCGAAGTTGAGTTCAGAAGACCAGCGCCTCAACCGTCTGTGCCACTAAGCCTGGCAATATTTGTATCGAAGTGGGTGATTACCATGTCGAGCCGCTTTTGTAAGAGGAAGCAGAAACACTGCAACAACAACAAAGTACGTACTCCGCTCCGCTCTTTAATCACGTGGTTGAATTTGCTTGTAATGGGGAAACAATACGCTTACGAACATGGGTTCCTATTTGAAATGTTATATACTCCCCCCCCCCTTCAAGCCCTCAAAGTGTGCAATAGTAATTTAGTTACACTCTGTATATGCTAACGGCAAGCGTGCCGCATCATTTCAAGTTTCTTCATTTGCTACTGTAAGGATACTATCAAATATTTCAAGAGCATATGATAAGAAAATAGTTGTTTGTGAAATTTAAGGTTGACGTTATATACGATGTTGAAGGCGATATCAGTGATTTTCACGATAAAGATATGTGTACGTTTGGTAATACGTAGCAGAATCTTATCACTCCTCGCAAAACATTATGTTCTGTAGCTATGATCACAATATCAACAGTCTCGTAAAACTACAAGCCTACTTGTTAATTGTTTCTAGCTAGCCTGTGCTGCACAGTTGGTTAGTTAGTGTCCTTTTTTTTTGTTATTTGCTTTACGTCGCACCGACACAGATAGGTCTTATGGCGACGATGAAATAGGAAGGGGCTAGGAGTGGGAAGGAAGCGGCCCTGGCCTTAATTAAGGTACAGCCCCAGCATTAGCCTGGTGTAAAAATGGGAAACCACGGAAAACCATCTTCAAGGCTGCCGACAGTGGGGTTCGAACCCACGATCTCCCGCATACTGGATACTGGCCGCAATTAAGCGACTGCAGCTATCGAGCTCGGTAGTCACTGTCGTATTCTGCTGAAAGTTGCAATCTCAAATCCCGACGCTGTAGGTCAGTATTTAAGTCAACTTAAATTCGAGAGTACCGAGCTCGATAGCTGCAGTCGCTTATGTGCGGCCAGTATCCGGTATTCGGGAGATAGTGGGTTCGAACCCCAAATGGTTACTAAGGTAAATGCTGGGGCTGTACCTTAACTAAGTCCACAGCCGCTTCCTTCTCACTCCTAGCCCTTTCCTGTCCATCGTCGCCATAAGACTTATCTGTGCCGGTGCGACGTAAAGCAACTTATAAAAAATCGAGACACGCGTATCTCTATGTTTGACATCACAAGACGAATTTCTTGGTCGCTAAAAGGCTGTCATTTTGTTCCATAAGAGTTCTTAACGAACTGAAAACTAACGGCACTCAATCCTACAACCTCAGCTCGTATCGAACCTGCTGTCATGAGAATAGAAGACCAACGACTAACCAACTCACTAGCAGATAAAGGGACGAAAATTCAATAATTTGCAAAACTATATTGTGCACCATGAAGGAGCCATTGTAGGGGCACCGAAGTGGGTACAGGCGCATGGCATTTTTGTATAAAGAAAATATCAAAATATTGCAGCATACATTCTAGGGTAACAAACAGTTGCTGGATGCTGTTATTACCACCCGTAGCACAAAGACAGGCGGCGACACTGTCGACCATGGAGGCATACAGATGTCCGATGTCTTCTTCAAGAAGATTCTTCCACGGCTGTCGTAAATCTCCAAATCTGCCCTAGTTGCTGCCCAATTAAATCCCAAACGTTCTCGATCGGCGTGAGGTCTAGAAAGCCAACAAAGTATGTTGACGTCAAGAAGGCAGGCCAGAGATATCCTGCTGTGTAACGCTGGGCATTATGTTGCTGGAAAATGGCGTCGTCGAGCTGCGCAAGGAAGGCGAGCACGCATGGTATCATAATATCCTAGACTTACCACAGCGCCGTAAGAATTTCTCCAGTCACCACCAGGAAGGGGGGGGGGGTGGTGGTGAGACGTAGGATATGGCAACCCACACCATGAAACCTCTCCTTGGGGTGGTGTGCCGTAAACAGTGAAGCGTGGATCACAGCACTCACTAGACGCCCCCAAACTTCAATTCGGTGGACGCCTGTATACAGACAGAATCACGATTCATCGCTAAACACCACTTGTCGCCAATCCACAAGTTGCCATTCCGCCCGTTAGTAGCAGAAGTTCAAACGTGGTCGGCGATAATCAGGCCGTAATGGTAGACATCATAATGGACACTGCGATGACAGATCCTGCTCTGCTCGCCGCTGGATATGGTACTGGTGTCCACTGGCTTTTCCCCAGCTGCCATGACATGTCTCGGGATATCGCGCAGTGACGCCCGTGGTATGCTTACAGCGCGTCGCACAGTGAAATCATGACGAATATATATATTATATTCGTCATGTCGAAATGATTCTCCCTACTGGTGGTCCGCTGGGGTTGACCCAAGCCTTCTTGATGCGTATGTGTACCGTCACGTTCCCACTGAGAACAGGGTAGTCAGAACTGTTCATGTGGTGAGTAATGTGCCGAAACGTCCAACCTGCCTCTCTTATTCCGACGATGTGGCCTCTCTCAAACTCATCTAGCTGTTCATCGGCTTGTCCAATGTGCCGTCGGCCCATTCTGTGTGTTCACTCAACTTAGCTCTGTGGTTCATCCTGCTTACAGTGCTACTCAGGCTTCATTCGGTGTTTCGCATCTATGAATGAGAGAGAGACATGCATGTCTCGTCCTTTCTCCAGTTAAGTTACAAATACACACAACATTGCTGGCACAATGGCCACACTGGCTATAAACAGTTTTGACGAGCACAAAGTGCAAGAGGGTGTTGACGATATGCTTTCTCACTTAGACGGCCGCAGGTCGAATCCCGGCCAAAGCATACGGGAATTTTTGAAACGAAAAATCGCGTCCCTGTAGTTGAGACTTCGCGTAAAAGAGGAGGTCCCATGGCTGTGCTCCCGATATGAAGAGTCATGTAAAACTACAAACTTGCTTTTGGCGATAACGACATCCCTTCAAACCACATAAATGAAGTAACAACACTACACCTCTCTCCATACGTGTATGTATGTGTGTGTGTGCTTGTGGGTAAGAATGAACGTTTACAGTTCGTCAGATACAGCTTTTGAGTCTTCTGAAGCGAGCAGTGGATGTGGAAGGAATTAACTTCCATCCGCTTGGTATTTGAACAGGAACAGAGCCCAGTCAGCTTTATTTATGATGTCACAGAGTGTGCACACAATCACTGCAACATAAATGAGATTAGAATGTGAACCCACGCAGCGAGACAAACTCCACTCCCCCACGCAACGCCCTCGTTATATCCTCGGCATACCACGTCTTTCTTTAAACGTCCTTTGCCCTCGTTTGCAAACCAGAAGTACTTTTGACCCAGGAATTTGTTCGTTACCGGGAATAATTTATGGCATGGAGTTTGACAATTGTTATATATCTGTTAAAGTTTCCTGGGCCAGTTTGAGTGGGTTAGGTGGTAGAGCGCTGGATCCCTGATCCTAAGTTAGCGGGTTCAATCCTGGCTCAGTCCGGTGGTATTTGAAGGTGCTCAAATACGTCAGTGTCGTGTCGGTAGATTTACTGGCACGTAAAAACTCCTGCGGGACAAAATTCCAGCACCTCGGCGTCTCCAAAAACCGTCAAAAAGTAGTTAGTGGGACGTAAAGAGATTATTATTATCTTCCTTCAGAACGCTGTAAACGTTGTAGCAGTGACTGCTTGACATTTCTGAGCGCATGAAAGGGCCGAAAGTGAGGTTCTACTTGTTAACTGAGATATTTCCATACGAATATGTGAACCAGATGTGCCCTTGTAACGAACAATATTTCATTTCCTAATATGTTGCATTTTGCCGACCCTAAGAAGTTTGGGAGAAAATGGCCAGGAAGAAGAAAGCTGTTTAATTTCTTTATTGTTACTTGTAACTTATCTAAATAATATAAGATGAACACATTATGCTCAGTCCATGGCCCACCATCCTAACAGTTTGCTTAGTTTAGGGTCCATCATTCAAACAGTCGACAACATCCATGAAAGAACAGATATCATCCAAAAATCAGTCCATAGCTGTATTGACTTGCCCACATGACGCAGTAGACATCTAGTATCTAAGTAACTGTTTTATATCTTCTCCCTGGCCTTTTCCTCCTATTTATTGCAATTGGCACTTGATGTGGATGTGTCCCAGTTTTACGGCCAGGTGTACTTTCCGCAGCCAACCCGATTTGGAGGGATGTATTGACTGTTATGTGTACCAAACAAGTAGTTACGCGGTAAGACTGGCGAAGCTGTCAACTTCCATTCAGGAGATAGTGAGTTTGGATCCCATTGCCGGCAGCTCTGCAAATGTTTTTCCGTGGTTTCTCATTTTCACTTCTGGCAAATACTGGAGATGTGCGGTAATTAAGGCCACGGTTGCTTCCTTCCCACTCAAAAACCTTTCTTATCCCATCGTCACCACATGACCTATATGTGTCGGTGCGCCCTGAAATAAATTGTAAAAAAATTCGTGAGGTATATTTGAAGCATGGCCCGACCTACAATCAAACCAGGGACCCTATAAACTGGAGGCCAGTACGATGAACATTCAACCAAGTAGCCGGACAAGTACCTGTTTTATATTTACAAGAAAGTTTCTTATATAATGTTTTTGTGTTGAGTGCCGTAAGTAACTACAGTGTCATAAATATTCACTTTCCACATTGTTGAACGTAGATATTTTGAAATTCGACATAGTATAAAATATCTTACAATTAATACTCGACAGAGCTAGCGCACCACTATAGTACATTCTGGCATTTTACCTTACAGTCTTAACTCCGCGAACTACAGTAGTCACCTGCTGAAGATACTAAAACATTCATGAGCAATTACTTCAGAATGTGAGAAAAGTCCATGTTTTATTCATACCACAGTAGAGTTACTACCCTGCGACTGTGTGAGAAGTGAACGATTGTTCAACCTCGAGCAGGTGAAACTGCTGACAGGTTTTATTAATATATATGCGAATAGCCACTTCAGCTTTCAGAGCTAAGAGTAATTCTTCTCTATTATTCATTTTTACACTGGTCAGTTCTTAAAAACCATGACACAATTCACCTTCACGCCATTTCTTGAATGATGGATAACTGTCATCAGAGAGTAACGAGGTGAGAAATTTACGTAGGCTACCTATAATTGGTCCAGGAAGAAACCAAAGAGCCAGTTGGATGTACGTTTCGACCGTGTAGCTATTAGCTTGCGTTGCGGAGATCGTGGGCTCGATTCCAACTAATGGCAGCCTAGATGATGGTTTTCGTGGTTTCCCACCAGGCAAATACTAAGGGTGTAGGCCTAACTTAATTAAGGCCTATTGTGCTTCCTTTCCAGTCCTAGTCCTATCACATCACTTCGTCTCCAAAATAATGGTCTCAGTAGGTGCGAAGTTAAATCGTTAGGAAAAAATCACCTACCATTACCTACTAATGAATTATTGTTTCTCGTTCATGGAAGAGATCTGGAACATCTCGATCGCGAGTCCAAGCCAAAGGATTATGTTTAACTCTTGTTTACCACAGTATTATTTCTAGAACACCTAATATTTCTTTAGATGTTACATATTAGCATTTTCAGTTCATAATTTGTAGTTTTAGCATCTTTATTTAGTTCTTTTTTTTTTGCTAGTTGCTTTACGTCGCACCGACACCGATAGGTCTTATGGCGACGATGGGACAGGAAAGGGCTAGGAGTGGGAAGGAAGCGGCCGTGGCCTTAATTAATGTACAGCCCCAGCATTTGCCTGGTGTGAAAATGGGAAACCACAGAAAACCATTTTCAGGGCTGCCGACAGTTGGGTTCGAACCTACTATCTTCCGAATACTGGATACTGGCCGCACTTAAGCGACTGCAGCTATCGAGCTCGGTTTTATTTAGTTCAGAGTGACGAACTATGCATTAAAGGTGTCAAACAGAAGTTTTAATAGTAATAAGAAAATTGAAGAATAATGTATTTGTGATGTATAACAATAGTGACCATGCCTAGCCGAAGCGATCAACACGTATAGGGCCTACACCTTAAAAAGCTTTTTTCACCACCTGTAATTGCGGGTTTCTAGTTTGGTGATGACCCCAGGGAATGTGTGGGATGCAAATATACACTTTATCTCAAGCATAACACGATTGAAGTAAAGAAAAAGCAACGACAGGTGCAACATAAACCCTATTCTTCGGCAACGTGCATCCGTCTATCGAACACGGGAATGTGATTCTGCCTCTGAGTATTATGGTGTTACGTCACCCTGTGCAGTGAAGCATGATCGGATCCGCCGTGGTATGCTGTCCACAAGGCGGTTGAGACTGTCCTGGTCGATCGTATCCCACTTTTGGACAGCAGCCCTCCGGAGGTCGGTCGGGGTTAGAAGTGGATTCGTTTGTCGTCGCACTGCATGTTTCAGCATATCCCAGGCATCTTCAATGGGCTTCGTGTCCGGAGACGCTGTAGACCAGTCCATTCGATGGACGTGGGCCTCCCTGAGAAATACAGTAGTTAGAAAAGATTGGAGCGGTGCGGGTGAACGTTGTCATCTTGAAGAATGAATCTGCGCCGAAATGTTGTTGGAATGTTCGATAAATGGGCCCGAGAATTATGTTTCGGTATTGTATACCAGTCATATTGCCCTCTTCGACGTCCACCCTGTGATAGTACATATATCACACCCCCGAATTATATGTAGAAGTTAGAGATATTATTGTCAGTATTCGATTTATTATTATTATTATTATTATTATTATTATTATTATTATTATTATTATTATCAGTATTTCCTTTGTATATTTTGCCATTTATATTGGTAAGCTGGAAGATATCCACATATGTAGGTATGAGTAATTTGTTTTGCACGAGTGGGAAAACATTGCTTTAATAACTCTGGTTATTCTATGAGTCATGTAAATATCCCAGTGTCGTATGAGATGTATTTGTTGTGGTCGTCGGGAAGTTCGTGTGAGTCATGTATATATCCCAGCCTGATGAGATGAGCTTGTTGTTGTACCAGGGAAGTTTGGTGATTCATGTAAAACTCCCGAGTGTTTGTTTATCTCTTGGGAGAAAGGAGAAGTTCAGGGCATGTCTTGAGAAGAGGACCACCCATGATTGGCTGGCAAGCACCAATCCAGACGTATCATCTGAGAGGAGGGGGATGTTGATGTCTATAAAGGTTGATGATACGGCGGCAACCGGAACATTGTAAGGAACATTGTAAGGGTGATTGTAGAGGTGATTGTAAAGGAACGAGAAGGAAGACAACTACAACTACAACTGACGCAGTGTACGGGAAGGAAGTGGTGCTGATACACGGTACTGGAGTGAGACGGCTGCAATGGACTGGACTTCAAACGTTCGTGGAGCGTAGTCTTGTTATGTTTGTGGAAAGTGGCTGATTGTGGAGAGTGCTTGCGCATTAAGTATTGTAGCACTTGTGGCGGCCTAGCATTATATGTTGGTGAAAGCTATCTCAAACTTTCCATAAATTTATATGTTGAGGATCGACAGACGTGTGTATATATCTTTACAACAAGTGTTAAAATATGTGAACACAGTAGTACAAGGTACAGTATCTGTGTGATGTGATAACTGCCGATTATGAGAATCGGTAAGTCGAATTGATATAGAGACAGTGAAGGGTATTTATCTTCATACATGTACATTGTTCATCGGACTATTTACAAATGGTAACTTAGTTCTCGCTTTCGTTTTCCCACTGTTTTCATTATTATTATTATTGTTGTTGTTGTAAATATGGAGTCTTCCAGCAATATTTTATGTGTGTATTATATGTATAATGTTGTATGTTGATGAGGTGCTCATGCACGGAATTTGTTAAGAATATAGTTAGCTATTTTAGAATCAGTGTTATTGATAAACCTAGGTGCAGTTCCTACCTAATTAGTCGTTTTCAGAAGGTTAGGTAAGGCCTGCAGCAGATGTACCAGTACGCAGCATTATGTACACGCCCTGGGATATACAGTTTATCATGCTCTTATCTAAATTCGAGGGATCCATTCTGGTGAACTCTGGCGCCCATACTACGGACATTTCGGTTAATTATGCTTATTAATTTTATTAAGTTTTTGAGTAATTTTATTTATATATATTTTTATTCATGATTTTATTTAGTATTTATCAACTTATTACAATTGGCTTCCCAACGTGAGGCTGAATGGTTGGTACATCTGTTAGGCTTATAAGCGTAGGTGCACTTGTCAGGTGTGGTTGGAATTCTGCAAACTATGTCAGTGAAGTGTTTTATATGTTTCATGTGTATTTTGGAGTATGAAGAAATGTTGTAGCGAGTCCAGTATTATAAAATTGAGAAGTAGAGAGGTTTTGAAAGTTGCTGGTACTAAGAATCAGGAGAAGAGAAGGCAAAAGAATTCCACCACATTGAGTTTATCTAATTTAAGTAAGAGTAGCGAAATGGCTGATAGTAGGAAGGATCTATTGGCAACAATGGGTGAGGAACCGAGTAATCCGTCTCAAACTCAGAACGTAGGGGATCAAGGCGAGGCTTCAATGCTCATTATGCTTAAATCGCTACTTAATGAGTTTAAGAGTCAATTGTCCAGTAAAATCGATAATAATAAGGTTGAATTGTCTAGCAAGATTGATAGTCAGAGTAAAGAGTTGAAGAGTGAATTGAGTTTTTTAAGTAATGAAATATACAGTATTAATAGTGAATTAAATTCAGTTAGTACGGAACTGTCCAGTAAGATTGAGAATCAAAGTAAGGAGTTAAATTTAGTGAGTGTTGAATTGTCTAGTAAAATTGATAGTTTAAGTAGTGCTGTGAATGGTAGAATAGATGAATTGAACCAGAAGTTTGACCATCAAAGCAGGGAAATTCAGGAAGTCAATAATAAGGTTGAATCTCAATGCTTGGAATTGACTGAGAAAATCGAATGCCGATTTAATGTTGTTAGGAAGGAATTTGTTGAAAAAGCAAGGAATGTGATAAGAGAATAAAAATAGTAGAAGGTAAAGTAGAAGAAATAGATAGAATTAAAACCAGCCAGAATGTTTTAGCGAAGCGAATAGATGAAAAGACTGAGAAATTGGAGAAAGATCTCAAGTCAGTAGAAGGAAATGCCAGAATGGTAGTTGAAGAAGGAATTAAAGCATGTCATGTAAAGTTAAGGCAGGAGATCAGTCAAATCCAAGTAGGTAGCAGCATATGCAATAGGTACGTATCTTGCACGAAGGACTCTGAATTACCCAAGTTTAATGGTCGGCAGTTTAATCCGATGGAATTCTTGAAAACGGTGGAGAAACGGTTTTCCAAGAATCTTGACGATGGTTTGATCGAGTGGAGTATGGTTGATGAGATGTTGGATATTGCATTTGTTGGAGAAGCGAGATCCTGGTTTCAAGTTTATAGACAGGGTATTTCGAGTTTGGAGGAATTTAGGGAGAAATTTAGTTCTAAATTTTGGAGTGATGCTATTCAGGGAAGGGAAAGAGATCGCGTGCTATTTGGCAAATATAGACCTCAGGAAGGTGTGTCTATGACGGAATATTTCTTGGCGCATGTTCTGATCAGCCAGAATATTGAAGGTCTAGCATCGGAGAGAGATACAGTCCGCCAGATGTTGAGGCATTTTCCTGAGAAGGTCGGATTAGCTGCATGTATGCAGAATATTATTACGATCAAGGAATTAGAGCAGCTGTTACAGAGGTTTGATGCTTTGGAAGGGCAGGGGAGGACTAGGCAAAGTGAAGGTAGAAATTACGGGGATAATGGGAGACAAGGTAATCAGCTAGGGGGAGATAGGAATAATCAGAATTTCAGTCATTCTAGGCAAGGGAATCAGGGTGGTAATTCCGAAAGGGGAAACAGACACTCTAATCAAGGAGGTAATCACCAGGAATATTATGGCAGAAGTCCTAATCAAGGGGAATCAGAAAGTAGGGGGCGTACGGATCAAAGACCGCCAGATCAAGTGCAGAGACATGATAATAGTGAACAGTCCACGTCAAGTAATTTAAACCGGAATCGGACTTCTTAGTTGGGTCAGATAGGCAGTCCGATACCGAAATTCCTATTCACGCGATGAAACAGGTAAGTTACGAGGTAGACGTGAAAGAGGAATTATTGTATGACCATGTGTTTTGTGTTCAGGGAGATTTTGAGAATAGGGGGCGTGTTGAAAGTAAGAAAGTTGTGTCGGATGTCTTACTTTGTGCTAGTGGTGATGGTAATAGCGGTGCTGTGATCGATAATCTTGTAGAAGTTTCTGAAATTGAAAGTGAAGTTTTTTGTGAAGTTGATGAAGGTTGTTTAGTAAGTGAAGAGTGTTCACGGAGTATACATCATGAGGATGTTTTTGTTGATTTAAGTGTACGTGAGGAGAGTAAAGTTAGGTCCATTATGTGTGAAAATGGTGACTTTGAGATTAATGAAACTTCTGATAAGAGAGTCGAAAGTAGCAGTGTTGTTGGCATGAAAGTGGTGCAAGTAGGAGCTGATATGGAAGGTGGTGAACATGGATTAATTGTTGGGTCATTAAGTAGTAATGACAGCAATTTCGAAGTGTATTATGGTAAGAATTTCTGAAATAGAGTGAGCGTGAGTGAGAATGGAAGTGTGCGTGAGATGAAAGAAAGTCTTTTCAAGCGAGTGTGTAACGTTTTATTTAAGACTGAGAGTTGTGTGAAGGATTTGAATGACGTGCTGAGTGATAGCGATGTGGAATGTGTGAAAAAGTATGTGATCTGTTTACTTGCATTAATTATGAGTTTGTGGAAGAGTAAACACTGTGAGATTCCCGAGCATTTCAGAAAGAGAGATTTCTTGGTTATGAATGTTCCGAATGAAAGTTTGTATGATTCTTGTGTGACTGGATGGGATGAATGTTTGTGTGTGAGATAGTTGTATTCTAGAAGTAGTTAGTTTTATTATGGTACGCATTCCTCGCTTATCGATGCTGATGTTAAGTTTATGTATAGTTTTTTTCATTTATATCAGGGTCCGTATACTGTGGACAGTAGAATAGGCAAGTGTGCTTAGCAGTTTCTAACCTCTGACAACAAGGTCTTTGTAGATATTGTACCCGTAAAAATGTGTTCATAAGGCAAGCTCACTGTAAGTCAGGATGTTCTAGAGGATTACTGTTACTGCAGCCCTAAATGCACAGTTCTGAAGGTTTAAAACATATTGGCAATGAACTGAATAAGTAGCACTCGGAAACTGTCCTGTTGCATTAATAAGCGAAGTGAATAGCCATTAAAGAAAGTAATATTTGAAAGAAAAAGTCTGACTTCATAAATTATGGATCACTCAAAATACTGGAAAGTTCTAGGCTTTCTGGAAATGTGATATGCGTATTCCGAATTGTCACAGTCTTTAAGAATCAAAACATAAGTCCCTGTGCAGCACTTGGAAAGCATTGCATATTTCACAATTAAACGTAATGTTTAATGTCCCCTAAGTTCAATGTTCCAGAAATTGAATCAAAAATATAAGTTCGCGTAAGTTCAATGCGATACACAACACACGTGAAAATTCAATCGTCGTCGAATAAGTAAGTCCTTATGTGGCACTTCAAAAAAAACAAAGTTCCAATGTGTAGAAATAATGAAGTTCCAACGTGTCGAAATGTTAAAGTCCCAACACGACACTCGAAGAAAATAAAGTTCCAACGTGTCGAAATGTTAAAGTCCCAACACGACACTCGAAGAAAATAAAGTTCCGATGACAATGTTCCAGTACGTCACCTTAAGAAAATAATAAAGTCTTATCGCGACACTCGGCGAAAATAACTAAGTTCCAATGAGACGCTTCAGAAAAAAAATACAAAGTTCTTATACGGCACTTTAAGAAAAAAAACAAAGTCCAATCACGACACATGAAAGAAAAACAAAGTCCCAATGCTTCAATATGACAAAGTTCCAATACGTTGTCCGCAGAAAACAAAGTCCCATTCAGGCACTTCAAGAATATGGCAAAGTCCTGATACAACACTTAGAGAAATACCGAACTTGGATATCGCAGACTGTCGACTAGAAGTTCGACACACACAAGACTTCTCTTGTCACCCGTGTCACAGAGACGGCGGAGTGACAGACACTGAATTTGTAGGTCGGGTGGTCTTCCTTTTATACACGTTCGCATGGAAGTGTCTAGAACTCGGGTACTATCTACCCTTATAGCTTCTATAATACTCGGTGGATTTTCTTGAAATCTGAACAGATGATGTCTATTGTAAGGGCCTTCAAGATGGCAGTGTCAAAATAGCGATAAATTAGCTCAAAGATGTACTTTTGAGGACGAGCTGGATCATTACCATATATGGTAGCGGATAGGTGGCTTACGGCGGCCACGTCACTCGCTGGGTACGTCACTGCGTTCGGCGGGCTGCCTACCTTCCATCTCGCGCGAAGTTCAACAAACATACTTCGAACTTCTCTCGTAGCGGTGTTCCCGGTACATGTCCCCCCCTCTTAGGGCAAAGAAAATTCGACAAGGATTTTCTTTAGGCTTCTCTCTCGAAGTATGTTTTTAAGCTAGAAGCATTATATATTCCCTCGGCGGTTCCATGATGTGTGTTCTTGCTTATGCTCTGCATCTCCATACTATGGAATAGGGACGTCTTTTATAAGTGGAAGTATCCTTGACATCTAAATGATATTTAAAATCTCGGATCTCTCCGGGTTTATCATTGAACACGTCTGGATAAGTTTCGAAGATTTCCTTGACTGAATCCGCAACGTCTTTGTTGGCCACTGGGTCTTCAATCACACTGATTAGGGAGCTGACATAGTCTGGACCGTCGTCGTACATCTCATCTATTAGGGGTACATCTTCGACGCGTCCCACTTCTTCGGGATCACCCTCTTCATCTTCGACTGGTGCAGCATCGCTATTTCCACCATCGAATTCTTCTTGCGGGGTATCTATCCCTTGTATCCGACCGTCGTCTCCTTCGATCAGCTGTAATTCTACAGGGTCAACGTTATAAAATGTAATGACATTTGCTGTGTAATCAATCACTCCTCCGTATTTGATGAGAAAATCCGATCCAAGGATAACATTGAATTTCATCTGAGAGATTACTAGAAAAACATGCTCAAATTGAACATGTCCCACGACGAATTCCATAAACGTCTGTAGTTTACATTTAATGCACTTATCTGGAATAATCCCTTTGATCCTAAGTTGGGAAACAGGCATCACAAGTACATCACGTCTCTCCTTTATGGCTTCTAATAGTCTGGCTGAAATAAGCGAGGCTTGAGCTCCTGAATCTACCAATGACATAACTTTAATATTGCCAACCCTAATGGTGATTACTGGCAAGCTACGTTGGATTCTTGGCCTAGACGGTGTCATATTTTCATGGAGTAGTTCCGAGTCCTCTACGTGCCAATAATGTACCTGAGTTACGCAGAGCGGCTCTTCCCTCCTTCCATTTTCAGGCAATCTTCTTAAGAAAACATTGGAGTTTTTTTTTTTTTGCACCCGTCGTGTTAGGGTTCGGGGCAGGCGTTTCGTTTTTCTTACCAGCGGCTTGCTGATACTCTAGCGAGGCGGCTCCTTCTTGATCCTCGCCCTTTCGCTGTTCTTTCAAGTACTCTTGAGTATCTCGCCATCGTCTATTCAATTCATCCCGATAAGAAACCCTATCCTCTACTTGTTGGGCCTCTGTTGGCTTTTTCCATGTTAATCTATTTTGGTATGGCGCTTTCTCTCGGTCCGGCTGTCCTTTATACCCTCGATATCGGGTAGGTGTGTTTTGTGATGTAGGCCGTTCCTCTGGTACTTCCGGATCTGGGCGTCCTGGTGTCACAATGGCGACAGGACTGGTAGTCATTTCTTTAGTCTTACTCCCTTTCGGTAAACATTGAGCGTGGGCTGTGTCCAATCTACGAAGTATCCCATCCATTTGTTCTAAAGATTGTATGTTAGCAGCTACCAAAATCTCCTGAACTTGGGCTGGGAATTGCAACGTGATCGCCTGGATCAGCTCTTGCTCAGGCAATGGTGGATCCAAAAATTGCATCTTCTTAAGTTGCCCGATAAAATAATCTGAGTAACGGGATGTGTTTATAGAAGTATTGTACTTCTTAGCATACAACTGCAACTTAATTAAATGTTGCGTCTCTGAATTCCAAAAACGCTTCAATAGAGCTTCCTTGAATTCAGAATAAGTGTTAAAGCAATATTTAAAAGCGGAATACCATGATAGAGCGCGTCCCTCTAGTAACTTGGAAACGACACGAAGCTGTCGATCAGGACTGATTTTATTTTCTTGAAAATATTCTTCAATGTTGAGTAAAAATTCCCTAGCGGTGTATTCCTCCTTCCCAGAGAATTTGGCAGGTTTTTCATCGGTCATCCGGATGATAGTAGTAATGTTTGCGTTTTCATTATTTTTTAATAGACTAGAAGAAAGTAAGGGAGTATCCTTCAGTTCTAAATTAGAGACTTTACTACCAAGGGTTTCTATCTGTTCTTGTAGTTCTGTTTTAACATCCTTCACCTGTTGTTTAATAGTATCTTCTACTACCTTAACTTCATCTTGGAGATCCTTTTTTAATTCGGATACGTCTCGACATATACGCGTAACCTGAGTGTGTGTAGTATCTAATTGAGATGTAAATTTTTTATCAAACTCTCCCTGTTTACTCTTTATAAGACTGACTTCATTGTTTACTCTTTGAATGTCATTTTTAAGCGTATCTCTAAGATTCTCCTGAATAGAGGCTATTTTAACCTGGGCTAAAGATAATTGTGAATGTGATTCCTGTAACTGAGTTTTTAAGCCTTCCATCTCTTTAGCAATTGCCTGAGAAGTGGGGAGAATGGCTTTGAAGTCATCTTTAAGAAGAGCTACAACTTGGGTTTTAATTTCTTCTTTCATGACCTCCATGTTACTTTTCAATTGGTCATTGATTTCGGAAAATTTTTCATCTACCCTAGCGTTGGACTCTTTAAATTTTTGTTCAATGCGAGCACCAGCCTGAGTAAGTCTTTGTTCTAGGGCGGCATTCGCTTCTACAAACTTCTTATCTACTTCAGCATTAATTTGAACTACGGATTCCCTAAGTTGACGTTCAAGATTAGAATTAGACTCATTCAATTGTTCTCTCAATGACTGTTCGAGATTGGAACTAGACTCATTAAGTTGACGTTCGAGATTAGAATTAGACTCATTTAATTGTTCTCTCAATGACTCATTAAATCTGTGTTCGAGATTAGAACTAGATTCACTAAGTCGGTGTTCTAAGTTTTCAGTTGCTACTTTCATACTAAGCCTAAGGGCTTCAATCGCTGCCATAATCTCCTCCATTTTATTAAAATATATAACGCTAGTACCAAGTACAGAAATAATGATTGACACACTTCAAAAAAAATTGAAAGATTTTCGAAACTTACATTCAGTCAAAAGTTCAAAGTTTTAAGTCCTAGTGCCAATGTTTCAACACACATTTAATTAAACCAAGTCTTTGCAAATCACCTCTACCAAATCACTTATATTATGCACTTATATTTCAGTTAAGTTAGTGTCCACTGAAATTTGAAAACACTCCTATTCTGATTGAATTTAGTCACCATAGTTTGAGCTGTACGTAAGTCTTTCATGTTAAGCTCCAATGAAATCTGGCCCCTAAAGGTGGGCGCCACGTATACTACCTCCTCTCTGTACCCGTAAAAATGTGTTCATAAGGCAAGCTCACTGTAAGTCAGGATGTTCTAGAGGATTACTGTTACTGCAGCCCTAAATGCACAGTTCTGAAGGTTTAAAACATATTGGCAATGAACTGAATAAGTAGCACTCGGAAACTGTCCTGTTGCATTAATAAGCGAAGTGAATAGCCATTAAAGAAAGTAATATTTGAAAGAAAAAGTCTGACTTCATAAATTATGGATCACTCAAAATACTGGAAAGTTCTAGGCTTTCTGGAAATGTGATATGCGTATTCCGAATTGTCACAGTCTTTAAGAATCAAAACATAAGTCCCTGTGCAGCACTTGGAAAGCATTGCATATTTCACAATTAAACGTAATGTTTAATGTCCCCTAAGTTCAATGTTCCAGAAATTGATTCAAAAATATAAGTTCGCGTAAGTTCAATGCGATACACAACACACGTGAAAATTCAATCGTCGTCGAATAAGTAAGTCCTTATGTGGCACTTCAAAAAAAAACAAAGTTCCAATGTGTAGAAATAATGAAGTTCCAATGTGCCGAAATGTTAAAGTCCCAACACGACACTCGAAGAAAATAAAGTTCCAACGTGTCGAAATGTTAAAGTCCCAACACGACACTCGAAGAAAATAAAGTTCCAACGTGTCGAAATGTTAAAGTCCCAACACGACACTCGAAGAAAATAAAGTTCCGATGACAATGTTCCAGTACGTCACCTTAAGAAAATAATAAAGTCTTATCGCGACACTGGGCGAAAATAACTAAGTTCCAATGAGACGCTTCAGAAAAAAAATACAAAGTTCTTATATGGCACTTTAAGAAAAAAACAAAGTCCAATCACGACACACGAAAGAAAAACAAAGTCCCAATGCTTCAATATGACAAAGTTCCAATACGTTGTCCGCAGAAAACAAAGTCCCATTCAGGCACTTCAAGAATATGGCAAAGTCCTGATACAACACTTAGAGAAATACCGAACTTGGATATCGCAGACTGTCGGCTAGAAGTTCGACACACACAAGACTTCTCTTGTCACCCGTGTCACAGAGACGGCGGAGTGACAGACACTGAATTTGTAGGTCGGGTGGTCTTCCTTTTATACACGTTCGCATGGAAGTGTCTAGAACTCGGGTACTATCTACCCTTATAGCTTCTATAATACTCGGTGGATTTTCTTGAAATCTGAACAGATGATGTCTATTGTAAGGGCCTTCAAGATGGCAGTGTCAAAATAGCGATAAATTAGCTCAAAGATGTACTTTTGAGGACGAGCTGGATCATTACCATGTATGGTAGCGGATAGCTGGCTTACGGCGGCCACGTCACTCGCTGGGTACGTCACTGCGTTCGGCGGGCTGCCTACCTTCCATCTCGCGCGAAGTTCAACAAACATACTTCGAACTTCTCTCGTAGCGGTGTTCCCGGTACAATATAGAGATAGGATCTGCACCTTGGATGTATATATTATTAATTTTGAGTCAAGTGTACTGTAGTAAGAAGGGATTGTGTTCAATGGTATATGAAACAATCGGAGTTGTGTGTATATAGCCATATTATTATTATTATTATTATTATTGTTTGGACAAATTGTATTTCGTGTGTGCGAATACAATGCAGTAGACGCAATGTATATATCATTATTACAGTAAATTAAGTGTTCAGTTATGTCATTATAAGGTTATGTATGAAGTTCTGTTTCATGGTGAATCATAATATGTGATATCATCGATTCACCAAGGGGGCGTTATGTGATAGTACATATATCACACCCCCGAATTACATGTAGAAGTTAGAGATATTATTGTCAGTATTCGATTTATTATTATTATTATTATTATTATTATTATTATTATTATTATTATTATTATCAGTATTTCCTTTGTATATTTTGCCATTTATATTGGTAAGCTGGAAGATATCCACATATGTAGGTATGAGTAATTTGTTTTGCACGAGTGGGAAAACATTGCTTTAATAACTCTGGTTATTCTATGAGTCATGTAAATATCCCAGTGTCGTATGAGATGTATTTGTTGTGGTCGTCGGGAAGTTCGTATGAGTCATGTATATATCCCAGCCTGATGAGATGAGCTTGTTGTTGTACCAGGGAAGTTTGGTGATTCATGTAAAACTCCCGAGTGTTTGTTTATCTCTTGGGAGAAAGGAGAAGTTCAGGGCATGTCTTGAGAAGAGGACCACCCATGATTGGCTGGCAAGCACCAATCCAGACGTATCATCTGAGAGGAGGGGGATGTTGATGTCTATAAAGGTTGATGATACGGCGGCAACCGGAACATTGTAAGGAACATTGTAAGGGTGATTGTAGAGGTGATTGTAAAGGAACGAGAAGGAAGACAACTACAACTACAACTGACGCAGTGTACGGGAAGGAAGTGGTGCTGATACACGGTACTGGAGTGAGACGGCTGCAATGGACTGGACTTCAAACGTTCGTGGAGCGTAGTCTTGTTATGTTTGTGGAAAGTGACTGATTGTGGAGAGTGCTTGCGCATTAAGTATTGTAGCACTTGTGGCGGCCTAGCATTATATGTTGGTGAAAGCTATCTCAAACTTTCCATAAATTTATATGTTGAGGATCGACAGACGTGTGTATATATCTTTACAACAAGTGTTAAAATATGTGAACACAGTAGTACAAGGTACAGTATCTGTGTGATGTGATAACTGCCGATTATGAGAATCGGTAAGTCGAATTGATATAGAGACAGTGAAGGGTATTTATCTTCATACATGTACATTGTTCATCGGACTATTTACAAATGGTAACTTAGTTCTCGCTTTCGTTTTCCCACTGTTTTCATTATTATTATTATTGTTGTTGTTGTAAATATGGAGTCTTCCAGCAATATTTTATGTGTGTATTATATGTATAATGTTGTATGTTGATGAGGTGCTCATGCACGGAATTTGTTAAGAATATAGTTAGCTATTTTAGAATCAGTGTTATTGATAAACCTAGGTGCAGTTCCTACCTAATTAGTCGTTTTCAGAAGGTTAGGTAAGGCCTGCAGCAGATGTACCAGTACGCAGCATTATGTACACGCCCTGGGATATACAGTTTATCATGCTCTTATCTAAATTCGAGGGATCCATTCTGGTGAACTCTGGCGCCCATACTACGGACATTTCGGTTAATTATGCTTATTAATTTTATTAAGTTTTTGAGTAATTTTATTTATATATATTTTTATTCATGATTTTATTTATTATTATCATCAACAAATGTTTACAACCCTAAAACATGACTCATCCGCCTCCCGGGTGGGGATTTGGGATGGCGTACCGGACTCGTCTGGCTCACTCCAAACCCTCCTCCGACGATTATCCGGCGTCAGACACATTAGGCACTCATCCGTGAAGAGGACCCGCTGCCATTCTTCCAGAGTCCGGTCCAAGTGCTCCCTTGCCCATCCGTACCTGGCCCCACGGTGTTTGGTGTAAGTAAAGATGCTCGTCAAGGAACTCTTCAGCGTAGGTGGCCTCTATGGAGACTATTTCTGATTGTCTGCGTAGATGCTGCCCTACTAGTTGCCTGCCGTAAGGCAGTTCTGTTGCGGTGTCTGCCTTGTTCCTGCGAGCCAGGATTTGCTCGTAACGGTAGTCAGCTGCTGTTGTTCAACACGGACGACCACTACGAGGACGATCTTCAACATTTTGTGTCACGCGATAGTGGCTGTATGTCCTGACAACGTCACTGTGGTGTGCACCAACCAGGCCGGCAATTGCCCTTACAGAGTGGCCTTGCTGCTGCAATGTCACTATGCGCGTACGGTCAAAAACGATAACGACTTGTCAAGGCATGTTTTTATACTGCACAGGACACATATGTGCTCTTGTCATATGTCCACAGGCGACAGTAACAGCGCACTCTTCTGGACTGTTCTGAGACTGCGTGTATTATGTCCATGGCCACTAGCAGGTAGCGTTATATGTCATTCGGACGTCTGATTGTCATGGAATAACTCTTAGAGCGAACATCCTTCACGAACACAAAAATACAGGTGATTCAACACTGTTTATTTTAGGTGTGTACATAGTTCACTGGAAGATTGTTCTTCACCAGGAAGTGAAGAAATTTAGAAAACAGGCTAGGCTACCACTTCTGGATACGAAGTTGCAAGAAGAATAAGTATAGTAACAGATTAATTCCTGGGGGTAACGGCTGCCGGGCATAAAGCCAACTACTTTATCCCACTTCGTTAAACCTTCTACGCTTCCAGTGACCTTCATGGCCTCGGCGAAAACGGCACAGCCTTCAGTTACTGTGCCACTTTTCATGAATTTCCATCAGCATAAAAATGAAATGAAATAGATTTGCCGGATTGAGTGCCTTACGTGGCACAGCACTGGATTTCAGAGCCCAAATTGGCAGGTTCGATCCTGGCTCATACCGGTATTATTTGCAGGTCCTCAAATACGACAGCATCGGTACTTGGCTAGCGAGAAAATATAAAACCTCCGTAGCGTAACTGTTAGCACTATTACCTGCCGTCTTCGAAGGTCTCGATTCCCGATACCACTAGGAATGTAAAAATGCCAGGAAGGCTGGCATCTGGTTAAAGTGGTATGCAGCTCATCTCCTCGTCCCGGCGTCTTCGAAAACCGCAAAAGTAATTAGTGGGACGTAAAAATAACAACATAATCTTGTTTCCTGGCCTTTTCCAAATTCTCTGGGATTGGCACAAAACTTTCCTCAGGTTATCACAGTTATGTATGGGCCATTGGAGGCACCCAGGCTCAGTTTCATTTTTTTTATCTGGGGGTTTAAGGGCGGATCTCCTTCCTAACACCATGTAACTTTTCAGATGTAAATTCCAACCCGGGATCGAACCTCAGCCATCCGAGCAGAAAGCCAGCAACTAAGACTGCACTATTCACGCCCTCCCACAAAACCAATAACATGCTGCATACAGGGTGGTCGGAAGCAACATAAAGCGGGTATATGATTGTTAGGGAGTTGGTGATACTGATAAATTACTGGAAAACAATAATTTGATATCTCTCGCCGTTGTAATTTTATCAGCTGCTGAAGTTAGCCAATCAAATATGCACGTGGCTTAAGACCGGCATGACAGCCATGCTGAGAAATCAGCATCAAACACAAACACTCCGCGGGTTTCAGTCGGTGTCATCGTAGGCTACTTGCTATGGCGCGGAGGTAAGTTCTGCAGCTGATACAATGACAACGGCGCGAGATATCAAATTATTTCCCAGTATGACCAACCCTCCAACGCTCCTATACCCGGGTCACGTTGTTTCCGACCACCCTCTGTAATGTTGTCTCTACTCATCAAATGCTTGTCTCATACTTCGTTTTCACCTCGAAAGAAGTACACTAAAGTCGAAAGTAGGTTCATTTCAAGTGCTGTCTGCCAGTCTTTCTGTCTGTCTGTAATGCCATCACGGAAATATGGGTCAAAAGAATATCTTGAAACTCGGTATAAGTTCAAGGAGAACCAGACTCTGCACTAGGCTATATATTATGTGAATGGTACACGGACACATTAATGGAGCCAAACAGGGAATGCCAAAATTCTCCGCTAATACTTATCGATGGCTTTCTTTTTTAAACCTATTATGTCCCAATATGCCGCCTCTGTGGTGTAGTGGTTAGTGTGATTACCTGCCATCCCCGTAGGCTTGGGTTCGATTCCCGACTCTGCCACGAATTTTGAAAAGTGGTGCGAGGGGTGGAACCGGGTCAACTCAGCCTCGGGAGGTCAACTGAGTAGAGGGGGATTCGATTCCGACTTCAGCCATCCTCGAAGTGGTTTTCCTTGGCTTTCCACTCCTCCTCCAGGTAAATGCCGGGATTGTACCTAACATAAGGTCACGGCCACTTCTTTCCGTCTACCTTTTCTGTCCCTTTCCATCTTCCCATCCCCCCATAAATGCCCCTGTTCAGCATAGCATGCGAGGCCGCCTGGCGAGGTACTGGTTCTCTCAATTTGTATCCCCAGACCCAATTCCTCACACTCCATGACACTGCCCTTGAGGCGGTAGAGGTGGTACCCCTCGCTGAGTCCGAGGAAAAACCAGCCCTGGAGGATAAACGGAGTAAGAAGGAAGGAAGGAAGGAAGAAAGAAAGAAAGAAAGAAAGAAAGAAAGAAAGAAAGAAAGAAAGAAAGAAAGAAAGATGTCCCAATGCTCTTCCAACCCATTATATTCATTAAGACTGGTCACGCCTCCCAGCTACATATTTGTATGCAGTTCATCATAATAATGTTCTTTCTATTCATTTTCCTATGCTAAAGTGTAAAGGAAAATGAACCTTAAATACATTATACTGTAGAAGTGCGTAAATTCGCCATAAAAGTAATATCCCTACGATACGGTATGATAAGGTCCATTTTCCTCTACACATTAGCGTAGGAAAATGAACACAACAAAAATTATTCTGATGGACTGCATATAAACATGTGGCTAGGAGGTATGGTAAGTTTTAAGGAATATAGTGGGTTTGGAAGAGCATTGGGACAAACGGGGTTTTAAAAGAAAGCCATGAATATGTTGATCTTTTAGTAGTGGCAACTATTCATTTTCTAGATACATAGCATACATATACGTTTCTAGGTTTTACAGGCTTTCAATGTGGCCACCAGCGTTGCGTACAACGTGTTCCCGTTGACGCAGTACCCTTTGGATACCATCGACATGGCCTAATCTCTTCAGCTACGTCTTCAGCTCTTCTCACGCAGTGCTTCCTCCATCAGGGATTAGGTTGAAGTCACAGAGAACTAAATACTTTTTTCTAGTGGATTTACGTCGCATCGACACAGATAGGCCTTATGGCGACGATAGACTTTAATCTGAGAGTATGGGGAGTGGTAGAGCGCTTTACAGCCCCAGTGACTAAACAAATTAGACACAGCTTCTGCTACATGTGTCTTACATTGTCGTGAAGAATGATGGGTGTGTTATGGATAAAGTGTCCCTGTCACCGATGGCGTTGCTATAATGGGATATACCGTAATAGGTAAGGGGAGGAGTGAGGTAGTTTGCTGCTTCCTTCCTCACTGAACCAGGAAATGGTATTGCAGCCACAACTGACCCCAAGAGTAACACCTTTCACGGCATCCAGACCCAGTAGTCGTTCTCTGAATATCATTACACAGCAACAGGTTCCATACTGCCACGGGCATACAAGGAACTGAGACTTCAGCGGAAGCTACATTTTGCAAAATGTCCTGGAAGAGAAGAGAGTTGATGCTGCTAAGTTCGTCCATAGTCATTACTGTTGATGACACCATGTAAACTTAAGCTTTAATCCTTGAGCAGCAATGATCTAGTAACAAGAACTACGTAATTACAAATACAACTTAGCAAAAAGTGTTGATCCCATGTGATATTAGAATCCAAGTCCTCCTGATTTCCGTCAAGCGCATTATCCTCTACAAGTGATCCACTGCAAAGGTAGCACATTATTATAAAGATGGAGATGTGACTAGAGACTGACTGGCTGGTAATATATATCGTGAACCCAGTGATCCGGTAGATGACAACCGATCAGAATTAAAATTAATCGAATTAGATGTTTCTGACAAGTCTACAGGTAGCGGATTTACACATAGTAGTAGCCTCTTGGAAGACCCAGGGAAAAGGGCGACGGGTAGAGAAATGTGTGGTGATACGAGCGTTTTCAAATCTATCGACAGAACACTTATTTGTTATGGTCAATGAGTAGAGATCCTCCACAAGAGGTTAATTATTATCTCTGAGTCTGAGTACTGCCTAGCGTCAGTTAGACGTGAAAAATTCCAACACATAGTTGTATCAGTTTTGAAGAAACTTTTCAAGTTACGACGGAATGTGACATTGGGAGAGATTGGGGAGAAGTAAAATAATAGATAATAGTGTCGCACATTGGGCAAATTATGCTTTCATTTATTTCTTACGGATTCCATCTGACTCTACTCCGATGAAGAAGAAACTTTTCTTATTTATACCGGCATAACTACTAATCATTTCAATATCCAGCAATATCACGGAGGTTGTTATGAATATCTGAATAAAAGGAAAGAGGCCCGAAAGATAGCAATGTTGAAGCAGCGTATATTTAATAGCTTCACGGAAGATCTACGTTCATCGTCCTTCACACCAAGCGAGATGGCCATGCGGTTAGGGGCGCGCAGCTGTGAGCTTTAATTCGGAAGATACTGGATTCGAACCCCACTCTCGGCAGTCCTGAAGATGGTTCTCCGTTGTCTCCTATTTTCATACCAGGCAAATGCTGGGACTTTGCCTTCATTAAGGCCACGGCTGCTTCCTTCCCACTCCTAGCCCTTTCTTGTCCGATCATCGCCGTAAGACCTATTGTGTCAGTAATGTAAAGTTGGGGGATTCGGCGGCATCCGGGTGCCGGTGGCCGTCTGGACGAGGCCTGATCCGGTGAGTGACCAAGAATGCCAGCTGAACCCAACTACCAACGTGATTATTTTCAAGAGTGCTAGTTTACCCAAACAGGCACGCATTTGACGCCAGACTTAACCTTACAAGGGCGTTACAGACTCAAGTTTGAGATTCGATCCCCTAGCTTAACGTAACTAGACAAGATGAGACATGGTCCAGGGGCTTTGATGCTGAGATTGGTGGAGCTGAACTTGAAACAAGATGGCAGCTACACATTGGACTAGGAAGATGGTGTACGCTTTATTCATACGGGGTGTAACATTTGGAAGCAACTTCGAGTCTCTAAAACGGAGTTGGCGTTTGGGACTCCCTTGAGCTAAAAGAGAACTACTGCAAGACTAAATTTTGGTACTTCGGTGACTCCAAAACGTATTTAGTAGGACGTAAAGCCAATATCATTATTAATAGTTGACCAAAAACAGAGATCGAGTCTGGGTGCGCCCTTGAACAAAAGTAACATTGGTCAAAATATCTAACCTACACAGAGACCAAGGCAGGACTACTTTGAGCAAAAGAAGAACAGATATCGAACTTGAAACTCCCTTAGACTGAAGCTCAAAATTAACCAGGAAAATCGAACACTAGATGTTTTCTTGGACCGAACCGACCCGACTAGGATTCGAACCTAGAGCTTACTTGGACTCAGAACTAAAGAGCTGAAGTGTATAAGAGAAAAATTCGATCACAAGCTTTACTTTCCCCCGAACACTGGACTGTTAGTACGGAGTGAGAAGATGATTATACTTGGAAGTACTTGCTGAGACATGAAATAAAATGTTAATTGTTTTAGCATTTAGCTTAGTATGCACATATCAACAAAAAATTTACTCCACGTGCAAGTTGATTAGACTTGGAAATATTTGCTGAGATATGAAATACCAAGTTCATTGTTTTTCGCATTTAGCCTAGCATGCACATATTAGCAAAAATGACTATATGGGCAACTTGACTAGCATTGGAAGTAACTTATTTGCTGAAACAGGGAATGCAAAGTTCATTTTTTCCACAAATTCGCAACTTAGATACAATCACGCAGGAGGACCCAACCTATCTTCGTACTGAATACTCAAAATATAAATGTACAATAAGAACAATTGTGTGGTGCTGGAATTTAGCTCCGCAGAATTTCGCGTATTATCAGAATTCCCGAATAAAGACTAAAATCCCCCGACCCACCCTTGAAGTTCGTTACCCTTGCTAACTGCAGTAACCTAACCGGGTGCCCTTCCTTACAGTAGCTCGGACATAAAATTACACCCTAGCTAATTGTGCAGGCTTAAGCTCACGCTGACCAGGCGTTAACCTAACTTAACCTCCCAAGACTTCGAGCTAAACTTGGAACTAGATGGTGGCTATAAGCCTTAATACGCATGCTTCATTCATAGGGGCGTAATATTGGAAAGCGACTGAAGGTAGCTTGGAGCTGAACAAGATGGCGGCTATAGGGCTCAATATGTATGCTTTATTTATAGGAGCGTAAAATAATAATAGAAGGCTGACGCAGTTTGCTAATGTGAAGGATGGCCGCTATACAAGGGCTCTGATAGGACTAACACCGAGAAATTGCAGCTGCACACTATATCAAGGTGTCAGTTGACGCAGGAGACTCAATTTCATCAGAAATATATCAACATATTACCTATATGAACTATAACGTCAAGGCTATCAGCCATGAAAATTTACCAACAAAAATATTTTTTACCCTTTTCCTATCATCAGATCATTAATATAAAGGTGCCATTCGAACGATCAACCCTTACTTCGATATTTCTATCGAAACAGATTGACTATTTTTCATAAACTGCAAGGCTATCAGCGTTCAAATTGCTAAAATGTTAACTTCTAAACAATTGCAGCTATGCCCCATATCAAGGGGTCAATCGACGCAGGATGCTTGATTTCATCATAAATATATCAACATATTGCCTATATGAACTCTAACGGCAAGGCTATTAGCCTTTAAAGTGCCAAAATGTTAACTTCCTAAATAATTGCAGGAGGCTCGATTTCATCGAAAACATATCGACATATTGTTCATATGAACCATAAAGGTAAGACTATCAGCCTTCAAAGTGCCAAAATGTTAACTTCTGAACAATTGCAGCTATACCCTATATCATGGTGTCAATCGATAGAACAAGATGGCGGTACATGTCTAGGGAGATGGCGTAAGAGTTAATATATCTGCTTTATTCATAGGTGCGTAACGTTGGAATGCAATCTCTGGGGCTTGGAGCTGAACTTGGAATTCCGAAAAAAAGATGCAGAACAAGAGTGACTGCAGACTCAACTGCGCTAGCGTTTGGGATGATGTGGAACGCTCTGTTATTTTTAGTGTCTGGAACGCTGAATTTTTTATTTTAACTTTTCGAGCTGATATTTTAAATTTAGAGACTTCCAGTTGCCTGCCGTAATATTTAAATCACTTAGAGATTAAAACTTAATGTTCAGAACCGAAAAACAGTTCGCGCTGCAACTGTAGTGGGAGGCTGCGTGTTTTTAACTTGGTGCTGTAAGGGCAAAGGGGCAGAAGAGCAGAAGGGAAAAAGGTCAAAAGGGCAAAAGGCAGAGGGGCAGAAGGGCAAAAGGGTAGAAGGACAAAATGGCAAAAGGGGAAATGGAAGAATGGCAAAAGGGAAGAAGGGCAAAATGGCAGAAGGGCAAAAGGGGAGAAGGGCAAAAGGACAGAAGGGCACAGAATTACCTAATAAAGAATAAAATCCCCGACCGATTATTGGCGCACTGAGTTGCGTTTCCTAAAAGAAATCAGTACCTGCTTGATAGTTTTTAGTTTTTGGAACATTGAATTTTCTATTTCAACATTTCATGCTTATAGATTTGAACTCTAGAGACTTTCAATTGCCTACTGTAATGTTGACATTACTTAGAGATTAAAACTTTGTGTTCAGAACAAAATAATCCGTGCTACACACATGACAGTGAATGGAACCAAGGGCTCACGTCTTATCACAATTACGCAAAAAAGAATAAAATCCCCGACCTATTAGTGGTGCACTAAGTTGCGTTTTCTAAAAGAAATCAGTATCTTCTTATTCGTATTTTAGTGTTTGGAACACTGCATTTTTGATTTTAACATTTCATGCTTATAGGTTTGAACTCTGGAGACTTTCAATTGCCTGCTGTATTGTTGACATCACTTAGAGATTAAAACTTCGTATTCAGAACGAAAAAATCCGTTCTACACTCACGACAGGGAATGGAACCCAGGGCTCGCGTCTTATCAGAAGGGCAAAAAGGCTCATCCTCCTTCGCTTCATCCGCCTGGCTAAAGGGCAAAAGGCTCCTCCTCCTCATCCGGGTGGCAAAAGGGCTCCTCCTCCTCTGCCTCCTCAAGACTTAGTAGGGTATGACTACCTCCTCCTCCTGAGTGCAAGGTTAACATAACAGGCACGGATTCAACTCCAAGCTTAACCTCACAGGCCCTGGATTCGACCCTAGGCGTTAGAAGGAGGAAGAGGAGGACGAGGAAATCTATGAGGAGGAGGAATAGGTTGTCACACGCTACTAGGTTTATGAGGAAGAGGAGGAGGATATTTAGATAGATTATATAATAAAGTATAGACTTCCTCCCCCTCCTCCTTATCCTCCTCCTCATAGACCTAGAAGGGCTTGGAGCAGACCTTGGAACAAGATGGTAACACGGGACTACTTGTGCTTTATTCATAGGGATGTAACAGCCACACTGATAGGACTAGGGAGACATGTTCTCCTTGCGACCACAAAAAAACAGCTGATTCTATCAATATTAGTATTCTGTTAACATATTATCGATAATGTATGGAGCTCATCTGTAATATTATCGTTCGATATCGATACCTCTTGAGTATCGAGGTATCGAAAGTATCAAAAAGCCATCTCCAATAATTAATAATAACAAACAAACCAAACCCCCTAGTGAACAGCCCCGAAGGGCCATGGTCTACCAAGCGACCAAGCGACCAATGCTCAGCCCGAAGGCCTGCAGGTTACTAGGTGTCCTGTGGCTGGCATGACGAATCCTTAGCTTTCTAGACCGGAGACGCCATCTAATCCCTCAGATAGCTCCTCAATTGTAATCACATAGGCTGAGTGGACCTCGAGCCAGCCCTCAGATCCAGGCAAAAAGCACGGACCGGGCCGGTAACCGAACCCAGGACATCCGGGTAAGAGGCAGGCACACTACGCCTACACCGCGGGGTCGAAAATCATAATAATTAATAATAATCTATATATTTAAAACACTACGCTGATATTCTTACATCGATTTTGAGAGAACGGCTGAACCGATTGACATCGTGAAGTATTCTGACGAAACCTCTTGCCCTGTCGATTTGCAGAGCGTCCTTAAAAGCATACCATTTCTTGCCGCATATGTTTACATTATTAAAGAATAATGTAGCATTCGGATTGGCTGGTGCGCTCGTCTACTGGCGAGTCCAAGCCACCTGCACTGTGAGAGCGCTGAGCAGCAGGCACGATACGGGTGGTGGAAGGGGAGGAACCACGTATGCGCAGTCACTGTCTTACTGGTTAGATGTACTGTACTTCGTTGACAGGAATAGACGATGTTTTGCTGCCCAGCTGTTGAACAGTGCACATTACATTCAACATTCTTCTAAATTTTAATGAAATTTTGGTGTCTGGTTTAAAATTAAATTCCAAAGCAGCTGGCGATATTCGATTATAACGGCTCAGTATGGGATAAACCCCGAATGGAAAATAGTCATTCATTAATGTGTGTGAATCGTCTTCTAAAATATATTATAGATAACGACAATTCATTCCTTCTGTGGGAAAATTATTGTTCTTGGGCGAGATTTCATAAAGGTTTTGTCTCTTTTCCCACATGCTTATCGCCAAAGAATTATTTATTTATAATTGTATTAAACAATCCTCTCTTTGAACCTTTTTCAAAATAAGCCACTTATCTAAAATTATACGGACATGACCACGAAAAAGGGAATTCGCTGAGGTTTTTTGCAAGAAATCGGTCACGGTGACTGCTCCTGTATAGATGGTAACGGATCAAATGTTACTGAACTACCAGCCAGAATTTTAGCACATGATATCCTAATTGAAGCCGCCTCTGTGGTGTAGTGGTTAGCGTGATTAGCTGCTACCCCCGGAGGTCCGGGTTCGATTCCCGGCTCTGCCACGAAATTTGAAAAGTGGTACGAGGGCTGGAACGGGGTCCACTCAGCCTCGGGAGGTCAACTGAGTAGAGGTGGGTTCGATTCCCACCTCAGCCATCCTCGAAGTGGTTTTCCGTGGTTTCCCACTTCACCTCCAGGCGAATGCCGGGATGGTACCTAACTTAAGGCCACGGCCGCTTCCTTCCCTCATCCTTGCCTATCCCTTCCAATCTTCCCAATCCCCTACAAGGGCCCTGTTCACCATAGCAGGTGAGGCCGCCTGGGCGAGGTACTGGTCATACTCCCCAGTTGTATCCCCCGACCAAGAGTCTGAAGCTCCAGGACACTGCCCTTGAGGCGGTAGAGGTGGGATCCCTCGCTGAGTCCGAGGGAAAAGCCGAACCTGGAGGGTAAACAGATGATGATGATGATGATATCCTAATTGAAATTGATAGCCAAACGTTCACTTCTGCGAAATATGTTATAATTTTCTCTGAAGTTGCCATTCTTAATTAATTAATTAATTAATTTTGAAAGCCTATTGGGCGTATACCTGGTAATTCAAAACCATACACTAGCGTCAAAATATTAGTAATGAAAGCTAGCTACTTCATTTTCCTTCATAGTTCTTGAATTCCTTGGAATGACTGGTTTGCCTCAACATATTCTTATTTTACAAATTTGAGCCATAGTTATGCTCCTTAAGAAACCGGTACGTTTCCCAACGGCTCCTAAATGGAACCAGAATAGGGCCTAATTCTAAGATGTATGTACTAAAATTGTTTAGATTTGGAAATAATAAGTGAAGATAAAGCTGGACAGAGAGCTCTCATCCCTCCAACTGAGTTGACAACATCAGATAAAAACAGTTCCATTTTCTTTCAAGGGCATCAATTTCCAATTTGCTCGGCATTTTGTATCACGATCAATAAACTTCAAGTGAGCTGAAGTCCGGCTCCATGGCGGAATGGTTAGCGTGCTGGCCTTTGGTCTCTGGGGTCCGGGTTCGATTGCAGGCCGGGTCGGGGATTTTTAACTTCGTCTTGTTAATTTTTCCGGCTCTGGGGCTGCGTGTTTGTGTTCGTCTTAAATGTATAAGTTCAATTCATTAAGTCAATTAATAATTAATACTTAATAATCACAAACGTACAGAGTTGTAGCTGGCTAAATGGTCGTTAAGACCGAAAGACAATTTTCTCTAAAAAGGGGCGTGAAGGCTTCTGCTTACCTCAGCCAGTTTTCAGCCATGGCCAGTTAAATGTTGCAGTGTCAAAAGAGCGATTTTAATCTTGCAATAGTGCCGAAAGGTACAAGGTTTGAGGTACAAGGAATGCACCGCGCAAGGGTCTATGTGGTTTGTGTCACGTAACTATCAGCTTGCATTCGGGAGATAGCGGGTTCAAAACCCTCTGTCGGCAGCCCAGAAGATGGTTTTTCGTGGTTTCCAATTTTCACACCATACCATAATTAAGGCTACGGTCACATCCTTCCCACTTCTAGCCATTTCCTATCCCATCGTGCCGGTCTGACGTAAAGAAAATTGTAAAAATTAAAGTACAAGGAATGTCGTATATAAGGAGATCATTCAATACATGTTTACCCCATTGACCGTCATGTCTTGACGGGTTTCAGCTAATTATTATTATTATTATTATTATTATTATTATTATTATTATTATTATTATTATTATTATTATTATTATTATTATTATTATTATTATTATTATTATTATTCATTTACCGAACAACGTTTTATATATGGGCGAATCTAGTTTACATGTGTCAAAATGTGTAACTACTGCAGAAACTATAGGGCAGTTCCTATAATTACGGATGAAACAAATTTTATATAATGCCATTTAAAAATTCATTGGATTTTAGTCCATTAAATGAGTTAGTAGAACAAGAACAAATAATACAGTTCCAGATTAATTATGTGCTCCACTAACTTCCTGTGGTTTACTTTTAATAATAATAATAATAAATAATAATAATAATAATAATAATGGCGTATGGCCTCCGGAGAGGCCTGGTGCAGGTCCTTTTCTAGTAGACGGGCTATTAGGCGACCTGCATGTCTGTGAAGATGAGGGACGTACCTAGGATGATTTCTAATGTTGAATACGCCACACATACCCAGCCCCCGAGCCATTGAAATTAACCAGTTAAGGTTAAAATCCCCGATCCGGCCGGGAATTGAACCCGGGACCCTCTGAACCAAAAGCCAGTACGCTGACAATTCAGCCAACGAGTCGGACTACTTTTGATAGATATCATGAGATTCATTTTGTCCGGCAAGATTAAGGTTATTAGGTCTTCCCTTCCATCTAATCAGAAAATAGAACATTTTACGTACAGCATTTAAAAGTACAAAATTTTACGAACGACACATGAATCATAATGTATCTACTAAACAGTACGACATTATTATTATTATTATTATTATTATTATTATTATTATTATTATTATTATTATTATTATTATTAATCCTAATAACAATAATGTAAAATATTGTGATAACATGGCTATAGTATTCAAAAACTTATTAATTAATTCTATCAAACTCTATTGTAACGATTTATGTATACACATAGGTTGAATAAGGGGCAACCTCAATTAACAAAACATAAAAATTAAAAAGCCAATGCTTTAACTACTACTTAATAGATGTTGGTGGCAATATTGCCTGGAACTAGAAAGTGAGGTCCCTGTTACAGAGACAGGTGGTATATTCCACTGTCGTGTAGAAAAAAATAAGAAAGGAATTTGCCTTGTGGTGAGGTGGTATCGACAGGAATGGACCAGTTTTTGACTATCTTCCGAAATTTTGTTTGAATGAGATGTAGGGAAATCGACGGTACAAGTAGGGAGATGATCATAAGGAGAATATTCGGTGATGGAGGCATAAAAGGCATGAAGATTACTGCGCTGCTTGAGTTTTAGGTAAACAAGTTAATTGTATGCGGACACAATATTGTCATAGAGACGTAGGTCACATATGTAGCGCACACGGATGTTTTAGGTTTGTCACTGAAAGTACCAGTCATGTCATACGTGGCGTCATAGTGGTAGAAATTAGGTAATACCAAAGTGCAAGTAAAAGGTTCCCTCAATAGTCGTGGAAATATACTCTGAAATCTTCTACATGAGTTTAGCGTCGCGGATACTTTTCCAATGTTCATTTGTGATATTCTTGTATATCTTGTTCATTATTGGTTATTACATCGTCCACTACGAAAATGAAGAAAGAAAATTAATATTGTAAGGTACGTATACTTGAGCTTCATTATTCTTCACTAAAATATCTAAGTCCAACATAACGGAATGCTTCTTTACATATTGCTTTTAAATAAAGGTTATGTCAAGTCGTCGTAACATCATAATAGAAGTGTTCCACTTCCCAAACGTGGTGTAAATTTCTTTGATAAATTATTAAAACTCGCATAATCAATTAGATTGATTATGCATTGCTTTCATCTAGATCAAAGGACAGGGCAGAGTGTTAAAAACTCCCTGAATATATCGAGGCTGGACTGGGTTTGATCATACATTATACTATGTATTTGTACATGTAAGTAATCGGATCTGTATCGTATCTATTTGTATAAAAGTACATATTACTGGCAATGAAATATGATGACCTTGTTGAAAAACTTTGGGGCAATAGGGAAATTATTTGACTCAATAGGCTATCATGACGAGAGTGAATTATACATTTTATCGATCCTGCTTTACTAACTACACGTGTTCATTGTTCAGTCTCTATTGTTGTTCTTCCGTGAATTCAAACCCTTGTTCTTTAAAGAGATTATTGTTGTATTAAAGTGTCTAAAATGTTGGTCGTTAAACCATGATGAAGAGGGTGATTAATGGGTTGAAATAAAGAAGAAGTAGAAAAGGAAATTTCGTAAAATTCATGAAGAAGAGTCTTGCCTTGGAAAAATGTGAAGATAACAAAAAAGAGAGGAAATAGACCGAGCCACTGAAGAAGGAATCAGGAAGGAAGAATTTTCAACTTCCAAACTTACTAGTAGTAAGCCTGTTGATGTCTTTTGACTAATATTCAGGCTGCACCACACGCCGGTTGTCTGGAAAGTCCTTAGGGTAGGCATGGGGTATCGTGGACATATTCTAGGAGACTAGCTACAAAAGAGGACCGTCGAAGGACGAGCGTGTCTGGTTAAAAGTGAGGCGGACAACTTGATGGGAAAACGAAAGGAATCTCTGACCTCTGGTACCCTCACTACTTGCCGACCTCAGAGTTAGTTGTTATTCTTCTGTTTCCAAGATCGTGGATTCCATCTCGGCTGAGATCCGTGGTATCCGAGGGTTTTCAAATGCAATAACACTATGTCGCTCCATCCAGAACACGAAGGAATTCCTACGGGGAAAAGATATTCTGACGCCCTGGCGACAGCAAGACCGTTGGCAATATGAACGGACGTTGAAAGTAAATGGC
This sequence comes from Anabrus simplex, assembly GCF_040414725.1. Taxonomy (NCBI): domain Eukaryota; kingdom Metazoa; phylum Arthropoda; class Insecta; order Orthoptera; family Tettigoniidae; genus Anabrus; species Anabrus simplex. Next base: position 932,226,057 of record NC_090266.1, read on the forward strand.
ATTATCATTACATCGCAACTGTAGGGCAGGAAGAGGAAGCGAGTTGATCACAGGGATTTGGAACGCAAGAGTGAGAGGAAGGTAGAACAGAATATAGGCGGAATGTTAGTGCTGTATGCTGCTGCAGTGAGAAACTTGCATGAAGTCAAACAATACGTCCTAATCTACACTGAATGGCTCAAAAAACGCAACACCCAATAAATGATGTGTAATTAGTGTTTAATTATCTATTTAATTAAAAAGAAGCACTTCAGCCAATTTTTTAAGACGGGGTATGTTATTGGCGTTGCTTTGCGAGGAAACAGTGAAGTGTTGATTGTTTTTGCATTAGTCTCAATTGTATTTTCCCGCGCAACCTGGAAAGCACATCACTGGATGTGAGCCAATGATGCTTTCCCGCTCTTGTAGCGCTTATTGCTGTACCTTTAATTGTTCCCCTTTCAATCACACGCGTTTGTAGGAAATTTCTGTGACTGTCTTCATCAGCTTTCTGGAATAAACATGCCGTAAAGCCCTGAACAAGCTGCGAAAGCTGTTGCTTTGGAGGAAGATGGTCGCAGCAAGAAATAAGTTACAGAAGTGTTGAGGACTACATCTTCCACGATTTCCAGAACAGTATGAAGGTACAGGGAAACTGGAGGCGTTACAAAGGGATCAGGATCAGGTCCGAAAAGAGCAACATCGGATAGAGATGGCCACTTCTTACAAGTTCTCCGAAACCGTCACACCTTCGCCGTTGAAGCGCGAAATCGACTCCACCAAATTCGAGGGGTCATTATTAGTGAGAGAACCGTTGGAAGAAGACTGGAAGAAGCCAATCGTAAGTCCAAAGGACTTGCTACAGATCCGGAACTCACCAGAGAGCATCGCACAGCTCGACTACGTTTCGCAAGGGAACATCTTGGCTGGACAGTACAACAATGGGATCAAGTGTTGTTCACCGATGAGTCGCGAACTGGCCTCCGATCACCTGACGCAAGAGAGAAAGTCTGGAGAAGGCCAGGCGAAAGATATTCCCCTTGCACATTCTCATTCAGGACGCCTTTTCAGGGTGGTTCGCTGATGGTGTGGGCAGGAATCAATACAGCTGCAAGGACGGATTTGGTCTTCGTGAAGAATCGGAGCCTTGTCACACATCAGTATGTGGAGGAAATCCGTCTGGAGCATTTTGTGCCTTTCGCTCCATTTATTGGTGATGATTTTACACTAATGCACGATAGTGCACGCCCACATGTTGCGAGAACTGTGGAAGAGTTCTTCGTGCAATGGCTTGGCTTGCTCGAAGCCCTGATTTGAATCCTATTGAGCACGTTTCGGACCATCTGGGGAGAAGAGCCCGTCATCATCTAGAGACCCTACAGGACCTTGAGAAGACCCTCCTGGAAGAATGGGAGATGATTCCTCAACAGGACATTACTGCATTAATCAGGAGCATGCCTGAAAGGTTGAATGCCGTCATTGGTGCAAGAGGTGGCAATATACGTTTTTGAAGATGCGAACAGAAGTCCCCGAGATCGTCTTTGAAGTTTGTGAAGTGAAAAAGTGAAGTTTATAACATCAAAACGGAAGTGCATTACTTTTATGAGCTTACTCAATATTTTCTTGAAATCTGCATGTCTGGCTTAATTTGTTTAATTTGTTTATAATCGTCTTTTCTTTTCATTGTTAGACACTTAGATGGGACCGTACCACAATACTCTATCACAAGGTAATGGATTGGTGTCATAAAAGTGTCATAAATTTGAAATAAATTTCAGTTTTGAAAGAAATTGAAGTGTAGCGTTTTTCGTGCCGCTGGGTATACTGTATGTTTTGTTTTACGGAAAACTCAGGTCAATAAAGGTTTCTTTCACATTCGCGTAAATCGCACGATAATAATAAATAATACTATTCGTAACTTTTCATCAAATACCAACGCTCTTAAGAGAGCTTTCGTACTGGAATTTTACCTTGAAATGGGCTCCATAATAAGCCACAAAATATAATGATACAGATCTTTCTTATTTAAGCTCCGTTAGATGTCAACCGTCTGCGCTAGAGTTTGGCCCTGCGCACTGGAGCGCAGAAGGAAAGCTCCTAAACAAATATCCTATTCAGTCGCCTTTATGAACTAAAATTCCTTGAATTGATATAGGAGACCTATTACTTTTTTTGGTTTAACTTTGATAAAGCCTCTCCATGTATTACACTACTTAGATATTTTAGAAAAGTAATAAATGTTAAAGTGTCGTCCAACACTGCTTGGTTCTTACTGCAGTACAACGTCAGCTTAATAGAGAGAACAGGTTATTGCTAATATGTTTACATTCGATCATTCTCTGTCATCATATTTACTGCATATGTCATTCAACGCCCATCATTAAGAACATGACGAAACGTAAATCTTACGTCCCACTCTGCGGAAAGAATGCATTTTTAATAACTCCCCTCCAGAGATTGATACGATGAAATTTATGTATACAGTATGTATGTGGTTAAGTTAATGCCCATGTATCCTTAATAGAACTGAATCATCTCATGGTAAAAATAGGACTGAATTTATGTTCAGTTCAAAAAGTTACTTACTTTTAGAAATTCACCCTTTATGAAGCCCTTGTAAGTAACGCTAGTCATGTATAAAGATGGTAACAGAACTATACCGACAAAAAAGTCAGAGATGCTCTTCGTGTTATGTTAAGAACGATGGTGTAATCGGATTGGCGGAGTACATTTTTCTTTTCGAAACAATGAGGTTACTGTATTACTTCCGGGCACGCGATTCAAATTACGAATTTGCTGTATTTCCTATGCCAGAGAGACAGCCGCTGCCTGTTGCTGTGCGTCAGAAGAAGGACGGGAAGGGAGGGGAAGTGGGAAGTGGGAGACAGAGATAATGCTCCGCGCGTGTGCACAAGTTTCCTCGTTCAACTCACACAGGACTGTCCTTGCATCTTACAGGCTGCCTGGGAGACTGATTACCTCGGATCGAGTAGGGGTATTTCAGTCGCCTTGACAGAAAGTACTGCAATATATTTGAAACGTCGGCAAACTGTACGGAATGTACAAAAAAATCAACAAAACGGTTCATCCCGAAGAGGAACTAAATAATTCTGAAAATCATTGAAGTTTACCACAGTTTCAAAGTAGAATATTCTAAAATATGAAGATGACCAAACGATGACTACTAGCATGTACATTTTAATGGTCGTTACGGGTTGATCTTCTGAATTTCCTTACTTAAGAGTACTAGATACGCTTTCAGAGTAAGAAGCATACACTTGCTGACTTCCTCGTCAAACTTGGTAGTGACCAACTTGGTAAATTTCCTTAAAAGAGAAGTGATGTGCCTACAGACTTTTCACACGTAACAGAACGGATATTACAGTCTTCAACAAAATTGTTTTACTCTGTATTCCAGGAAAAAGAAAGAAAAAAGAAAAGGGAAGATAACGTACTTACAGAACGTCGAGAGCACACGGAAGGGTGCAGTTCCAGACTTGGTCTTCTCTGGTTTTGAGGCTCATGAACGTTCGGTAGCGAGACCCATCTCTCCGGGCTGGACCTGCAACAAAGACGGGTAAAATTACTGCCTTCTTAGTGTATTGAAGCTTGCGCATTTCTTTAATACAGTCTAAAGCTGAAGGACTCTTCTGCTTCACTGGATATCTGTCATCAGCCCAGAGGGTGTTGGATCCTCAAATAACACCAGCAAAGTTTACACAGTTATCGAAAAACCAAAAAATCCCAAGGTGGTCCTATAACGAGGCTAGGTAAGATGATGAGTAAAGTGGCTTGCTACTGCCTTCGTTACATAGCCAGATAATGGTATTGCAGCACAACTGACCCTATGAACAACCCTTTCATGGCATCCAGAGACGCTAGTCGTACTCTGACCGTTAATACTCAGCACCACTCATACTTCGGCAGTTTCATACTGTCACAGCAATAAATCTGAGATTTTAGTCAAAGCTAAATTTTGCTCGGCCAATGCCAAAAGATAGGTAAAAATACTGCATCCATCAAGAAGTGGATAACGTACTGTAATTGTAAATAACGCGGAGGCTGTGATGGGTATTTTAACTAATACTTCCCGAATTTAAACAGTATCGAAACGTAAGGAGATACGTGTGACTTCGATTTTAAGAATAAATAATTAGTTTAATACTTTGATTTAAATTAGTTTGAGTTCTCCATGCGAGAAACCCACATAATTACCATTGGAACGTCGTCGTCAGTTCTGGGAAGTTAACGAAAGAGACCAGTGTATTTGGGCATAGATAACCAAAGAAGCAGGGAGAGCTAAGTAGACAATGATTACTCTCTGCATTTAATTTCAAGGCAATAGACGATGCACAGATAAAACTAGATGCGAATAGACTCTCTCTCTTTCTCTCTCCTTTTTGTGAGTGGTTTAACTTCGCATTTACACATCGAAGGTTTTAGGCGACGGAAGGATGGGAAAGGGCTAGGAATGGGAAGGTAGCGGCCGTGGCCTTAATAAATGTACCCCAGCATTTGCATGGTGTGAAAAAGGGAAACCACGGAAAACCATCTTCAGGGCTGCCGACGGTGGCATTCGAAACCACTTTCTTCCGAATGAAAGCTCGCAAGCTGCGCGACCCTAACCGCACGGTCAACTCGCTCGGTGGTACGAACAGAGCCAGTGTGGCTATGACCACGTTTTGCGAACAGACGATAATTGAAACTCTAATTCTTCAAAAGAAGCTTGCAGACTGAGTTTTGAGAGGTGTAACAGACTATAATTGAGGTGTATGGAATAATAATAATAATAAGTCGTACGATGTTGGCATGCAAAAGATCTCTGGTGACACATTTGGTGTTTACCCGACAAAATTAATTAAAACTCAGCCAGGCGCCCAAGGAAGAGTCGGCTTATTTTGAAATCGAATAGACCTAGAGTAAAACGGAACGTCAAAATTGACGAACAGGCAGTCATATGGCGTCAAATTAAAATGCCTGAACACGGTAGCTGAGGCAAAAGATTATTATTATTATTATTATTATTATTATTATTATTATTATTATTATTATTATTATTATTATTATTATTATTATTATTATTATTATTATTATTATTGTACCGGAAGTAAGCCTTCTCCGTGCATTTGAACTGATCGCCTTTTAGAAGGCCATCTGTGCTGTAAACCCTGAACTGTGTATTGGAAGAAGTTTTGGACTTTAAACTTCAGATGACTCTACTGTCGACTTACGTGCCCCATCTGGTGGGAGGACGGACAATTAATTTTCAAAGGAATGTTGCATTTTCGATATTTGTTAACCTGAAGTGTTTGTAAATTGTTTTTTATGTGCTGAATTTGTCAGCACTACATAGCCTCCTTCTTCCTGAAATTATTAGGTAATCAGAAATGTTGGTATTTATTTTGTTAGCCATCAAAATTGGGGGTGTGTACAGGCCATCGGCCCAGAGAGTTCTGGAACTTACCCCTTAGCTATAAAAGCTGGGAGCTTTTGGGCCATGTTGTCTTCATTGCTCCAGTCTAGAGTGCATACGTTAGTGGAGGCAAGGAATGGTCTTGCCCCCCGTCGGGATGCCCACCAGCTCAAGGTAATAGCTGACATCTTTTAAATATGTGATAGCCCCTGAAAACTAACATGAGGGGAAGGTTCCACAATTCTTTCTTAATGTAAATTTCTAAAGTTTAACATCACCGTTTAAACGTACATTTTCAAGCAAGTCTAAGGACTCTATTCTAATCCCTGCTGGGAAAGTTGTAACTTAGGGAACAAAGAGTGTTCGCCCTCTTTTAATTCCCATTCAACTTGGTATGGGGATGACTAAGATTTCCTAAAACTTTAAATCTTAACCTTATTTTGGAACTTAATATTTTCACCATCTAGTCACCCTCTGTATTACAGGCTTACTCTCTGTAACTTCGGGCCATAAGCCCAGATAGGATCTTAAGTGTTTCAGAGTGTATTCCAAAAGGAGTGCAAGTGTTTCGTCCCCTAGCATTTTGATTATGGCATATTTCTTAAACCTTTTCTTTTGATCACTAAGGCCATTTAGAATGGGCACTTATTGCCTCTGTTTAAATTCTACTTACTCGTAGTCTATTGTGGATCAGACTGTCGAGCAGAAAATACAGTGAACTCTGTTTTCTAGGTTTATCTAGTGTTTGGATAAGAAAATTGTGCCTTGGAGGCTAGATCAGAGCCTCTCAAACGCCCAAAATCTCACGCGTGCAAATCGAGGCGCATGAGCTCCGTGCACTGTGCATCGGTGCCGCTCGGCTTGGTTCGGACCAACGCTTCGTCTCTGGGCTACTCGGCTAAGCTCGGCTCAGCTCGCCTCTACTCGGCGCAACTCAGCTCGGATTTGGAGCGCTACGAAGCAAGTGCGGAAGAGAGAGACAGAGAGAGCGAGCGAGACAGGCGTGAGGAAAGAGAGAGTAAGCGCTATTGCTCCAAATAGAGGAGTTGGGGGTCTGCACTCTGGTCAACCAAGCCAAGTCGTCTTTTGCACCGTGCACAGTGCATGCACCAAGCGCATGCACCCTGAGAGGCCCTGGGCTAGATTGTAGTAAGATTTGGAGCTCAGTATACTAGAGTGTAAAGTGAGTGGAGCAACGGTGCTCTTTGAGAACAGTGTAACTTGGAGCTACAAACTCATTTTGTAACGAAAATGTTTACTGTGAGTCAATGCTGTGACCAGAGCTCACCATTTGTCTATTCCGTTGTTATTTGGTGTTGTTCATCGAAGTTTAATGTCAGAAAAAAAGGAAAGAAAGCAAATTTCAAATTTTAGTGTTTTAAATTATGCTCTCACCTTTTCTCCGTCCACCCATTCAAGCCGGCACCTTCTTGCACCCCTGCAACCTACAATATCCACGTAACAGTTATTATTATTATTATTATTATTATTATTATTATTATTATTATTATTATTATTATTATTATTATTATTATTATTATTATTATTATTATTGTATCGGGCGGTACACCTCCACTCCGCTAATTTAAAATGTGCGCCTGTGGAAACTCCTCTGCTGGAGGAAGTCTGAACTTTATTTACCCTATTAATTTTCTAGTTTCTCAGAAGATGTCACCACCTGGAAATTTTTGAGTTTGTGAACTGTGTCATTTTCGACGTACTTTTGTTTTGCTTGAAGTAAGAAGTGTGAACTTTCTCTTCTAGAGGACACCACTAAAAAAAACTACAATAGTGCACCCTAGTGGGAAGAAAAATAACTGTTCTTTGGAGAAAATTTTATTTCAAAAGTTTGTTCTTTGTTAAATTTATTTCTGTTATTGTTTAAGTTGGCTGTATACCCCTCTCTTTCCCCTTGTTTTGCATTTGACCAATCCCGAATTTCTGTTATTAATTTCTGACCAATCATTGGTATCTTCCCCCAACTTGAATATGTTTCTATACCCTTGCCAATAAAAGATTTGTGGGAGGGTGTTTTCTTTCCCCTAACACCTAGAACCTTCCGCGAGAGGATATAAACTGCTGATTTTTGGGTCTCCGGGCCACTTCTGTTCCATCTTTCAGTGTATTAAGTACATAGCAGGAGGCGGGAAGCGCCTCTTTCTCCGGCAGCGGTCAACTATAAGGTAATGGCCGATTAATATATTCTTTCTTTGCTAGCTCAGCAGTTTAACTCTCGGGGCGGGTGCGAAGCGTTCCACCATGTAACCTTTTCCTAAAATGTAAATGTAACTACTCTTTTCATCTATTCTCTTGGAAAGCTACATTCTGGGATAGAGAGTGCTAACCCTCTCGAGCTCCCACTCATATTGTTTTGAGGTGAACTTATTTTTCTCAACCTATTCTTCGTTAATGTAAAACAAATTGTTCTCTTCTTAAGTCACCTCTTTAGTATGGGATTAGCCCTTGTATTAACGGCCTAGCGCCAAGTAGGTCTTAATCTAGTATATTAGGAGTGCAAGTTCGCCTCCTCTCAAATTGTTATTTTAGAGGTCATTTAATTAACATTCTTTTCGTTTAATAGACCTCAGTAGATTGGGTATTTTACCCCTGTGTTTATGTCCGTTGAGGACAGCTTGAAGGTGGAGTTTGGTGTGGCCTGGGAGAGGCTTAAATTTGAGAGCGAGTGGCTCTTTTGAAAATTGTATGTTGTATGCCTCGAGGAGGCTTTTCAGTGTAATTTGGAGCAAGGGCTCCTAGGTATGAATGGGGTTTTTTGCCCCTCTATTAAAACTTGTGTTTGGGGTAAAACGGGGCTGATTGCCCAAGCATTGTGAACTCGGGGCGCGAAGCCCAAATTCTGTAAATATTGTAACTACCTTATTTTGACTTGCTATTCTGTACCTGCCATGCTTGTTACTTATTTATTTTGAAAAGAAAATATAACCGTATTAAATTTTAAATTTACTTTACAGGCACTATAATTTCGTAGCTTGAGATCCATTCACACCCGCACCTTCTTTCACCTCTACCTACCGCTAAAACACGGTAACAAGTGGTAGCCGAGCGTGGTTGAATGGGTCTCAATTTAGCCCCTTTTGACGGCTAAACATTGTTTGTTCCGAACTCTAACTATTTTCCCAGTTGCTGGAATTTTTTGAGTTTTTCAAAATTGTTCTGTCACCATGCCCGGCCCTCGCGATGTTCTCCATCTTAACTATTTGCGCAAGGAGGAGTTGATCTATGAATTAACTATCAGAAATGTGCAATCTGGAGGCACGGTTGCAGTAGACACTAACAAGCTTAGAGAGTCCCTTGATTTGCCCATTTCCATCCCCAATTTGGGAGAGAAAGAAATTGATGACTCTCTTTCCACGATCGTCGAGAATATTACTGGGCTAGCTTCTGTAGTTAGTTTTTTTGATGAAAATGATCCGTCTCCTAACCAAATTAAGCGTGTGCAAGGCAGGCTATATCATTTTTCGAATAGGGTTAACGATCTGTTGTCTCTAAAACTGAATGACGTTCAGAGGAAGGAAGCTAGTACGCTCCTGGAAAATATTTCCGAATTATCTAGTAAGGTCACTCAATTGTTAACTGGGGAAGTTCCTCCCAAATCTGATCAACCCACCATAGTGAATGCAGGTAGTGAGGAAGCGCCTCCCAAGGGAGAAGTTAATAGGATAACCGTTGCTGCTCAAACTATCCCTGCCCCATTGGACAACGAATCTGAACGTCGTGCATCTTTGAGTAACATCCGTTCTGAATTAACTTCCTTGCCATTGAAACCTTTACCTACTATGTCACCCGGGTTTAGCAGCTTGCCTCATCCATTGGCAATGTTGCTCAGAGGTATCTCTAAGTTTTCCGTTAATACCACCAGTGATGTAATTTCTTTTTTAAGATTTCTAGTTGAATTTCAGGATCATGCCCTTGTGTTTTCTCTTTCTCCATGTCAAATTTTGCAAATTATCTATCCGTATGCTATTGGTATTCTCTCAGATAAAATCGTAAGAGCCATTGCCGAGCAATCATCTATTGAGGATTTCCATGCCCATTTGCTAGCTAACTTCATCCCGGCTAGGGCCAGATCCTCCCTTATTCAGAAGTACTATTACCGTGTACAACGCTTGGATGAAAACTTGGCTGATTTCATACAGGACATTAAGTTTTATACTAGGGTGTTTGCTCTTCATTTCCCTGAGGATCAGATTGTACAAGCTATTGTGGAAGGGATTTCACCACCCTACAGGTCATATTTGTGTTTCGCGGCGTGCCCGCAAACTTTCTCTGAACTTGAAGCGTTGGCCGTCTCAGCGGAAGGAGTTAGATACGCCGATTCTTTGCGTGTCGCGAAAGAACCCCCGCCTTCCTTTAGTAATACTCGGCCTCCACCTCGCCGACCAGTCAATCCCCGTAAATGTTATGCTTGCGGGTCGCCTGACCATCTGCGCAACAAGTGTCCACTGATCAAGTCAAGTGGGACAAGGAATGGAGCCGGGTCATCACAAGGCTGTTTTAAGTGTGGGGCCTTCTCACATATCGCCAAGAATTGCCCAAACTCAAATAGCACCCCCTCCTGCTCAACTTCTGGTGCAAATTCCACCTATGCCAATAATAAAAAGTGACTAGTGGCTTCGGCTGAGTCAACTAATCCATCTTCCCGAGACTCAGCCCCTAGTAAACAAGTTGTAAATGCAGAGAACGATCAGCCTTCAAATTCATCTCTTGAATGCCCTAAAGAATGTCTTAGGATTGCGGCGGATACCCCCGCACCTGTTCCTTTTCTTAAGATTGAGTTAAATAACGAGCCTATAACAGCTCTCTTAGATTCAGGCAGTGTTTGTTCGATTATTTCGGCTGAATGGTATTCTAAATTGAAAACGGTTTGTAAACTTCCTGACTATGTCTCTTCTCCTGTTCAATACGTATCGGCTAATTCATCTCCATTAGAAATTCTAGGTTCCTTACTGGTCAAAATTCGTATTTTTAATTCGTATTATATTGGGAGCTGACTTTATTTCTCACACTGGTCTTGTGCTCGATCTCCAGTCTAGGTCGTGCACATTCAAATTTGCTTCTAATTGTAAAATCCCACTATTAAAGTGTAATTCTGTGTCATGTTCTTCTATTTCGCCTACCCAGGATGAGATGTTGTTAGACCTTAGACATCTACCTGAGGAGCAGGCTGATGGTATTCGCAAACTGTGTCTGTCGTTTCCCGAGGTGTTCTCTGATACTCTTGGTGTTACTGACCTTATTGAATACAAAATTGAGGTCACGGATTCGATTCCTGTCCGTTTTCCACCTTATAGGCTATCTCCACCTAAAATGAAGGCTCTGAAAGAAATTATCGATCAGATGTTGAAGGATGGTATTATTAGGCCCTCTAAGTCGGCGTATTCATCGCCTATTTTTCTAGTCCCGAAACCGCAAGGAGGCTTCAGGCCTGTCATTGATTACAGGGCTCTCAATCGGAAGGTGGTGTTGCAATCTGTGCCCCTTCCTGACCTACATTCTTGTTTTTCATGGTTTCGTAAGGCCAAGTTCTTCACCATCTTGGACTTGAATCAGGCCTATAATCAAATTCCCCTTGCCGAAGAGTCTAAACACCTTACAGCGTTTGCCACGGACTGGAATTTATATGAATACAACCGCGTACCTTTCGGGCTCCCCACGGGGGCAGCTGTGCTCACTAGGCTACTAGATAGGGTCTTCTCCGACATCAAATTCGAGTACTTATATCACTACTTAGATGATGTCGTCGTATTTTCAGAGACTTTTGAAGAACATCTAGATCATCTGCGAGAAGTTCTCGATCGCCTTCGTAAGGCTGGGTTAACTGTTAAGTTGTCCAAGGTTGCCTTTGCTAAGCCCTCTATGTCATTCCTAGGGCATATTGTGTCACCCGATGGTGTAGCAGTCGATCATTCTAGAACACAGGCCATCCGTGATTTTAAACCTCCCAAGGACATTAAAGGTATCGCCAGGTTCATTGGTATGGTGAATTTCTTCAGGAAGTTTATTCCTAACTTCGCTAATAGAGCGGCGCCCTTAAACCTTCTTCGGAGGAAAGGCATCAAATTCGAGTGGGGACCTTCTCAACAAGCCGCTTTTGAAGACCTTAAATTAGCACTTTGTAATGCCCCTGTACTTGCTATGCCTGATTTCTCGAAGAAATTCATTGTCCAAACCGACGCATCGTCGTCGGCGGTAGCTGCAGTCCTTCTCCAAGAGACTGAACTAGGGAGGCGCCCCATCGCTTATGCATCTAGGACTCTCTCGGCTCAAGAAGCAAAGTACTCCATATATGAGCTTGAAGGTTTGGCAGTCTTATTCGCCTTAGAAAAGTTCCGTCTCTATCTGGAACACGTCAAATTCGACCTGGAGACAGATAATCAAGCCTTAAGCTGGGTCTTAGGTAGACCGCGTCGTACTGGTCGTATAGCCCGTTGGGCCATCCGTATTTCTGCCTTCCAATTTGATGTTAGACATATCAGAGGTATCGAAAATGTTGTTGCTGATGGACTCAGCCGTATGTTTTCTAACGACGTCGAGACCCACGAACCGGTCGACAGTTCATCACCTTCCGAGTCCATACTATCTGAGGTTAATGCCATCCTAACAGATGCTCCCATGCTTTTTAGGGATATCGAGAAATACCAACGTGAAGATCCGACGCTGGCTCCGATAATGGAAACCCTTTCTTCTGGGGAACATGTTGTCCCTTATGTTCTGAGGAATGGGGTTCTATGTTGCCCTTCGAGGCATGATAAGATGATGAAAGTTGTTGTTCCAGCTGTTCTTGTACCTATGATCTTCAAGTATTATCATGAGACCCCATTAGGAGGGCATCTTGGTATCTTTAAAACTCGTGAAAAAATTCGTGATATGTTCATCTGGAAAGGTATGGACGGTGAAATCCGTGAACTAGTAAAGGCTTGTAAATCCTGTTTGCTTAGTAAACCGACCATGTCCACCAAGGTAGGCCTCTTGTCTTCTCAGCAAGCGTCGCGCCCCATGGAACGCCTGTATATTGATTATGTAGGACCCTTCCCCCAGTCAAAGGGTAATGCCAACAAGTTCATCTTTGTGTGTGTAGATGGTTTTACCAGATTTTCTTGGTTATTTCCGACTAAGCTGGCTACCGCTCAGTCCACCATTACTTGCTTAAATTCTATTTTTGCTTCTTTTGGTCCGTGCCAATATATGGTATCTGATAATGCTAAGGCTTTTACATCTAATTTATTTCGTAAATTCTGTTTTGACTTGTCCATCTCTCATGTAACTACTTCGGCTTATTACCCTCAACCATCTCTGGCTGAACGGGTTAACCGTAACCTCAGGTCCGCACTTATTGCCTATCATCATGAAGATCCTTCCAGGTGGGACACGTCCCTGCATTGGATAGTTTTTGCTTTGAATTCGGCGGTTCATGAAGCTCACAAGTTTACTCCAGCTTCTTTGATGTTCAAGTTTGTTCCCAACACGCCGCTCTCTAACCTCTGGTCTCTGAGTGACATTCTACCCGAGACAATAGATCCGGACAACATTAAAGATCTTTGGAAGAAGGCTAAAGCCAATCTTAAAGTGTCTCATGAAAAGGTTAGGGAAAGGTATGATCGTGGACGGAGACCCACCCCTTTGAAGGTAGGTGACCAGGTTATGGTCAAGAATTTTGTTCCCGCGGGCAAGCTTGCCCCCAGATTTCATGGGCCATGCATCATTCTCGATTTTCTTACTCCGGTTACATTGTTAGTAAGCAATCCAGCCACCGAGAGGATATCTAGGGTTCACCTGTCCCAGGTGAAACCGGTGTAAATTTGTTTCAACTTGCTTCATATAATTTGATAGGAATATGATGGTTATATTTTTTTTGAGTTCCACTCTTAAGGCATTCTGCTCCTTCTATTTTATTTTATATGTAAGCATTTCTTGTAAACCTCCCCCGATTGTTAAACTGCCATCCTGTCCTTGTCACGGCCATTACCACGCTCCCGTCTCCTGCTCCACTACACACAGTGGCTGGCTTAGATGAAATGCCATGGATATCTGCACGCCGCTGGCCCCTCAATCTCTCTACATGCCTGTGCCCTCAAAAGAAAAATGATGGTCCAACACAATTCTGCCGCCTAGCTTTAATGTTTCAGTGCCCCCGCAGCCGCGCGGCGCTGTGCCGCGGCTGGGTTCGAGGACGGGCCCCCTCGGCCCCAGCGAGGACGACATGTGCACGGCGAGCCGGAGCTCTCCTCCCGGCCAAGGCTGATGTGCGGCGCACGACCTGCTACTTGCCCGCAGCCTGTATATGTTCACCGCGGGTGCGGCGTGCTTCAACACCTCTGCTCCCCTCATAGTGCGGGCGAGCGGTATCTCAGGGTACTTGAGGGGTCCGAGCGGCTTCCTTTGGACGCAAGCTGTAACGGCCGGTCTGGCCATCCAACTTAGCCTACATCAACTACATAGACATTCCTGTTCAACCTTAATACCGTTTCATGGGAATTCAACAGCAATATTTGGTGGACATTGCAAAATTTTTCTTCACTTTTAAGTATTAAAAGTTTATCCTCAGAATTCAACTTCTACAAACAGAAAGACTTTACTTCACTTGCAACAACAAAATTTTGAAACTGAAACAAACCAAATTAAGAAAATCTCATAAATGCTTCTGCAATCTATCTTCATATTCACATCATAACTTGGAACTTGTTTCAAACTGACTTCATGTGTCATCCCTCGAGGGACTTTTGGGGGGGGAGGTCTGTACCGGGCGGTACACCTCCACTCCGCTAATTTAAAATGTGCGCCTGTGGAAACTCCTCTGCTGGAGGAAGTCTGAACTTTATTTACCCTATTAATTTTCTAGTTTCTCAGAAGATGTCACCACCTGGAAATTTTTGAGTTTGTGAACTGTGTCATTTTCGACGTACTTTTGTTTTGCTTGAAGTACGAAGTGTGAACTTTCTCTTCTAGAGGACACCACTAAAAAAAACTACAATAGTGCACCCTAGTGGGAAGAAAAATAACTGTTCTTTGGAGAAAATTTTATTTCAAAAGTTTGTTCTTTGTTAAATTTATTTCTGTTATTGTTTAAGTTGGCTGTATACCCCTCTCTTTCCCCTTGTTTTGCATTTGACCAATCCCGAATTTCTGTTATTAATTTCTGACCAATCATTGGTATCTTCCCCCAACTTGAATATGTTTCTATACCCTTGCCAATAAAAGATTTGTGGGAGGGTGTTTTCTTTCCCCTAACACCTAGAACCTTCCGCGAGAGGATATAAACTGCTGATTTTTGGGTCTCCGGGCCACTTCTGTTCCATCTTTCAGTGTATTAAGTACATAGCAGGAGGCGGGAAGCGCCTCTTTCTCCGGCAGCGGTCAACTATAAGGTAATGGCCGATTAATATATTCTTTCTTTGCTAGCTCAGCAGTTTAACTCTCGGGGCGGGTGCGAAGCGTTCCACCATGTAACCTTTTCCTAAAATGTAAATGTAACTACTCTTTTCATCTATTCTCTTGGAAAGCTACATTCTGGGATAGAGAGTGCTAACCCTCTCGAGCTCCCACTCATATTGTTTTGAGGTGAACTTATTTTTCTCAACCTATTCTTCGTTAATGTAAAACAAATTGTTCTCTTCTTAAGTCACCTCTTTAGTATGGGATTAGCCCTTGTATTAACGGCCTAGCGCCAAGTAGGTCTTAATCTAGTATATTAGGAGTGCAAGTTCGCCTCCTCTCAAATTGTTATTTTAGAGGTCATTTAATTAACATTCTTTTCGTTTAATAGACCTCAGTAGATTGGGTATTTTACCCCTGTGTTTATGTCCGTTGAGGACAGCTTGAAGGTGGAGTTTGGTGTGGCCTGGGAGAGGCTTAAATTTGAGAGCGAGTGGCTCTTTTGAAAATTGTATGTTGTATGCCTCGAGGAGGCTTTTCAGTGTAATTTGGAGCAAGGGCTCCTAGGTATGAATGGGGTTTTTTGCCCCTCTATTAAAACTTGTGTTTGGGGTAAAACGGGGCTGATTGCCCAAGCATTGTGAACTCGGGGCGCGAAGCCCAAATTCTGTAAATATTGTAACTACCTTATTTTGACTTGCTATTCTGTACCTGCCATGCTTGTTACTTATTTATTTTGAAAAGAAAATATAACCGTATTAAATTTTAAATTTACTTTACAGGCACTATAATTTCGTAGCTTGAGATCCATTCACACCCGCACCTTCTTTCACCTCTACCTACCGCTAAAACACGGTAACAATTATTATTATTATTATTATTATTATTATTATTATTATTATTATTATTATTATTACATTGGTTTTTCGTCATACTGACTACTTTGACGAGTTTTGAAAACACCGACTTGTCAATATTTTGTCCGACATGAGTCCTTTCCAGTTAATGATAAATCTACCGGCAAGTGGCTGGCGTATTTGTGCACCTCCAAATACCTCCGGAATCTAATACTCCAAGTTGTGCTCAGAAGGCCAACGCTCCATCGACAGAGCCACTCTGCCTGGCATATAATAATAATAATAATAATAATAATAATAATAATAATAATAATAATAATAATAATAATAATAATAATAATAATAATAATAATAATAATAATAATAATTATTATTATTATTATTATTATTATTATTATTATAATCATCATCATAATAATATTAATAATACGATCTTTCGTTACACATTCTTTTTCGGTATTGGGAATGAAGAAGTTACCTTTCAGGTTATGAACGATGTTGTAACAAATTTTAATAATTTAGTTAACATCAAGCAAGGATTTTTAGTGATTATTCATCTATCAAGAAGGCAATCCAAAAACTTCCCGTATAATTTCTTCGTGTGTAGCAATATCGGCGTCAGCTCATAAAAATGAGTTATGAAATCATTGCCATATGGAGGACATGGTAGACAGCAATCGAAGTATATTGCATCGGCGTTTAAATTATATTTATGATGAGTGTGGTTTGTGAAGGTCAGGACCAGCTGCAGAGTTATCAGCTCTTTGGGAAGGCTGAAACTACATTATTCCTAACTTGTCAAACTACAGGGAGCATGTACTCACTAAGGCGTAAATAATAATAATAATAATAATAATAATAATAATAATAATAATAATAATAATAATAATAATGCCATGTGGCCTCCGGAGAGGCCTGGCGCAGGTTAGCAGGAAGAGGAGATGCCGAAGCTGAAGATACTGCTCAATTGATGGTACTTCTCAGAGTTTTATGAGAATCAGTGGGATTTTCCTATGTTCTACTCGAAGAATTTCAATTCGTAAACATTTGAAAACCAACGTGGAACTCACCGTTACTGCATGTCAATTTTTTTAAAATTGGCTTTACGTCGCACCGACACAGGTATGCCTTATGGCGACGATGGGACAGGAAAGGGCTAGGACTGGGAAGAAAGTGGTCGTGGCCTTAATTAAGGTACAGCCCCAGCATTTGCCTGGTGTGAAAATGGGAAACAGTGGAAAACCATCTTCAGGGCTGCCGACAGTGGGGTTCGAACCTACTATCTCCCGAATACTGGATACTGGCCGCACTTAAGCGACTGCAGCTGTCGAGCTCGGTCAGTTTTTTAAAATACTTGCGTTTGTTACTTCCTCACAAACAGTGAATACGTATATCCTTTATTTCAGTGTGATAGAAAGCAGAAAGTAGTGAGGAAATATAATGAAAGCGTCCAAAAGCAATACCTTGTTTCATCAGTGAAACGTGGAGGTGAGAACGTTCTTCGTTGGAGTTACATGTCTCGTCATGGGGAAGGCAATTTACTGTTTCTTGAAAATAAAATTGAGAAATTGAAGTATCTGGATATTTTAAAGGAAAATCTGAAACAGTCTGCTAAAAACTTGGACTTAAAAATGACTGGGTTTTTCGACAAGACAAGGTCCTAAGTATACAGCTGTAATAATGAAAGAATGGCTGCTTTACTATGTTCCTAAGCAATTGCATTCACCTCTCCAGTCCACCGACATTAAAAATACTGAATACGTTTGGGAATAATTCCACTGGAGGATTAAGAAATATTCCATCGAAAGAAGGACAATTTGAAACTGACCATAAGGACAGAATGGTATTAAATTTTTTCGGAAGTGACCAAACTACCTAATGGAATCGATGCCCCAGTGTTTAGAATCTTTGATAGCTCCAAACGGTGGAAACACAAAGTACTGAATTTAATATGGGAGTAATGAAATGGCGTATGGCTTTTAGTGCCGGGAGTGTCCGAGGACAAGTTCGGCTCACCAGGTGCAGGTCTTTTGATTTGACACCCGTAGACGACCTGCGCGTCGTGATGAGGATGAAATGATGATCAAGACAACACATACACCCAGCTCCCTTGTCAGCGAAATTAACCAGACCCTGCCGGGAATCGAACGCGGGACCCCTGTGACCAAAGGCCAGCACGCTAACCATTTAGGCATGGTACCGGACAATATGGGAGTGAAAAAATAGTGAGTATATGTTCACTTTTGTTCCAGAACATCTGTTTCGTTTCATAAATGAACGATATATTGCCTTTAACTCTACTTTTAGTCAATAATGTCATAATGTATCTACAAGTCTATTATTTTATTTTGTTAGGTACAGATGAGGAAAATGTTCTGTTTTGTTTACATTTACATGAGATTTTGAGATGTAGACTTTTGTTTCCGGCTGTACGTTACTCACGAGGGTACGAAACTTCACTTCATCCATGTCTCGAGTTTGGAACACTTTTAATGCTTGTTATTTAAAGAGGCCTAACATCTAGAGCCATCGGTCCCAGGAACAATTTTCTAGCTTCATAAAACTGTAAGCGATTTTCCTGTAAGTGTGGTGTTTTAGAGTCTCCATTTTTCCATGGTTTCGATTTTAGCCTTTAACAAAGGTCAATGGAAATGACTGTCGACTTTTGAAGCTAGTAGAAGAAGTGGGCTGAGTGACTCAGAGGCGCTGGCCTTCTGACCTGGCGCAGTCCGGTGGTATTTGAAGGTGCTCAAATACGTCAGCCTAGTGTCGGTAGATTTACTGGCACGTTGAAGGAATTCCTGTGTGACTAAATTCTGGCACATCGGCGTCTCCCAAAGCCGTAAAAGTAGTCAGTGTGAGGAAAAGCCAACAACATTATTAGTAGAAGAAGAGAGTATGTAGTAACCGTGCCCGACGTAAACTTTCATGTAAGTACGTGTTGCGTAGCTAGTTGGTCTCAGGACACACAACCCTGTAAAAATTAACGTTGTGAGAACAACAGCCACCAATAGTTCTATACCGTAAATGTCTAAGAGACACTCCATTACCGCGCGAACAGGTAGCTATGTAAATTCATGTTCCATCATGCCTTTCCATCCCAAGAAAGATGAGCTACCATACCACAGGACTGTGTGAATATCAGTCTGCAATAACGGTCAGTGTGGATTTCAAGAGTCCACATACTTTGGTGTGTTGCCTCCGGAGAGATCCTGGTCCTTATCTTTCGAATTGACGCCCGCGGACGATCTGCGCATCTACGAGGATGGGGCCCTCCATGGGATGAAATCTAATGTTGAAGACGGTACGAATACCCTGTCCACGGAGACAGAGGAAATAACCAATTAATGTTAAAATCCACGACTCGACGAGAAATCTAACTCGGGTCCCGTTGGACCGAATGCCACGAGATGGACATACTGTACCTTGGCTGCCCAAGGCACAGGGGCTACAATACCGAAATACTGCTCGAACATAAGCCTGTGGTAACTGTCTGTGTGGACTTAAACAAGTCCACATACCTTGGCTGTCCAACGCATACGGACTTCCTTACTGTATTACATTTACAGATATCACCCCTTGCGACAGACCGTGTGGGATTTAAAAAGACTAATATCTAGGCTGTCCAAGATACATGGGCTTGCTAACTGAATTACTATGCGAACAACAGCGTGTGATGATCGCCTCTGTGGGCTTCAAGAACTCTCATGCATTGGTTGTCCAAGACACACGGGCTTGCTCACTGCAGGTGGGAAAAGTTAAGGTTCGATCGATCCTGCCCACCACTCTGCCTCCTGCAGTTCGTACATTCTTCTTTACCCACTTTTCCTCCAACCAGTTAAATGCTGTTGGAGAAACAGGAGTGCGTATTCGTCGTCTCAGTCTCAACGAGAGAAGGGTTCATTTATTACACTTACTTCTTAGTTAAATACGCTTAATGAAACGCGGAGGATGGAACAGATGCCATTTGAGTCCATAGATTTCATCACGGATATTTCTCCAGGTTGTCAAGAAGTACTCATATGCAGCATTTTATCGTGATATATAGATGACTTTTCCAGTTACCTTTATGCTACACACGAAAATAGAATTACAATGAATAATTCTTTACAATCGGAAAAGTACAATACCAAACCACTGGATTAATTTTTGCAACCTTGTGAATTCTAAGTCTTTTCGTCTAAATACTTCAATGATTTGTCTACATGGATTACGATAGCTGATCGTGTTTAATCGCTGGTCACTGTGTTCGCATACGTAGACACGGTACTTTTAATACTATCAAAGTCATCTTTAAAGTTATCTTCCGAGTTTTCTTTGTTTATGTTCATGATACAGAGACCATATCTTTCTCAGAGACTTTAACTCCATTGTCCACAATTCTAATCGAAAATCAGTACAAAAGCAAACGATGAAGGGTGGCTAAGATTATTTGATGGCCCGATCTTCTTATACTACAAGGCTCGATTGGGCAAACGTGATGAACCTATAACTGCGTAAAGTGGATAAGCTTCTCTGCCTGTATGAGTTTAACTGCAAGACCCGTATGGTCGTGCGTCGGGTTTTTAATACTAGAATGGGTAAAATTCCTTGTTGACTGTGGTTTTCACCTTCATAGAATAATAAAACAAAACAACCCCCATGGCGCTACCGCTGCTGAGCCCGAAGTCTGCAGATTACGAGGTGACGCGTTTGCAACGCGACAAATCCAGTCTGCCGTTATTCTAGACTGAGGGCGTTATCTCACCGTCGGATAGTTCCTCAAATTGCTCTCATGTAGGTTGAATGGACTTCGAACCAGCCCTTAAATCCAAGTAAATGTCGAGAAAATCGAACCCGGGGCCGCCAGGTAAGAGCGTGGAGCTAGTTCAGAGAGTAATATCCATAGGAAACATTAGTTTACAACGAAATGTTCCCAGTTAAATATAATTCGCCGGGCTGAGTGGCTCAGACGGTTAAGGCGCTGGCCTTCTAACCCCAACTTGGCAGGTTTGATCCTGGCTCAGTCCGGTGGTATTTGAAGGTGCTCAAATACGACAGCACCGTGTCGGTAGATTTACTGGCACGTAAAAGAACTCCTGCGGGACTAAATTCCGGCACCTCGGCGTCTCCGAAGACCTTAAAAAGTAGTTAGTGGGACGTAAAGCAAATAACATTATTAAATATAATTCCATACCTCAGTCTCAGGCTTCCGTGTGGACATAGCCAAGTGTAAACAAATTCTTCTACGCTAGAGCTCGATAGCTGCAGTCGCTTAAGTGCGGCCAGTGTCCAGTATTCGGGAGATAGTAGGTTCGAACCCCATTGTCGGCAGCCCTGAAAATGGTTTTCCTTGGTTTCCCATTTTTACACCAGGCAAATGCTGGGGCTATACCTTAATTAAGGCCACGGCCGCTTCCTTCCAACTCCTAGTCCTTCCCTGTCCCTTCGCCGCCATAAGACCTATCTGTGTCGGTGCGACGTAAAGCAACTAGCAAAAAAAAAAAAAAAACATAAAAAAAGGTTATCTAGAATGATAGCGAATATAAGTCAGACATATTTTCGCGATTGTTGAAGGTCAAGGTTCATTGTAATAGCACGAAATATCGGAAAACGGAATGCATGGCATCATTTCGCACAAAGAATGCAGTATATTGTAAAATTATTATGTTAGAGTAAAAATCACTCAAAGATCAAAATTGACACACATGAAAGCCAATTAAAACATTCTCATGACGTTATGCGATCATGATACGAGACAAAATATTACCACATTGTTGCTGGAAGACGACTCGTCTCTAAATACGCTATCTTATAAAAAGTATCCGGACACTCCAGGGTAACGCGCAATTGAACCGTAAATGTCATGAGAGGCGGACCAGTTGTCAATAGAGAAGCAGTAACAGCAGAATGGTTCGGTCAGGATAGCTCAGTAATTTCGAACGTGGACTGGTCATTGGATGTCACCTGAGTAACAAATCCGTCATAGACATTTCAACCCTTCTAAGGCTGCCCACGTCGGCTATTGGTGATCTGATTGTGAAGTGGAACAACCGCAGCTAAACCAAGACCAGACAGACCTCATTTAATGACGGGCAGGGACCGTCGAGCATTGTGGAAGGTGATCATAAAATATCACAAGAAATCAGCGGAAGGAATCACTCGTGAATTCCAAAGTGCTACCAGCAGTCCAGCCAGCACAATGACTGTGCGTGGGGAGTTTAAAAACAGAATGGGGTGCAATGGTCGAGCTGGTGCTCATAAGCAAAATATTTCTGCAATCATTGCTAAGCGACGCTTGAGGTGGTGTAAAGAGCGAGTGGATGACCGGAAACGAGTCATCTGGAGTGATGAATCACGCTATACACTGTAGCAATCCGATGGAAGAGTTTGGGTTTGGCGAATGCCTGGAGAACGTTACCTGCAATCATGTGTAGTATCAACAGTGAAGTACGTAGGATATGGTGCTATGGTGTGGGGCTGTTCTTCGTGGTTAGGGTGTGGTCCCCTTATTGCGCTTAAGAAAACTCTAGATGCGGAAGGATATAAACACATTTTAAACCATTGTGTACTGCGTACTGTAGAGGACCAGTTCGGAGACGATTGTTTGCATCAGCATGACAATGCACCCTGTCATAAAGCTGCATCTATGAGGCAATGGTTTGTGGAGAATAACATTCCTGGTATGGACTGCCCTGCCCAGAGTCCCGAATTTAACCCAATGGAACACTTCTGAGATCAGTTAGAACGTCTTCTTCGCTCCAGACCCTACCTCCAACATCACTACGGTACGTTCTCTGGTTTCTGCTCTTGAGGAAGAATGGGCTGCCATTCCCTCAGTCCCACCTAGGCTCAAACACATTAATTAGTATTCTACTAATTATGCATTTCAAAGTCAGTTCCTGACAAGTTACAGAAACAACTGATATTCTATTAGTGCAAGCTTTCGCTACTGATTACACTTGTGACGGTATAGAACAGATAGTTTTCAACTATCGAGAACTCTAGCTTTTCAATGAACTTTCGCATCAAGGTAGATTCATGTATATATGTATATAAAGTGTACATTTTTAGGAACTTCAGTCTTCAAGCAACGTTAACTGTTTATAATTTTCATACTGCTTCGAGGAAAGTTTTATTTGAATGTATGTATATATGTTGTTAAGACTATCTGAAGCAATAAAATATAGTTGTGTTCCTGAATACCTGTTCTTGTATACAACGCATTACTGCATGTTTCTGTAGTGGTTGGTATTGTGATGTGTTGTAGATGTGCGTTAAGACGAACACAAACAAGCAGTCCCGAGCTAGAGAAATTAGATTAACTACTAATAATGTCTTTACGTCTCACTATCTACTTTTACTGTTTTCGAAGACGCCAAGGTGCTGGAATTTAGTCCCGCAAGAGTTCTTATACGTGCCAGTATATCTACTGACACGAGGCTGACGTGTATGAGCACCATCAAACACCACCGGACTGAGCCAGGATCGAACCTGCCAAGTTGTGGTCGGACGGCCAGCGCCTCAACCGTCTGAGCCACTCAGCCCGGCAATTAAATTAACCAAACGCGGTTAAAATCCCCAGCCTGTTCGGGGATTGAGAACGCAGGTTCCTCTGAATCGAAGGCCAATGCACTGACCATTAAGCCAAACAGTCTGGATTCAAGTAAAACGACAATGTTTTCATTCATAAAGTATGTCTTGTAGAATTTCAGTTTCCTTTTGTTGGTTCACTATCAAGCATTTCATGTGCGGAGAACTTCGTCAGTCGTGATGAATGTTCAGCATAGTGGCCTTCAGTTCAGAGAGTCCTGGGTACAATTCCAGGCTGATTGGGGATTTTAGCCACTTCCGGTTAGTTCTTCTGCCTCGTGGGCTACGCATTTTTGTTTCTTAATCCAACTCTCTTCATTACACATAATACACCACACTGCCAGCCTCCACATAAAGAAGTACCGTAATAGAACACATCCCTCCACGTAGAATAGGCGCCAGGAAAGGTATCCGGTGTCAAAACTTGGTCAAGTACATATGTGCGAGTCAGACCGCACTCACAATACAGTAAGTCTATTAAGGTCATTGGTCGACCTGACGACTGCTGCCCAGCGAGATGTCCTGCAGGTACTGAACTTTTCTTTTGCTATCGGTTTTAGTCTGCATTGCTCCGACTCAGACAGGTCTTATGGCTACGAAGGGCTGGGAAGATGCGTCCATGCCCTAAAGGTACAGGCCCAGCCTTTATCTAGTGTGAATGTGGGAAATCACGGAAATCATCTTCAGGGCTGCTGAGAGTGAGGTTCGAAACCACTATCTCCCGAATGCGAACTCACAGCTACATTACCCGATCCACGTGGTCAACTCACTCTCTGGATCTGGACAGCCACAGGGTCAGTATGACGACATCCTCAGTCGTATTACTTGCTTTCTGGACCTAGTCCGATCCCTCTCGTACCAGGCGGTTCTTCGCTTTTATGAGGCTGAGTGAACCTTGTTCTAAGGCTCAGCCTGGAATTCAAATCCCTGGACTGGCTGGGAATTGAATCTGTACTCACCAAATAAGAGGCAGGTACGCTACTCGTACACCACCGACCTGGCGCTTTACTTTACTGAAATATTGCAAACTTTGGGCTGGAAAGACTTGGGAGTAAGGAGACGAGATGCTCGACTATGTGGTATGTTTCGAGCTGTCAGTGGTGAGTTAGCTTGAGTGGAGCTTTTAAAAGTAGGAAAGATCAAAAGTATGAAGATAAACTTGGTATCTAAGAGGACAGATTGGGGCAAATATTCGTTTACAGGACGAGGAGTAAGGGATTGGAATAAATTATCAAGAGAAATATTCTATAAATTTCCAAGTTCGTTGAAAATATTTAAGGAAAAGCTAGGTAAACAATTATAAATAAATGTAAATATGAGTTAAACAATTGATAGGGAATCTGCCACCTGGGCGACCGCTCTAAATGCAGATCGTTGATGACTGATTGATGATTGCTTGATTGATACTTCTATTTTATAGGTACGCATTAATTCATAATCGATTTCTGCCTCAGGAAGTTTGGATAATTATTCTCATTAATGTACGACAATATCTCTATGGTCGTCCTCCCTACAGTGAAATATAAGAACAGAAAGTATAGTCTCGATTATTACAGACTGAGAACACAAGGCAACACGGCGTGGAATATGAACTTATAATTTGCCATATAACTAACAAGAGAATGGGCGATTAACTGTATTAACTTCTCTGATTATATAGTGAGTACCACAAATTTGACACTATAGCAACTAACCAACTCAATACAAACACATCGTACAGCAATATACGCTTTACCCGTGTATAAATATCCCGTTCTGGTCTGTCGTGGAACGGACAGTAATAATGAATAGGTTGCAATGACATTTCCCACATTGAAACATAGTGCAAAGGCCGAAGTTTTCCCATATAGAGCAACTGGCAAAACCTAACAGATTCCCATTCATTAGAATCAGTTCTGTTTGGATTCGGTATCTGTATATCGTAGGCATATTATTGCGAAGGTGTCCCATGTCCGTTCTGTACGTTGGAGTCCCGGTGTCGAGCAAAGAAATCTTCAAAATCTCTGTCACGCAATGGAACTACACTAGTGCCCAAAAGTACAGCATAAGTTACGAGTAAGCATGGCAACAGGAAATAGACCGCAAATCGCACGAAATATGCACCTACCAACCTTAAGTGTTCGCTCTGTATAGGAAAAGAGTGTTCCCTGTTTTGACTAGCGGCGTAACCGAAAGGTAAACACAGCCAGCGCCTGCGCCCCATATTCCCTCAGTCGTGTTTGCCCTGTTATAGTGTGCGGAATATAGCCTCGTGGTGAACGTCACAACATAATGGTACAACGACGCCATTTGGACCCCCTTTTGCAGGGTAGAATACTCGGCCGCCTGGAAGCAGGCCAGACACAGACCGAAGTCGCCGTATCCTTGAATGTGCCAAAAAGTGTCGTTTCCAGGCTTTGGAGACGATTTCGAGACACAGGAGATGTCAGCCGTAGACCAGTACCAGGTCGACCAAGGGTAACCACCCCACAGCAGGACCCATATCTGGCCTTAACCGCCCGACGAAATCAGAGTGCATCTGCAAGATAATTGTCGGCGGAGCTTGCGCCGTCTCAGAGGTTGCCTTTTCCAGGCGAACTGTGTACCGGAGGCTCAGAACAGCAGGGCTGTTTGCCCGACGTCCAGCGGTGTGCGTCCCGCTCACTCCAGCACAGAGACGGGCCCGTTTACAGTGGAGCCGTCAACATCGGAACTGGACCATTAATGAATGAAGGCATGTGCTCTTCATAGATGATTTTTTGCTAGTTGCTTTACGTCGCACCGACACAGATAGGTCTTATGGCGACAATGGGACAAGGAAGGGCTGGGAGTGGGAAGGAAGCGGCCGTGGCCTTAATTAAGGTACACCCCCAGCATTTGCCTGGTGTGAAAATGGGAAACCACGGAAAACCATCTTCAGGGCTGCCGACAGTGGGGTTCGTCGTTCACAGATGAATCCCGCTTCAATTTTCAGAACGATTCCCGTCTCACATTAATCTGGAGAGAACCGGGTAGGAACATCGTGGAACGGGACCAGTATGGTGGTGGTGGCGTCATGGTGTGGGGCGGCATCATGTTGAATGGCCGTACGGATCTGCACATCTTCATGGGTGGTCCAAGGAACACTGTTAACGCTCGAAGATAGAGGGATGAGGTACTGAGACCACATGTTCGACTCTTCAGAGGTGCGGTTTGTCCAGACTTCCTCTTATTGTACGATAATGCCCGGCCGCACCGCGCTGCTCTGGTGGATGAATTTCTGGCTGGGGTAAACATTCATCGCATGGACTGGCCGGCGAGGTCTGAGGATCTGAATCCTATCGAACATGCCTGGGATGCATTGGGGAGGCGAATTGCATCCCGTCAGCCTCCACCACGGACCCTCCAAGACCTTCGCATTGCCCTGTCGGAGGAATGGGATCGACTGACACAAGAGCTCTTGGACCATCTGATAGAGATCATGCCACGTCGCTGCGAAGCATGTGTGGCTGTTAGGAGAAACCATACACCCTATCAACAGGATATTTTGTTACGGAAGACATTGCCAAGTTTTGTTAGTTGTTGTTAAACGTGTACCTTAGTTATCAGAACCTTTCTGACACTGTTTTTTTGGACAAGTTGTGTGACATATGGTGTGTGATTCAGCTTCCGTTTGTTCAGCAATCCGTCTGACATTCCTATCAGGCGGTATGGCCTCAGTTAGTGATTAAGCTCAACTTTTGGACACTAGTGTATTTCGTTGCGATACTGAATTGCAATTCTCATGGCAATGCCGAGCGTGCTGGCTATGCGGTTTCGATCATGTAGCTGTCAGTTTGCAGTCGGGGGATAATGTGTTTTGGCCCCTCTCTCAGAATCCCTGAAAATGATTTTTCCGTGGTTTTCCATGCACACTATTAACTGAATTTTCGTCTGCATTAACGATAATATCCCTTCACTCGCCCAAAGACTAAAAGCTGCCACCACATTATTCTACCTTAAGTAAAATCCACTTTACTTGGGTCAAAGTTAATTTTCAGTTTTTACGACTTCATTTTATAATTGCTCTTCGCTAGTTTGAAAATGGGAAACCACGGAAAACCATTTTCAGTGCTGTCGACGGTGGAATTCGAACCCATCATCTCCCGAATGCAAGCTCACAGCTACGTGATCCTAACTGCACGGCCAACTCGCCTATTAATAATAATAATAATAATAATAATAATAATAATAATAATAATAATAATAATAATAATAATAATAAATGTATAATTTCGTGTGGCTATTTCTACTCAAGTGCAGCCTTTGTAAGTCAGACCCTCCGATGAGTGTGGGTGGGATCTACCATGTGTAGGTAACGGCGTCTTATTGTGGTGGAGGATAGTGTTAGGTGTGGTGTGTGAGTTGCAGGGATGTTGGGGACAGCACAAACACCCAGCCTCCGAGCCACTGGAATTAACCAATGAAGGTTAAACTCCCCGGCCCGGCTTGGAATTGAACCCGGGACCCTCTGAACCGGAGGCCAGTACGCTGACCATTCAGTCAACGAGTCGGACAATAATAATAATAATAATAATAATAATAATAATAATAATAATAATAATAATAATAATAATAATAATAATAATAATACGATTTCATTAATCCTGTTTCATACATGTTATGTAAGCTGTGTTTTCCTTTCCTTGTTGTTGATATTGTTGATAGTAAACCATTAGGAATAGGCTACCACGTATTTTCCCGTATTTCCTTAAGCATATCAAAGAACTCATGTTTCTTCTGAAACGATCGTACTAACCAGTAACACAACAGCCTATTTTATGAAGTCAGGTTGTGTGGACTGCATCCACTGTGAAAGTGTTGTATCCACGTCACTATGTGCTGAGCCTCTGCGTGCACGAGTGAATGACTCGAATTCCAGTGAAAGTTTCGCGTGACTCCTGACTTCCCAGCTCTAGCGATCAATTGTCCAGAAAAGGCCGTTACTCACCCTCGTCTCGTATAAATATAAAACACACTTCCATTGTAAGTCGTGACGTGATAATTCTGACTTGGAGTTCCCAAATTTGTCTACGTACGTTCTGAGAAGGAACTCCCACAGGCTGGCGGAATACTCGCTATTGTGACGTGTCAGTACAGACTTAGCTTGCGTGTTTGAAACACTGTCTGCGTGGCTCCATTGTTCAGTTTTAATTAAATTTATTGGCATTTACCGTTGAGGTCATGCAGCCAGCTACACTGTAAAATCATCGATTAATCGTTGTCCATCTGTTTCCAAGGTTGCGAGTTCCTTCGATTCCAGCTGAGGTCGGTGGCATTTACTAAAGGTAAAGGGTTCTACTGTGCATAACATCGGTACTGAGTGAGGTAGAGTGGTTAACTGTATGGTCGGACATCTTTGCCCCTATGAATGAACTTGGTTCTCATTTTTGGTGCAGACAGAGAGAAAACCTCAGCGTCATGTACCTCTCCAGAAGTGGATATCTCTGTTCCAAATTTTTGGACTTCGCTTATATCACGTTAGAGAACTCCTATACAGACACGTCAGCTTTTTACAGTTTATAACAGTCCTTCTTCTATCACCTCGTAATTGTGTCTCGGGTGTGAACTGTATCAAACATGTGGACTTAGCTCTGTTTTACGGCCGGATGCCCATCCTAACACCAACCTTATGTGGAGGGATGTATTTACTATTGCTTGTTTCTGTGGTGTTTGACAGTGTGGGGTGTTGTGCGTGTATGAATAGGACTGTGTAGAGAACAAACACAATCATCCAGACTACGAGTCAGAGGAACTGACCATACCCAGCTAAAATCTCCGACCCGACCCGAATCAGAACTCGGGATCCTTTGAACTGAAAGTCTCGACGCTGACCACTCAGCCAAGAAGCTGGACTTAAAGTTTATAACTGTAAATAAATAAAACAAGTTAAATAAAACGAGCATTAATTTTGATTACATAATTATATGTAAAATAAAGTATTACGGTCGTTACGACCGTATTCCTCCTCCTTCTTCTTTTTCTTCTTCTCTTTCGCTATACAGTCCTCAGTCTGGCCATTGCTTCTTTCACCACTGATGCCAGTTATTCTCAGTCTACAGCTGCCGGTCTCCATCTCCTCATCTTTTATTTTCCCGAGGTCTTCCTTTGCATCATCTTGCCATTTCGTTCTGGGTCTTCCTTTCCTTCTCCATCATACCCTCCCTGGTATATTATTTTTACAGCTTGTCCCTCTGAAATTCTCATCAAATGTCATACCCACACCAGCCTCCTGATTTTTATTGCGAAAACAATATCACGTGAATAAATTAACTTCATAATTCGTGATTCATTCGTATACGCCATTCACAATTATCTCGAACTGTTCTCTATCTTTTTCTTCATCTCCCATGTTCTGAGAATTTTTTCGGTTTTTTCCGTCATCTCCATGCTTCTGCACCATATACAGTACTATACGGTCTTATCGCAGTTCATTTCTGGATTTGAAGAGCTGAGATAGCCTATATCTGGACGTCAGAGGTTATGTATCATAACATTTCACTAACTTTACAGGAGAAGAGATAGAAGCTCCTGAGGTGCACCTCTAAGGTAAGTCGAATCGACAGTTCTAAAAGACCTTACTTTTTATAATCTTTCCAGCTAGTCTCTACGTTACATAGTCATTGTGAGCGACATAAGGCTCAACTGTTGTATGATCACTTACTATTGTTTCCCGTTGGGTTTTCCTTTCACATACGGTGTCTGGCTCCATGGCTAAATAGTTAGCGTGCTGGCTTTTGGTCATAGGGGTCCCGGGTTCGATTCCCGACATGGAAATATTCAGTAGTGCATAGTAGCGTCTATTACCACCGTTAATTATATATCTAACGTTTCCCTTAATTAACTTTAGGAGGACAATTCAGGCTCAAAGCTGCAAATGGAAAGTATGTTCTTACTTTTGACTGTGTTGTAAGGTTGCGTTCTATTGAGACGTCTGCCATTTGATGGAAACATACATAATGGTAGCTTTACACCCGGATAACGTTTTTTAACATCCTGAGAAGCATCTTTTCTTTACTACCAGATACTCAGATTATGCTGATGCAGCATGAGTATTTTAACTCTGTCCTGGAGTTCTGTATTTGTTCCGAGAAAGTACTACTACGGCTGGTGGGATTCATTGTCTCTAACCATAAAATGTTTAATTTGGTACTGCCATTGTATTTTCAAATCTCTGTACTTTATATATATATATATTATATACATAGCCAAGGTTGTAAACCATGCCTCTGAAGCGCCTGTTGTGCGGCCATAGAAAATCTAGTTGGTCATTCTGAATGGAAATTTCGCCCCCGATTTCCTTCTCCTTTACTCTAGGAATGATTACTTACAAAATTTCTCATGATAACTTCTCCATTCCCAATCCCAAACTTACACAAATACAAACGCCTTCAAAATCAATGCATCACGTTCCACCATAGCAGACATTATTTTATCTAGAATAGGAGTAAATGCCAACTGTAGACCACGTAGTGTTCAGACACATGAGGAGAGAACACAAACTTGATCGTTTAAAAGGAATCCAATTGATGAAAAGCTGCATGTTGTTCTCCAGTTGAAGGATAAGAAAGTACAAGGGTTATAGGCCTACAGTTTATATAGTTAGTTTCTGAAACAGCATTTAGTGACCAAAGCTGTCGAATACTTCAGAGTAATGTGTGATTACCTTATCAACACGTATTTGTTGGGCTTGTGAATTTAATACACACACAGTAAGTTTAACAAGATTTGTTGAAGTATATCAACAGGGAAGAAATAAACTGACATCAGTGTATATAACACTAAACATGTGACTGAATTCTATTCGTAAAGTACCTATTCCAACATTCTGACCGAGGCAAACGAACGGTAAGAGGCCTATGATTATCAACTTGCACCGAATTGAGAACTTCACACGCATGAGTGAGTGAGTTCCTTAAGGAAAGTCAAGAAACTTGAAATAAGTTAATATGAAGCGTACAACGTATAGTACTGTAGCAGACACTTCCAATACATGACAAGGTTTTCCATCTGAAGCATTGCAGTTTCTTGCCTATAATTTTCTTACGGCACCTCTGCTGTTACACACCAATATAACGACGAATAAGAAGGATGCAAAAACAGTTTGGAAACTTTCGTTCTGGAATCAAAATGTAATTTAGAATATTATGACGAAACAATCTTTCTGAAGGGCTGATATCGGACTTGCTGTTCATCGGAAACCATAACTTTCAAGTAAATTGTGCTACCATAGTGATTAATGTGGAATGCTTCCTCTACCGCCTTTCCCACACCCGTGGCGCCGCGAGTGCGAACTGCGTTAGACATGTAGATTTGGACCTATTTTACAGCCGGATGCCCTTCCTGATGCCAACCGTATGTGGAGGGATGTAATCAATGGTGGTTGTTAGTGCGGTGACTGAACATGAAGAGGTGAATGTTGAGACAAAAACAAACACCCAGTCCCCGAGTCAGAAGAATTAATCACACGCGATTAAAATCCCAGTCGAGGCCGGGAATCGAACCAGGGACTCTCTGAACCGAAGGCCTCAACGCTGACCATTCATCAGCAGAGGAGTCGGACATTCATGTGGAACATACGGTATTTGTTTAAATTTCAATTAACATACAAGTCATTAGTAATACAGGCGTTGTTCCTAATTGTTACAGTGCTGAAGTACTGAATGAATGAAATCAAATGGGAATTGTTCTTACAATGAAATGATAGTGAGACATGAAATTATGTAAGTCAGAAAATTGAAACATATTTTTTACTTTTTTAATCTTACCAGTGGTTTACTATAGGACTCGAATCTCAATAAATTGTATCTTCAAAGACTGGACCGAGAGAAGACGATGATTTACAGTAGAAGTAAGAATTTCAAGGTAGAGAATACATTAACCACCGGCACTACATTCACTGAACTACCCTATCAGCAGACTGTTCGGCTAGTACGGTGTGTTCTTGGACTGAGTAAGTTGACAGATGATGACGTAAAACAAAAACGGTCGTTCCACGAAACCGGGTCGTGTTGGGGGCGTGCTGCGCACACATACCACACCATTAGCAATGCCACGCAAGAAGTGACCAGCAGGGATCAGAGACGGCGTGCAGCAAATGTAGGTTACTTCATTCATAATACACAGCATGACCTGGAAATCAACAACTTCAATGGAAATGGGCGATCTATGTCAAGTGCATGTCACTTTCCTGTATGTATACTACCCAGTTTATCGTTCCATCAGATATTTCATCGGAAAAGGTTCACGCCAGAGTGTAGAGGTAGCGTGTCTGCCTCATAAGAGGAGGCCTCGGTTTCGATACCTGACCACTCTGGGGTATTCATTTTGGAGTGATGGCTGCAATAGGGCTCTCTCAGCCTTATGAGACCAACTGAGGAGCTGGTGATAAGAGAGGAAGCGAGCCCGGTCACGAAATCCAAGCAATACCGCTGAGGATATCATCACTCTGGTCACTTGGCATTCCAAAATCTACATGCCATATGGCTGGGCAACAGTCATCTTGACAACTCAAGGTGCAAAACGTGTCACGGAGCTTATAATGTTATTGGATTTTTACGTCCCACTAACTACTTTGACGGTTTTTGGAGACGGCAAGGTGCCGGAATTTTACCCCGCAGGAGTTATTTTGCGTGCCATTAAATCTACCGACACCAGGCTGACGTATTTGAGCACTTTCAAATACCACCAGACTGAGCCAAGATCGAACATGCTAGGTTGGGGTCAGAAGGCCAGCGCGTCAACCGTCTGAACCACTCAGCCCGGCACACGGGTTTTATCTGCGTAGTTGTATTACATTTGGTAACAGGTATTATTTTTGCAAGTCCTATGAGTACAATGTGTTCACATCATATCTCAGTGCTTCAACTGGTTGTAAGTGGACACTGAGAAGCAGAACCGAAGTCAACAGGCACGCAGACCGAATCCACAGTTCCGTTTAGAAGGGAGGTGAAGATTCCCAAGAAGCATTCATCTTAAGTTTGTATGTTATTCACGCAGAATACATACATAAATACATACATACAGTACGTGTCAAAACTATCTCCGCAGTGAACTCGGTGTGCGTTTATGTTGGCAGCAACGAGGCAACGGACAACGACCTTGTACCTTGAACAGGTACAATCCTTGAAGTGAATAGCTTTCCAGTTTAGCGTAAATGTTGTGATTTTAACAAGTGGATGTGCTTTCGAAGTCAATATTTCAATTATTCAAATGAGAGTGTTTTTAATGTATTACGTCTTCCATGAAGATGATGAGTTTTCGGAAAGTGTAAAAAAATTTCATGAACGCTTTCCAAATTCGGTATGTCTAATCGTGATACCGTGAGATATTTAATCAACAAATTTCGCAAAATCGGGTGTGTACATTACGTTCCGAGAAGCTAAACTAAACCAAATCAAACCCCATGGCACAACAGCCCCGGTAACTTTATCTACCAAGCGACCGTTCCTCAGCTCGAAGACGTGCAAATGAGGTGCCATGTGGTTGGCACGAATTTTCTCGTCCGGCCGTTATTCTCGGCGTAAAATTATAACCGAAGCAAAATTGGACGAAATTTCTGATGTAATGTTGAGGAACTCCTCTAAATAAATCGGAAAATTAGCACAGGAGCCAAAATATTTCTGTGCCATCAGCAAATCGAGCTGGGAAACACTACACAAAGCGTTTGAAAACAACTGCAAAAGAGTCGAATTCAGTCTTCAGCAGTGAGGACATTTCCAGCATCACCTGCAAGAATGGAAATTAGTTCCGCTCAAATTAATTGAATTTAGTTTATCTTCATTCCCAGTAATGTATAGGCCTATCCGTCGCTGAGTTTAGCGGGAACCGTTGCCAACACTACTCAGTAACTGAGTGTGCTAGTGTGTTTAGATCGCTGTGGATATAGTTCTGAAACGCACTGTGTTTACTTCGAAGTCCTTTGTTGAGTCCCAATTTTGTAAGGCTCTGAGACTCTAAAGAAACCCCGATCAAAGCTCCTTCTCTGACAGTCTACCTCAGCTCTTAATATTTGGGGCAGTAAAATGAAATTGGATGGGGGCAGGAGCGAAATTCTAGGTATAGAATATAGAATATCAGAACCAAATGAAACATCAAAATGAGAACTACTGGGTGGATGGGGTGAAGAAGCTGCTACAAGGTGACTGCGGTATGACTGGAAAATATATATTAAGTGATGACAGGAGAATGTGGAAGAATGTTGTTCAAAGAGTAAGAGACAAACCATAAGGGGAGAAGAAGTAGGCAAGAGAATACTAGGACAAATTTGAAATATACGTGAAAATATGGCAATCAGAACTCAAATGTTAACAAGAAATGGAAATGCGAGTGATAATTTGGTGGTTGATGGAAGTATACAAGATTAAAGCCAGAGGAGTGCGCAGGAAACACGACTAGGTGGCGCCGTCGCAAATACTTTGTGGCTTGAAATATTCCCGGGGAGAGAAAGCTAGCTAAGGAAAGAACAAAGAGGGAACACAACATTCTAATCGCCCCGCCCACCAAAAATGACCGAAATACGATAGTGCCAACTTGCTAAATTTGTTTAAGACTGGATATTTTGGGATGATTGCATGACTTAATAAGTAAAAGATCGGCAAGTCATATGTGAGCATTTTAGACCTCTGACAAAATTAGAAAGGATTATCAAAATTCAGCATTAGTCAAATTGCGTCCCAAATTGGAACAGTAGAGTAGCCAAGCTAGCTGTGGACCAAGACTCAGAAAGGGAAATCCCGGAAGAGGCGCCCCTATGTTAACAAAGATATTAATCTAATCGCCGATCGAATTACTCTCCGCAGGTGATAATGTGTCTTGGAATTATGAGCTACACGTTTTGACCGCATCACCGATGTCAGAAGACCATTAAAACACGAGATATAGAAATTAGAGTGGGGATAAATGAACCCTGGCATAGCTGGTTGGGGGTAGTTTCTCTAAAAATTGTCCCACAGCAGGGGCAGAGATTTGCTGAGGAGTGTTCGAGGGAAGCAGACGTCCGGTCGTGTCGCGTGTCTGCAAATAGGCCTATATATTTCCTTTGTGCGGAAGTGATAATGAGTTGTGTCGCAAGGTAGTAAGAAGAAACAATTTGTATCTCATATATACGGTACTGTGTACGCACAGAGAGTGTGGAAATCCCGGTGATGTGGGAACGGCGTGTTAAATAAAGCGGTTAGATAACGATTGTATTTTAGTAGTATCGTGGAGGCTGTGTATCGCGATGTTAAAACGGGAGATAGATAGTTCTTTAGAAACAGTGATGGAGGAGCAGGTAGATCTCTATAAACGGTGTCGGAGAGATAACTGGATTGTAGTACGCAGTGTAGGAGAAATAACTGTAATATTAACTGTGCCAGTGTCGAGAAAAAAAATAGGTTCCAGTATAACTTCCATATTAACTGTGCCAGAGTCAGAAAAAATTAAATTGATTCCACTATAAATTCAATAGTAACTGTGCCAGTGTTGGAGGAAGACGTGGTTAATGGAACATTTTTTGTACTGGTCAATTCCAGTGGATCCCAACCCAAGACCATGGATTTGCAGACGGAGGTCGGAAGAGAAAACTTCTAACTCGTGATTCGTGCCAATAACATGCAAGTCTTAAACCATCCACCAGGGGCCTCTTCGAGGTTCGACCCATGGGCATCATAATATTACAGTAAGTACACTGATTTGAAGTATAATGTAGTGTTTCAAATGCGGGATATATCTTATTGTAACCGAGCTCGATAGCTGCAGTCGCTTAAGTGCGGCCAGTATCCAGTAATCGGGAGATAGTGGGTTCGAGCTCCACTGTCGGCAGCCCTGAAGATGGTTTTCCGTGGTTTCCAATTTTCACACCAGGAAAATGCTGGGGCTGTACCTTAATTAAGGCCACGGCCGCTTCCTTCCACTTCATAGGCCTTTCCTATCCCATCGTCGCCAAAGACCTATCTGTGTCCGTGCGACGTAAAACAAATAGCAAAAAAAAAAGACCTATCTTCTTGTAAAGATGTAAATAATATAGGATAGAGTTGTAATAGATAAATATGGATTTTTGAAACTAGGGAGCAACTTTGAGTCGGTCGTCGTATTTCTTGCGTAGAAATAATTTAGATGCGGGGAGAAACTTTGAAGCATGATATTATTTCCAGGTATATGTAATCCCAATTGATAATAACGCATGAGCATGGGTTAAAGATTAAGGCAATTCTAAAGTTTCAGAAT
This sequence comes from Anabrus simplex, assembly GCF_040414725.1. Lineage (NCBI taxonomy): Eukaryota > Metazoa > Arthropoda > Insecta > Orthoptera > Tettigoniidae > Anabrus > Anabrus simplex. The sequence continues at coordinate 932,262,477 of NC_090266.1, forward strand.
GCTTTAGGTAACGAGGGTAAATTGTTAATTTATTTAGGATTTCAAACTTTTCTATATTGGGCGTATTTATTTCAAGTCCTTATTGCATGAAAATAGGGTCGTCTATATGCCTTTGCTGCTGTGTTAATAGATGTTATAGCAATGCACTCTGATTTTAAAGAAATTTTGCATGTTCGTAGAATAGTATATTTGGCTGTATGAATACAGTGTGATGTGTGACATGCCAGGGGCTCGATTACATGTCCTCCCAAATTGGATAGGGAATGTTTTTAGAGGATAATCTTTCCGTATACCATTCACAATGGCCACGGTAATAATCTTATTGATGTGTTGTGTATAGGTTAGGAGAAAACCGTGTGTTTGTTTTCTGTGCGTTCCGTAAGTTTTGAACTCGGGTCCTTCGCGATTCAGTTCTGTGGTTTGTAAGGATAAATGAAGGTTTGATTTGATATAAGGTAGGCGTATGTGTAGAGTACGTAAGGCTATTAATTGTGGTTGAAATGAAGATACTACGATTTTAGTTCATTTTTGGCCGACATGTATAGAATTATTATTTAAGGTTAATATTTTGTGTGTGTTTTAACAAGAGTAATTAAATATGTTTAAAAAAGGTATTTCTTTTGCTATTCACATTTGCCGTAGAATTGATTCATCCTTATTTTCCTCCGTTCTGATATGCCTGTAAGTCAGTGTTAGAATTTTATTTTATTTTGGCGCGAACGTACCATGGCCCTGTGAGAACGGATGTTGTAACTACAGGAACGGAGGGATGTGCGGTCGAACCTCGCATGGTCCGAAAGGTATTTGTTCACACGTCAGTTTGGAATTATTAATTTTGGAGGGATGGATTCCAGATGAGTTAGCATTTGACTCTTGATCAGAAAGGTCCCATACGTTATAGCAATATGGCGTATGGTACCAATATTATGATCTTTCTTACTTTTAAAAGCCCCGCTCGAGCTTATTTGTCTACTATTATCATTCCATGCCATCTCTCCACTGACAACTCGAAACATACCACATAGTCGAGCGTCTCGTCTCCTTACTCCCAAGTCTTCCAGGCCTAAAATTCGCAATATTTTCGTAACATTACTCGTTTGTCGGAAATCACCCAGAACAATTCGTGCTGCTTTCCTTTGGATCTTTTCCAGTTCTCGTATCAAGTAGTCCTGGTGTGGGTCCCATATGCTGGAACTATACTTTAACTGGAGTCTTACCAGAGACCCCATTACATCCTTACTGTAGTAAGGATATACGTGAGGACGTATCCTTTACTCTTTAACTTAGTTAAAATTCAGGAAATACCTCACAAGTTTAAGGTTGTCCAACTTTTAAAGCATTCTGTGTGCTCATTTTCGAAGTTTTAATTTTTATAAAGCTATTGTACGTAAATACATTTATTAAATAATGACAATTTTTATAGCCTTTCGCCCTGATCTTGTTAGCTCAGCTGCCTGCCCTGAGGGTGGCTTGAGATGGTTTGCCGCTTCCGCCAAAGATTTTTACTTGGAATGAAGATGCAGAATGACATTGACTCAGCTCTGCGAGGACAGCTTACAAGTTTCTTTGATCAGTGAATCATATTATTGATAGTGATATTGAGACATCGACCATGTATTACATAATACTGAACCTAATAATAATAATAATAATAATAATAATAATAATAATAATAATAATTGATGTTTAATGACTTTGCAAGACTAGCGGAATTAAGACCAAATGCCAGAATTTTGTCCTGAAAAGTGTTTCTTTAACGTACCAGTAAATTTACTGCCATAAACCTGTCTCATTTAAGCACTTGTAAATGTCAACTAAGTGCGTCTGGATTCGAACCCGCTACATTGAGCATATGAAATGAGTGCCTAACCAACTATTGTACGCAGCCTTGATCCAAGGGAAGAAAGCTATGTGTCTAGTCCAAGGCACACTGAGGCCTGCACTGAAAAGGAGTTTGTTTTTATTGCTGAGAGAAAGGTACATCGTATTCTAAATGAAAAAAATAAGAACGTACCATTTACTAAACTTATTTTATCTTTTCTTCTTTGTTTTTAAAGATAATTATTTCTTCTTCTTTCTTCATCTGTTTACCCTCCAGGGTTGGTTTTTCCCTCGGACTCAGCGAGGGATCCCACCTCTACCGCCTCAAGGAGAGAGTCCTGGAGCATGAGACTTTGGTTCGGGGGATACAACTGGGAAGGAGGACTAGTACCTCGAACAGGCCGTCTCACGTGCTATGCTGAACAGGGGCCTTGTAGTGGGATGGGAGGATTGGAAGGGACAGGTATAGAAGAGGAAAGTAAGTGGCCGTCACCCTTATGTTAGGTACCATCCCGGCATTTGCCAGAGGGAGAAGTGGTAAACCACGGAAAACCACTTCGAGAATGGCTGAGGAGGAAATCGAACCCCCTTCTACTCAGTTGACCTCTCAAGGTTGAGTGGACCCCGTTGCAGCCCTCGTACCATTTTTCAAATTTCATGGCAGAGCCGGGAATCGAACCTGGGCCTCCGGGGGTGGCAGCTAATCACACCAACCACTACAACACAGAGGCGGTCCTTTATAGATAATATGATAGTAAATATTAAAATGCCATTGGTATAAATGTAAATCCAAGCCTCCACTATCAATAAATAGTATGTCAGTAAGTTCAGCTACCATATTCGCTGTTCACTATTTACCAGACAAGTGTAGGAGTTACCAAATGACCGCTTCTATACTCATATTTACACAACATGTGAGCCACGCCTTGCATTACACGGGCTCAGGTGCTGCACTTAGTGCGTACCACTATAATGGCTTCTGTTCTTGAAAGAAATAAGTGCTTGTTCATTTCTAAACTTTCCCTTTACAGCTGCTCTGGCTGGGAGATAGCACTCAGTAATACTCACTACGGGAAGTATTCCTGATTTCGTTAAAACATTCTCTCGATCCTTTCCACCCTGCACTGATAACTCCGGCCTATGGGCGATGATGAAATAGAAGAACTTAGAGCAAAAGAGAAAATTATTTTTATTTATTTATTTATTTATTTATTTATTTATTTATTTATTTATTTATTTATTTTCCTGGAATTACATGAGACCGAAATGATCCAGAATAACACTAAAAGTTTATAAATAAATAACCTTCAGCAGTCATGAACAAAAAGAAAGGAAATGTAAATACTAAAAAGGAAATAGCTGATTTACGGTGTACTGACTGCCTTAACATGGGGACGAATGTAAATGGTATCTCGATATAATAATGGTGTCCGTCAGTGTTGTGAGGACTACGATATGGACAACAGACATGGACGCATCATTCTCGAATCTGATCAGTGAATAGAATATATATCCACTTTTTATGACATACTTTCAAATTCGATAGTGATGATAATGTTATTTTAAGGGGGTCAATATCGAAGACATCGTACGATTCCTTGGCTGAATGGTCAGCATTTAGGCCTTCAGTTCAGAGGGTCCCTCGTTCGATTCCCAGCTGGGTTGGAGATTTTAATTGCGTTTGAATAATTCACTTGCCTCGGGGTCTGGGTGTTTGTCTTCATTCCAACACTTTCCTCTTCATATTCATACAACAAATCACACTGCCAACCACCACAGAAACACGCAATAGTGATTACATTTTTCCACATAGTGTTGGCATGTGGAAGGGCATCTGGCAGTAAAACATGGCCGAATAAAAGGTGCGACCCAATCGGCACCCACCAACCCACTGGTGTGGGAAAAGTGGTGGACGAAGAAAAGGAATATCGAGGTCAACGGAACACTAACAAACTGATGACTTTTTTGATCAGTTTGTCCTACGAGAATAATTTAAAAGTTTGTACAAGATTGTTTTGATTTTTGAAACTTTCTAGCGGACCTAAAACGTAAATATGAGAAATACTGTTTAGGCAACTACAACCATTTTCGTTGTTAAGATATTGCCTAACCGGAGCATAGTTGTTAACATGGATGCCATATGTTCACCCCGGTCATGTCCTGTATCATGATACACCGCAATAATGCAGGTGCACGTGATGATGATGTGAAGGGGATCGGGATGAAAGTCAGGTCACTCCCAGATATTCAATGTACGCTGCTGCAGTGACCGCGGGGTGACTGGGCATTGAATGGGACACCCTCGCCATGTCTCTCTCAAACAAGAATCCTCACCAGCTGGTGAATTGCGCGTCGGAGCCCAGCAGGACGTTAGGGCTGCAGCAGCTACGGGATACCGATAACAAACTCTCATTAAGCGGCATTGTTACCTTCAGAGTGTCTCCCATTTTATTGTCCTCAAAATGGATTTTGGAAGAAATATGGTCAGGCATTTCGTGTTCTTCATTTCAGACATTAGCAGTCCTACTCAGCCCATACCGATCTCAGCTTTGACCTCTTCACTCCAATCGAGCGGGGTCGTGAGCACAACTTTCGTTTTCAAATCTCTATAACCACTCCACTACCACTTCATTCCAATCCTTAACTCAAAGCTAGAATTACACAACTATGTGTTTAATTTCTAGTGAAACCATGTAATTAAAAAATATGAAAATTAAACATTAAAATGCTTATTTCAGGTTGATATGGGCTGTCCCCAAATAGCACGTTAGACCTCAGTGGGATCATCCTTTTACAATTTGCTTCACATCGCACCGACACAGATAGGTCTTATGGCGACGATTCAATTCAATCAAAATGCACTTTATTTAATAAAGAAATCTGTATCAATTTTGATCAGTAACGAACAGTCAATTCTGAGTACAATATTTTCATTATTGGAAGCAAATTTGTTTTGTTTATAAATAATTTGATATAATAACTTACATCGAGAGAGAATTTGAACGTAAGAACTGAATTTGTGCTGCTGAAATCGTGGAAGGTGTAGCAGAATGTTGTAAAGGCACCAGCTTGATGAACTGACGGTTAATAAATTACGAACAATGTTCCTATCACTGATTACCTATTGTGTACCGTCGTTGACGGGTTAATTTTCCATTTGTAGCAACACTGCCATCTAAGGAAATAGAGCGGCAGGGGAAAAGACACGAAACGCCTCAACTAGCAATGATAGAATCACTTACTGTCGGTAAGTTCTTAGGTATTTAGGACATTGTGGGCAATCACATTGTGTGTTCTTCCAGCTTTGCGATATTGGGGCATCTGAATCCTAGGATTTCACCCTCTCCCCTTCTTTTACTATTACTTTATCTCCTTCTGTTCTGAGTGTTCATTTCTTCGATTTTTTCTTCTCATTTCGATGAGTATTTTTATTACTTTCCTATTCAATAGGGACTAATCACTACGTAGTTTTCCAGCTTATAAACACCATCACTATCACCAGTCAGTTCGTAACAAAAATGTCAAAGATTATTTCCACAGCAGTGATGCTCGCAATAAACATCTTAATTCATGAATATCTGCGTCATGTTTGCGCGCGCGGTAAAATATGTGCCAGGCGTAAAAGAGTAGAAATCGGATTTTCCATCATTTTTGTTAAGTACACTCGTTTAGATAGAACTGACATTTCCGTAGAAATTCAGGCTTGTGAAAAATATAATAATCGCGAATATCTCCGTTGTTATTCCTCGTACGGTAAAATGACGTAAAGCATGAAAGGTCGGGAAGTATGTTTCGCATTTATTGGTTAAAGTTTTTCGATACAGTTGATTTTAATCGAGTTGTTTGACGTTTCCTGTGATGACCCCATTAATATTGATATACCATTGTATATTAATAAATGACTACATGTCGTAGTGACACTCCGGCTACTCCTGAACTTAAAAACTGAGGTTCGAGAAATGTTGATTTTCCATTCTTCAGCGAAAAAATTAAAAGTTATATGGCTTTTAGTGCCGGGAGTGTCCGAGGACAAGTTCGGTTCGCCAGGTGTAGGTCTTTTGATTTAACTCCCGTAGGCAACCTGCGCGTCGTGACGAGGATGAAATGATGATGAAGACGACACTTACACCCAGCCCCCGTGCCAACGAAATTAACCAATTATGGTTAAAATTTCCGACCTTGCCAGGAATGGAACCCGGGAGTCCTGTGACCAAAGGCCAGCACGCTAACCACTTACCCATGGAGCCGAACCATTCTCCAGTAATGTCAACTCAAGCAAACATACAGACAAAAGATAAACGGAACCTGTTTTGGACTATTATAACCGGTACCCAATCCGTTATAAGAACGAAATATTAAATTTGAAATGAACGGACTAAATAAAAATATATATAAATAAACGAACATATATCTTTTCAAAATACCACCAAAACATATCAGTTTAGATGATTCAGAAATAATTTAGCTAATCGAGATCTTGACGTAATATTAAAAACGGGATTAAGGCTCTCTATAAAATTTGACACTGGGACTTTAATGGTCCCCAGTACGCCTGTTACAACCCTCTTGTGTATATCAGTGTCTTCAGTCATCCATACGTTGAATTTCCTGCTCAGAAACAAATTTAAAATAACTTTGAATGTCTGCAACGTCACTCTGGACTCTCAGGAAAACAATTCATAAGGGCATGGAAGTTAAAATCTCTCTGCAAGTCCAGGAAAATACCGGGATGGTAACTAAAAAATGGGCCAGAAGCGCATCCTATACCTTCCAATCCTCGTCGCAGTTATTTTAAATACTCAAGCTAGTATATACAACATGGCCATATGGGCTGCCAGACAGACATTATAAGAAGAAAACGGCACCGTTGACGATGAAATAACTAACTTAAGTATCTCGATTATATCTTCCCAAGTGTGAACCACATCAGAGAAGCCGGGATTCAAATGACTTTCCTCGAGACACACAATACTGGTGATTAAATGATTTATGAACAAGGAGAGATGTGCTGTCCATGATTTAAACTCTAGGTCCTCGTGCATGTGAAAATCCACTTTCCTGTAGTTTGCATTCCACGTGAAAGCACAGGTCCAGTGGCTTGTTCTTTCCGTGTCAATACCAGGTCCTTCTACAAGCTTAGCCTCTTTTTGTATGAACAATTAAGTTGTAAGCGGTTTATAATTTGTTCCTGTGGCCAGTCGTTCTCTTAAGCACTTTAATTTAATATGACAGTTATGATGAAATCGTATTTAACGCCCATGGAGATCCTATTGAGATATACCATGGTCGAAATCGAAATCCCTCGTTCATTACCCAATATTGATGGTGAGCATTCGGACTTGTTTATCTGTTTTAGAAATATTAGTTTCTGCTGATCACTTGAAGCTTGCCAAGGTGCATTGCAAGTGATCCGTATTGCCGAACAGATCATTCAGAGTAGTGCTTAATGGATTACTGGTGATGTGCGGGCGTACCTTGGAACTAGGGATATACGAAGAATGTACTGCTAATGTCATACCGAAGATTCGTCTTCGCAAAAATGTGAGACATATGAGAACAGTACGATAAGTACTGTACGATAATTATGCAGAGGCAGTCGAGAGGGAGGCCGCTTCTCTTGTATTAGCTTATGAAATAATCTTTATTGGTCTTTCGTAGAACAAATGGTCGTTTGTGGTCTCTTGAAAATATCCGATGAGGCAAAATTGTGTTAGCGCATAACTGGCATCCGACATTTATCTGCTACTCATTACTATCTATCCACAGTTTGCTCCGTTCCCTCAGTTCGAAAATATTGGATCAAAATCAAACATTTTTGAGAAGGGTACAGATGATAGTTACCCTTCCCGATTGAATACAGAGTTACAGTGCAATCATTAAAAAACATGTGAGCTGTATAGCTTGTATGAAAATGCCGAATGAGCCTTATTTCAGAACACAAAGTGCAAGCCAATCCACGACTTGTAGTATTCGCGGTCGTGAATATGCCGTAAACGCACCGCTATACAAACATGCAATAGCGAATATTTATATCCACATAGGGTTGGTGTCAGGAATGGCATCCGGCTGTAAGAACTTGACCTCAAGTGACTGGGAAAATGTTTACAATTTTGCTTTTTGTCGCACGGTCACAGATAGGTGTTATGGTGACGATGGGATACTAAAGGGCTATACCGCGTTTCACTAGAGTTTAATCCTGATGTAAACAAATAGGCGGAGCACCATGCCTATGCACGTGGTCATAGACGTAGTTGATTGGAGAAACAACCGTCGCACTCACTCGACTGTATGTGAGCTCGAAGAAAAATAGTACGTCGCATTAATTTTATTTTAGTTTATTACATTTAGAGAGTTTTGAAGACGTAATCAAATTAAAGTATGGTTGCCATTTATACCGGTATATATATATGGTTTTGTTTTAATAAAAGAGTGATTAAATAACGAGAAATGAAGGCAGAAGTCTTCTCGTAGTGAGGGAAAGTCCCGAGCTGTACAGCGTGGAGATAAGGTGTTGCATCTTGCAGCAGCAGTCAGTGTCAGTATGCATAGTGAGAGATATGGAGCAAGAGGTAGGACCATCGCGTGTAGTGAAGCACAAAAGAGGAAAATCGCTCAGAAATTACCATAGGCAGTGCATTGTGAATCTGTTCAATGAAATAAGTGAACAGAATCCAGGTTTAGTCGTTTATTCAGAAGTTCAGATCTTCGCACTGTTGTCGTATGTGATGCGCAGCCCTGTACGTCCAAACACGAGACTTTGACGAGGGTGGAAGTTCGTACTACACGCTCAGCGAATCACAACTCTTTGCTTGGCGGAGGCGTGGACATAACATGTTTACATCAGGATTAAACTCTCGTGAAAAGACATATAGGAATGAGAAGGAAGCGTCCAGCCCCATAATGGCCTGGTATGACAATGGGAAAGTATGGAATACCACCTTCAGGGCTACCGACAGTGCGGTTCGAACCCACTATCTCCCAAATGCAACCTCCCAGCTGAGTGGCTCTAACCGCACGGCCAACTCACTCGGTGATGATGATTAGGAGAAGATGAAGAAGGAATGGATTTGTATAGTACGCTTAGAGGCGGAATATTACAATATCTACAGTATTGAACAACAGTAGAGAAGGATAGTGTGTAATCTCTTGTCTGTTTGATTGTGTTGCTGTGCTATATCAGACAGCCTTCACCTTTACATGGACTACAAATAGTTCCAATTGTATGGTGACAGATTTAGAACAGACGTCGGGAATTGAACTACTTCAGTTTCAGCGGGAATCTATTTCACACTCCTGTTCCGTTAAGAAAATAGATTGATCTCGTAATTCTGGGAACGTGAATACGTAACAGCTTTCTTAGAACCGGGTGACAGAATTGAAACAAAACGGAAATTACAATTCCAGTAGCTTCGCCGCAATTTCCCAGAAAATCATGTCTTGTAAGTGCATAACAACCCATTCATATAACAGGAGGTTAAGCAACAGCACGCAAGCGTCGCCCACTCGCCGACGCCCGTGATCGACCAGCACTTAGCAGTGGTTGCAATGCCTTTGGAAGACCCAGCAGATATCAACTTTCGTGCAATTTGAATCCGTTATATTACGTTCTAAATGAATGGTACACAGCAACAGACAAGATTACTGCCCCATTCACATCTATGTCGTAAAAGAAAATAGTCACGAAGTAAGGAATATGCCAGCTCGGTTTGCAGCTACGTTATCACAAAAGTCATAGTTTGGGTTGAGTATTATGATCTTGGCAAATTATTTAAAAAGGGACTCGTGTGTTCATGCATCCTAGAAAGTTCTTTGTGTTGGCGATTTTACAAGAAATAAAATGCCTATTTTCACAGTAGGAATATTAGTCTACTTTTCGTAGTTTCAAATAAGTTTTAAAATATGTGTTCCAAGATTTCTTTTGAAACTCTCCTTGGCCCTACATAAGCTCAATGGCCACCCCTCGAGAAATCATTACAAACATCATTTAATACCGTGGACTTGATAACCTGAATGTTCAAAACATTGTACAGGTACGTCGCACCCAGGTTAAGTCACTCGCTGAGGATTTGATCGCGCAGTTCCACCAAATTGCGAGGATGCTTATGTCAGCGTTTTACCCGCTGTTCCAACATGTCTCACAGATTTTCAATGGGTTCAAGTCAGGTGAATGATCAGGCTAGTCGAGTTGTAATAGGGTGGGGGAGTCATCTTTAAAAATCGGGCATGATCATCATGTAGATGTTGAATGAAAGGCAACACCTGAACATCCAGAAGGTTTAAATAAACATGCTAGTTCATGTTAGTGATCACCTCAGTGAGCGAGCCCAATCCATGATATGAAAAATACCCTACCCCCCCCCCCCCCAAGAAAAAATCACAGACCCACCCATACCTTGAACCTGATCTTGCACACATCCAGGATGAAATTATTCATTTGGCCTCCGGTGTATTCGACGACGTGCGTCATTGGAATTCAGACAAAAACGTGAATCGTCAGACCACATTACGTCCGGCCAATCAGCAACTTCCACGTTCGATGATTTCTAGCCCAGCTTTATGTGCCTGTGTGAGCAGTGGCCTCTTGCGAGGAGACCGAATTCAAATGTGTTCATTGGGTGCAGTTCCCGTCGCAATGTTCTCCCGCTAACATGACTGCAGCATTTCCTACCGGGCTTAGAACCGATTTTGATTCACAAGGTGTGAAACGCGTCTCCGATACCTCTTAGTCAGGATCTTTCCTCCGGCTACAATTCTGACGTCGTGTTTCGTGGCCACGTGTAGTACACCACTGTTAATAGACACGCTGAACAATCCAGCAAATTCACGCACCGTATGGCCATGGCTAAACACGACTGCCCATGTGTCTCCCGGATCGCTAATGCCTTATGCTCACACAGAGGCATCTGTACAGGCTGTGCATGCACACTAGGGTGACTAATTTTTGGCCGGTGAGCTTATAATATGAAATTATTGTGTGAATGTCTGAAAGTCGAGCATTAGACGCTGTCAGTCCTATTTTACTAAGATTTCCTGAATGTTCTAAAACATATCTTTGAAGTTGCCAGACATTTTAAGTCTAGTAGCTTCAGATATTTATACTTAATATGTATACTGCAACTTTCTCATCCACAAAGATAGAAGTTTTCGTGTCCTTCCCTAGATTTCTTTCCGGATTTTAGTCCGTTAAACGATATAATTCTGTCTTAGCGTGCCAAGTTAAGTGTACCCGATTATTTCTTAAATTGCCGTGAAACTGCAGACTTGATGCTCGGATATTGGTTTTCATAATATAGTAAAAGGGAATATGGTACTGTAAGAAAACTGTACAATTGCCATAAATTACTGAACATCAACTTTTTTTTTTTCATTTTTCAAGGATGTATGTCCACCCCCTTGTTCCGTTCCCTGATACGAGGTCGAGAAACTTTTTTTTTTTTTTTTTGCTAGTTGCTTTACGTCGAGCCGACACAGATAGGTCTTATGGCGACGATGGGACAGGGAAGGGATAGGAGTGGGAAGGAAGCGGCCGTGGCCTTAATTAAGGTACAGCCCCAGCATTTGCCTGGTGTGAAAATGGGAAACCACGGAAAACCATTTTCAGGGCTGCCGACAGTGGGGTTCGAACCTACTATCTCCCGAATACTGGATACTGGCCGCACTTAAGCGACTGCAGCGATCGAGCTCGGTCCTTGGTTTTCCATTTTCACATAGTGCGTGAAGAAACCTGTGCAATATATGTACTAGAATAATAATAATGATAATAATAATAATAATAAAATGGTTAGTGGTTAGTGTGATTAGCTGCTACCCCGGGAGGCCCGGGTTCGATTCCCGGCTATGCCACTAAATTTGAAACATGGTACGAGGGCAGGAACGGGGTCCACTCAGCCTCGGGAGGTCAACTGAGTAGAGGGGTGTCCGATTCCCTCCTTAGCCATCCTCGAAGTGCTTTTCCATGGTTTCCCATTTTTCCACCAGGCAATTGCCGGGATGGCACCTAATTTAAGGCCACGGCGGATTCATTTCCTCTTCCTTGTCTATCCCTTCCAATATTTCCATTTCCGCACAAGTCCCCTGTTCAACATAGCATGTAAGGCAGCCTGGACGACGTACTTGTTCTCCTCCCCAGTTGTATCCCTACTCTAAGTCGCTGAGTCCGAGGGGGAAAATCCAACTCTGGAGGGTAAACGGATTAAAGAAGGAAATAATAATAATAATAATAATAATAATAATAATAATAATAATAATAATAATAAAAGTAAGGTGAAATGGCGTGTGGCTTTTAGTGCCGGGAGTGCCGAAGACAAGTTCGGCTCGCCAGATGCAGGTCTCTTGATTTGACACTCGTAGGCGATTTGCGCGTCGTGATGAGGATGAAATGATGATGAAGACGACACAGACACACAAACCCCGTGCCAGCGGATTTAACCAATTATGGTTGAAATTCCCGACCTTGCCGGGAAATCGAACCCGGGCCCCTGTGGCCAAAGGCCAGCAGGCTAACCATTTAGCCATGGAGCCGGACATAATAATAATGTTATCTGGTTTCTTCGTCCCAGCAACTAGGTATTCTTATTGCATTCGGGGAGGCCGAAGGGCAGGAATTTTGTCCCGCAGGAGTTTTATTACGTGACGGAAAATCTACCTTCACAAGGGTGGCGTATTGGAGCATCTTCACATATCAGCAGTCTGAGCCGGAATTGAACCCGCCAAGCTGGGCTCAGAAAGTCAGTGCTCTACCGTCTGAGATTCTCAGTCCGGCATGCACTTCATTGCTAATCTTCCTGACCGGCTGCTAACGTAGTTAGTGGGGACATTCGCCCTGTATGCCACAGATTGTGGTATTGAATCTTAGTGCAGCCAGTTGCCGTTTAAGAGTTTCTAAATACTCTTATCATTAGATTTCTTCACGGTAAAGAGTCCAATTTAGGGACAAAATTCCCACACTACGACAACTTCTAAATCAAACCCCATGGCGCAACAGCCCCGAAGGGCCGTGGTATACCAAGTGACCGCCGCTCAGCCCCGAAGGCCTGCAGATTACAAGGTGTCGTGTGGTCAGCACGACGAATCCTGACGGTCACCATTCTTGGCTCTCTAAACCGGGGCCGCCATCACACCGTCACATAACTCCCCAATTGTAATCACGTAGGTTAAGTTGACCTTGAATCAGCCCTCAGATCCAGGTAAAACTCCCTGACCTGGCCGAGAATCGAACACGGGGCCACCGGGTACGAGGCAGGCACGCTACCCCTACACCACGGGGCCGGCACAACAACTTCTACCAGAATCTAGAGCAACTGAAAATGTTAATTATTTGTTTGACGTCACTTTAAGCGCTGGAGATCTTGATGATGATGATGATGATGATGCTTGTTGTTTTAAGGGGCCTAACATCGAAGGTCATCGGTCCCGCTGAAGATCTTAATAATCAGCGAGAAGTCCATGTTTTGTCCCGCAAGAAATGTGCCTGAAGCCAATAACACGGACATGTTCCATGTTTACACCTTCAAGTTATCTTGCGAACAGAAGAACGACTAACCGACTGCTCCACTGTGGGTAGCCCTATCAATTAAAGGGACATAAAACACGGTGGCACATACATCCTATCAGGGGACTTTGCTTACCAAGGCGACTGATGCCATTCTAGAAGGCCTGGAGCTATTGGACTGCTGCGTGGTGAGCCTGACGACCAACTTAGCCTTGACTTTCTCGACTGGACCCACTGCCTCGCACATCAGGCATCAACTCAAGGGGCTGAGTGACACTCACCAGTCAATAATTGTTGTTCTTTGGGTCATCAGTCCATATACAGGTTTGATGCAGCCCCCCATGCCACCCTATCCTGTGCTAACATTTTCATTTCTACGTAAATACCACATACTAGACTACATCTACTCTAATTTGTTTGTCACATTCATACCATGGTCTACCCCTACTGTCCTCACTATTGCACCCATAAGCCGGGCACACTATCCACATTTCCCTCAAAAACGAACGAAACAAGTCCTGGGTGTCTTACGACGTGCCCCATCATTCTATCTCTTCTTTTGGTCAATTTTAGCGAAATCATTCTCCTCTCACAAATTCGATTCAGTATCTCTTCCTTCGTGGTTCGATCTACCCATATCGTCTTCAGCATTCTTCTGTAACACCATATTTCTACAGCTCCTATTCCCTTTCTTTCTGAGCTACTTATCGTCCATGTTTCACTTTCATATAATGCCATGCTCCAGACGAAAGTCTTCGAGAAAAATCTTTGTAATTCCTACATCAAAGTGAGCAAATTTCTTTTCTTAAGAAAGGCCATCCTCGCTTTTGCTAGTCTACATTTCATGTCCTCCTTACTTCTGCATCGTTAGTTTTTCTATTACTCCCTTCTGTATTGCCGCTTGTTTTCCAAAGTCGTTGATTCACTGTAGACTGTTTTTTATACAGATTGTAGATCACTCTTCTTTCTCGTTATGTGATCCCTGTCACCTTCAGAATCTCAAATAGCTTTGTCCAATTAACATTATCAAATGCTTTTTCTAGATATACGAACGCTATTTATGTGGGCTTGTCCTCTAAGATCAGACGTAAAGTCAGGATTGCTTCACGTGTTCCTACATTTCTTCTGAAGCCAACTGATGTTCTCCCAACACAGCTTGAACTTGTCTTTCCATTCTTCTGTAAACATTTTTTTTTTGCTAGGGGCTTTACGTCGCACCGACACAGATAGGTCTTATGGCGACGATGGGATAGGAAAGGCCTAGGAGTTTGAAGGAAGCGGCCGTGGCCTTAATTAAGGTACAACCCCAGCATTTGCCTGGTGTGAAAATGGGAAACCACGGAAAACCATCTTCAGGGCTGCCGATAGTGGGATTCGAACCTACTATCTCCCGGATGCAAGCTCACAGCCGCGCGCCTCTGCGCGCACGCTTCTGTAAACAATACATGTTAAATTTTTCAGGCGTGAGTTAACTAATGATGCTGCTGTTTTCACACTTGTCAGCACCTGCTTTCTTCGGAATATGTATAACAACATTCTGAGTAAAATAGGGTGGTACACCTCATACACATCAAATGGAATAATCTCGCCAAGCTGGTTTCTCTTAAGGCAGTCGGTAATTCTAAGGGTATGTCATAAATTCCAGTTGTCTCGTTCCAGTTTAGGTCTCTCAGAGCTCTGCCAAATTTTGATCTCACAATTGGGTCTCCGATTTCAAAAGCATCAACAGCCTCTTTTTGTTCCAGAATCTTATCATCTTCTTCTATACCTTTATAGAACTGTTGGATTACAAACCTTGGAATGCTCTGGAATCGAAACCGGGACCTCCAGGTACGAGACAGGCACGCTACCCCAACAGCACGGGGCTAGCGAAGAGACATAAAACACAGCGTTATCACTAACTTCCCTCAGTAAATCTCCGGTGACATGTCTCAGCTCTGAATACTGAAACTAAATGTGGCTTCATCTAAGAAGAATGTTCTTTGAGCATATCGCATTAGAAATATTCTATTGTAAAGCAGGAGCCCTAAAGTATAATTTCTGTAGTATAATTGCTTTTGTTAAGGAGTTTTGTACAGAGACCTCACTGTTTTAGAAGTAGATTATTAATCATGAAGACTTAGAGCAGGTCGGTTACGCAGTACGGGTCGGGCAGCTGTTAACTTGCATTGGAATGATTGTGGCTTTAAAGCCCATAGTACCGGGCGAGTTGGCCGTGCGTGTAGAGGCGCGCGGCTGTGAGCTTGCATCCGGGAGATAGTAGGTTCGAATCCCACTATCGGCAGCCCTGAAAATGGTTTTCCGTGGTTTCCCATTTTCACACCAGGCAAATGCTGGGGCTGTACCTTAATTAAGGCCACGGCCGCTTCTTCCAACTCCTAGGCCTTTCCTATCCCATCGTCGCCATAAGACCTATCTGTGTCGGTGCGACGTAAAGCCCCTAGCAAAAAAAAAAAAAAGCCCATAGTCGGTAGTTCTGATGAAACGGGATGTCAAAAGGTTAGAATAAGGACAAGTTTTGGAAAAAAAGTAACTGTCTAGAGTGAGATGGCAGGGTGTTGCGGTGGAGGAGGAGAATAATAATAATAATAATGTTATTGGCTTTACTTTTACGGTTTTCGGAATGCCGAGGTGCTGGAATTTAGTTCCGCAGGAGTTCTTTTACGTGTCAGTAAATCTACTGACACGAGGCTTACGTATTTGAGCACCTTCAAATATCACCGGACTGAGCCAGGATCGAACCTGCCAGTTTGGGGTCAGAAAGCCAGCGCCTCAACCGTCTGAGTCACTCAGCCCGGCTATGGATGAGGAGAAAACTCGAAAAGTTCCCTTCCCGTTCTCCCTCATTAAATTCATGCAGATCGCCGAATGAAACAGTGAAAAAAGGGAAGTCCGCCTCTGTGGTGTAGTGGTTAGTGTGATTAGCTGCCACCCCCGGAGGCCCGGGTTCGATTCCCGGCTCTGCCACGAAATTTGAAAAGTGGTACGAGAGCTGGAACGTGGTCCACTCAGCCTCGGAAGGTCAACTGAGTAGAGGTGGGTTCGGTTCGCCTCCCACCTCAGCCATCCTGGAAGTGGTTTTCCGTGGTTTCCCACTTCTCCTCCAGGCAAATGCCGGGATGGTACCTAACTTAACGTCACGGCCGCTTCCTTCCCTCTTCCTTGTCTATCCCTTCTAATATTTCCATCCCCTCGCAAGGCCCCTGTTCCGCACAGCAGGCGAGGTTCCAGGACACAGCCCTTGATGCGGTAGAGGTGGGATCCCTCGTTGAGTCCGAGGGAAAAACCGACCCTGGAGGGTAAACAGATTAAGAAGAAGAAGAAGAAAGGGAAAAGGAAAAAATATCTACTGTCTGTCTATTGCTTCATTTGTGAGCCAAACAGAAATATATCAGCATTTTGTTTGTGTGTGTGTGTGTGTATGTGTGTGTGTGTGTGTGTGTGTGTGTGTGTGTATAACACATCTATTACAGTTTCTGTTGTTACTGTGTCTGTAGTAGTGTAAGAGTAATTACTGACGGCTAAGTTAAACGTACAATACATCACAGTACATTTCTGCAGATTCTGTGATGTAGTGATTAGTCTGATTAGCTGCCACTCTTGGAGGCCCGGCTTCGATTTCCGGCTCTGCCACGAAATTTGAAAAGTGGTACGTGGGCTGGAATGGGGTTCACTCAGCCTCGGGACGTCAAGTGAATAGAGAGGGTTTCGATTCCCACCTCAGCCATCCTCGAAGTGGTTTTCCGTGGTTTCCCACTTCTCCTTTAGGCAAATACCAGAATGGTACCTAACTTAAGGCCACGGCCGTTTCCTTCCCTCTTCCTTGCCTATCCCTTCCAATCTTCCTATGCCCTCACAAGTCCGAGAGAAACACCAACCCTGTAGGGTAAACGAATTAAGAAATAAAGAAGAAAGAAATATATTTCGGGACAATTTCCCATCATGTTGATCAAAATATTGCCGTGATCTAGGATCGAACTAGTTAAACTAGGCTTCCTGAACTTTTCAGCCAAGTGACGTTGCAGCTACTTTCTACCAAGGCGCCCGCGGTTCGAATTGCGGCCAATACTGTACTTGTCGGATTTTTAAAAATGAAAATTAGAGGTTCCACTGCAATGATCTCTATAACACGTCGCTTAAAACTACAAACTTGCTTCTCTGATTTCTTTTCACGGAGCATATCCTACCGAAAGTCTCTTTGGCTGAATGGTTAGCATATCGGTCTTCGGTTCAAAGGGCTTCGGGTTCCATTCCCGGGTGAGCCGCAGATTTTTACCGAGTTTGGTTAATTCCTTTGGTTCGACGACTGGGTGATTGTTTTCGTCTTTATACACATCTTCATACTATACATCACACTACCAACCACTGGAGAAACACGTAATAGCAGATGCTTCCCTCCATATAGCCTACAGTTAGTGTCAAGAAGGGTATCTGGCAGTAGAACTGGTACAGATCCACATGAAGTGTTGACCCGAGTAAATTAGGAAAAAAAAAAGGCCAGAAAGATGAGGTGGACATCTTGCCGACCATTTTCATATTTTCTACACAACAGAGACGATCGTGCAGGAGAATACCACTCTCGTTAGAAATGTATCAGAAACAAGTTTACATTGTGTGGCCACAGTTGGTTTGATGAATGCACCGCGGCACCGTGCCTTGCAGCAGGCGTACGGAATGTCAATACTCGAAAAGCAAGCCGTGAACAATACCCGACTAGTGCAGAGCACTGCAGACGTTACATAGAAATCCTTTCTTATACGTGCTGAGATACACAGGCCATGGATATGAAGTAGAATATTTTATCCCTTGAGCAAGCTCGTCTAATCAATACTTGACTGGTTCGGGAACCGGACCAAGAGAACAAGAGAGTGGACGACATACCTCTGACTTCTAGCCCCTAGAGAAAGTCTACATGATTTTCGTTATTTGTTATACAGGATGTACGAACAATGTCTTTTTTTCTTCTTCTTTTTTTCTTTATCTGTTTACCCTCCAAGGTTGGTTTTTCCCTCGGACTCAGCGAGGGATCCCACCTCTACCGCCTCAAAGGCAGTGTCCTGGAGCTTCAGGCTCTGGGTCGGGGGATACAACTGGGAGTATGACCAGTACCTCGCCCAGGCGGCCTCACCTGCTATGCTGAACAGGAGCCTTGCCGGGTGACGGAAAGATTGGAAGCGATAGATAAGGAAGAGGGAAGGAAGCGGCCGTGGCCTTAACTTAGGTACCATCTCGGCATTTGCCTCGAGGAGAAGTGGGAAACCACAGAAAACCACTTCCACGATGGCTGAGATGGTAATTGAACCCACCTTTACTCAGTTGACCTCCCGAGGCTGAGTGGACCCCGTTCAGCCCTCGTACCACTTTTCAAATTTCGTGGCAGAGCCGGGAATCGAAGCCGGGCCTCCGGGGATGGCAGCTAATCACACTAACTACTACACCACAGAGGAATGTAGTTTTTTAATCATACAAATGGGAGCCTTCGCGGTCATTGTGCTTGATCGCAGATCCATGTTTTACGTTCAAATGCTGATAGGAGTGAAGGAAGTATTGTATTCGTGCAATGCAGCGTTTAAACCGACGTTGCTAACTCATCTTACCAACATATGCTGGTATCATTTGGAAAAATGAAGTGAATTCGTTATCAACATCTCATGTTGGAATATATTTCCCGTATCAACAGAAATTTTGCTATCCACAAGAACTTGGCAAATTCATAGAATGTTAGCAACATTTGTTACCAGTACATGTTAAGCTGGGCGGCCCTGTGGTGTAGGGGTAGCGTGCCTGTCTCTTACCCGGAGGGTCCGGGTTTGATTCCCGGCCAGGACAGGGATTTTTACCTGGATTGGAGGGCTGGTTCGAGGTCCTCAATTGAGGAGCTATCTGACGGTGAGATGGCGGCCTCGGTCTAGGAAGCCAAGAATAACAGCCGAGAGGATTCGTCGTGCTGACCACACGACAGCTCATAATCTGCAGGCCTTCGGACTGAGCAGCGGTCGCATGATAGCCCATGGCCCTTCGAGGCTCTTGCGCCGTGGGATTTGGGGTTTGGGCATATTAAGCTGCGTTTACACGGAATGCTATCTATATACCGATTCTCTCGCACTCGCTGCCTGTCACTGATGAGCGATCGCGTGACGAGTGGTTGTGGGCAGGAGAGGGAGCAACGAAAATGTTCCTAACATCGAAAATAAAACTCACACTGGTAAGCTGTCACCAATATTTGTTGTCAATATCTGTTACTAAAACGTGCTGGTAACAAGAAATTATAAACATTTATTGCTAACATTCGGTGTGAACGTGACATACGAAGTTTACATCTGGTTTTTGACAAATCTTGATGTTCTACCGTCTCTGAATGCCAAACAAAAGTGGGTATCGCAAAGTAACAGTGATTTAAGAAGTCGTTGGGCACCTTTTGTGGCATTTCAAGGGATTTAGGCCGCAAACCTTGTCCAAAAGGACATCACTTTACTTGGCTCTTTTAAATTCAGAATGCGTTAGAGGCTTCGTTCCTATAGTACTTCAAATAGCCTGGTCCTCTTTATCACGGCCGGTGGTTGTTGGACGACTTTTTTGTATACCCTGCATGTATTGTTAATTCATTTGAATCCTGTTGTAACATCAGTCCTGCACACTTATATGAGCAGAAGCTGTTCGCATTTATATAGTGAGATTGGTGGCCCGGAATTTAAGATAAGAAAATCGCCCAGCAGTTAGTTTGGAATGACCCTGGTTACAATCGGTAAGATTAATACATAATAATGATTTTTGTCAGTTCAAATTCATCTCTGAAGGGGCTGGAGTTTTCAGTCTTTTGGTGTGGCATAGAACAAATTTGTTACATTCATCGACCTCTTGCAGTCTATTTGGCTTTGACTGTGCAAGCTACGGATGTATGAGCCATGAACGTAAGACCATTCGTTCTTCAGTCAGTCTCTGTGATGAATTCCGTGGAATTGTCGCTTATTGGGTCTGTTGGTGAGCATATTTCAGTGTACCTGATAAACTGGCAGGTAGTCACTTAGTACCTTCTGGCACAGAGAGGAGCAACACAAAACAAGTCTTATTTTCCTAGTACGCCTTCTTCTTGACCTACGACGACTTGACTACTGACAATGGATATTTTCACGGTTATGGATTAGGACGGTAAATCGCTTATTTATGAAAGTCCCTAATTCCACAATTCTTAAAAAAGGGTTTTGTTAATGAAATCTCCTTCTTGTGGAGTGGTTGGGTGGTTGTAGATCCAGCGTTTAGTTATGAAAGGACCTTCCTCTTATACGCATTGCAGTACAACACGTTTTCGTTTGTTTTTGAAGGGTCCCAAAGAAAGGTATTGAAGAAGATTTTTGGGCCAGTTAAAACTGAGCTGGGATGGTGTATTAGATCTAATCAGGAGCTTAAAGATCTGTACCAAGAGCAGGATATAGTATCTTTGATGAAGACTGCTAGAGTGCGTTGGCTAGGACATGTCCATCGAATGGAGACTAAAAGAGAACCTAAGAAAGTGCTGGAGGGGCATCCAGGTGGAAGACGATGTAGAGGTAAACCAAGAAAGTGATCGATAGAAGAGGTGGAGGCTAATCTACGTACCACGGGAGTCCGGAGATGGAGGACCAAGGCAATCGACAGGAAGCTTTGGAAGAAGATTGTTGCGGAGACCAAGGTTCTACAAGGACCGTAGCGTCAAGGAGTAAGTAAGTATGAAGGGTCGCAAGTGAAGCAAGTGGTACAAGTGGAACCTTTACTCTTGCGTCTTTTCATGAGTTCACTTGTGAAAACTACAAATAGATAAAAATAAAAGGCGGTGGTTACCGTGTCTGAATATTTAGGAAGTATTAGTCATAGGACATATCCTTTTCGAATTCCAGGCGGTGCACACGTCCGCCTGTTAACTTTTCCAGCCTACAAAGGGAATACCTATTCTACGAGGGCTGTACACAAAGTAGTGGTAACGTCCAGACACTCGCAGGAAATCGGGCATGAACAAATAGGATATGGTAGCTGTTAGGTCCTCAGGTAACGCTGTTGTCGATGTGTAGTGTGCATTTGACGGGCATCCAAGTGGGAGTGTTGTTGCTGTGTGGCGTTGAAGTGAAGAGTGCCGAATTCACAGCTCTAAATCATGTTTTTCAAAGGTGATCAGCGTTCGCGGATTAAAATTGAGGTAATCCGTGACAAAAATGCATCAGAATGTTATGGATGATTACGTGAAGCCTATAGCGAGAATGCATTTCCGTATAGGACGGTTGCACGATGGGTCAAGGCATTTCGTGCGGGTCAGAATGAGACTGCGGCCGTCCATTCCTCAAGATCAGATTGGCATCGTGAGAGGTCTCATTTCCGAAGACCATCGATGGACTCTCCGGGAATTATCCGTAGAGGTTGGTCTCAGTCATCAAGCGGTGTGGCACATACTGACGAAATGTCTTAACATGAGGAAAATAGCGTCCTGTTGGGTTCCACATCAACTCACCGACGCGACGTACAGAAATGGCACCGGTATGCACAGGCTAGCTTCCACGTGGACATATACCGCAACGGAGACATTTCTTCAGCGTATTGTCGCCGTTGATGAGACGTGGACACGATCCTACGAGCTTGAATTAAAGCGTCAATTGAATGGATAGTGTCACCCAGGTTCGCCACGTCCACAGATATTTGGGCAGGAACCCACTCGGGTAAAGCTTGTACTGATTGTGGTATACGACTACGAGGGTGTTATTCTTTTTTGCAAGTTGTTTTACGTTGCACCGACACAGATAGGTCTTATGGAGACAATGGGACAGGAGAGGGCTTAATTAAGGTACAGCCCCAGCATTTGCCTGGTGTGAAAATGGGAAGCCACGTTAAACCATCTTCAGGACTGCCGACAGTGGGGTTCCAACCTACTATCTCCCGAATACTGGATACTGGTCGCACTTAAGCGACTGCAGCTATCGAGCTCGGTGGTGTTATTCTTACCATGCTGTGCCTGAGGGACAAACCGTCAACAGTGACTACTATTGCCGATTTTTGGAGCGAAATCTGCGTCCGGCTCTGCGGCACACACGTCCACGTTTATCGCGAGACGATCGCTCTATCGTGTTGCATGACAAAGCACCTCGTCATGTCGCAAACAGTGCCAAGCTCTTATTGCAACGCTGGCATTGGGAGGTCTTGGAACACCCTCCGTACTCACCAGACATGAGTCCTTGTGACTTGGACCTGTTTGCGATGTTGAAGGAACCCCTCCGAGGTCGCCGATTTGCTGACATGGCACCTGTACTCCGTGTAGTAGGGCGCTCCGTCGCTGTCATCAAGATAGATCGCTTTGCCAACGGTCCCTTCCCGACATTGCGGGTGACTAAATTGAAGGAATGTAATGCACCTGTACTTGTTAGTTCATTAAATATTCCTTTCTATCAATATAACACCGGATCCCGCGAGATCTTCGAAGTTAAGCAACATTGGGTGCGGTCAAGATGTGGATGGGTTGCCACGCGCTGTTGGTGGGGGTAAGGGAATGGGGGAGCTGAAAGGAACTGGCCACTCGATCATACGTAAACTCCGGCTCAGGAACACCTCTGCGGAGGTTCGGATCTGCCTTCGGGCAGAATACACCCTTACCTTACCTCTATCAATATTGCCATTACTTTACTTACAGCCCTCGTAGTTACGAAACCTCCAATTTTAGGTCCACATGGAGGTGTTACAGTATATCATTTCAAAAATCCCCCTACATTGCCCGGGATTCGAACCGTGGTCGACTTAGTGAGGAACTAGTGACAATGTCACTCGATTGTCGTCGTGCCCCCCCCCCCCCCCCTTAATTGACAGTCTGTATGAGACTGATAACGATAAATGTTTCTCCACGCAGAGTTATTTTTTAGTGACGAAGCCAGTAATCAAATTTCTATTAACAGTCACAAACGCAGTGTTAGTTTTGGGCAGTTAGCAAGAAGGTCACATGGATTCAATGAGAATCAAAGACCGGTTGTGGCATATACAGACATCATAAAATACCTGGCAACGGCATGGTGTTCCTCCACGTTGCACTGTCTTAATGATTTTGCAGTCCGGCTCCATGGCTAAATGGTTAGCGTGCTGGCCTTTGGTCACAGGAGTCCCGGGTTCGATTCCCGGTGGGGTCGGGAATTTAATCATAAATGGTTAATTTCGCTGACACGGGGGCTGGGTGTATGTGTCGTCTTCATCATCATTTCATTCTCATCACGACGCGCAGGTCGCCTACGGGAGTCAAATCTAAAGACCTGCATGTGGCGAGCCGAACATGTCCTCGGACACTCCCGGCACTAAAAATCATACGCCATTTCATTTCAATGATTTTACAACGACAAATTTCCACCGCGATAAATTGGAAATAGTGGATTGTAGGAGTGGTTATAATGGTTTCCTTTCATCACTGCTTTAAATTTTTACTGTTCATTTGTTCTTTAGTGTTCTTCAAACGGCGGATCACGGTGGTATTGAATCTGTCACTTTTTTGTTCTCGGCAGAGCGTAGGAAGTATTGATGTATGGTGAACGACATACAGAGCTCGCACAGAATTTCATTACTATAAGATAACATATTAAATGCCGATGACCTAGACGTTAAGCCGTTGAAACCACAAACATCATCATAAAATCTTGAAATATTTCTCTTTAGTTCGGTGCTTGTTTCATGTCTTCATCACATTTCTAAGAGTACAGTGATATAGGAATCGAACCCCAACTAACTGAGCACAAAGCTGCCAAGAAAACCCGTAGGCAGCTGAAAGTGTGCAAAGCAATGAAAAGCGTTGATATTCTCAGGATAGCTTCTAAATCTCATACAACACTGTTAATCTAAATCTGGCGCAGGGCATCAAATGAGCCCTATTTTCGCTGTTTATGCTCTGGACAAAGGCTAGAGTCATATAACATTGTTGCTTTGTTGCAAAATAACTATCACTAGTCCAGATTTTAACGAGCAATGATGGAATAACAAGATAATCTCGGTTCTCAACACGTACCTTAACGGCAGATATGAACTAAACGGTGTAATATGAACTTAAAATGGACGTACCCGAGAAAACATTCAAACAATATAAAACCGGAGACAGTGTTCACAGGTATATAGCGCTTTAGTCTGTTTTCAATTGCTAATTTCTAAACGGGATAAGTCTCAGTTTGCAAGATTTTCAGGAACGGAGAAAAATCTAAAATTTTTCGTGTCAATATAATTACATTTCTTATTTGCGTCATAGCTTGGAGTCCCTTATTGGAAATGCATGTGGATAACATCACCCTGTTGGAAAAATATCAAGTGGTTGCTATGGTGATTTTTATCTTCTGGACTGTACCGTATCAAAAATAAATGGCGAAAACAAGACACTAAGTTTATTTATAAAAATTACATAAAATTAAAAAGTAACAAGTGACAGTATTTAAAGAATAATATATGACATTTAAAACAATGTTTGCTGCTGTTCTATGCCAAAAGAATACTTCACGAATACTTCACATACATTGGCTGGGCACGTATCAGTCAATTTAATTATAGTTTCTGGCAGTCTATATCATGAACTGATTATAATACTGCGATTCTATGATTGTGTATTTTCATTCTCAACATCATCCTTCCTTTTCTTCTCTATGGAACTTTTTAAGTGTATCGTCGCTGCGCGAGCAATACCGCGTGTCTGACAATACTCTTCCTATCCATTAATTTCCCTAAGACTGGTCACGCCTCCCAGATACATATGCATAAGAAGTCCATTAGAACAATTATCGATGTGTACTTTTTCTGATTCTGATGTGTAAAGGAGAATAAACTTTAAATGCATTATACTGTAGGTCTGCGTAAATACGTCATACAAACATACATTCGTACAGCGCGATAAGGTAAGGTTAATTTTCTTTTACACATAACCATAAGAAAAGTGAACAAAGTGAAAATTGTTCTGATGGACTGCATATTCATATGTGGCTGGGAGGTGTGACCAGTCTTAAAGGAAAGTAATAGATAGGAAGAACATTGTCAGATACACGGCATTGCTAGCGTATCGACGATGTGCTCTTGTAGGAAACTTAATGTTACTGATGGGAAACTTGCCAGTTTTCATTAAATGAGAGATGTGGATTAGCCCTCTGATATAGGCCACAGAAACCACTTATAATACTTTACAATCATTATTGTATTCATAGTGCCGAAACAGCTGTGGAGCAAATGATACTGTACACCACTTCTAGTATCATTTCCCACTGTTTCAGCAGAGACAACAAGTTTTCGTACAAAATGATTTACGTTAATTACCAAGAAATTGGAGACTTTTTCGTTATTATTATTATTATTATTATTATTATTATTATTATTATTATTGTTGTTGTTCCGAGGTATCTGTGGAACAGCAGAGGTGAAAGAAGGTGCGGGCTGGAATAGGTCTCAACTACCAAATGAAAGTTAATTTAAAACTTTAACAAAGGTTATATTTTCTTTTCAAAACCAACAAATAACAACAACAGAGTAACAGGTACCAAGTAGCAGGAAAACAAGTTAAGAAAATACATTTGCTGGGGTTCAAGCCCCGGGTGAATAATTAACGAGCTCCGAGCTCCACTTTACCAATATGTAACCAGATTACCTGGGGCAGAATTCCCCTGAAATCAAAGAGCACTTGCTCTCACCTAACACATTCCGGCCTTCTAGAGGCACTCAAAACCTAATTCGAAACGAGCGAACCGGCTCTCAGTTACTCACGCCTATTTAAGGCATCCTCGACTTTTACAATCACTTGCCTGCAGGCACAACTTACAAATTTACACAGGGGTATCATGTACCCAACCTACTGGGCCTACTCAGAAAAGGAACAGGTTAATTACATGGCCCAAAATACCAAATTGACTGTAGGTGTAGCTTGCACTCCTAATACACTTTTAAAACCTACTTGGCACTAGGCCGCTTACACAAGGGCTAATCCCATACTAAGGAGGTGACTCGTATAAGAAAACTTTATTACATTGAGAAAAGAAGAAAATCGGTTATGAAAACGTAGTCACCTCAAAACAATATGAGTGGGAGCTCGAGAGGGTTAGGCACTCTCTATCCCGATTTGTAGTTAAAGAGACGGAATTTTTACCAGATGCCTTTTACATTTTAAAGGTAGGTTACATGAGAAAAGTTTCGAACCTGCCCCGGGGGTTAAACTGCTGAGCTAGCAAGAAATAAAGTTATTAAACGGTCATTACCTTGTTGATGAAGTGCTGCCCGAAGAAAGAGGCACTTCGCGCCTCCTGCTACATATTCACACACTAAGCAAGATGTCAATGGAGTGGCGACGAGCCGTGAACCTCAGCAGTTTTATACCCACAAGGAAGCTTCGAGACCTTTCATGAAATAAAAGCGCCACACCCTTTCCCTTTATTGACTAACATCAAAAGTTACACACAACATGAACAAGAAACCTAGGATTGGAGGAAAATTAATTTAGAAAATTCGGGATTGGCTGAATTCAAAACTGGCGGAAACAGACATCAATATTGCCAACCCAAAAACTGAAAGAAAGAAATTTAACAAAGAACAAACTTATGGATACAAGGTTTCTTCAAAAAACAGTTCCTTCACTTCGCACCAGAGTGCACAATCGTAGTCTTTTCTCTGTAGAGACATCTAGAAGAGAATGTCCACACTTCGTGATACAGGGCAAAACAAACACAATTCGAAATAGCCACAGTTCAGAACACTTCAAAATTACAAAATTTACAGGGGGTGACATCTTCCGAGAAACCATTGAGTTAATTCACTTTGTTAAAGTTCAGACTTTCTCCTGTAGAGGAGTTTCAACTGGCGCAATATTTGAATTAGCTGCGTCGAGGTATACCGCCCGGTACAATTATTATTATCATATAAAATACATTAAAATATTATTTAAAGCAACGGTTGCTGCTGTTCTATGACAAAAGTTTCAGCTATTACAGTTGATATAAACCCCATGCGGTTTTAAATGCATTTGTTCTTATACCAGGTGGCTCACGGACGCCGTAATTTCTACTTATAAATGTCCCGCATGCATAAGTGATGTGTGGGGTGTCTACCAACTGATTTTAACAGGGGAACTACTGCCAGCGGGCAGGTTACGTCAGAATATGAAGAGATAAGAAACAGTCACACTCGCAGCATGTTACTCAGCATTGCCGGTCGAATGCACCCCTTGCATTAGTAAACATCGTTTTCGACCGCATAGTTCTAGGCTGGTGTATCCTACAGCCGCACTATATTTGCTGCCTGCATATCGGCAGTAGCTAGTGTGATCAGCAGCGGTGAATACACAGACATTATTTTAATTTGAACAATCTGGTTGGAATGCAACAGAAGCTCCAAACAGACGTATGCCTTCTACATACGTACTTCACCGAACAGTATTAGTTTTTGTTTCATACATGCAACTCTTCCATCTAGTGGAATGTCTACACGTGTATAAATAAATAAGTTATTACATTTCATTTACTGCATCCTTTTTTTTTGCTAGGGGCTTTACGTCGCACCGATACAGATAGCTCTTATGGCGACGATGGAATAGGAAAGGCCTAGGAGTTGGAAGGAAGCGGCCGTGGCCTTAATTAAGGTACAGCCCCAGCATTTGCCTGGTGTGAAAATGGGAAACCACGGAAAACCATCTTCAGGCTGCCGATAGTGGGATTCGAACCTACTATCTCCCGGATGCAAGCTCACAGCCGCGCGCCTCTACGCGCACGGCCAACTCGCCCGGTACTACTGCATCTTTGGCGTGTCTACAAACTGTAGCGGCGGTTAGGGGTGGGGTGAGGAGGGACAGTCGCTCCCACCCGCACTTTGTAGAGTAAATATGACATGTATTTCATTTTAGCCAGCTGGAACTAGGAATTATTTTAAAACAAGCTATTTGTACAAGCCTTGTTGTCTTATACGCTAAATCTTTCCTTTACTGTATAGCGCTACGGCAAGTAGTGGAGACGTTGCATGTGCTGTGAGGAAGGGTAGTAGGGATACAAATTTTTGCCGAGGTCGTGGCCACGGAGTTATAATTCACTCGCTTGCCGCGCGCATTCGTCAGTCTGGCAGTCTCTTTATTGTCTGTTAGTTTCTTAGTGTGTATTCAAATACTAAATGATTATTAATTGCATAATCATGTCGTACTTGTATGTAATAGTACAGGGCGATCTGTCCGTGGGGTTACGAGCGCGCAGTTGTGAGCTTGCAATCGGGAGATAATGGTTTCGAATCCCGTTGTCGACACCACTGAAGATGGTTTTCCGTGGTATCCCATTTTCATACCAGACAAACGCTGAGGCTGTACCTTAATTAAGGCCACAATTGCTTCCTTCCCATAAGTTCTATCTGTGTCGGTGCGACATAAAGTCAATTGTAGAAACAGATATATTTAATTGTAATTTCAACGCGAGAGAATACCAACTTTACATTCACCGGACTAAATTATTTCGTTTGTATTATTCTTTTTTTATAAGTAAATGTAATTAATCAGCCCCGTGGATTAGGCCTATTGGTAATAATAGTTTTCTTGAGATTCTGATTCAATGCTGTATAATAAAATTTTCACCAGGTCTCACAAACATACTACGGGGCATTTAATAAATAACATAACACAAAGAAATAACATAGGAAAGTTGGTATTAGCTCCTGTTGCAATACGATTACAACTGATTTTTTTTTTTTTGCAATTGGCTTTACGTCGCACCGACATAGATAGGATTTATGGCGACGATGAGACAGAAAAGGGCTGCGCGTGGAAAGGAGCGACCGTGGCCTTAAACAAGGTACAGCCCCAGCACTTGCCTGGTGTGAAAATGGGAAACCACGGACAACCATATTCAGGGCTGCTGACAGTGGGATTCGAAACTACTATCTCCCGAGTGCAAACTCAGAGCTGCACGCCCGTAACCCCACCGCCACCTCGCCCGGTATAATTACATAGAAGTACGGCATGATTATGTAATTAAAATAATTTAGTATTTGAATACTCACTAAGAAACTAACAGACAATAAAGAGACTGCCAGACTGACGAATGCGCGCGGCAAGCGGGTGAATTATAACTCCGTGGCTACGACCTCGGCAAAAATGTGTACCCCTACTACCCTTCCTCACAGCACATGCAACGTCTCCACTACTTGCCGTACCGCTATACAGTAAAGGAAAGATTTAGTATATAAGACAACAAGGCTTGTACAAATAGCTTGTTTTAAAATAATTCCTAGTTCCAGCTGGCTAAAATGGAATACATGTCATATTTACTCTACAAAGTGCGGGTGGGAGCGACTGTCCCTCCTCACCCCACCCCCTAACCGCCGCTACAGTTTGTAGACTCGCCAAAGATGCAGTAGTACCGGGCGAGTTGGCCGTGCGCGTAGAGGCGCGCGGCTGTGAGCTTGCATCCGGTAGATAGTAGGTTCGAATCCCACTATCGGCAGCCCTGAAGATGGTTTTCCGTGGTTTCCCATTTTCACACCAGGCAAATGCTGGGGCTGTACCTTAATTAAGGCCACGGCCGCTTCCTTCCAACTCCTAGGCCTTTCCTATCCCATTGTCGCCATAAGACCTATCTGTATCGGTGCGACGTAAAGCCCCTAGCAAAAAAAAAAAAAGATGCAGTAAATGAAATCTAATAACTTATTTATTTATACACGTGTAGACATTCCACTAGATGGAAGAGTTGCATGTATGAAACAAAAACTAATACTGTTCGGTGAAGTACGTATGTAGAAGGTATACGTCTGTTTGGAGCTTCTGTTGCATTCCGACCAGATTGTTCAGATTAAAATAATGTCTGTGTATTCACCGCTGCTGATCACACTAGCTACTGCCGATATGCAGACAGCAAATATAGTGCGGCTGTAGCATACACCAGGCTAGAACTATGCGGTGGAAAACGATGTTTACTAATGCAAGGGGTGCATTAGACTGGTAGCGCTGAGTAACATGCTGCGAGCGACACTCCGTTCCTTATCTCTTCATATTCTGACGTAACCTGCCCGCTGACAGTAGTTCCCCTGTTAAAATCAGTTGGTAGACACATCACTTATGCATGTGGGACATTTATAAGTAGAAAGTACGGCGTCCGTGAGCCACCTGGTATATATTCCCCCATAACGTCAAAATTACTCCCCTAATTTTTCTTTTAGTCGATCGAGTTGGCTACCCGGTTGGGTCACGTACCTGTTCGAATCCGCTCCCGAATGCAAGCTCACAGCTGCGCGCCCCTAACCGCACGGCCAACTCACTCGGTACAGCTAAATTTATCCACATCATTCCCATCTGACTTCATGTGAGTTTCGCTACAACTGTGATGCTTTGGAACTATGACCCGAAAATTTTCCCCGCGTAAAATTAGCAATTCCGTGACCTGCCTGGGTGCAGTGAAGACTCTTCTTGGGGAGGAGTTGGGGGAATAATGCACCCTGAGTCTGGACACTGCATCAGGATCTCCAGAATAGCAACGGTGATCTATGTTTTACACCACTTATCATGTGATTGTGAGTGATGATGGAGATTTTGAAAGTTATTTTCTTGCATAAAATATATCTTTGAATAACAGTTATAGAGCGAGTTATAAGTTAATATTTCAAACCGAGATGGGTCTTCATTTAATTCTACTGTGAGAGAAGAAATTATTACAGTGTTCCTGTATGTATTCAGTTGCTTTGGCATTGTTTCCAACAACACCTAGGTATACGTCATCCTAATTTCTTAGTTGCTCAACTTTGCACAAGTAACCAAAGCTGATTTGCCTAATTTTATTCGTGGTTGTGGTCAGTCTTTCAGCGGAAGTTGTACGGGAACTTGGACCTCCGTCATGTAGGCGTACCTTAGTTGGCGCAAGGCGTAATAAGAAGGGGAAGTAACCGCACTAGGAAAGGTCTTATTTCTCCTTTACAGTTCAATTAGTACTAGCAGAAGGCATTAGTAAGCCTTATTTTCTCTATGGTGTTCTAGCTAAAGACTTGTCACATGACACTGCAGCGTAGTAGCCAAATAATGCCCATTAGCTCAGCTCATTAACTCATTTTTCCAATGCTCACTTTCCAATAAACTCATATTTTGTTAGGGAAGTGACAAGTTACGTTTAGGGCGATTTGTAGCGAAATATCGTTTTATTGGCAAAATGGAGGAAATCCTCCGTGTATTAACCAGCCAAGAAAACTGTGATAATATGTTATTTCCTTTAAGTCGTGCTTATACTCGGGGACTTAAGACATCTTAAGCTGACCACTTTTACTGTCAGTGAAAAATGAAATGTATGGCTTTTAGTGCCGGGAGTGTCCGAGGACATGTTCGACTCGCCAGGTGCAGGTCTTTTGATTTGACTCCCGTAGGCGACCTGCGCGTCGTGATGCGGATGATATGATGATGAAGACGACACATACACCCAGCCCCCGTCCCAGCGAAATTAACCAATGATGGTTAAAATTCCCGACCCTGCCGGGAATCGAACCTGAGACCCCCGTGACGAAAGGCCAGCACGCTAACCATTTAGCCATGGAGCCGGACTTTTCTGGCAGTAAGTAGACCTTACATGTTGTCTGTTATTAGGGAGGGAAGGTAAGGAAAGGTTGGAGGTAGATGTTGGTGTTTGATTGTATTTTACTCTGCAGCTAGTCTCTGTCATTGAGGTCTTCGAATTAAATTATTTTTCGCATATGGTGTATATATTCTGCTTCTTCAGATTGAACTAATAGCTGATTTATTAAGACACACCAAAATTGATTTTGGCGGTGTTACTAACGTGCCTGAGAATTTTTGATGTTTCGTTTTGTGTACAATTAGTTTTACGTCGCATCACCACAGATAGATCTTATATCGATGATGGGAAAGGAAAGGATTAGGAATGGGAAGGAAGTAGCCGTGCCTTAATTAAGGTACAGTCTTGTGTAAAAATAGGAAACCATGGAAAGCCCTCTTCATGGCTGCCGACAGTGGGGGTCGAATCCACTGTCTCCCGAATGGAAGCTGACAAGTACGTGACCACACCCCGCAGCTACATGTTCGGTATGAAGCACTTTAAACTCTTAAAATATGTTTATGGTTTAGTTGGATTCTCTTTAAAGTTGATTGTCTAGTAGACATGCAAAAAGCGTGATAAATACAACACAAGCTTTTTTTCCAATAAATCAATGACATTAATCGTTCTGTTAGGGCATTCTACGTACAATGTAGCAGTAGTAGCTTGCACGCTCATTTAGCTGAGTTATACTGATAAATACATAGTTTGAACGGTCAATCATTTACAACTCCAGCTTCTCCAAAACAGAACGCGATGGGCTGATTTTACCGTGTTAAGAGAAGAACAGGCCGCCTCTGTGGTGTAGTGGTTAGCGTGATTAGCTGCCACCCCCGGAGGTCCGGGTTCGATTCCCGGCTCTGCCACGAAATTTGAAAAGTGGTACGAGGGCTGGAACGGGGTCCACTCAGCCTCGGGAGGTCAAATGAGTAGAGGCGGGTTCGATTCCCACCTCAGCCATCCTCGAAGTGGTTTTCCGTGGTTTCCCACTTCACCTCCAGGCAAATGCCGGGATGGTACCTATCTTAAGGCCACGGCCGCTTCCTTCCCTCATCCTTGCCTATCCCTTCCAATCTTCCCATCCCCCTACTAGGCCCCTGTTCACTACAGCAGGTGAGGCCGCCTGGGCGAGGTACTGGTCATACTCCCCAGTTGTATCCCCGACCAAGAGTCTGAAGCTCCAGGACACTGCCCTTGAGGCGGTAGAGGTGGGATCCCTCGCTCAGTCCGAGGGAAAAGCCGAACCTGGAGGGTAAACAGATGATGATGATGATGAAGAGAAGAACAGTCTGAGTAATTAAAAAGCACTGTTTCTCTCATACTACAGACGATCGAATGTTTAAGTATAGGGTAAAGGTAGTAGAGTTGACTGGTGTAGGACAGATGACTCACGCCAATTTTCTTGTCTTCCCGCCACGTTGGAATGGTAGTCTCAGTTGTAAGTGACCGTTGGCAGGTGATGAGCGAGCTGTTAAATTCTTTTACATGTTTTGCAAGTGTTTGTTGATTTTATGAAGGAAGTTTTTTGTCGAGCTAAGCAAGTGTCTGAAACTTCATGAAGGTAGTGCTAAATTATTGTTTAGTGTAAGTATTAGAGAATTAATGGAAAGCCAGGCTGTTGCGTCTAATACTGGTGAAGAGTGTTTACACTAGAGATGCTAAGTGCGTAGCCCACTCTTTTCTACCAGTTTAGGAGTGGTGTTTTTAAAAGTAGGAAAGATCACAATATGAAGATCAAGTTGAAATTCATGAGCATGAACTGGGGCAAGTATTCGTTTATACGAAGAGGAGGGATTGGAATAATATACCAAGAGAAATGATCAATAAATTTCTAAATTCTTTGCAGTACTTTTAGGAAAAGACTAGGTAAGGATAGGGAATTTGCCCCTTGGGTGACTGCCCTGAATTCAGGTCAGTAGTGATTGATTGATTGATTGATTGATTGATTGATTGATTGATTGATTGATTGATTGATTGATTGATTGAGTTTACGGATTGTTATAGAAGGACAGACGACGCACTACTCTCATTTTTATAATTTAAATTTTATAATTTAATTTAATTGAATTGAATTTCATAAAGTTGTATATATTATGTCTAAAGTATCAATATTAGTCCGTCTCTGCGTGATTAGCTGCCACCCTCGGAGGCCCGGGTTCGATTCCCGGCTCTGCCACGAAATTTAAAAAGTGGTACGAGGGCTGGAACGGGGTCCACTCAGCCTCGGGAGGTCAACTGAGCAGAGGTGGGTTCGATTCCCACCTCAGCCATCCTAGAAGTGGTTTTCCGTGGTTTCCCACTTCTCCTCCAGGCGAATGCCGGGATGGTACCTAACTTAAGGACACGGCCGCTTCCTTCCCTCTTCCTTGCCTATCCCTTCCAATATTCCCATCCCTTCACAAGGCCCCTGTTCAGCATAGCAGGTGAGGCCGCCTGGGCGAGGTACTGGTCATTCTCCCCAGTTGTATCCCCGACCAAGAGTCTGAAGCTCCAGGACACTGACCTTGAGGCGGTAGAGGTGGGATCCCTCGCTGAGTCCGAGGGAAAAACCGACCCTGGAGGGTAAACAGATGATGATGAAAATGATGATGATGAAGTATCAATATTGTCTTTATACTGCGAGTTCATATGCCGAATAAGTGTATACATACAAACATATGTCCAAGTAACAAAATAGGTTTCCTGGAACGAATATGATTTGAAAAAGACAAGCAAAGCAGAGTTCAACAAAATTATGTCCTGTGAGCAGCCGAAAAGCAAGTAAATATACACGAGAAACGTTAATGACGAAAACACAATTAAAAACTCACTAAAGAAAGTCTTGCACCTCCATCTGAAGTAGGAAAGTAATGTTGAAACATGTCCTCGGCCTTCATGATGTCCAGGAGAGATGTTTGAGACAACAGACCTACATACAATATGGCGGAACATCGACGAAGGGTGATGAACATGATGGATGCATATAACGTTTGAAACTCTACGTCTAAATCTGACTAGATCAGTGCGTAGTATGTCGAATGTGGTTGCACGAATCCACCTCAATATGTATGACTATATGTGCTCTTAGTGGAAGAAATAAAAACGAAAGACAGAAGAAATTACATTGTACCTAATACATTATCATTATCATCCATGTTTTATTTAATTATTCAATGTAATTAAAACTATGAATTATTATTTTCATTCCGTAACTGTTTACAAAGGTGTAGAAACTTTACGGGTAGTTCTGTAGGCCAATAGGTTAACTAACTTGAAGTTACGAAAATAAATTCACAAGGCATCTCTCCTGCCCTTAGTGCGTTATCTTACCTACCAACGGAGGAGAGAAGGCAAAACGTAGCAGTCTTAAAAATTGTTTTAAAAATACTGTAATTGTAACTGTTATATTTTTCGATGTAATATTTATTTCCCCGCGTATATGAGGCATATACAGATTATTTAACACGCGTTCATTTTTTCATATAGGGCCTATGCCTTATTGTCTATTTTAGAATATACTTTGGAAATGTGCGCATTCTCTCTTTACAGTCTGTTCACAGTTATTCAACCGGGTCATGAATGGAATGAATGAAGACCCCAATCTAGCGGCAAGGATAGGAATTGTGTCGGCTGCCGAAGCCTGTCGCACTCCTCTGGGGCAATGATTGATGACTGGCAGATGAAATGAAATGATATTAGAGAGTGACGCTGGAGTGAAAAATGACAGGGAAAAACGGAGTACCCCGAGAAAAACCTATCCCGCCTCCACTTTGTCCAGCATAAATCTCACATGGAGTGCCAGGATTTGAAGCACGGAACACAGCGGTGAGAGGCCAGCGCACTGCCATCTGAGCCATGGAAGCTCTCTCTTTACAGTAT
Organism: Anabrus simplex; assembly: GCF_040414725.1. Classification (NCBI taxonomy): domain Eukaryota; kingdom Metazoa; phylum Arthropoda; class Insecta; order Orthoptera; family Tettigoniidae; genus Anabrus; species Anabrus simplex. Next base: position 932,298,165 of record NC_090266.1, read on the forward strand.
TTTACCGTAAATATAATTTTATTAGGGAGGAGCGACAACTAGCCAGTAGCAAATTGTTTAATTTACATCGTGTGTTACTTGTTTTGTACGCAAACATTGACAACTTCTAAGTTACCCTAACCTTATATTTCTGCTTGCTTTCTCTCATCCAAGTGGTGGGTTCCATCCCGTCTCAGTCCAGCGGTATTTGAAGGCCTCAAGTACGGCAGTCTCCTGCCAGTACATTTACTGACACGTGGGGCTGACACTGACACGTCACCTTCGGGACAAGATTTCCGGCATATGAGCGTCTCCAGATACCATACAAATAACGGGGCGTGAAACAAATAATAATATATGAAGAAACAAGAAACAAGTCTCTGGCGCAACAGTCCACTGCCAAGATGACTGTTGCCCAGCCAGATGGCCTGAAGGTAATGGAATGTCACGTGGTCAGCGTAATGACATTCTCAGCCATATTGTTTGGTTTTCTTGACAGTGTCCGCTATCTCTTGTATTAAAAAATCCTCAATCAGTCTCACGAGGCTGAGTGAGTTGTGTTCCAGCCCTCACTCCGGAATTAAGATCTCTGGACCGACCGTTAATCGAGCCCAGGTCCTCCGGTTAAGAGGTAGGCGCACTATCTCTACATCATGGGGCTGACAATAATACGTACATATTGTATCTTTAGTTCGTTCACTTCCTTGATTGAATAATCATCGTAATGGCCTTTACTTCAGAGAGGCGGGGCTGCGTAGCTCAGGCGGTAGAGAGCTGGCCTCCTGAGCCCAACTTGGCAAGTTCGGTCCTGGTTTAGTCTAGTGGTATTTGAAGGTGCTCAAATAAGTGAGCCTCGTGTCGGAAGATTTACTGGCACGTAAAATAACTCCTGTGGGATAAAATTTCGGTACCTCGGCGTCCCAGAAACCATGAAAAATTTAGTTAGTGAGACGTAAAACTAACATTATTTATTTATTTATTTATTTATTTAAGAGTGTTACGGAGTTTTCCGTGGTAGTTAGAGGTGAAAGAAGGTGCTGGGATGAACAGGTCTCAGCTTACGAAATTAAAGTTAAGATAAAATTTAACAAAGGTTATATTTTCTCTCCAAGATCCAGAAATAACAAGAATAACAGGAACACAGTTGAAAATCAACAAGTTAAGAAGGTACAATTACAGTTTTTACAGAATTTGGGCTTCGAGCCCCGGACTCACAATTCTTGGGCAATTAGCCCAACTTTACTCATACAAGATTTAACAAAGGGGCAGAAAACCCCAATAATGCCCAGGAGCACTGCTCCCTATTACTCAGTAAAGCCTGCTCGAGGCACACAGAAACCAACTTTAAGAAAGAGCAATCCGCTCTCAAAGTTCAAGCCTATCAAAGGCCACACCAAACTCCACTTTCAAGTTGACCTCCCAGCACATGAAAACAGGGGTAAAAATACCCAACCTACTGAGACCTACTCAATAAAGGAACAGGACAATTACATGGCCTCCAAAATACCAATTTGAGCGGAGGCGTAACTGCACTCCTATTACATTTCTTTAAAACCTATTTGGCACTAGGCCGCTTATGCAAGGGCTAATCCCATACTAAAGAGGTGACTTATATAAGAAAACGATTTACATTACATTAGAAAGGGAAGAAACGGTTGTGAAAATAAGTTCACCTTAAGGCAATAGGAGTGGGAGCTCGAAAGGGTTGAGCACTCACTATCCCAATATGTAGTTTAAAGAGATACACAAAGTGTCTTTTACATTTTAAAGGAAAGTTACATGATAAAGGTTTCGAACCTGCCCCGAGAGTTAAACTGCTGAGCTAGCAAGAAAAGAAGTTCTTAAAAGGCCATTACCTGTAGGATGAACTGCTGCCCGAAGAAAGAGACGCTTCCCGCCCCCTGCTACATCATTTACACAATGATAGATGTTACTGAAGTGGCGAGGAGCCCAGAAAATCAGCAGTTTATATACCCTCGTGGAAAGTTCGAGGCGTTTCGTGAATGATTACAACCCGCCCACAAAATTTTATTGGTCGGCTAAATATTACAAGTCAAAACTGAAGAAGACATCTAGGATTGGTGGAAAATTAATTACAAAAATTACTCATTGGTCGAATTCAAAACTGGCGGAAAGAGCAGGGTTATAAAGCCAACCTAAACAATGACTGAAAGAAATTTAATAAAGAACAAACTTATGCATACTAAAATTCTTCAAAAAAAGGTTCTTTCACTTCGCACTAGGGTGCACCGTTGTATTTCTTCAGTAGTGCCATCTAGAAGAGAATGTTCACACTTCTTACTACAGAGAAAACAAAAATAAATCGAAAAAGACACAGTTCAGAACTCTTCAAAATTTACAGATAGCGACATCTTCTGATAATCTTTAGAATAAACCTGGTTGTAAGAGTTCAGGCTTCCTCCAGTAGAGGAGTTTCAACTGGCGCAAAGTTTGAATTAGCGGAGCGGAGGTGTACCGCCCGGTACAGACCTCCCCCACCCCTCCCAAAAGTCCCTCCAAGGGGTAACACAGAAGAACATAAACTTTTGTTTTAAAACAAGGTCCAAATTATGATGTTGATATAGAAGTTAATTGCCGAAGGATTTACAAAAATTTTCTTAAATTGGTTTGATTCAGTTTCAAAATTCTTTGTAGTAACTTTGATGTAATGTCTTTATGCTTGTAGAAGTTGAATTCAGAAGGAAAAACTTTTAATACTTGAAAGTGAAGAAAAATTTTCTAAGTCCACCAAATATTGCAGTTGAATTCAAAAATTGTAGTAATTGTTGATATTAAATGTCAATGTAGCTGATTAAATACATTCAAGGTTGATAAAGTTGGACGGCCAGACCGGCCGCTGCTGCTCGTGTCCAGAGGAGGCCGCTCGGACCCCTCGTGTACCCTGAGATACCGCTCGCCCGCACTATGAGAGGAGTAGTGGTTTTGAAGCACGCCGCGCCCGCGGCGAACATACAGGTCGCGGGCAAGTTGCAGGTTGTGCGCCGCCCATCAGCCTTGGCCGGGAGGAGGGCTCCGGCTCGCCGTACACTGGTTGGCCTCACTGGAGAGGGGCGGGCCCTTACCCCACCTCAGTGGCGGTACGGCGCCGCGCTGCTGCGGGGGCACTGCAACATTAAGATCTCGGCGGCAGAATTTGTTGGACCATAATTATTTTTAGGGCACAATCTTGTGGTGAGGTTGAGGGGCCAGCGGCGTGGAGATATTTACTTCATTTAAATAGCCACTGTGTGTTGTTGAGCAGGAGACGGGAGCGTAGTAATGGCCATGGTAAGGGCAGGATGGCAGTTTAACTGGTCGGGGAAGGTGTACAATAAATGCATAAATACAAGGAACCTGACTCCAAGGGCAGAAGGCCTGAAAATGAAACTAAAATATAACCTTCCGAATTCTTTCAAGATTATACAGAGCAAGTTAGCCTTGAAATTACACAGGTTTCACCTGCGACAGGTGAACCCTAAATATCCTCTCGGTGGCTGGATTGCTTAGCAGTAAGGTAACGGGTGTAAGGAAATCGAGAATAATACACGGCCCATGAAATCTGGGGGCAAGCTTGCCCGCGGGAACAAAATTTTTGACCATCACCTGGTCACCTACCTTCAAACTGGTGGGTCTCCGTCCACGATCATATCTTTCCCTAACCTTTTCATGAGACACCTTAAGATTGGCTTTAGCCTTCTTCCAAAGATCTTTAATATTATCTGGATCTATTGTCTCGGGTAGAATGTCACTCAGAGACCAGAGGTTAGACAGCGGCGTGTTGGGAACAAACTTGAACATCAAAGAAGCTGGAGTAAACTTATGAGATTCATGAACCGCCGAATTCAAAGCAAAAGCTAACCAATGCAGAGACGTGTCCCACCTAGAATGATCTTCATGATGATAGGCAATCAACGCGGACCTCAGATTACGATTAACTCTTTCGGCAAGAGATGGTTGAGGATAATAAGCAGAAGTAGTCACATGAGAGATGGACAGGTCAAAACAGAATTTACGAAATAAATTAGATGTGAAAGCCTTAGCATTGTCAGACACAATATATTGACACGGACCAAAAGAAGCAAAGATAGAATTTAAACAAGTAATGGTGGACTGAGCGTAGCCAGCTTAGTCGGGAATAACCAAGAAAATCTTGTAAAACCATCTACATATACAAGGATGAACTTGTTGGCATTCCCCTTTGACTGGGGTAAGGGTCCTACGTAATCGATATACAGGCGTTCCATTGGGCGCGACGCTTGATGAGAAGACAAAAAGCCTACCTTGGTAGACATGGTGGGTTTACTAAGCAAGCAAGATTTACAAGACTTTACTAGTTCACGAATTTCACCGTCCACACCTTTCCAGATGAACCTTTCACGAATCTTTTCACGAGTTTTAAAGATGCCTAAATGCCCCCCTAATGGGGTCTCATGATAGTACTTGAAGATCATAGGTACAAGAACAGCTGGAACGACAACTTTCATCATCTTATCATGCCTCGAAGGGCAACATAAAACACCATTCCTCAGTACATAAGGGACGACGTGTTCCCCAGAAGAAAGGGTTTCCATTATCGGAGCCAGCGTCGGATCTTCACGTTGATATTTCTCAATATCCCTAAAGAGCATGGGAGCATCTGTTAAGATGGCATTAACCTCAGATAGCATGGACTCGGGAGGTGATTAACTATCGACCGATTCATGGGTCGCTACGTCATTGGAAAACATACGGCTGAGTCCGTCTGCGACAACATTTTCAGTACCTCTGATATGCCTAACGTCAAATTGGAAGGCAGAAATTCGGATGGCCCAACGGGCTATACGACCAGTACGACGCGGCCTACCTAAAACCCAGCTTAAGGCTTGATTATCAGTCTCCAGGTCGAATTTGACATGTTCCAGATAGAGACGGAACTTTTCTAAGGCAAATAAGACTGCCAAACCTTCAAGCTCATAGATGGAATACTTGGCTTCTTGAGTCGATAGAGTCCTAGATGCATAGGCGATGGGTCGCCTCCCTAGTACAGTCTCTTGAAGAAGGACTGCAGCTACCGCCGACGACGACGACGCGTCGGTTTGGACGATGAATTTCTTCGAGAAATCTGGCATAGCAAGGACAGGGGCATTACAGAGAGCTAATTTCAGGTCTTCGGAAGCGGCTTGTTGAGAAGGTCCCCACTCGAATTTTATGCCTTTCCTACGAAGAAGGTTCAAGGGCGCCGCTCTATTAGCGAAGTTAGGAATAAATTTCCTGAAGAAATTCACCATACCAATGAACCTGGCAATACCTTTGATGCCCTTGGGAGGCTTGAAATCACGGATGGCCTGTGTTCTAGAGTGATCGACTGCGACACCATCGGGCGAGACAATATGCCCTAGGAATGACATAGAGGGTTTAGCGAAGGTGACCTTGGACAATTTCACAGTTAACCCAGCCTTACGAAGGCGATTGAGAATTTCCTTTAGATGATCTAGATGTTCTTCAAAAGTCTCCGAAAATACGACGACATCATCAAGATAGTGGTACAAGTACTCGAATTTGATGTCGGAGAAGACCCTATCTAGCAGTCTAGTGAGTACAGCTGCTCCTGTGGGAAGCCCGAAAGGCACCCGGTTGTATTCATACAAATTCCAATCCGTGGCAAACGCCGTAAGATGTTTAGACTCTTCAGCAAGGGGAATTTGATTATAGGCCTGATTCAGGTCCAAGATGGTAAACAATTTAGCTTTACGAAACCATGAAAAACAAGAATGAAAGTCAGGAAGGGGCACAGATTGTAACACCACCTTCCGATTGAGAGCCCTATAATCAATGACAGGCCTGAAGCCACCTTGGGGTTTCGGGACTAGAAAATAGGTGAAGAATACGCCGACTTAGAGGGCCTAATAATACCATCCTTTAACATTTGATCGATGATTTCTTTCAATGCCTCCATTTTAGGTGGAGATAGCCTATAAGGTGGAAAACGGACAGGAATCGAATCCGTGACCTCAATTTTGTATTCGATCAGGTCAGTAACACCAAGAGTATCAGAGAACATCTCTGGAAACGACTGACACAACTTACGAATACTGTCAGCCTGCTCCTCAGGTAGATGTCTAAGATCTAACAACATCTCATCCTGGGTAGGCGAAATAGATGAACATGGTGCAGAATTACATTTCAATAAGGGGATTTTACAATTAGAGGCAAATTTGAAAGTGCACGACCTACTCTGAAGATCGAGCACAAGACCAGTATGGGACATGAAGTCGGCTCCCAATATAATAGGGCAAGACAAATGCTTAGCCACAAACAATTTAACTTTCCAAGTAAATTTAAAAATACGAATTTTGACATTTAGAGAGCCTAAAATTTCTAATGGGGATGAATTAGCCGAAACATATTGAACCGAAGACGAACAATAGTCAGGAAGCTTACAAACAGATTTCAATTTCGAATACCATTCAGCCGAAATAATAGAACAAACACTGCCTGAATCTAAAAGAGCAGTTATAGGCTCATTATTTGACTCAACTTTGAGAAAAGGCACAGGTGCGGGGGTATCCGCCGCAATCCTAAGACATTCTTTAGGGCCTTCAAAAGATAAGTTTGAAGTCTGAGTTTTCCCTGAAATTTTGGTATGTTTACTTAGGGCTGAGCCTCGAGAAGATGGATTAGGCGACTCAGCCGAAGCCACTAGTCACTTATTATTATTAGCATTGGTGGAAGTTGCACCAGAAGTTGAGCAGGAGGGGGTGCTATTCAAATTTGGGCAATTCTTGGCGATATGTGAGAAAGCTCCACATTTAAAACAGCCTTGTGATGAACTTGCTCTATTATTTGTCCTACTAGATTTGACCAATGGACATTTATTGCGAAGATGGTCAGGCGACCCGCAAGCACAACATCTACGGGGTGTGACGGGTCGGCGAGGTGGAGGCCGAAAACTACTTGATGGCGGAGGGGGCTCCCTGGCAACACGTAATGTGTCCGCATACCTAACCCCTTCGGCTGACACAGCTAATGCTTCAAGTTCAGAGAAGGTTTGCGGGCACGCCGCGAAACACAAAGATGACCTATAGGATGGTGAAATACCTTCCACAATGGCCTGTACAATCTGATCTTCAGGGAAGTGAAGAGCAAACACCCTGGTATAAAATTTAATGTCTTGTATGAAATCAGCAAGATTTTCATCCAGTCTCTATACTCGATAATAGTACTTCTGAATCAGAGATGACCTTGCACGAGCAGGGATGAAATTTGCAAGAAGGTGTGCATGAAAATCTTCAATAGATGACTGTTCCGCTATTGCCCTAACAATTTTGTCCGAGAGAACACCAATTGCATAGGGATAAATTATCTGCAAAATTTGACATGGAGAAAGAGAAAAAACAAGAGCATGGTCCTGAAATTCAACTAAAAACCATAAGAATGAAATAACTTCACTGGTAGAGTTAACTGAAAACTTAGAAATACCTGTGAGCAACATGGCTAATGGATGAGGCAAACTACTGAACCCGGGTGACATAGTAGGTATAGGTTTAAGTGGCAAAGAGGCTAATTCAGAACGTACATTATTCAACGAGGTACGACGCTCAGATTCGTTGTCTAATGGGGCGGAGATTTGTTGAACTCCAACTGCTTTCATATTTCCTTCTCCTTTGGAAGACACTTCCTCTTGAACTACGTTTACCGTAGCGGGTTGATCAGTTTTGGGAGGAACTTCCCCGGTTAACAATTGGGTAACCTTACTGGACAATTCAGAAAGATTTTCAAGAACCACACTAGCTTCCTTCCTCTGAACGTCATTCAACTTTAGAGACAACAGATCGTTAACTCTATTAGAAAAATGAAATAACCTGGCTTGCACACGTTTAATTTGATTAGGAGAAGGATCATTTTCTTCAAAAAAACTAACTACAGATGCTAGCTCAGTAGTATTGTCAGTGATCGTGGAAAGAGAGTCGTCAATTTCTTTCTCTCCCAAAGTGGGGATGGAAATGGGCAAATCAAGGGACTCTCTAAGCTTATTTGTGTCTACCGCAACCGTGCCTCCAGATTGCACATTTCTAATTGTTAATTCATAGATCAACTCCTCCTTGCGCAAATAGTTGAGATGGAGGACATCGCGAGGGCCGGGCATGATGACAAAACAATTTTTTAAAAAAAAGGAAAAATCAAATATTCAGGCAACTGAGAAAATTGTTAGAGTTCGAAAAAAAAGCAATGTTTAGCCGTCAAAAGAGGCTACCTTGAGACCCAATCAACCACGCTCTGCTACCACTTGTTACGGAGTTTTCCGTGGTAGTTAGAGGTGAAAGAAGGTGCTGGGATGAACAGGTCTCAGCTTACGAAATTAAAGTTAAGATAAAATTTAACAAAGGTTGTATTTTCTCTCCAAGATCCAGAAATAACAAGAATAACAGGAACACAGTCGAAAATCAACAAGTTAAGAAGGTACAATTACAGTTTTTACAGAATTTGGGCTTCGAGCCCCGGACTCACAATTCTTGGGCAATTAGCCCAACTTTACTCATACAAGATTTAACAAAGGGGCAGAAAACCCCAATAATGCCCAGGAGCACTGCTCCCTATTACTCAGTAAAGCCTGCTCGAGGCACACAGAAACCAACTTTAAGAAAGAGCAATCCGCTCTCAAAGTTCAAGCCTATCAAAGGCCACACCAAACTCCACTTTCAAGTTGACCTCCCAGCACATGAAAACAGGGGTAAAAATACCCAACCTACTGAGGCCTACTCAATAAAGGAACAGGACAATTACATGGTCTCCAAAATACCAACTTGAGCGGAGGCGTAACTGCACTCCTAATACATTTCTTTAAAACCTATTTGGCACTAGGCCGCTTATGCAAGGGCTAATCCCATACTAAAGAGGTGACTTATATAAGAAAACGAGTTACATTACATTAGAAAGGGAAGAAACGGTTGTGAAAATAAGTTCACCTTAAGGCAATAGGAGTGGGAGCTCGAGAGGGTTGAGCACTCTCTATCCCAATATGTAGTTTAAAGAGATACACAAAGTGTCTTTTACATTTTAAAGGAAAGATACATGATAAAGGTTTCGAACCTGCCCCGAGAGTTAAACTGCTGAGCTAGCAAGAAAAGAAGTTCTTAAAAGGCCATTACCTGTAGGATGAACTGCTGCCCGAAGAAAGAGACGCTGCCCGCCCCTGCTACATCATTTACACAATGATAGATGTTACTGAAGTGGCGAGGAGCCCAGAAAATCAGCAGTTTATATACCCTCGTGGAAAGTTCGAGGCGTTTCGTGAATGATTACAACCCGCCCACAAAATTTTATTGGTCGGCTAAATATTACAAGTCAAAACTGAAGAAGACATCTAGGATTGGTGGAAAATTAATTACAAAAATTACTCATTGGTCGAATTCAAAACTGGCGGAAAGAGCAGGGTTATACAGCCAACCTAAACAATGACTGAAAGAAATTTAACAAAGAACAAACTTATGCATACTAAAATTCTTCAAAAAAAAGGTTCTTTCACTTCGCACTAGGGTGCACCGTTGTATTTCTTCAGTAGTGCCATCTAGAAGAGAATGTTCACACTTCTTACTACAGAGAAAACAAAAATAAATCGAAAAAGACACAGTTCAGAACTCTTCAAAATTTACAGATAGCGACATCTTCTGATAATCTTTAGAATAAACCTGGTTGTAAGAGTTCAGGCTTCCTCCAGTAGAAGAGTTTCAACTGGCGCAAAGTTTGAATTAGCGGAGCGGAGGTGTACCGCCCGGTACAAAGAGGATACCGGATTTGATTTCTGGCTGGGTCACGGGTTTCAGTCGCGTCTAGTTAAATCTTTAATTCTTTATACACAGGCCTTCCTTTACAACAACACACCACACTGCCAAACACCGCAGAAGTACGTAATAGTACACCCCTTCAGATAGGATAGGCGACAGTAAGGGCGTTTTTTTAATTATAGGAATAATTGTGCATCCTCTGTGAGATGTGATGAGTCTTATTCGACAAGTAGATTCCTCCTAACGGACGTTTCCCTCATGAGATGATTAGAGTCTTCAAACAACTTCCCGATCTCTATCTCCCCCGGAATGCGCTTGTAAATAAATATACTTATGTGCCGACTCATTTGAGTGAAATGCAGATTACTCGATGGACACGCAAATGGCTGGCACTATTAAATGAGGACAGTACAGTAGTGTCAGCGTAATGAGGCGTACAAATCAGCGTCACACCGATCCGCTGATAACAACCAGATGACTGAGAACACACACACTTCTCACCATGACCGTTGTCTGTCACGCACAATGTGTCTCTTCACTAATTACTTGAATGAAGTGAAGACACAGCGCCTTTTAATTATACAACGCCACTGGTTACACAATGGCATTCCTCTCCCAAATACACAGCAAGCTCCTTGTGCTGCTGTTCTGCTCTGTAAGTAGAACCCTGCACGTATGAGGATGGTCGCGGTTTTATCCGCTGAATGGTGACATATAAAGAGCCTTGAGACCATATAGCCGTAAATCTGACCTAAGTCTAACAGGCTCCTGCCCGCAATTAATGGAAGAAAGGAACAATACGGTCCGCCTCTGTGGTGTAGTAGTTAGTGTGATTAGCTGCCACCCCCCCGTCCCGGGTTCGATTCCCGGCTCTGCCACGAAATTTGAAAAGTGGTGCGAGGGCTGGAACGGGGTCCACTCAGCCTCGGGCGGTCAACTGAGTAGAGGTGGGTTCGATTCCCACCTCAGCCATCCTGGAAGTGGTTTTCCGTGGTTTCCCACTTCTCCTCCAGGCAAATGCCGGAATGGTACCTAACTTCAGGCCACGGCCGCTTCCTTCCCTCTTCCTTGTCTATTACTTCCAATCTTCCCATTCCCCGCAAGGCCCCTGTTCAGCATAGCAGGTGAAGCCGCCTGGGCGGGGTTCTGGTCATCCTCCCCAGTTGTATCCCGATCCAGAGTCTGAAGCTCCAAGACGCTGCCCTTGAGGCGGTAGAGGTGAGTCCGAGGGAAAAACCGACCCTGGAGGGTAAACAGATAAAGAAGTAGAAGAAGAAGGAACAATACGTCAATACGTCGGTAGTTGTCGCAAGACAAAAATCCCTCATAAACCTGTGACTTTAGGGGTTCTGGTACCAGGTATCAAGCTTGTTGTATTATGTTAAAAGTTCTATCCGTTTCAATACATTGGGTGTAATATATTGTAGTTAAATATTTACAATATCCGCGGATAACTAATTGCGAATAAGGATAAATATTCGCGGTTGCGGGTGGGGATGAAGGAAATTCGGATGCGGAGCGGTTGCGGATATCTTGTATATCCGCGCAAGGGGCTATTTATAAGGCGTTCTCTGGAGCCGTGATTAACCATTTCCCCGCCGAACGTCGAACATTATAACAGTACAACTAATCCACAAATCCATGGTTAGAGGTTTGAAAGAGCAAGAATTATTTCTGATACAAAAAGATACGATAAATAGCAGGTTTTATGTTGTGCCCTCAACCCGAATGCTGGTTGGATTCCAACAGCTCTGTTCAACGAGCAGAATAAACATTGATTCTATAGGATAGAATAGAATACTCCCATCCCCTAGTTCCGGATAACTTGAAACTGGGGAGATAGCATTCGTTTATTACAATTCATTTATTTGATGCATGCATTGAAGTAATCTTCATACAACATTCATTCTACAGCTCATCGAATGAAACAAGTAACATCACTCATTTACTAAAATACTTGCGTCTACAACAGAACTGTACGTCTTACCTGCGAGACATATTTGTCACATTAGTTAGACATTCACCGAGCTCGATAGCTGCAGTTGCTTAAGTGCGGCCAGTATCCAGTATTCGGGAGATAGTAGGTTCGAACCCCACTGTCGGCAGCCCTGAAAATGGTTTTCCGTGGTTTCCCATTTTCACACCAGGCAAATGCTGGAGCTGTACCTTAATTAAGGCCACGGCCGCTTCCTTCCCACTCCCAGCCCTTCCCTGTCCCATCGTCGCCATAAGACCTATCTGTGTCGGTGCGACGTAAAGCAACTAGCAAATAAAAAGTTACACATCTGACATGATGTTCACTGTTTCTAGTCCAGTTCTTCATGCAGATTTCACACCTGAAAACCGTTTTGCCTTATCACGCCAGGGGTTGAAGGTGTTGGCAAATATTTTTTTTGGAAAAACGTTCGTCGAAAATTTTAATTGTTTTTCGTAATTGTTCATACGAAGTCGAATATTTTCATTTGATTCTCTTTTATTCTCAGTAACAGTGGATATTATGGCGTCCAGAGGTTGCATAAATTCACCAAATCTGTTTTGCTATCTGTGAGGCTATGTAACAGACAAATCGAGTAAGTTCCATGTGGTGCATTTGCGCTAATGTTAACTAGAGCCATGTTGATTAGTACTCCATGTAGCAATCAATGCTCTAGTGAACATTCTGTCTGTGAGTTGTTTTCCTCGATACAATGTTACAAACATGTTAATGTTCGATGTCGTATATCTCAAGAACTGCGGGTGATAGAAACAAATGGTCTGCATACTTTGAATCAATATGTTTCAGTTGTCTTAGAACGCTTGTTGGATAAACCAATGTTTTGTTGTTGAGCAGTGTTATTATCAGTTGTTACAGAAAGCCCAAGTCATGAAATACCAACCGACTAGATAGCTTTAGTCGCTTAAATGTGGCTAGTATCCACTATTCGGAAGGTAGTGGATTCGAACCCCCAGTGGTATCCCACTTTCACACCAGGAAAATGCTGGGCCTATACTTTAATGAAGGCCACGGCCGCTTCCTTCCAACTCCTAGCTCTTTCCTGTCCCACCGTCGCTACAAGACCTATCTGTGCCGGCGCGACGTAAAGCCACTTGTAAATAAGATCTTGAGATACCTTCTTAATATCTACTGAGAATACGTATTTCTCACAGAATGCTAACTAAAGGAGGGAATTTTTTTATTTTATTCTCATGTAAATATTGATAATTTATTGAAGTCAGACGACATTTACTATGATAAGAGTGAAGTAATATATGCAGGAAATATTGAACTATTTTTCCGAATATTTTAGACATATGTCTACATAGATCATTTAGTAAGTTTAAGAAAACACAGACTGCGAATATTCATGATCAATGATTTTCACTAGTTTATCATATATCAGTGGCTTGGTTCTAAAAGGGCCAATGTCATTTTTTAAAATCGATATTGAGATATTAACTGATGCAATTTTATCCTGCCTTGCAACATGTTAAAAGGGCCAACCTCTGTGTTAAGTACTTAACGAACAGTTACCGTTTAATTAAATAAGCCCTTGCCAATAATGTTAGATTACCAATAAAGATTAGAGACCTGGCAATTTTTAAAGAATACGATAGAAAAAATTGGCGTTTAATAAGGTGTCTTCCACAAAGAAAGTATAAAGTTATTTAAAGTTAGTTGTTGAAAAAAGTAATTGGAAAACTATAAGCAAAACTTCAGATGCTCATAGCTCAAAAACAGGTTTTTTGACATTGGCCCTTTTAGAACCAAGCCACAGATATTTCGGTATTCTATTCTTACAATAATTAGTGCTTCTCATGCAAACATTAATAATAATTTCGTGTGGCTATTACCAGCCGGGTACAGCCCTTGTAAGGCAGACCACCGAGCTCGATAGATTCAGTCACTTAAGTGCGGCCAGTATCCAGTATTCGGGAGATAGTAGGTTCGAAGCCCACTGTCGGCAGCCCTGAATATGGTTTTCCGTGGTTTCCCATTTTCACACCAGGCAAATGCTGGGGCTGTACCTTAATTAAGGCCACGGCCGCTTCCTTCTCAGTCATAACCCTTTTCTGTACCATCGTCGCCATAAGACATATCTGTGTCGGTGCGACGTAAAGCCAATCTATATATATATAAAGTAACTTGTCCTGACTGACTGATTCATCATCGCCGAGCCAAAACTACTTGACATAAAGAAATGAAATTTTGAGGATACATTCATAATAAGATGTAGGTGCTCGCTAAGAGAGGATTTTTGGATATTCCGTCTCTAAGGGGGTGAAAAAGGGGGTGAAATTTTAAAATGAATGTATCTATATCTCAACACTTTAAAGGTTTACAGATGAAAAAATTGGTATTTAGAATCTCCTTTAAAAATAAGGAAACACGTATTTTTTTGTTTTCGGAAAATTCCAATGGGAGGGGTGAAAAAGGGTGAAATAGTGGTTGAATGCCTTTAATGAGGATACCGGTACGTATATCTCAGAAACTGAACATATTACAGACCTGAAAATTGGTACTTTTGATCTTTTTTAAAAATAAAGACACACGTATTTTTTTGTTTTTGGAAAATCCAATTAATGGGAGGGTAAAAAGGGGGTGAATTTTTAAAATGAGTGAATCTATATCTCCAAACTTTTAAAGTTTGCAGATGTAAAAATTGGTATTTAGAATCTTCATTAAAAATAAAGAAACACGTATTTTTTTGTTTTCGGAAAATCGCAATAGGAATCGTGAACAGGGGTGAAAAAGGGGTTGAATGCCTTTAATGAGGCTACTTATATCTCAGAACCTGAAGATATTACAGACCTGAAAATTGGTGTTTGGGATCTCTTTTAAAAATAAAGAAACACGCGTTTTTTTGTTTTTGGAAAATCCAATTAATGGGGGGTGAAAAGGGGGTGATTTTTTAAAATGAGTGTATCTATATCTCAAAACTTTTAAAGTGTATGGATGTAAAAATTGGTATTTAGAATCTCCTTTAAAAATAAAGAAACACGTATTCTTTTGTTTTCGGAAAATCCCAATAGGAAGGGTGTAAAAAGGTGAATAATGGGTTGAATGGCTTTAATGAGGCTACTTATATTTCAGAACCTGAAGATATTACAGACCTGAAAATTGGTATTTTGTAACTACTTTAAAAGTAAAGAAACGCGTATTTTTTCGTTTTTGTAAAATCCAAATATTGGGGGGTGAAAAGGGGGGTGAATTTTTTAAAATGAGTGTGTCTACATCTTAAAACTTTAAAATTTACAGATGTAAAAATTGGTAGTTAGAATCTCCTCTAAAAATAAAGGAACACGTATTTTTTTGTTTCCTGTAAATCCTAAAAGGAGGGGTGTAAAAGGGTGAAAAATGGGTTGAATGCCTTTAATGAGGATACTTATATTTCAGAACCTGAAGATATTACAGAACTGAAAGTTTGTATATGGGACCTCCTTTAAAAATGAAGAAACACGTATTTTTTAATTTTTGGAAAATCCAATTAATGGCTGTTAAACAGGAGTGACAAATTGGGGTGAATTTTTTGAAAGACTATATCTACAGAATATCCTGGAAACGTAAAATGTTACAGACGTAAAAAGTGGGTGTTTGGAATCTCCTGTAAATGTAAGGAAACATAGGTGATTTGTTTTTGGAAACTCCACTTAAGGGGAACTCAAAAGGGGTGAAATTTTAAAATGAGAATTTTTACAGTATATCTAAAAAAACTTAACATGTTACAGAAGTGAAAAAATGGTATTTTTTTATCTCTATTAAACATAACGAATCGTGTATATTTAGTTTTCGGAAATACCACTTGGGTGGTGGGGGGTGGGTAGAAGTGACTGAAAATGGTGTTGAATTCTTTTAATTAGGCTACTGATATCTCAAAAATGAAGATATTACAGACGTGAAATTTGATATTTGCAATCTGCTTTAAAAGTAAAGACAGACGTGTTCTCGGAAAATCCAATGAGAGGGGGGAGGGTGAAAGAATTGAAAATTTAATTGACTTAATTGTATGAGAATGCATACATCTAATAAAAACTAAAGTTGTTACAGACGTGAAAATTCGTATTTCGATCTCCTTTAAAAACAAAGAAAAACGCGTTTTGGTGGGGAAACCATCTTGGAGGGTGGGAGTGTAAAGAGTTGAATTCCTTTCATAAGGACACATAAATCAAAAACTGAAGAAGTTAGAGTCGTGATAATTGGTATTTAGAAGATCTTTTACTATTAAAGAAACAAGTATTTTTTGCGGGAAAATTCACTTGGGGGGGGGGAGTAGTGTGAAATGAAGTGAAAAAAGTAAATTATTTTTATGGGGATACTTATATCTCAAAACTGAAGGCAATAGACGTGAACATTGGTGTTTGGAATCACCTTTAAACATAAAGAAACAAGCCTTCTTTTAATTTTTTTTTGGGGGGGGGGGAGGTGGCGGTAAATAAACTTAACGGCGGTGGGGTGTAGAAGGAGGTGAGACCTATTGATTTTACTGTTCTTAATGTACTTATAAGTATCCTCCGTTGTTCAGGCGGCAGCGCGCCGGCCTCTCACAGCTGGGTTCCGTGGTTAAAATCCCGGTCACTCCATGTGACATTCGTGCTGGAAAAAACGGAGGCGGGACAGGTTTTTCTCCGGATACTCCGGTTTTCCCTGTCATCAGCCATTCCAGCAACACATAATAGTAATAGTAATAATAATAATAATAATAATAATAATAATAATAATAATAATAATAATAATAATAATAATGTTCCGGGCAGTCGTCAAATGTGCGGACCGCGCTGGAAACGGCTCCTGGACGGATAATGACTAAGAATGCAGTCCGGCCGCGGGTTCAGTGCCGCCAAAGCACCCAATATGACACCACGCCGGATCTTCTGAAGGATTTTATACATATTAAAATGATTATAGGAAAAGATGGCAAAGATTTACGGACCCAACTGACCGGGAGGAATACCTGAGCCTAGCCCGGGAAGTACGAAATCGATTCCTGGAAAGGAAGATTGAAAAATGGGAGGAAACGTGCCGTAATCTAATAGAAAACGAGCCAGATCGGGAATTTTGATGGATTCTCGCAGAAAACGAGTCAGATCGCGAATTTCGGCGGATTATATATCTAAAACAATAAGCATTCAATTATAAATTTCAGTATAATACCGTAGCGAAGCACGGGTATCTTGCTAGTCTATATATATAAAGTAGCTTGTCCTGACTGACTGACTGACTGACTGACTGATTCATCATCGCCGAGCCAAAACTACTGGACATAAAGAAATGAAATTTTGGGGATATATTCATATTAAGATGTAGGTGCTCGCTAAGAGAGGATTTTTGGATATTCCGTCGCTAAGGGGGTGAAAATGGGGGTGAAATTTTAAAATGAGTGTGTCTATTTCTCAAAACTTTAAAAGTTTACACATGTGAAAATTGGTATTTAGAATCTTCTTTAAAAATAAGGAAACACGTATTTTTTTGTTTTCAGAAAATCCCAATAAGAGGGGTGAAAAAGGGTGAAAAAGGGGTTGAATGCCTTTAATTAGGATACCGGTACTTATATCTCAGAAACTGAAGATATTACAGACCTCAAAATTGGTACTTTTGATCTCTTTTAAAAATAAAGAAACACATATTTTTTTGTTTTTGGAAAATCCAATTAATGCGAGGGTGAAAAGGGGGGTGAATTTTTAAAATGAGTGCATCTATATCTCAAAGGTTTTAAACTTTAGAGATGTAAAAATTGGTATTTAGAATCTTCATTAATAATAAAGGAACACGTAAATTTTTGTTTTCGGAAAATCCCAATAAGAGGGGAGAAAAGGGGTGAAAAAGGGGTAGAATGCCTTTAAAGAGAATACTTATATCTTAGAAACTGATGATATTACAGACCTGAAAATTGGTGTTTGGGATCTCCTTTAAAAACAAAGAAACGCGTATTTTTTGTTTTTAGAAAATCCAATTAATGGTGGGGGGTAAAAGGGGGATGATTTTTTAATATGAGTGTATCTATACCTCAAAACTTTTAAAGTTTATAGATGTAAACATTGGTATTTAGAATGTCCTTTAAAAATAAAGAAACACGTATTTTTTGTTTCTGAAAAATCCAATTAATCGGAGGGTAAAAAGGGGGAGAATTTTTAAAAATGAGTGTATCTATATCTCCAAACTTTTAAAGTTTGCTGATGTAAAAATTGCTACTTAGAATTTTCATTAAAAATAAAGAAACAAGTATTTTTTTGTTTTCGGAAAATCGCAATAGGAGGAGTGAAAAGGGGTGAAAAAGCGGTTGAATGCCTTTAATGAGGCTACATATATCTCAGAAACTGAAGATATTACAGACATGAAAATTGGTGTTTGGGATCTCCTTTAAAAGTAAAGAAACACGTATTTTTTGTTTCTGGAAAATCCAATTAAGAGGGGGTGAAAAGTGGGTAACATTTTTAAATTAGTGTATCCATATCTCAAAACTTTTAAAGGTTATAGATGTGAAAATTGGTATTTAGAGTCTCCTTTAAAAATAAAGAAACATATATTTTGTTTTCAGAAAATCCTAATAGGAAGGGTGGAAAAGGTTGAAAAAGGGGTCGAATGCCTTTCATGAGTCTACTTATATTTCAAAACCTGAAGATATTACAGACCTGAAAATTGGTGTATGGGATCTCTTTTAAAAATAAAGAAACACGTATTTTTTGTTTTTGGAAAATCCAATTAATGGGGGGGGGGGGGTGAAAAAGGGTGATTTTTTAAAATGAGTGTATCTCTATCTCAAAACTTTATAGTTTATAGACGTAAAAATTGGTATTTAGAATCTCCTTTAAAAATAAGGAAACACGTATTCTTTTGTTTTCGGAAAATCCCAATAGGAAGGGTGTAAAAGGGTGAGTAATGGGTTGAATGCCTTTAATGAGGCTACTTATATTTCAGAACCTGAAGGTATTACAGACCTGAATATTGGTATTTGGGATATACTTTAAAAGTAAAGAAACACGTATTTTTTCGTTTCTTGGAAAATCCAAATATTGGGGGGTGGAAAGGGGGGATGAATTTTTTAAAATGAGTGTGTCTACATCTTAAAACTAAAAAAATTACAGATGTAAAATTGGTACTTAGAATCTCCTCTAAAAATAAAGGAACACGTAATTTTTTTGTTTCCTTAAATCCCAATAGGAAGGGTTTAAAAGGGTGAAAAATGGGTTGAATGCCTTTAATGCGGATACATATATCTCAGAAACGAAAGATATTACAGAACTGAAAATTTGTATATGGGATCTCCTTTAAAAATAAACACGTATTTTTTAGTTTTTGGAAAATCCAATTAATGGCGGTTAAACAGGAGTGACAAAATGGGGTGAATTTTTTGAAAGACTATATATACAGAATATCTTGGAAACGTAAAGTGTTACAGACGTAAAAAGTGGGTGTTTGGAATCTCCTGCAAATGTAAAGAAACATAGGTGATTTGTTTTGGGAAACTCCACTTAAGGGGAACTCAAAAGGGATTAAATTTTAAAATGAGAATTTTTACAGTATATCTCAAAAAACTTAACATGTTACAGAAGTGAAAATGGTGTTTTTTATCTCTATTAAACACAAAGAAACGTGTATTTTTAGGTTTCGGAAATACCACTTGGGTGGAGCCGGGGGGGGGGGGTAAAAGTGACTGATAATGGTGTTGAATTCTTTTAATTAGGCTACTGATATCTCAAAAATGAAGATGTTACAGACGTGAAATTTGATATTTGGAATCTGCTTTTAAAGTAAAGAAACACGTATTGTCGGAAAATCCAATGGAAGCGGGGGTGAAAGAATTGAAAAATTAATTGACTTAATTGTATGAGAATACATACATCTAATAAAACTAAAGTTGTTACAGACGTGATAATTCGTATTTCGATCTCCTTTAAAAACAAAGAAAAACGCGTTTTTTGGGGGGGGGGAGCCATCTTGGAGTACGGGGGTGTAAAGGAGTTGAATTCCTTTCATGAGGACACATAAATTAAAAACTAAAGAATTTTGAGTCGTGATAATTGATATTTAGAAGATCCTTTACTATTAAAGAAACAAGTATTTTTTGCGGTAAAATTCACTTGGGGAGGGGGGGAGTAGTGTGAAATGAAGTGCAAAATGTAAATTATTTTTATGGGGATACTTATATCTCAAAGCTGAAGGTAATAGATGTGAACATTGGTGTTTGGAATCTCCCTTAAACATAAAGAAACAAGCCTTCGTTTAATTTCTCTTGGAGGGGGGGGGGGGAGGTGGCGGTAAATAAACTTAACGGCGGTGGGGTGTAGAAGGTGGTGAGGCCAATTGATTTTACGGTTATTAATGTACTTATAAGGATCCTCCGTTGCTCAGGCGGCAGCGCGCCGGCCTCTCACAGCTGGGTTCCGTGGTTCAAATCCCGGTCACTCCATGTGTTATTCGTGCTGGACAAAACGGAGGCGGGACAGGTTTTTCTCCGGATACTCCGGTCTTCCCTGTCATCAGCCATTCCAGCAACACATAATAATAATAATAATAATAATAATAATAATAATAATGTTCCCGGCTGTCGTCAAATGTGCGGACCGCGCTGGAAAGGGCTCCTGGACGGGTGATGACTAAGAATGCAGCCCGGCCGCGGGTTCAGTGCCGCCAAGGCACCCAATATGACACCACGCCGGATCTCCTGAAGGATTTTATCCATATTAAAAATGATTATAGAAAAAGATGGCACAGATTTACGGACCCAACTGACCGGGAGGAATACCTGAGCCTAACTCGAGGAGTACGAAATCGATTGCTGAAAAGGAAGATTGAAAAATGGGAGGAAACGTGCCGTAAAATAATAGAAAACGAGTCAGATCGGGAATTTTGGTGGATTCTCGCAGAAAAAGAGTCAGATAGCGAATTTCGGAGGATTATATATCTAAAACAATAAGCATTCAATCATAAATTTCAGTATAATACCGTAGCGAAGCACGGGTATCTTGCTAGTCTATATATATAAAGTAGCTTGTCCTGACTGACTGACTGATTCATCATCGCCGAGCCAAAACTACTGGACATAAAGAAATGAAATTTTGGGGATATATTCATATTAAGATGTAGGTGCTCGCTAAGAGAGGATTTTTGGATATTCCGTCGCTAAGGGGGTGAAAATGGGGGTGAAATTTTAAAATGAGTGTGTCTATTTCTCAAAACTTTAAAAGTTTACACATGTGAAAATTGGTATTTAGAATCTTCTTTAAAAATAAGGAAACACGTATTTTTTTGTTTTCAGAAAATCCCAATAAGAGGGGTGAAAAAGGGTGAAAAAGGGGTTGAATGCCTTTAATTAGGATACCGGTACTTATATCTCAGAAACTGAAGATATTACAGACCTCAAAATTGGTACTTTTGATCTCTTTTAAAAATAAAGAAACACATATTTTTTTGTTTTTGGAAAATCCAATTAATGCGAGGGTGAAAAGGGGGGTGAATTTTTAAAATGAGTGCATCTATATCTCAAAGGTTTTAAACTTTAGAGATGTAAAAATTGGTATTTAGAATCTTCATTAATAATAAAGGAACACGTAAATTTTTGTTTTCGGAAAATCCCAATAAGAGGGGAGAAAAGGGGTGAAAAAGGGGTAGAATGCCTTTAAAGAGAATACTTATATCTTAGAAACTGATGATATTACAGACCTGAAAATTGGTGTTTGGGATCTCCTTTAAAAACAAAGAAACGCGTATTTTTTGTTTTTAGAAAATCCAATTAATGGTGGGGGGTAAAAGGGGGATGATGTTTTAATATGAGTGTATCTATACCTCAAAACTTTTAAAGTTTATAGATGTAAACATTGGTATTTAGAATGTCCTTTAAAAATAAAGAAACACGTATTTTTTGTTTCTGAAAAATCCAATTAATCGGAGGGTAAAAAGGGGGAGAATTTTTAAAAAAGAGTGTATCTATATCTCCAAACTTTTAAAGTTTGCTGATGTAAAAATTGCTACTTAGAATTTTCATTAAAAATAAAGAAACAAGTATTTTTTTGTTTTCGGAAAATCGCAATAGGAGGAGTGAAAAGGGGTGAAAAAGCGGTTGAATGCCTTTAATGAGGCTACATATATCTCAGAAACTGAAGATATTACAGACATGAAAATTGGTGTTTGGGATCTCCTTTAAAAGTAAAGAAACACGTATTTTTTGTTTCTGGAAAATCCAATTAAGAGGGGGTGAAAAGTGGGTAACATTTTTAAATTAGTGTATCCATATCTCAAAACTTTTAAAGGTTATAGATGTGAAAATTGGTATTTAGAGTCTCCTTTAAAAATAAAGAAACATATATTTTGTTTTCAGAAAATCCTAATAGGAAGGGTGGAAAAGGTTGAAAAAGGGGTCGAATGCCTTTCATGAGTCTACTTATATTTCAAAACCTGAAGATATTACAGACCTGAAAATTGGTGTATGGGATCTCTTTTAAAAATAAAGAAACACGTATTTTTTGTTTTTGGAAAATCCAATTAATGGGGGGGGGGTGAAAAAGGGTGATTTTTTAAAATGAGTGTATCTCTATCTCAAAACTTTATAGTTTATAGACTTAAAAATTGGTATTTAGAATCTCCTTTAAAAATAAGGAAACACGTATTCTTTTGTTTTCGGAAAATCCCAATAGGAAGGGTGTAAAAGGGTGAGTAATGGGTTGAATGCCTTTAATGAGGCTACTTATATTTCAGAACCTGAAGGTATTACAGACCTGAATATTGGTATTTGGGATATACTTTAAAAGTAAAGAAACACGTATTTTTTCGTTTCTTGGAAAATCCAAATATTGGGGGGTGGAAAGGGGGGATGAATTTTTTAAAATGAGTGTGTCTACATCTTAAAACTAAAAAAATTACAGATGTAAAATTGGTACTTAGAATCTCCTCTAAAAATAAAGGAACACGTAATTTTTTTGTTTCCTTAAATCCCAATAGGAAGGGTTTAAAAGGGTGAAAAATGGGTTGAATGCCTTTAATGCGGATACATATATCTCAGAAACGAAAGATATTACAGAACTGAAAATTTGTATATGGGATCTCCTTTAAAAATAAACACGTATTTTTTAGTTTTTGGAAAATCCAATTAATGGCGGTTAAACAGGAGTGACAAAATGGGGTGAATTTTTTGAAAGACTATATATACAGAATATCTTGGAAACGTAAAGTGTTACAGACGTAAAAAGTGGGTGTTTGGAATCTCCTGCAAATGTAAAGAAACATAGGTGATTTGTTTTGGGAAACTCCACTTAAGGGGAACTCAAAAGGGGTTAAATTTAAAAATGAGAATTTTTACAGTATATCTCAAAAAACTTAACATGTTACAGAAGTGAAAATGGTGTTTTTTATCTCTATTAAACACAAAGAAACGTGTATTTTTAGGTTTCGGAAATACCACTTGGGTGGAGCCGGGGGGGGGGTAAAAGTGACTGATAATGGTGTTGAATTCTTTTAATTAGGCTACTGATATCTCAAAAATGAAGATGTTACAGACGTGAAATTTGATATTTGGAATCTGCTTTTAAAGTAAAGAAACACGTATTGTCGGAAAATCCAATGGAAGCGGGGGTGAAAGAATTGAAAAATTAATTGACTTAATTGTATGAGAATACATACATCTAATAAAACTAAAGTTGTTACAGACGTGATAATTCGTATTTCGATCTCCTTTAAAAACAAAGAAAAACGCGTTTTTTTGGGGGGGGAGCCATCTTGGAGTACGGGGGTGTAAAGGAGTTGAATTCCTTTCATGAGGACACATAAATTAAAAACTAAAGAATTTTGAGTCGTGATAATTGATATTTAGAAGATCCTTTACTATTAAAGAAACAAGTATTTTTTGCGGTAAAATTCACTTGGGGAGGGGGGGAGTAGTGTGAAATGAAGTGCAAAATGTAAATTATTTTTATGGGGATACTTATATCTCAAAGCTGAAGGTAATAGATGTGAACATTGGTGTTTGGAATCTCCCTTAAACATAAAGAAACAAGCCTTCGTTTAATTTCTCTTGGAGGGGGGGGGGGGGAGGTGGCGGTAAATAAACTTAACGGCGGTGGGGTGTAGAAGGTGGTGAGGCCAATTGATTTTACGGTTATTAATGTACTTATAAGGATCCTCCGTTGCTCAGGCGGCAGCGCGCCGGCCTCTCACAGCTGGGTTCCGTGGTTCAAATCCCGGTCACTCCATGTGTTATTCGTGCTGGACAAAACGGAGGCGGGACAGGTTTTTCTCCGGATACTCCGGTCTTCCCTGTCATCAGCCATTCCAGCAACACATAATAATAATAATAATAATAATAATAATAATAATAATAATGTTCCCGGCTGTCGTCAAATGTGCGGACCGCGCTGGAAAGGGCTCCTGGACGGGTGATGACTAAGAATGCAGCCCGGCCGCGGGTTCAGTGCCGCCAAGGCACCCAATATGACACCACGCCGGATCTCCTGAAGGATTTTATCCATATTAAAAATGATTATAGAAAAAGATGGCACAGATTTACGGACCCAACTGACCGGGAGGAATACCTGAGCCTAACTCGAGGAGTACGAAATCGATTGCTGAAAAGGAAGATTGAAAAATGGGAGGAAACGTGCCGTAAAATAATAGAAAACGAGTCAGATCGGGAATTTTGGTGGATTCTCGCAGAAAAAGAGTCAGATAGCGAATTTCGGAGGATTATATATCTAAAACAATAAGCATTCAATCATAAATTTCAGTATAATACCGTAGCGAAGCACGGGTATCTTGCTAGTCTATATATATAAAGTAGCTTGTCCTGACTGACTGACTGATTCATCATCGCCGAGCCAAAACTACTGGACATAAAGAAATGAAATTTTGGGGATATATTCATATTAAGATGTAGGTGCTCGCTAAGAGAGGATTTTTGGATATTCCGTCGCTAAGGGGGTGAAAATGGGGGTGAAATTTTAAAATGAGTGTGTCTATTTCTCAAAACTTTAAAAGTTTACACATGTGAAAATTGGTATTTAGAATCTTCTTTAAAAATAAGGAAACACGTATTTTTTTGTTTTCAGAAAATCCCAATAAGAGGGGTGAAAAAGGGTGAAAAAGGGGTTGAATGCCTTTAATTAGGATACCGGTACTTATATCTCAGAAACTGAAGATATTACAGACCTCAAAATTGGTACTTTTGATCTCTTTTAAAAATAAAGAAACACATATTTTTTTGTTTTTGGAAAATCCAATTAATGCGAGGGTGAAAAGGGGGGTGAATTTTTAAAATGAGTGCATCTATATCTCAAAGGTTTTAAACTTTAGAGATGTAAAAATTGGTATTTAGAATCTTCATTAATAATAAAGGAACACGTAAATTTTTGTTTTCGGAAAATCCCAATAAGAGGGGAGAAAAGGGGTGAAAAAGGGGTAGAATGCCTTTAAAGAGAATACTTATATCTTAGAAACTGATGATATTACAGACCTGAAAATTGGTGTTTGGGATCTCCTTTAAAAACAAAGAAACGCGTATTTTTTGTTTTTAGAAAATCCAATTAATGGTGGGGGGTAAAAGGGGGATGATTTTTTAATATGAGTGTATCTATACCTCAAAACTTTTAAAGTTTATAGATGTAAACATTGGTATTTAGAATGTCCTTTAAAAATAAAGAAACACGTATTTTTTGTTTCTGAAAAATCCAATTAATCGGAGGGTAAAAAGGGGGAGAATTTTTAAAAATGAGTGTATCTATATCTCCAAACTTTTAAAGTTTGCTGATGTAAAAATTGCTACTTAGAATTTTCATTAAAAATAAAGAAACAAGTATTTTTTTGTTTTCGGAAAATCGCAATAGGAGGAGTGAAAAGGGGTGAAAAAGCGGTTGAATGCCTTTAATGAGGCTACATATATCTCAGAAACTGAAGATATTACAGACATGAAAATTGGTGTTTGGGATCTCCTTTAAAAGTAAAGAAACACGTATTTTTTGTTTCTGGAAAATCCAATTAAGAGGGGGTGAAAAGTGGGTAACATTTTTAAATTAGTGTATCCATATCTCAAAACTTTTAAAGGTTATAGATGTGAAAATTGGTATTTAGAGTCTCCTTTAAAAATAAAGAAACATATATTTTGTTTTCAGAAAATCCTAATAGGAAGGGTGGAAAAGGTTGAAAAAGGGGTCGAATGCCTTTCATGAGTCTACTTATATTTCAAAACCTGAAGATATTACAGACCTGAAAATTGGTGTATGGGATCTCTTTTAAAAATAAAGAAACACGTATTTTTTGTTTTTGGAAAATCCAATTAATGGGGGGGGGGGTGAAAAAGGGTGATTTTTTAAAATGAGTGTATCTCTATCTCAAAACTTTATAGTTTATAGACTTAAAAATTGGTATTTAGAATCTCCTTTAAAAATAAGGAAACACGTATTCTTTTGTTTTCGGAAAATCCCAATAGGAAGGGTGTAAAAGGGTGAGTAATGGGTTGAATGCCTTTAATGAGGCTACTTATATTTCAGAACCTGAAGGTATTACAGACCTGAATATTGGTATTTGGGATATACTTTAAAAGTAAAGAAACACGTATTTTTTCGTTTCTTGGAAAATCCAAATATTGGGGGGTGGAAAGGGGGGATGAATTTTTTAAAATGAGTGTGTCTACATCTTAAAACTAAAAAAATTACAGATGTAAAATTGGTACTTAGAATCTCCTCTAAAAATAAAGGAACACGTAATTTTTTTGTTTCCTTAAATCCCAATAGGAAGGGTTTAAAAGGGTGAAAAATGGGTTGAATGCCTTTAATGCGGATACATATATCTCAGAAACGAAGGATATTACAGAACTGAAAATTTGTATATGGGATCTCCTTTAAAAATAAACACGTATTTTTTAGTTTTTGGAAAATCCAATTAATGGCGGTTAAACAGGAGTGACAAAATGGGGTGAATTTTTTGAAAGACTATATATACAGAATATCTTGGAAACGTAAAGTGTTACAGACGTAAAAAGTGGGTGTTTGGAATCTCCTGCAAATGTAAAGAAACATAGGTGATTTGTTTTGGGAAACTCCACTTAAGGGGAACTCAAAAGGGGTTAAATTTTAAAATGAGAATTTTTACAGTATATCTCAAAAAACTTAACATGTTACAGAAGTGAAAATGGTGTTTTTTATCTCTATTAAACACAAAGAAACGTGTATTTTTAGGTTTCGGAAATACCACTTGGGTGGAGCCGGGGGGGGGGGGGTAAAAGTGACTGATAATGGTGTTTGTTGTATGTCCGGCGCTCCCGTCTCGCTCCTCCAGCCAGCTGCACGCGCGCCTGTGTATCATTCTGCTAGCTTCGACGCGCAGCCCTCAGTGCGCGTGCCTGACCATCGAGTGTACTATAAATAGGAGCTCCCTGCCTGCTTACTCGCCCACTTGCCCCGGTGTCCAGCTCCAGAATACACCCTACGTCGAGCACGGAGGCTACTCCTCTTGAAAATGTGCTTCGACCAGGTGGACTGAATTTCTGGCAGTACGAGGTTTCACCTCTGGTCACCGCTCCCTTACCTGTTTCCGCTGCCTATGTTCCGTAATTCTTTTACAAGCCATTTTCCTTCCCTAATTTACGCAAGCTCCCTTAGTTTCGCTAGGTGGAATTTCTTCAATCAATTGAACTTGCTTTTTAGGAATTCAGGCACTTCAACAAACAAGGACTCTCAAAGACATTTATGTTAGTGTGCCAGATAGTTTTCGACTATCAACGTGTCAATTCACAAAGACTATCTTTTCAAGATAGAAGTGTATATAAAGACTGTAAACCTGTACATATTGTATAAAGACAAACTTTTCTCAAGATTCAATATTACTTTTTGCTTCAAAATAAATTTCAATTATTTGTGTAAATATCATAAAGTGAAGCAATAAAAGTTGTGTTTTGTAAACTTCAACCTTGGTTACAACACAACTCTATGGCGACGAGGTAAAAACGCACCAGCCTACCATTCTTCAACCCCAGTTGCCAACTCTATAGTGACGAGGTAAAACAGCAACTCTACAATTCTTCGACCCCAGTTGCCAACTCTATAGTGACGAGGTAAAAAAGCAACAAACTACACGTCATCAGCCCCAATCGCCAACTCTATAGTAACGAGGTAAACACGACACTACAATTCAACAGGCCCAGTTGTCAACTCTACGGCGAAGTGCTAAACAACAACGACACTCCAACCAGTTCTGACACACTGCTTACCTTACTCTTTCTTGCACGCATATCGCAATGGCTACTGCGGAACAACTCGCTACGGTCTTCCAAGCCTTACAGCAGCAACAGCAACAGTTTATGCAACAACAACAGGCAGCATTAATTCAGGCTATTCAAGCTATTTCTGTCTCTACACAGCCATCAGCTATTCCTCCGTTCTCTGCTTTTGATCCAGCTAAGGAAGAATGGTCAGTTTATTTAGCCCGTTTACAACAGCATTTCATCTGCCATTCTGTCACAGATGATCAACGCCGCCGCGCACTATTTCTTAGTTCGGTTGGCAATGCTACGTGTGAATTACTACATAAATTAAGTCCGGAAGAACACTTATCTGAGGTACCCTTCACGCAGCTCTTGGCCCGTCTCACGGAACACTATGCCAAAGCTCCTCACATAGTGGCTGCTCGCTATAAATTTTTTCAGAGCAGAAAGCAACCCCATCAGACACATACTGAATGGATAACTGAATTGCGTGGTCTCGCTAAACCCTGCCAGTTCATCTGCTCCAAGGACGGTTGTGGTTCATCCTACACTGATTCTCTCATTCGGGACATGATAATTTTACATACTCCTGAAGACAAAATACGTTTTGACGCTGTCAAGCAGAGTAACCCTTCTTTAGAAGACGTCCAGCGTATTGCTACGGTTTATGAGCTTACTACCAAGACTGCCGCAGCCATAGCTTCTCCACACGAAGTTGCACAAGTCTCGCCTCAGGCCCGCAAGTCCTCTGCTACAGTGAACCGTACGGATAAGGCGCTCTCCACCAAGCATTCTCGCCAGGTTCCCTCTCGTAATGCTACACGGAAGCCCAATTCTAAAAGCACCTCGAAACTCCTGCCTTCCTGCCGAGGTTGTTTCAAGCATCATGAACGTCGTGCCTGTCGTTTTTTCAAAGCTACTTGTGAACGATGTAATAAACTTGGACACATTAAGACTGTCTGTCAAAGTTCGCTCCGCCCTGCTAAGACTACTGCAGCACGCCGGAAGCATATACAGCCCCGCCAAGACATGGAAGTTGATCAAATCAATCTTATTCTTCCCACAAAGGATTCTCACAAAATCATCATTCCTCTCTCATTCTCTGATCGATCTGTCGCTTTTCAATTAGATACTGGATCACCTGTCTCTATTATTAACCTGACTACCTACCACGACTTAGGTTCACCTTCATGCTCTCCAGCTGACATCCAGCTCGTGACATTTAACAAGAAGAAAATTGACATCAAAGGTCAAATCAAGCTTCAGGCTAGTTATAAAGGAATTCAGAAGGCCATTCCTCTTCTCGTAGTTAACAACTACACTGCATCAAACATTATGGGCATGGATCTATTTAACTTATTTGGTTTCCAGATACATGACAACATTAACGTCGTATCTACATTGCATCCTACTTCTGATGTTACCGCTCTCCTAGCGCAGTTTCCTGAAGTCTTCGACTCTCAGCTCGGAACAGCCAAAGACTATACAGCTCACATACAGCTGAAATCCGGAGCTAAGCCTCGCTTCCTCAAAGCACGCCCAGTACCCCTAGCACTTCAAGACCAGGTCACGAAAGAATTAGAAAGATGGATACAAACTGGAATTGTGGTACCAGTTACTTCTAGTCAATGGGCTACTCCACTCGTGGTAATCAAGAAACCTGATGGTAATGTTCGAC
Source organism: Anabrus simplex (assembly GCF_040414725.1). Classification (NCBI taxonomy): domain Eukaryota; kingdom Metazoa; phylum Arthropoda; class Insecta; order Orthoptera; family Tettigoniidae; genus Anabrus; species Anabrus simplex. The sequence goes on from NC_090266.1 coordinate 932,327,747, forward strand.
TTTGTGGCGATTTTCGATCTACAGTCAACGCACAACTCGACACAGATATCTTTCCTATTCCACGTCCAGAAGACTTATTCCGTCGTCTCTCTGGTGGACAATTCTTCTCTCGAGTTGATCTTAAAGAAGCATATCTCCAGCTACTTTTAGACGAAGAATCTAAGAAATTTCTCACACTCAACACTCCTCTCGGACTGCTCCAGCTCCAGCGGCTCCCATTCGGTGTTTCATCCTCAGCGGCTATTTTTCAGCGCTATTTGGCTCAACTCACCGCCTCCATTCCCGGTTGTGCTAACTACCTGGATGATATTATTGTTACTGGAAAAGATCATCAGGAACATCTAACCAATCTACGCCTCCTTCTCCAGAAATTGAAAGACAATGGTCTACGAGCGAATCTAGCTAAATGTACCTTCTTTCAGCCTCAAGTTCACTACCTAGGACATATACTTGATAAGAATGGAATTCGTCCTAGTACACAGAATGTCTCAGCGATAGTAAACATGCCAGCACCTCAGAACCTCAAGCAGCTTCAGTCCTTCATAGGCAAAGCGAACTATTATAATAAGTTCATTCCACGCTTCGCTACAGTGGCAGCTCCATTAAACGCTCTACGTAAAAAAGGTGTTAAGTTTCAGTGGACTCCGCAATGCCAACAGGCATGGAAAACAATCAACAACGCCTTAATTCAAGCTATACGACTCACTCATTTTCAGCCCGACAAGATCATCACGCTAGCTACTGACGCTTCAGACTACGGTGTCGGTGCCGTTCTCTCCCAGAAGGATCGTCATGGACAAGAACGCCCCATCGCCTTCGCTTCGAAAACACTTAATGACCATCAACGTCGATACTCACAGATAGAGAAAGAAGCTTTAGCCATCATCTTTGGTATTCGCCGTTTCAATGAATATCTCTATGGCAACCATTTCCTGATCATTACAGATCATAAGCCTCTCGTACACTTATTCCATCCTGGTAATAAGATCCCAGAGAATTCCCTCAGAAAGCTTCAACGATGGTCCATGTTCCTTTCTGATTATTCCTATCAGATTGTATATCGAGCCACATCCCAGCATTGTAATGCTGATGCCCTCTCCCGCTTACCCGTTGGTCCTGATACTGCCTTCGATTCTCAAGAATCTGAATGTCTTCAGTTGGACATAGAACTTGAAGATACTGTATCCAGTTTTCCTATTGATGCTACCTGCATAGCTAAAGCTACGGATAAGGACAGTACACTTGCTACTATACGTACTTACATCCGCAACGGTTGGCCTCTTCAGAGCACACTTCCTGCCCACCTGGCACCTTATCATCGTATGCAGCATCGTCTCACGACTCGTGCCGGAGTTGTATTACTAGAAGCAGGCACCATCTTCCGAGTGGTTATCCCACTTAGCCTCCAGAAACAAGTTCTCGAATTATTACACCAAAGCCATTGGGGTATCTCCAGAACAAAGCAACTCGCCCGTCAACACTGCTACTGGCCCGGTATTGATGCCGCCATCGAAAAGCTAATACGTCATTGTGAGCAATGTCAAACGAATCAGAACGCCCCGTCTTCTGATCTTGCTTCATGGCCTCCTGCTACTACTCCATGGGAACGAGTTCACATCGATTTCGCAGGTCCTTTCCTCAATTCCATGTGGTTAATAGTCATCGATTCACTGTCCAACTTTCCATATGTCGTGGATATGCATTCGACTACTACAACCGAAGCTACCATTCGTGCTCTCCAGAAAATCTTTACTACAGAAGGTTTACCGCAAGTACTCATTTCAGACAACGGACCTCAATTTACAGCTACTGCTTTTCAGAACTTTTGTACACATAATGGCATTCGTCATATCCTAGCACCACCTTTTCACCCTCAATCTAATGGTGAAGCTGAACGCTTCGTACAGACATTTAAAAGAAGTATGAAGAAAGCTGTCTCTTCAGGCTTAACTAAAGACCAAGCCTTGCTCCAACTCCTAACCAACTACAGAACTCTACCCGGCGCTGATAATATCACTCCTGCACAGAAGCTCCATGGACGACCTCACAGAACTTTACTTTCTCTGTTACAGCCTCTTCCGGCCCAGCATAAGACCTCACCAACGAAGTTCTCCCTCAACGACAAGGTCTACACCAGGACATTCAAATCCAACCCACTCTGGATACCTGGAGTCATCTGCAGATCTTTGGGTCATCGTCTGTACGAGATACAGACTACGGAGAAACGTATCTGCCGCCATCAAGATCAGATACGTCTGCGCTACCGCCCCTGTCCAGCTATTGATGCTATTGCTAAACCTGATAAATCTATTGCTGAACGCGCTTTAGATCATTTAATAACAATGGGTTCCTTTCAGGACGAGACAGCGCCACTCCGCCCAGTTCCAGCTCCGGACAATACAACAGAGAACTCAGCAGCTCCGCCCCAGCATCGCAGTCGCCGACAGCGCCGCCGCCGTTTCACGCCGTACCGGCGTATTTAGGAGGGGAGGGTGTTGTATGTCCGGCGCTCCCGTCTCGCTCCTCCAGCCAGCTGCACGCGCGCCTGTGTATCATTCTGCTAGCTTCGACGCGCAGCCCTCAGTGCGCGTGCCTGACCATCGAGTGTACTATAAAGAGGAACTCCCAGCCTGTCCAGATGCCCACTTGCCCCGGTGTCCAGCTCCAGAATACACCCTACGTCGAGCACGGAGGCTACTCCTCTTGAAAATGTGCTTCGACCAGGTGGACTGAATTTCTGGCAGTACGAGGTTTCACCTCTGGTCACCGCTCCCTTACCTGTTTCCGCTGCCTATGTTCCGTAATTCTTTTACAAGCCATTTTCCTTCCCTAATTTACGCAAGCTCCCTTAGTTTCGCTAGGTGGAATTTCTTCAATCAATTGAACTTGCTTTTTAGGAATTCAGGCACTTCAACAAACAAGGACTCTCAAAGACATTTATGTTAGTGTGCCAGATAGTTTTCGACTATCAACGTGTCAATTCACAAAGACTATCTTTTCAAGATAGAAGTGTATATAAAGACTGTAAACCTGTACATATTGTATAAAGACAAACTTTTCTCAAGATTCAATATTACTTTTTGCTTCAAAATAAATTTCAATTATTTGTGTAAATATCATAAAGTGAAGCAATAAAAGTTGTGTTTTGTAAACTTCAACCTTGGTTACAACAGTGTTGAATTCTTTTAATTAGGCTACTGATATCTCAAAAATGAAGATGTTACAGACGTGAAATTTGATATTTGGAATCTGCTTTTAAAGTAAAGAAACACGTATTGTCGGAAAATCCAATGGAAGCGGGGGTGAAAGAATTGAAAAATTAATTGACTTAATTGTATGAGAATACATACATCTAATAAAACTAAAGTTGTTACAGACGTGATAATTCGTATTTCGATCTCCTTTAAAAACAAAGAAAAACGCGTTTTTTGGGGGGGGGGGGGAGCCATCTTGGAGTACGGGGGTGTAAAGGAGTTGAATTCCTTTCATGAGGACACATAAATTAAAAACTAAAGAATTTTGAGTCGTGATAATTGATATTTAGAAGATCCTTTACTATTAAAGAAACAAGTATTTTTTGCGGTAAAATTCACTTGGGGAGGGGGGGAGTAGTGTGAAATGAAGTGCAAAATGTAAATTATTTTTATGGGGATACTTATATCTCAAAGCTGAAGGTAATAGATGTGAACATTGGTGTTTGGAATCTCCCTTAAACATAAAGAAACAAGCCTTCGTTTAATTTCTCTTGGAGGGGGGGGGGGGAGGTGGCGGTAAATAAACTTAACGGCGGTGGGGTGTAGAAGGTGGTGAGGCCAATTGATTTTACGGTTATTAATGTACTTATAAGGATCCTCCGTTGCTCAGGCGGCAGCGCGCCGGCCTCTCACAGCTGGGTTCCGTGGTTCAAATCCCGGTCACTCCATGTGTTATTCGTGCTGGACAAAACGGAGGCGGGACAGGTTTTTCTCCGGATACTCCGGTCTTCCCTGTCATCAGCCATTCCAGCAACACATAATAATAATAATAATAATAATAATAATAATAATAATAATAATAATAATAATAATGTTCCCGGCTGTCGTCAAATGTGCGGACCGCGCTGGAAAGGGCTCCTGGACGGGTGATGACTAAGAATGCAGCCCGGCCGCGGGTTCAGTGCCGCCAAGGCACCCAATATGACACCACGCCGGATCTCCTGAAGGATTTTATCCATATTAAAAATGATTATAGAAAAAGATGGCACAGATTTACGGACCCAACTGACCGGGAGGAATACCTGAGCCTAACTCGAGGAGTACGAAATCGATTGCTGAAAAGGAAGATTGAAAAATGGGAGGAAACGTGCCGTAAAATAATAGAAAACGAGTCAGATCGGGAATTTTGGTGGATTCTCGCAGAAAAAGAGTCAGATAGCGAATTTCGGAGGATTATATATCTAAAACAATAAGCATTCAATCATAAATTTCAGTATAATACCGTAGCGAAGCACGGGTATCTTGCTAGTAGCATATATATATGTAAGGCAGACCTTTCGTTGAGGGTGGGCGGCATCTGCCATGTGTAGGTAACTGCGTGTTAATGTGGTGGAGGATAGTGTTATGTGTGGTGTGTGAGTTGCAGGGATGTTGGGGATAACATAAACACCCAGCCCCCGAGCCATTAGAATTAACCAATGAAGGTTAAAATCCCTGACCCGGCCGGGAATCGAACCCAGGACCCTCTGAACCGAAGGCCAGTACGCTGACCATTCCGCCAACGAGTCGGGTATGCAAACATTATAATAACTATTTAGAAACTGATAATTCGACACATGTTTCTGGTTTATAAGTCGTACATGAATTTTCCTTTAAATATAAACTAGTTATTCCTGTACCATTTATTACCTGTTGTTACCAGCACGTCACATAATAGTTGAAGCAACTGAAAAATTATAAATTGTATTTAAGATAATTAACTGAGTTTACTGGTAGTAATTTTAATGACAATCAGTTTTTCATAACACACTGTAATTAGTCTTGGCATTTTTACAAGGTTTAAATGAATTCCAAGACTGAGACTGGAAGCCAAATTTATGTCCATAGATAATGGACCGCGGGGACTTCCTGTAGCTATCCTGGATGTAATGCGACAACATATACAATTTAAGAAACAATTTGATATAATGAAATCTTCCTAAACAAAACAAAGGAAGAGCAATGTTCAGGGTTCACCTATGAGACATGCACATTGAAAACAGAATCTGCATTTCAACTAGTTTATGGCTAATTATTTAATTAAAATTCCTGTAAAATGGATAACGTTTTACATCCAAAATCTGACTGTTGCCCATTTAACAGCATTTCAAAGTTCAAAACAAGTGTAAGCTTCATATACATTGTAATGTAAAACCATCTGTATAAAGTGATATGGAAGACAGAACACGCCAAAGTATACTTATTTTGGATAGAAATGCAAGTTCGCTGAATTCATCTGTTGGCTACAGAAGACGTTTAAAAAGTTGTTGGCTGGGTTGCTGTAGAAAGCTAGGAGCAGTGGTTTATTCACAGAAAACAGCATGACAACGTCGTTGTAGTGGTACACGTTCAGAGATTCCCGGCATACCATGTGTACTGTAGTTTCAGTGACGATAACAATTCTTGGTTGAGGCCTCCTTTTCACTCTGTAGGTGTCTTGCTCACGAACTGTTTGATATGTCTCCAGAGTAAGAAACTGAAGCACGTGAGGTCAGGTGATCTCGGTAGCTAGATGATAGGTTTACTCCGACCTATCCGCCTGGCTATCAATTGATCTCTCCCAGCACTATAAATTGTTTGATGTACCAATGTAGACTAAGAGGAGAGGAACATATAGAGGTCCTCCTCCCCTTTTCACCACTCAAGCCAATAATAATGACCGACATAAACAGGCCCGAACGAATAACATTATACACATCTCTGCGCACCAACTGTTAACGTCTGCAGACATACATTCATTCCTATACATGTTCACCTTGGTGTTCTCTGCCCCCTTTATCAAATACACATGGCTTTGCAATCCTATAGTATTTACTACTCTGATGTGAAAGTGAATGAAAGAATAGGGATAATTGCCTTTACAAAATATAGGATCAAATAGCAGGTGAGTAACCGTAATTAATTTAAAGTCTAATTTAGGAATACCAACGTTGGATGGATCGGTTTGTATATACTGGCTTCAGTGTTAGGGCCATATGATGCGAATGGAGGAGAGCAGGTTAGGTTGATGGTGATGGTGGTAGTTGTGTGGAAAAGAAGCATGATTTTCGGCAGCAGGGAGTGAGTTATCGTGAATACCATAGCTGCGCCGCTAAATCATGTCCCATGAAAGTTATAATTTATGTTGGTAACACGACCGAAGGAAAATGAAGAACGCTATGAGTACATGTTATAGAGCAAGCAGAATGTGATCATAAATAATGTTATTGACTTTGCGTCCCACCAACTACTTTTACGGTTTTCGGAGACGCCGAGGTGCCGAAATTTAGTCCCGCAGGAGTCCTTTTACATGCCAGTAAATCTACCGACACTAAGCTGACGTATTTTAGCATCTTCAAATACCACCGGACTGAGCCAGGATCAAACCTGCCAAGTTGGAATCAGAAGGCCAGCGCCTCAACCGGCTGAGCAAGCAGAATGTGATGTGTCCATTGTCCACGGTGGCGCAGCACGTGAAACTGTGTTGCTGGATTTTCATCCACAGTGATATTAACACGTGGGTTTGCTTGTGTGTAATATTACATTTCATAAGAAAATAATTCTAAATATTGGTACTGCTACTGTAAATTACCGTACAAAAGATATCATATGCAGAGTGGTGGCTTAGGGAGACGGAATCGTTTGTATTGAGCTACAGCATTAAGTAGACTGGCGTACATTTTGACGAACAGTGAAAAACGTTTCTGCACATACGTTGGCGCTGCTTCGTTTCTATGCATAAGGTAGGCCTACAGATGATGAAATGTCGTATGGCTTTTAGTGCCGGGATATCCCAGGACGGGTTCGGCTCGTCAGCTGCAGGTCTTTCTATTTGACACCCGTAGGCGACCTGCGCGTCGTGATGAGGATGAAATGATGATGAAGACAACACATACACCCAGCCCCCGTGCCGTACGAATTAACTAATTAAGGTTAAAATCCCCGACCCAGCCGGGAATCGAACCCGGGAACCTCTGAACCGAAGGCCAGTACGCTGACCGTTCAGCCAACGAGTCGGACCTACAGATGATAACAAATAGTTAAGAATAGGCCTGTAAGTAGTATAATTGGATGGTTCGGCCGCCTCCTCCTCCTCCCGCCGCCTCCTCCGCCTCCTCCTCCGCCGCCGCCCGCGGGAAATTTGAATTTTGGCGGGAAATTTGAATTTTGGCGCGAGATTTGAATTTGTAAACAAAGCCACGTGCTTTTTGACAGCTGTCATCGACAACAACGCAACGCTAACCTCACTGCTGCCATCTTGACGGGCCTAAACCTCACTAGTGCCAACTTAACCTAACTAGTATGAGGTAAACAAAGCCACGTGTTTTTTGACAGCCACGTGCTTTTTGACAGACAACAACGCATCGCTAACCTCAGTACTGCCATCTTGACGGGCCTAACCTTAGTGGTACCAACTTAACCTCACTAGCATGAGGTAAACAAAGCCACGTGCTTTTTGACAGCCACGTGCTTTTTGACAGATTTTTAAACAAAGCCACGTGCTTTTTGACAGACAACAACGCATCGCTAACCTCAGTACTGCCATCTTGACGGGCCTAAACCGCAGTAGTACCAACTTAACCTAACTAGCGCGAGATAAACAAAGCTACGTGCTTTTTGACAGCCACGTGCTTTTTTGACAGCTGTCATCCGCCATCTTTAAACTACAGAGCACCGTGCTGCCCTCTTTCGTCACCTGTCATCGGCAGTGCTGCCATCTTGACGGGCCTAAACCTTAGTGCTACCAACTTAACCTCACTAGCTCGAGATAAACAAATCCACGTGCTTTTTGACAGCCACGTGCTTTTTTGATAGCTGTCATCCGCCATCTTTAATCTATAGAGCACAGTGCTGCCCTCTTTAGCTACTTACCTTTGAAATGTGGTGGCGGATAATTTGAAAAATGCTTTTCGACAAGCAGCCATCTTTAATCCAGAGAGAACAGTGCTACCCTCTATGTGGTGGCGGCAAATTGAAAAATTCCACGTGCTCTTGTTTGAAAACAAACTCACGTGCTTTTTTGACAGCTGTCATCTGCCATCTTTGAGCACAGTGCTGCCCTCTTTAGTTTGAAATGTGGTAGCGGTAAATTCCACGTGCTCTTGTTTGGAAACAAAGCCATGTGCTTTTTTGACAGCTGTCATCCGCCATCTTTAATCAACAGAGCACCGTGCTGCTATCATGCGGGCAATTTCATCACCTGTCATCCGCCATCTTTAATCTACAGAACACCGTGCTGCCCTCTTTATGGCTACTACCTTAAGCATGTAGTAGCGGGCAATTTGAAAAGTTCTGTTAGCTATCATCCACCATCTTTAATCAAGAGAGCACTGTGCTGCCATCTTTAGCTAGATACCTTTGAAATGTGGTGGCGGCAAATTGAAAAATTCCACGTGCTCTTGTTTGGAAACAAACTCACGTGCTTTTTCGACAGCTACCATCCGCCATCTTTAATCAACAGAGCATAGTGCTACCCTCTTTAGTTTGAAATGTGATGGCGGCAAATTCTACGTGCTCTTGTTTGGTAAACATAGCCATGTGCAGCTGTCATCCGCCATCTTTGAGCACCGTGCTGCCCTCTTTAGATGTAAATTCGTCACCTGTCATCCGCAGTGCTGCCATCTTTAGCTAGATACCTTTGAAAAGTGGTGGCGGATAATTTAAAAAGAAAAATTCTACAGCAGCCCTCTCTCGACGCTAATTGCATAAGATGGCGGCTATACATGACTCCTTAAGGGTGCTTACGCAAGATGGCTGCTATACACAGGTTCTTATGAGACGCCCTTGGGATGCTTGCGCAAGATGGCAGTTATACATGGCTCCTTATGAGATGCCCTAGGGATGCTTGCGCAAGATAGCGGCTGCTCTTATGGGACGGCTTAAGGGTCCTTGCACAAGATAGCTTGAGACGCCCTAAGGATGCTTGCGCAAGATGGCGGACACAAGATGGCGGCTATACACAACTCCTTATGAGACGCTTTAAGGGTGCTTGCGCAAGATGGTTGCTACTCTTAGCTTAGAGGCTAACGTGTCGTGATAGTTCGATTCATTAAATTTAGGGCTTAAATGCAAAATGTTAAATATATCGAAAACGGTGCACCGTAGAGCAAAACGGACAAAATTTTTCTGCCTAATACCTAGGTTCTCAGTATGAGGAACAAGAAAATCATAGTCTAATGATGGGATCAACGGTTCGGTTCCTACTTAGGCCCTTTGGCATTTGCTCTGTTTTAGCTTGTATTGAAGCGAGTCTTCGTAACATGATCAGGTCTAGCTATGGTAGAGAGTATAACGTACCGTGCAGGTTCGATTCATTAAATTTGGAGGCTTAAATGCAAAATGTTAAATATCTCGAAAACGATGCATCGTAGAGCAAAACGGACAAAATGTTTCCGCCTAATACGTAGGTTCGTAGTATCAGGAACAAGAAAAAAACATAGTCTAATGATGAGATCAACGGTTCGATTCCTACTTAAGCCCTTTGGCATTCGCAGCTATCTATTTCTACAAGATGGTGGCTGCTCTTATGAGAAACAAGATGCCTTGAGACGTCCTAGGGATGCTTACGCAAGATGGCAGACACAAAATGGTGACTATACATAGCTCCTTATGAGACGGCCTAGGGTTGCTCGCACAAGATGGCGGCTACTCTTATGAAGAAAGCTAGCTTAGAGGCTACTGCGCAAGATAACAGCTGCTGTTATGCATGTGGTGGAGGGCAATTTGAAATTCTATGTGCTTAATCAACAGAGCACCCTGCTGCCCTCTTTAGCTGAAATGTGGTGGTGGATAATTTGAAAAATTCTTTTGACAGCTATCATCTTTAAAAACAATGGCGACTATACATAGGCTGTTAAGGTCTTATCATTCTCCTCCTCCTCCTCCTCCTCCTCCTCCCCCTCCTCCTTCTCTACCTCCTCCTCCGCCTCTTATGTCAAGGCATAGCTTTATATCGAACAAGTTTAAACCTGCATCGCGAAGGCAAGCGTGTGCAGCGATAACATTATTGTGCATGTTTAGACTTTCGAAACATAAGAAGAGTAGAATCAAACGCTGTACTCGATACGACATGTGATCAGAACATTGATTGATGCGTTCAGAAAAACAAAATAAGTGATCAAGACTAGAATCGAACGATGTACTCAATACATCATGTGTTTAGAATATGTCAGGGGGATACGCTTGTTCTAAGAAGATCAGATTGAAGCATAACAAGACTAGAATAGAACACTGTAATCGATGTTGTTAACTTCAACATGTGATCAGAACATTGATTGATGTGTTCAGAACACAAAATAAGTGATCATGACTAGAATCGAACACTGTACTCGATACAACATGTGATCAGAACATTGATCGATGTGTTCAGAACACGAAATAAGTGATCAAGACTAGAATCGAACACTGTACTCAATACAACATGTGTTTAGAACATGTTAGGGGGTACCCTTGTTCTAAGAAGATCAGAATGAAACATAACAAGACTAGAATCGAACACTGTAATCGATGTTGTTAACCTCAACATATGATCAGAACATTGTTTGATGTGTTCAGAGCAAAAGTACAATTTTGATGATTTGCTTAGTGTAAAATCAAAAACTATGGAAACACACTGTGCACATATCGCGTAGCTAACTCGCTCAGTAAGCAATATTGCAAAACTACAACTTCAATGATTTGCATAGTGTAAAAATCAAAAACACACTGTACCCATACTGCGCAGCTAACTCGCTCGGTAAACGATATAGCCAAAGTATAACTTCAAATTATTTATCTTCCATCATTCGTCTTGTGTGTAAAAATCAGTCGAACAAGTTATCGCATAAACATGGCTGAAAAAAAATCGTGATAGGGTATGGAACCCAGGGGTTACATCTTATCAGAAGGGCAAAAAGGATGAAAGGACTCTTCCTCCTCCTTACCGCACATTCCTTGAAGGGCTAATTGGCTGAAGGGCTAATGGGCTAAAGGGCTAAAGGGCTAATGGGCTAAAGGGCTAATGGGCTAAAGGGCTAAAGGAGCAACAACCTCGTCGATCGCTATCAGCAAGAACGCTTGTACTTTGTTAAGTGTAGAAAATTAATCTTTATTTGTAAATGGTTTCATGTTCAGAACAAGGAATGGAAAATCCCCGAGGTGCGATGAGTTACGTTTTTCGAACTAGTGTTTGGAACACTGAACTTTTCAAGATGATAGCAGAGAGTTTAGCAATGTTCTGTTGTTGGATTTTAAATTCCGCGCTACAACATGCATAAGGTGGTAGCCTTGAGGTTCACCGCCGTAAAGATGGCAAGAGTGAGGTTAACAATGTTCTGTTGTTGGATTTTAAATTCCGCGCTATAACATGCATAAGGTAGCAGCCTTGAGGTTTACCGCCGTAAAGATGGCAAGAGTGAGGTTAACAATGTTCTGCTGTTGGATTTTAAATTCCGCGCTATAACATGCATAAGGTGGCAGCCTTGAGGTTTACCGCCGTAAAGATGGCAGCAGTGAGGTTAGCGACGCTCTATTGTCCTTCAAAGTGAGGTTAGGGTTCGTCAAGAAGACAGCTGTCAAAAAAGCACGTGGCTATGTTTACCAAACAAGAGCACGTGGTCGTGACGTCACGGTCACGTAATCAATCCTTAGCTCGACGTCGTTAAGAGCAGTATTAGGGTTAGCTATGCTTGAAAGTCTTGGGAACAGAGCAGCAGTATGAATTGCTATGTTTCAAAGCGTGTACACATGACCTATCGATTTTACATGCATCGACCATCGAACTAAACTTCATCCTTTAGATCGTGCTGCTATCTTAGCATAACCTATACCCATAAAATTAAAGTACAATGAATAGCCATGTTTCAAAGCGTGTACACATCACCTATCGATTTTGCACACATCTACTCTCGTAATAAACTTCTTCCGCTAGATTGTGCTGCTATCTTAGCATAACCTATACGCGTGACCTTAAGGTACAAAGAATAACCATGTTTCAAAGCGTGTACACATTACCTATCGACTTTGCATGCAACAAATCTCGTACTAAACTTCTTCCGCTAGGTTGTGCTGCTATCTTAGCATAACTTATACACATGAACTTAAAGTACAAAGAATAGCCATGTTTCAAAGCGTGTACACATTACTTATTGATTTTGCATGCATCAAATATCGTACTAAATTTCTTCCGCTAGATTGTGCTGCTATCTTAGCATAACCTATACCCATGAACTTAAAGTATAATGAATAGTCATGTTTCAAAGCGTGTACACATCAACTATCGAATTTGCATGTATCGACTCTCGTACTAAAGTTCTGCAGGTAGATTGTGCTGCTATCTCAGCATAACTAAGACGCATGAACTTAAAGAACAAAGAAGAGCTATGTCTCAAAACGTGTACACATTACCTATCGATTTTGCAAGCATCGACTCTCGTACTAAACTTCTTCCGCTAGATTGTGCTGCTATCTTAGCGTAACCTATACGCATGACCTTAAGGTACAAAGAATAGCCATGTTTCCAAGCGTGTACACATTACCTATCGACTTTGCATGCAACAAATATCGTACTAAACTTCTTCCGCTAGGTTGTGCTGCTATCTTAGCATAACTTATACACATGAACTTAAAGTACGAAGAATAGCCATGTTTCAAAGCGTGTACACATTACTTATTGATTTTGCATTCATCGAATCTCGTACTAAATTTCTTCCGCCAGATTGTGCTGCTATCTTAGCATAACCTATACCCATGAACTTAAAGTACAATGAATAGTCATGTTTTAAAGCGTGTACGCATCAACTATCGATTTTGCATGTATCGACTCTCGTGCAAAACTTCTTCAGGTAGATTGTGCTGCTATCTTAGCATAACTAAGACGCATGAACTTAAAGTACAAAGAATAGCCTTGTTTCAAAGCGTGTACACATTACCTAATGATTTTGCAAGCATCGACTCTCGCACTAAACTTCTTCCACTAGATTGTGCTAAAATCGTGTAAGTGTGCTGCTATCTTAGCATAACCTATCGATTTTACATGCATCGACTATCGCAAGCATAACTAAGACGCATGAACTTAAAGTACAAAGAATAGCCTTGTTTCAAAGCGTGTACAGATCACCCTGAACTTCTTCCGCCAGATTGTGCTGCTATCTTAGCATAACCTATACGTATGACTTTAAGGTACAAAGAATAGCCATGTTTCAAAGCGTGTACACATTACCTATCGACTTTGCATGTATCGACTCTCGTACAAAACTTCTTCCGCTAGGTTGTGCTGCTATCTTAGCATAACTCATACACATGAACTTAAAGTACAAAGAATAGCCTTGTTTCAAAGCGTTTACACATTACCTAATGATTTTGCACGAAACGACTATCATACTAAACTTTTTCCACTAGATTGTGCTAAAATCATGTAAGTGTGCTGCTATCTTAGCATAACCTATCGATTTTACATGCATCGACTATCGTACTAGACTTCTTCCGCTAGAGCATGTAGCAATCGCTTTTGTGTATCCCAAACCCCTGTGCACGAACTTAAAGCATAAAGATGAGCTATGTTCTAAAGCGTGTACACATCACCTATCGATAATGTATGTATCGAATATCGTACTAAACTTCTCCTGCTAGAGCGTACGAGTATCGCTTGTGCGTGCACGAACTTAAAGCATAAAGAATAGCAATGTATAAAAATCTTGTAAACAAAGCAGCAGCATTACGTATAGTCAAGATTAAATGCGTGCACACATCATGTATCCATGATGCACACAGTACTAAACTTATTCCATTAGAATGTACAAAGTTCGCATGTGTTTGTACTGCTATCTTAGCATAGCCTATGTGCATGAACTTAAAGCATAAAGAATAGTTATGTGTAAAAAATCTTGTGAACATAGCAGAGTGTTAACTACGTAGGTGTAGACATTGAACTTTACATGCTGAGGCAACATACTACGTGACCGTGACGTCACGACCACGTGCTCTTGTTTGGTAAACATAGCCACGTGCTTTTTAGACAGCTGTCTTCTTGACGAACCCTAACCTCACTTTGAAGGACAATAGGGCGTCGCTAACCTCACTGCTGCCATCTTTACGGCGGTAAACCTCAAGGCTGCCACCTTATGCATGTTATAGCGCGGAATTTAAAATCCAACAGCAGAACATTGTTAACCTCACTCTTGCCATCTTTACGGCGGTAAACCTCAAGGCTGCTACCTTATGCATGTTATAGCGCGGAATTTAAAATCCAACAACAGAACATTGTTAACCTCACTCTTGCCATCTTTACGGCGGTGAACCTCAAGGCTACCACCTTATGCATGTTGTAGCGCGGAATTTAAAATCCAACAACAGAACATTGCTAAACTCTCTGCTATCATCTTGAAAAGTTCAGTGTTCCAAACACTAGTTCGAAAAACGTAACTCATCGCACCTCGGGGATTTTCCATTCCTTGTTCTGAACATGAAACCATTTACAAATAAAGATTAATTTTCTACACTTAACAAAGTACAAGCGTTCTTGCTGATAGCGATCGACGAGGTTGTTGCTCCTTTAGCCCTTTAGCCCATTAGCCCATTAGCCCTTTAGCCCATTAGCCCTTTAGCCCTTTAGCCCATTAGCCCTTCAGCCAATTAGCCCTTCAAGGAATGTGCGGTAAGGAGGAGGAAGAGTCCTTTCATCCTTTTTGCCCTTCTGATAAGATGTAACCCCTGGGTTCCATACCCTATCACGATTTTTTTTCAGCCATGTTTATGCGATAACTTGTTCGACTGATTTTTACACACAAGACGAATGATGGAAGGTAAATAATTTGAAGTTATACTTTGGCTATATCGTTTACCGAGCGAGTTAGCTGCGCAGTATGGGTACAGTGTGTTTTTGATTTTTACACTATGCAAATCATTGAAGTTGTAGTTTTGCAATATTGCTTACTGAGCGAGTTAGCTACGCGATATGTGCACAGTGTGTTTCCATAGTTTTTGATTTTACACTAAGCAAATCATCAAAATTGTACTTTTGCTCTGAACACATCAAACAATGTTCTGATCATATGTTGAGGTTAACAACATCGATTACAGTGTTCGATTCTAGTCTTGTTATGTTTCATTCTGATCTTCTTAGAACAAGGGTACCCCCTAACATGTTCTAAACACATGTTGTATTGAGTACAGTGTTCGATTCTAGTCTTGATCACTTATTTCGTGTTCTGAACACATCGATCAATGTTCTGATCACATGTTGTATCGAGTACAGTGTTCGATTCTAGTCATGATCACTTATTTTGTGTTCTGAACACATCAATCAATGTTCTGATCACATGTTGAAGTTAACAACATCGATTACAGTGTTCTATTCTAGTCTTGTTATGTTTCAATCTGATCTTCTTAGAACAAGCGTATCCCCCTGACATATTCTAAACACATGATGTATTGAGTACATCGTTCGATTCTAGTCTTGATCACTTATTTTGTTTTTCTGAACGCATCAATCAATGTTCTGATCACATGTCGTATCGAGTACAGCGTTTGATTCTACTCTTCTTATGTTTCGAAAGTCTAAACATGCACAATAATGTTATCGCTGCACACGCTTGCCTTCGCGATGCAGGTTTAAACTTGTTCGATATAAAGCTATGCCTTGACATAAGAGGCGGAGGAGGAGGTAGAGAAGGAGGAGGGGGAGGAGGAGGAGGAGGAGGAGGAGGAGGAGAATGATAAGACCTTAACAGCCTATGTATAGTCGCCATTGTTTTTAAAGATGATAGCTGTCAAAAGAATTTTTCAAATTATCCACCACCACATTTCAGCTAAAGAGGGCAGCAGGGTGCTCTGTTGATTAAGCACATAGAATTTCAAATTGCCCTCCACCACATGCATAACAGCAGCTGTTATCTTGCGCAGTAGCCTCTAAGCTAGCTTTCTTCATAAGAGTAGCCGCCATCTTGTGCGAGCACCCCTAGGCCGTCTCATAAGGAGCTATGTATAGTCACCATTTTGTGTCTGCCATCTTGCGTAAGCATCCCTAGGACGTCTCAAGGCATCTTGTTTCTCATAAGAGCAGCCACCATCTTGTAGAAATAGATAGCTGCGAATGCCAAAGGGCTTAAGTAGGAATCGAACCGTTGATCTCATCATTAGACTATGTTTTTTCTTGTTCCTGATACTACGAACCTACGTATTAGGCGGAAACATTTTGTCCGTTTTGCTCTACGATGCATCGTTTTCGAGATATTTAACATTTTGCATTTAAGCCTCCAAATTTAATGAATCGAACCTGCACGGTACGTTATACTCTCTACCATAGCTAGACCTGATCATGTTACGAAGACTCGCTTCAATACAAGCTAAAACAGAGCAAATGCCAAAGGGCCTAAGTAGGAACCGAACCGTTGATCCCATCATTAGACTATGATTTTCTTGTTCCTCATACTGCGAACCTAGGTATTAGGCAGAAAAATTTTGTCCGTTTTGCTCTACGGTGCACCGTTTTCGATATATTTAACATTTTGCATTTAAGCCCTAAATTTAATGAATCGAACTATCACGACACGTTAGCCTCTAAGCTAAGAGTAGCAACCATCTTGCGCAAGCACCCTTAAAGCGTCTCATAAGGAGTTGCGTATAGCCGCCATCTTGTGTCCGCCATCTTGCGCAAGCATCCTTAGGGAGTCTCAAGCTATCTTGTGCAAGGACCCTTAAGCCGTCCCATAAGAGCAGCCGCTATCTTGCGCAAGCATCCCTAGGGCATCTCATAAGGAGCCATGTATAACTGCCATCTTGCGCAAGCATCCCAAGGGCGTCTCATAAGAACCTGTGTATAGCAGCCATCTTGCGTAAGCACCCTTAAGGAGTCATGTATAGCCGCCATCTTATGCAATTAGCGTCGAGAGAGGGCTGCTGTAGAATTTTTCTTTTTAAATTATCCGCCACCACTTTTCAAAGGTATCTAGCTAAAGATGGCAGCACTGCGGATGACAGGTGACGAATTTACATCTAAAGAGGGCAGCACGGTGCTCAAAGATGGCGGATGACAGCTGCACATGGCTATGTTTACCAAACAAGAGCACGTAGAATTTGCCGCCATCACATTTCAAACTAAAGAGGGTAGCACTATGCTCTGTTGATTAAAGATGGCGGATGGTAGCTGTCGAAAAAGCACGTGATTTGTTTCCAAACAAGAGCACGTGGAATTTTTCAATTTGCCGCCACCACATTTCAAAGGTATCTAGCTAAAGATGGCAGCACAGTGCTCTCTTGATTAAAGATGGTGGATGATAGCTAACAGAACTTTTCAAATTGCCCGCTACTACATGCTTAAGGTAGTAGCCATAAAGAGGGCAGCACGGTGTTCTGTAGATTAAAGATGGCGGATGACAGGTGATGAAATTGCCCGCATGATAGCAGCACGGTGCTCTGTTGATTAAAGATGGCGGATGACAGCTGTCAAAAAAGCACATGGCTTTGTTTCCAAACAAGAGCACGTGGAATTTACCGCTACCACATTTCAAACTAAAGAGGGCAGCACTGTGCTCAAAGATGGCAGATGACAGCTGTCAAAAAAGCACGTGAGTTTGTTTTCAAACAAGAGCACGTGGAATTTTTCAATTTGCCGCCACCACATAGAGGGTAGCACTGTTCTCTCTGGATTAAAGATGGCTGCTTGTCGAAAAGCATTTTTCAAATTATCCGCCACCACATTTCAAAGGTAAGTAGCTAAAGAGGGCAGCACTGTGCTCTATAGATTAAAGATGGCGGATGACAGCTATCAAAAAAGCACGTGGCTGTCAAAAAGCACGTGGATTTGTTTATCTCGAGCTAGTGAGGTTAAGTTGGTAGCACTAAGGTTTAGGCCCGTCAAGATGGCAGCACTGCCGATGACAGGTGACGAAAGGGGGCAGCACGGTGCTCTGTAGTTTAAAGATGGCGGATGACAGCTGTCAAAAAAGCACGTGGCTGTCAAAAAGCACGTAGCTTTGTTTATCTCGCGCTAGTTAGGTTAAGTTGGTACTACTGCGGTTTAGGCCCGTCAAGATGGCAGTACTGAGGTTAGCGATGCGTTGTTGTCTGTCAAAAAGCACGTGGCTTTGTTTACAAATCTGTCGAAAAGCACGTGGCTGTCAAAAAGCACGTGGCTTTGTTTACCTCATGCTAGTGAGGTTAAGTTGGTACCACTAAGGTTAGGCCCGTCAAGATGGCAGTACTGAGGTTAGCGATGCGTTGTTGTCTGTCAAAAAGCACGTGGCTGTCAAAAAACACGTGGCTTTGTTTACCTCATGCTAGTTAGGTTAAGTTGGCACTAGTGAGGTTTAGGCCCGTCAAGATGGCAGCAGTGAGGTTAGCGTTGCGTTGTTGTCGATGACAGGTGTCAAAAAGCACGTGGCTTTGTTTACAAATTCAAATCTCGCGCCAAAATTCAAATTTCCCGCCAAAATTCAAATTTCCCGCGGGCGGCGGCGGCGGAGGCGGAGGCGGCGGCGGAGGAGGAGGCGGAGGAGGCGGCGGGAGGAGGAGGAGGCGGCCGAACCATCCAATTATACTACTCCTGTATTCTTGTATTCGTTGGATTTAATAAAATAATGCAGGCTTATGCTGGTAATATACACTTCCTGACACAAAAAGTGATCGGCTGAAACATAAGTCCCCGAGTACAAGCACGACCGAAAATTAGGAGCATATTATCATTAATAGAGTCCGGATTTTTATGTGCGAACTATGTACACAAACATATAGTAGGTCTGAATATCAGTGAAATATGTGACTAAATATGTAATATTCATAAAATGCGTATGTAACAGTATTAATGCACTAAATGTACAAAAATATTCGTAAATTCCTTTAATGACTTGCGGTTGTGATATGAGACAATAAAATTATTTTAAATACCTCCATATTTTATTACAAATTCATCCTTATTGCTTTAGATAATTTATATAGTCTAATATTTTCTTATTTTAACAGCACTAAATAATCAAATGAAACGCACAATCAAAATACATAAAATAACTGACTTAAAAATAATGTTATGCAATGTTATACACTACAAATCGTGGAGTATATTTCACAATGTATTTCTGTAGCTAATTTCCTGCTGCCCTCATGCCCTGAAAATGAAACAAATAAATGTAGCTAAATAAAGTTAACACAGAATCTTTCTATAAACCCCTGTAAAGTAACACAAATAGTATGGCGCAGTGGCTCGCCAAGTACTTCTCGATGTTTTCCATTGTGATGTTCTAGCGCTGATAAGATAAAATGCTCTCGTAGACTGAGCAGGACCGTTCAACATCGCAGGAAGTCACCGGTACCATATTTTAAAAGACAAAGCTAGCTTGAATGGGGTAATCATATCAACGAGGTAGTTAAGAAAGGTTAGAGATCTCTTCACATGGTTATCAGAGCATTTAGGGATTGTAGTAAGGATGTAAAGGAGACGGCGCATAAGTGTCTGATAAGACCGCCAGTCAGAATATGGCTCCATTGTATGAGACCCCCACCAGGACTATTTTATACGATCACTGGAAAAAATTAAAAGGAAAGCAGCACCTTTCGTTCTGGGTGATTTCCGAGAAAAGGGTAGTGTTTCGATAATGTTGTAACACTTTAGGCTCGGAAGACTGGGTGATTTCCGAGAAAAGGGTAGTGTTTCGATAATGTTGTAACACTTTAGGCTCGGAAGACTTGGGAGTAAGGAGATGAGATGCTCGACTGTGATATGTTTGGAGCTGTCAGTGGAGAGATGGCGTGGAATGATACAAGTAGACGAATAAGTTTGAGCGGAGTTTTCAAGTAGGAAAGATAAAGTTGGAATTCAAGAAGGAAAATTGGGAGTAAATATTCATTTATAGGACGAGGAGAAAGAAACTGGAATAAATTTACAAGGGAAACGTTCGAAAAATTTCCGAGTTCTTTGAAAAAGCCACGTTAACAACTGATAGGGAATCTGCTACCTAAATGCAGATCATTGATGATTGATTTGATCTTCCGGTGGCTCTTCTTGCAAACAGATACAGAGTTTGATTAACCTAGATTTCGTTTCAAGACTGCACGCAGTTCGTTAGAAATTCTGACCAATGAAAGGCACCAAGCCATCCCAGATTCTGAGAAATGATTAGTTCTGTTGTAGGCAGCTGAGGCAGCTGAGGCACTCGGACAAAGACAAAGGCTTTCAAATCCCAATTTTTAAGCCAACTTTAGCAATTGAAATATATTCTATACGTGATAAAATTCGACAATTATTTTACTTTAATCTCAAAATTAAACGAATAATTACGTAGATATGTACGAAAATGTTAGATTCTTCACACTATATGTAAAATATGTAGTATTACTAAGAATATGTAAAATGAACACAGGTATAACCATATCATAACCACAATTCGCCGACATTCTCAGTTGTCTACAAGTAAAGGAATGGAATATGCAATTACATAAGAGTCCGGGCCCTAATCATGAATCCCCTTGTGGGTGGGGGTGGTAGAATAACACCCACTGTATCCCCCGCCTGTCGTAAGAGGCGACCAAAAGGGGACCAAGGGGCTCCGAACTTTGGAGCGTGGGTTGGTAACTACGGGGCCCTTAGCTGAGTCCTGGCATTGCTTCCACTTACTTGTGCCAGGCTCCTCACTTTCACCTATCCTATACGACCTCCCTTGGTCAACTCTTGTTCTTTACCGACCCCGCTGGTATCAAAGCACTCGAGACCTAGGGAGTCTTTCATTTTCAAGCCCTTCACGGCCATTGTCTTCTTTGGCCGATACCTTCATTTTCCGAGGTGTCGGATCCCTTCCATTTTTTCTCTCTGATTAGTTATATATAGGATGCCCCGAACAAATAGCCAAAAAAAAAAGAGTTATACAGAGGGTGGTTGCCTAGTTATGCTTCCTTTTACAATAATAATCACCACCACCATCACCTGATCATTAAGATATCTTGGCTAGTTAACAGATGGACACACTTCACCAATAAGAAAGTGCACATTAATACTTTTAGAACGAGTTTAAACGATAACAATCGCTTCAAATGTTCCTGAATCCTCCTTCCACTTTCTCAACCTATCAGAAATACGTGACCGTGTGAAAGGCTGCGCGGTTTGCGTCGCGTAGCTGTCAGCTTGCATTTGGAAGACAGTGGGTTCGAACCCCACCTTCGGCAGCTCTGAAGATGGTTTTCAGTGGTTTCCCACTTTCACACGAGGCTAGTGCTAGGGGCTAAGCCTTAATTATGGCCACGGTCGATTCCTTCCCACTCCTAGCCCTTTCCTATCCCATCGTCGCCATAAGACCTATCTGCAATTTATTGACAATGCAAATATTGGAAAAATATATCAGGCAGGGTAAAATAAAAACGGAACGGGAGTCAAGGAATGAAATCAACAAGATTTATTTCAAAAGTAATCTCCAAAGTTACACAAGCACTTGCCCTTTCATCAAGTCGTGAATACCTTTAGTACCTTTTTCAGCATACCACCCACTGAATAATGATGATGATAATAATAATAATAATAATAATAATAATAATAATAATAATAATAATAATAATAATAATCCCGTGGGGGTTTTTGCCTGTTCCCCTATCGGGCGCGTCCCAGGTGGCGGATCGGGGTGCTCGATGGATTTGTCCGGAGGGCTTGAGGGAAATAAAATACCTTTTGCGGACCAAAAACAGGCATAGCCAGAAAACATCTTGAGGCAACCTCTGAGGCTCAATACCTTAGTTGTAACTATGAGATTGACAAAGATCAATCTCCCCATTATCTTCAACTTACTAGCATGATGGCAACGTCAGTTAATGATACTCCTACCCCAGGCCCTAGTATTCATACTAGGTTTTCTCGGTCATCGGATTCTGGGGGACCGAGAACATCATGCGGGAATGTATCGAAGCTTCCCAAATCTCTTCGCCCAAAGGAAAAACACTTTATTGGCACTTTAAACATCAACACGCTTCGCAAAACTGGAAAGTTGAAGCACTTAACAGACACATTAGACCAACTCAACATCCAAATTCTGGGACTCCAAGAAACTAGGTACAGGGATGAAAATCATTTTGAATCAGGAAACTATAGAATTTATAAAGGTAAACCAGTTACCCTCCTCCCTAACAAAATATTAAATTTGGCACTGGTTTTGCAGTGAGAAAAAATATCACAAATTCGGTATTATACTTTACATCTCCTTCTGAAAGAATTTCGCTAATGACAATCAAATCAGGAAACAAAGCTTATACACTAATCAATGCACATGCACCTACAAACAATTACAATCAAAAAGACCCACAGAAGGTAGATGACTTCTGGGAATTACTAGAAGAAACTACAGCCAAAATTCCAAAACATCATGTCAAAATTCTGCTGGGGGACTTCAATGCACAAATTGGCAAAGGGAAGAAATTTAGGACCACTGTAGGACTTTACCCTGCTCACAAAAGAACCAATAAAATGGAGAACGTTTAATTGGCTTCTGCGAGAATTTCGATCTAAAATTGATGTCAACCCATTTCCTGGCACTTCCACAAAAGAAAATGACATGGAGATCCCCGAAAACACATTTAGGAGAATTTAAACTAGACCATGTGGCTATTTCCAAGAAAAACCAAAAAGAAATTATGAACGTTAAAGTCAAAAAGGGAATTATTGACTCCGACCACCACCTATCTCTTGTTAAAGTAAAGTTTCAACCCAACAGGAAGAAAACCAAAACAATCAGAAACCCAAGAATCGACCCTGAATTTCTGAGACAGAACTCAGACAATTTCCTTGCGAATATCTCCAACGATGCTCCTTCAAACTGGCTAGAACTCAAGGACACACTCTTAAAAGCTTCACAAAACATCAGCAACCCCCAAGGAAACGCAAACACAGGTGGTGGAATGACACCTGTGACAAGGCCATAGAAGTCAGAATTAGGTCCTGGCTAAACTGGAGTTCCCATAAAACTGATCAAAATCGTGATGAATTCTTCAAAACACAGAAACAAACCTCAAAAATTATCATATCTGAAAAACGAAAATATGATCAAAACAGTCTGGCAGAAATAGAAGAAGATATCAAGAAAAACAATACACGAAACTTCTACAGAACATTCAGAGAAGAATTATCCAATTACCAGGCACCTAGTCTCTGTTTCAAACGTACAGATGGGACTTTGGAAACAAGTAATAAGGGAAATTGTGAACTCCTAGCAAACCATTTCATGGACCTTTTAAACTGTGAATCTCCGAAAGAACAATTCACCTATGAAAAACCAACACCTAATCCAGATTCAGAACCCCCCACATTACAAGAAGTCAAACAAATAATCAGAGATTTAAAAGACAACAAAGCACCAGGAGAAGATGGAATAATCGCTGAAATGTTGAAAATTGGTGGTGACAAA
Organism: Anabrus simplex; assembly: GCF_040414725.1. NCBI lineage: Eukaryota > Metazoa > Arthropoda > Insecta > Orthoptera > Tettigoniidae > Anabrus > Anabrus simplex. The sequence goes on from NC_090266.1 coordinate 932,351,310, forward strand.
CTGGCCCAGAGTATTCAAAAAATCTTACAGGACATCTGGTTTTCTGAAGAAATTCCGGAGGATTGGAAATGTGCATTGATTCACCCACTTGACAAGAAAGGAGACAAATCAGATATTAATAACTACAGAGGAATTTCTCTCTTCTCACTCGTATATAAAATCTTCTCTAAAGCTCTACTTAATAGATTAGAGAAACAAACAGACCACCTGATCGAAGATTATCAGGCTGGATTCCGAAAAGGGAGATCCTGCGCAGAACAAATCCTAAACCTAAAAACCATACTACAGATTCGCAAAACCAAACAAATAGTAATCACCTTTGTTGACTTCAAAAAGGCGTATGATTCCATAGATCGGCAGACCCTGTTCAACATACTAGAGGAATTTCAAGTCGACAGGAAAACGAGGGAATTGATTAAACAAACTCTGACCAACACAACATCAAAAGTTAAGTTCTTGGGAGAAATTTCGGAACCGTTCGAAATCAGAACTGGTGTCCGACAGGGAGATGGACTATCCCCACTACTATTCAATTTAGTTTTGGAAAAAGTGATTCGTGAATGGAGAAAAGAAACTAAAGGTATAAACATTGGCAGACTTCTTAAAGACAAAATTCACCTTGACTGCTTAGCTTTCGCAGATGACCTTGCGATCCTTTCGAACAACAGACAAGAAGCAATCCAATCCACAGAAAAATTGAATGAAATACCCGCAAAAACCAGACTTCAAATTTCATTTGAAAAGACGCAGTTTATGGAAGGAACTAAGTCAAGATTCGACAATCAACCATTAATCGCAATTGTGGAATAATTTCCCAAGTAGACAAATTCAAGTATCTAGGTGAAATTATTCAGCCAGCAGGGTTAAATCAGGAAGCTAACAAAGAAAGAACTGCTAAACTGCAAAGGGCTTACAAAATCACATGGAACAGATACAACAAAAGATGTATATCAACAAATGCAAAATTACGACACTACAATACAGTCATCAAACCAGAGGCACTTTATGCATCTGAAACACTGATCATTGGCGGCAGGTCACAAATGAAAAGCATTGCGAAACAAGAGAGGAAAATTCTCAGAAAAATCCTAGGATCAAAGTTCGAAATTGGAATTTGGATGAAAAAGAAACCACACGAAATTTTTCAATTCACAGAAAAAATCACAGATACCATCAGAAAGAGACGACTAAAATTCTACGGACACCTACAAAGAATGGATAACAACAGGCTGACAAAGAAAATTCTAAATCTAGCTTTAACCCAGAAAATCCGCAACAATTGGTTAGCAGAAATTCATGAAGATCTACAAGAAATGGGTATTGAGGACAAAACCATTCAAGATAGAATGAAATTTAGAAGCTTAGTAAACAAACATAAATTTGCAGAGAAACCAACAAGAAAAAATACAGGCTGGACAGAAACACGTAGAAAGGAACACAGTGAAAAAATGAAGATATTGGGGAAGAAAAGAAGAAGAAACATTGTGCAAAATAAGTTCAAACGGGCTCCACAGTTGGGCACAACGAATCAATAATAATAATAATAATAATAATAATAATAATAATAATAATAATAATAATAATAATAATAATAATGATACTTTCTACGTCCGATTAACTATTTTTACGGATTTCGGAGACGTCGATCTGCCGGTATTTTCTCCCGCCCACCCACTGTCTAACTCTGATCTGTCACCATGCGACTTCCGTATCTTTGGTCCACATACAGTATAACGATAATACAATTTAACATTAGATCAACTATACGAAATTGAAACATGACATCATTTTGAAAATAAGATTTTCACTTTTAAATGGTTCAATGGATACTAGAGTACGATGCTGCTATCACTACACACGCACACACACAACGCGCGAGCACACAATGTATATACTGTATACCCTGTCAATCTCCTTTCGTAGGTTTGTGAAATCCTGGAACATCTAATTGCAAACGCTTGTAGGATGCCGATTCTTCTACCTGATCTTTAAATATTACCGTTCTTTCCATGCATAAAATCCCACAACACTCTAGTCGCAACAAATAATTGTATGTCACTAATAAAGTAATAATTCTTTAATAATTATTCACACAGTTCTACCATCCTTCTTGGTTTGTTTGTCCGAAAACTTACGACTTAAGATTGATGGTCAAGTAGAGAGCTCCAGTGAAATCTTCAAATGAAGCACGATGAGACAGAGATGATAAACCAAAAAGACGTACGGTCTGGTTATTACAATGAACTCTCAGGACGACGATTTATTTTGTACCAGGCTTGACTAACACTCTTGAGTACTGTGCATTGTTACGGTATGATGCCTTTCTTTGTCCATGCACAGTGTAGCATTCTTCTTCAAGCCAGAAATAATTAAGTCCAAACTATACTGAGTCACAATTATAATTTAGTGGACAAACAAGCAAGAGATTCCGATCCCTTTGACACTGTACCGGAGGTACACCCGCCCCGCGCATTTAAATTAAGTGCCTTGGAGAATGCCATCTGAAATATAAAACTTGCAACAACTAGTACAAGTTTGAACATTTCTCAACAGATGTCGCTATTATAAACTTATGTTGTGCCCTCTGGTGTGAAGATGAACTATTAACATTCAAGAGTAATTTTGTATGTTAAGGTTTCCTAAACTGAATTGTTTATACTTTGTTTTCGGTGTGCTAAAGTTTGCAACACTTCTATCTCTTCCCGCCAACTTAAGATGTTGGCCAATGAAAAATTCTGCACATTTATTTTTCGGCCAATCAAAACTTTCTGGTATTTATTTGATTATCCAATGAGAATTGGGGTTGTTTCAGGGCCTTAGTCCAACGTTTTCTGGAACTTTCCCCTCAGCTATAAAAGCTGGCACATTTTCGGACCAGGTTGTCTTTGTGCTCGCTCCAGTCTACAAGCTAGAGTGTGTTCGTAAGGGAGGCGGGGGCCGCCTTATCCATCTTCGGGAGGTCCACCAGCTCAAGGTAATGGGAGATCCAATTTAGAATCTGATAGTCCTTCAAAGCTAGCTAGAGGGGAAGGTTTCAAATATTTAGTAATGCAACATCACTTTCTAAAATGTAAATTTAAACAGGCCGAAAGAACTTATCCAAAATCAGGGAATAGAGAGTGAGGTACCCCCTCGTATTCCCTCTCAACTTGATTTTGATGTGATTATGGTTTTGTAACCTTTTCTATCTTGTCGTTTCTGTAAATTTAATCTTTTTCTCCATCTAGTCACCTCAGTAGTATCAGCTTAGCCTCTGTAACACCGGGCCATAAGCCCAAATATGTTTTTATGCATTTAGTGTTAATTTCTAGGAGTGCAAGAGTTCGCCTCCTCACCATTTTGGTTTTTGGTCCATGTCGATTGGGTAATTGTTACCCCCTGTTTAACTCATTTATTTCATGTTAAAGGTATCAGACTGTTGAGCAGTTAAGACAGTGAATACTGTTTTATTTTCTTAAACGTAGGTTGTTCCGTTGATAGGCCTGGGAAGTGTGAATTTTCGGAAATAGATTCCTAAGTGTTAATTGATAGAGCAAAGATGCTCTTTCTTTTGGTGTAAAAACTGGGAGATCCGTCTCCTTAACTGTTAACTGAATGGAGCAGTAGTGCTCAAGGGACATTTGTAATTAGGAGCTTCAAGCTCAGCCTGTAAAATTGTTATCTGATTATTTTAGACCTCTATAAAAGTGCTTTTCAAGCTTACGAGCTAACTTTTGTAACCAATTGTTAATTACTTGTAAAAGTATTAAGATTTGAAAAGAAAAGAGAAAAGGGGAAAGGTTAACAAAGGAAATGAAACTGCAAATTTTAAAGTTTTAATTCAATCTTTCGATTTTGGTATATCCACCCATGCATGCCCGCACCTTCTTTCGCCTCTGATCTCCATAAAATCTTCGTAACAGACACTATTAGAGATCTGGGATATAAGCTATATAAAGCAATCGCTGATACTGATTACAATGCGAGGAAACTAATTATGAAGAATTTACTCCAATAGAGAAAGCAAAACGACTCGCCGAGAGATATACGTATTTGATCTCTGGGTCGAATGATTACAAATTCCAAGAAGGGGTCAAGATTTCAGGTCACGAAGGTATCAAGATATCAAGCACAAATCCACTAGTGAAAATTCGTGTCAACGAGAAAACGTCAACAGATGGTAGAACGTTAAATGGCTTGAAACATGCTGCCTTCGGCCTGGAAAGGAAAATAAAGATCTTCAAAGACTCAAAATACACCAAAAACTTAACGAGGCCCATGGATCCGAGTTAGTGAGTAAAATGTAGGGGCCAAGTGTTTGTAAAAATAGAGTTGCCAATGTTGTACCCAAATGGCAGTAACCCAATAAGGGACTCGGACCCCAACTTGGCAGGTTCGATCATGGCTCAGTCCGGTGGAATTTTAAGGTGCTCTAATACGTCAGCCTCGTGTCGGTAGATTTAAGGCACGTAAAAGAAGGACTAAGAACTGGCCTCTCAGAATCTCCGAAAACCGTAAAAGTGTTGGTGGAACGGAAAGCAAATAACATATTATTATCTGTTAAAGGATGTTTTTATTTTTTGCCAAGTAAGTCTGTTTACTATTGTGAGAATGACGTAATAATATTTCGGTTTTAGTGACGTTTTACGTTAACACCGCATTAGATGTGATCAAAACACGCTTTATTATGTAACCCATTTCTGTTAACAAACTTGCAGCATTATAATTTAGGAGAAATTTTAATTGAAATATTTATGTACAGTCGCTCAAAAACAATGCATGGTGTTGTGTAAGTTCCTCGCAGTTACACATTTTCCAGAAACAATTTAATCTACGGATGTAATGTTTATTTTGAGTATCCACAGGGTTTGTATCTACATGTGAGGTGAATTATACCTTGATAATTATCAATTATTATTATAATTGAATCGTTGATTGCAGAAAGGGCTTAAGTCACACATTTTTATGAAAATGAGTTAAGACTATTTTCAGAACCCCTGAAAATAGACGCATCAATGAGCACAGAAAGGAACCCGAGTCCGACAAGTCTAATGTATTAAATGCTACGCTCATTTTCCTGTTGAGTGCAGAAAGGTTTGCAGTCCAGGACTGGAGTACTTTTCTGCAATCAATTGCTGGCATCTATGTAAGTTAAATTATTTACTCTCTTATAATAATACACCGTTTCATTGTTTGTATTTCTTACCTTGTAATTTCGTTGTTGGTTATAATTCTATTTCAATAGGTGATCGGTATACCGGGTGGTACAGCTGCCCCTATTTTTTCCCGAATATATGCAACCAGCTAGGACGTAAATGCCTCTTCGTCCCATCTTGCGCAACACCTTATAGCAATGTTATGTGCAGTTAACCCGATGTAGACTTCTCCGCACAATGGAAAAATGGTACAAGAGGCAGTAAGTGAGGTCCATCTCAAAAACACTGTACCATTTTATGTAGAGCGGTGTCCAATACTCTACTAATTTTTACGAAATGTTACTATACTGTACAAACCATAAACACGCCTATAGCTGTCGGTAGAGAATTGCGCACCTGATTGGTCCAAGAGGCCATTTTCTTTTGATAGAAAGGGCGGTCGTGGTATCATAGAAAACGTGATAGGGTAAGACCAATTACAGACATGTCAATGCACCACCATTTTGTACAGTCTCATCACATCGAAATTGATAGAAACGTGTTTTGCACTGTAGTTTATAATCTGTGGCACGCAAATGCTGTACAGCAGATGTAATAGCTTACGCCATGTAATTACTACCGTTAGAGCGATCAAAAAAGGCATAAAACGGGACCATAAGGCTGTAACTCATCAGTAACTTGTCGAAGTGGGAACTTCCGCTCTCGTCGTGAATACAGAGTTACAAGGATGGCGCTTCTACGTTGCAAATAGCTGCGCGGAATTACGTATGGAAGACGTACCTCGTCAGGTTACTTGAAGCAGGAAGGGTTCCAACCATTCTTGAGTCATGTATTTTTTAATGTCATTTCGTATTCGCCTAGGCGTCGTTTACGAAGACCTTTCTGAAGTCTCCGATATTCTTCTACGGAAGTTATAATAAACAGGTATCATAAATATCGCCACATACGCACCGATTGTGAATACCACCTGAAACATAACGCTGGACTCATTCAACCAAGTAACGCGTAGAAAATGGTTGCAACTATCTGGGCGTAAGAGAGACGCGATTCTTTAGTTCACTGTGGTGTTTGCACATTCGAGTTCAGAACTTTTAACATCAACGTTCAGTATCGAAGCGATAGCCTAGGTAATTCCATTAATAAAGAGCTACGAGACCAATTCTTTGTCGCCTGCAGTGGCTACATGGCACTAGTCGCAGCGAGCATACGGTATGTTAGCAGGCATTTAGAGTTCGAATCTAGTTACAAGCTTTTCAATTTTATTTTTATATTATACTTGTAAGGCCATTCGTAATAAATATTTAACGTTCTTATGTCTCAAAAGTAATTTGCCACCTTTACAAAGAAAGCATACATACGAAAGGAATAATAACATGCGACTTTCATATGGCAAACGACTACAGGGAATGAAGCGCAGTGCACGTGTTGTCAACATTCTGACCCACCCATTCAACCAAGCAACTGCGCACGTTCGACTCGAAGACCAACTAACAGCGGTCTACACTTCATACGTAGGGCACATGAAACAGCATATCGTAATCCTAGCAGCAACGTGTGAGCACGTACTGTACGGTTAGCACGAAAGCAAACATTAAGTATTCACGGGATGATTATGTGAATATGGTACTACTTTATGGAGAAGCAAGGCAAAATGCACGGGAAGCCAGACGCTTGTATCAAGAACGATTTCCTGGACGAAGGCTGCCAACTGCAGATACATTTCGACGTGTTGAAAGACGGTTGCGTGCAACGGGGTCATTTCATACATTACCCCCCGTTCGGGATGCTCCAGTGACGTCTGGAAATAACGACGAAACTGTTCAAAATGCAATTGCATACAACCCGCACACAAGCTCACGGGCCATAGGAAATGAACTAAACATCAGTCATGTATCTGTACCGCGAATATTGCACCGCCATAAACTCCACCCTTTCCATCAACAGCTGCACCAGGAACTTCACGGGAGATGACTTTCCAAAACGGATAGAATTTTCGCAATGGATATTACAAAGAGTTGAAGCTGATGCGAATTTCTTAATGGACGTTCTCTTTAGTGATGAATCCAGATTTCACAACAACGGAACTGTTAATCGTCACAACTTCCATTACTGGAGCGTTGAAAATCCTCACTGGATCAGGGGAGCTCGATTTCAGGTACAATGGGGCGTCAACGTGTGGTGCGGGATACTAGGTGACAAGATAATTGGATCATATTTCTTCGAAGGAAACCTCACGGGATGACGCTATCTAGAGTTTCTTCGTGAGTACCTCCCACTCTTATTGGAGGATGTGCCCCTTATGGCAAGGTTACGGATGTGGTTCCAGCAGGATAGAGTTCCCCCACACTGGTCGTTGGCAGTACGGAACCACTTGCATAGGACATATCCTGGACGATGGATTGGACGAGGGGGTCCGGTCACATGGCCGGCTAGATCACCTGACCTTACTCCACTCGACTTTTTCCTCTGGGGTTATTTAAAGGAAAGAGTCTATGAGCAGGAGCCTGAGAGCCCGAATCATTTACGGCGGCTCATCACGGAAGCCTGCAGGCAGATTCCACCACATATGTTGCAGCAAGCAAGAATGTCTCTCATCCACCGTGCTCAGATGTGCATTAACGAAGCAGGTGGTCATTTTGAACATTTGATTCATTAATCGAATGGCCATGCATAAGCCCATCGCACCGCTGTCGGTAAAATCTCACTTTATTGCAAATAGCTCTTTTAAGAGCTCCTTTAAAAACAAACATAGCTGAGTACCTGCAATATGAGAAGTGATCATGATTTAGATTTGTCGTCAACAACACGACTCTCACGAACATCAACAACGCAATAAAAATATTCGTCGTACACAGGACTCGAATCGCCTACTAACGAACACCGGTACTCTCCTCTAACTTTTAGCAAGCTCGGCTATCACGGGTTGCTGTTTAGCGCTGTTGTGTTGCTGCTACTTCTAATCATTCACCAATAATATTCTCTGTACAGGACGTTTCTGCGACACATAATTTTCACGATTCTTTACCACCAATCGGTATTTTATCATTAATGCTGATTTGCTTGACACGAATAAACGAATTATGGAAAGCGTTGTAAGAGCAGACATTGTAGTGAGTAGTCAAGGTCAATATTTTTAGGTTCGACTATAATCTGCGGGTTGCATAAAACTGCGTGAATAGGGGCAGCTGTACCACCCGGTATAACAGTGCTAACATTACCATATTTCACTTTCACCAGTTCGAATTCTGTGCTGACAAAAAAGGCATTATCGTGGCACGTTAATACTTCACAGGATTATATTCTCATACATTATTGCTACGATTATCAGAGTAACCCATCAAACTACCTACTCAGTTTGCATATCCACAAAACCAGTGGCGGCGCTCGACTTTCGTCTCTGGGGTTTCAACAAAAGGAAAAATCCCCCCTTAAATATCTCCTTTCCCCCTGTCACCCGTGCCATGACTAAGTTCAAAGATTGGGCATAACGGTGAACATAATGTGCATGCCTAAAATCTTCCCTGATGAGAACTTGCACCCTGAATGTTGACCACTCATTACATTTGCGCCATCATAACTTTGTGAAATCAACTTATCTGGATTATCCACAACTTCGCTCAAAGAAAAATTTAAACACTCTGCTATTGTCTTAACATCATGACTAGAGGGTGGGAGGATACCCCAGAATGTTTCAACTGGCTTACCGTTGGGAAGAACGATAACAAATTGTGCTGTAGTTGATATATCGGTGGTCTTGCGATTACCGAAATGAAGTGCGCTGTGGTGATTTCTTTTTTTCTTTTCTCACGACAGATTTCATACATGCACGAAAGCAAATCATTCTGAATGCCTTTCGAGGTGCCTTTGAAAACAGTAGCTTTGGACAGATGGTCTCTTAATGCAACGTCACTTTCAGAACTAAAATTGACGAGGCCTCGAAATATGCCAGGATTCGATGATTCACTTGTTTCGTCATGCCCGTGCAATGCCATCTCAAACGCGCCACATAACTTTACACAGCACATAACGATTTTTCCGTACTTGATCGTTGTCTCTTTCTACAGACTGCCTGTAAGCACAGTCATATTACTGACGGTTATCGTGTCTTCTCAGGAGATCGAATTGTAACTGGGCAAGCATATGAGATCTGGAACTTTTGTGTTTCTTTATTGTTTGGGACAAATGGCCTAAATATACCACTCCGACTTTGGTCCAAGTCTCTTCACTTTCATCACTCATGAATCGTAAAAAAAGAAAACAAATTAACATGCTAGTAATTTCGCACCCACAGATCCATTCGATTGTTTTATATAAGTTTTATATCCATTCTGAATGTATGCACGATTTAATTACTTTTACTTTTAGTATGCCTCGTTATATCAAGATCAGGCATTGGGCGTCCGGCGTCCTTAATCTTAATTTTACGCTCAAGAGAGAGAGAGAGAGAGAAAAGAAAAGTTTGTCTTCTTAAGTATCATATCACTGTTCAAACTCATTATGTAGTTCCTTACCTTTCCCGGGAACAAAGATTATGGACGCAACTACAGTGCACAAAAATACACACACGGACAAAATATTGTAACTTCTTTATGTCCTAAAAATTAAGTTTCTGAACAGCACAACAGTACATAAAAACATTCACACGCTTGCACAGCGTACAATAATATTACGAATTATGATAACTATTGTAAACTTTTGTAAACACTAGCATCACACTTGAAAAACACGGGTAAACTTTAGGGATTTATGTTCACACTGTTCACAGTGTTGGTAACTTAATTTTAAGAACTCCTATGGCTAGGCAATTAGCGTTTTCATTGGTATTACATTCCCGCTACTCTTTGTCTCGGTGATTTTTAAGTTAATTTTCTCTCCAAAAAGTAATTATTCCAAAGAAGGCAAATGAATAGATGTTTAGTAAGTATTGATGTATTTGGGAAAAGACATCTATTGTAATTTGGCAGTTTAATGTGACTGCTGGTAGTAATGATGCTCTTCAACACTAGTGCTAATTCTGTGCACTATTTTCTGCTACGTAGTTGAATTCCTGTAAGGGCAACAGATGGCAGGCACATACTTACCCCGACACCCCCGACAACACGACTTAACAGAGTGGCATATTGCGCATGCGTAAAGTACGGATATCTGTTTCTGCGATATCCTGGTCTAGTCTACGTGCCGGCCGATGTCCCCCCGCACCTCGCCACTCCCTTCGCCCAGGTACGGACGGAGAGATCGCCTTCCAAGGGGGTTCATTCCAGACAAGTAACCAGCCACGGAACGTGCGCAGTTCACATGAATTGAAAGCCAGTACGAGTATATTACGGAGAGATGGGCTAAGCAAGAGCTTCGAGATTGACAAGGGAGTTATGAATATTGAGTAGTTGAGTACAATTTGATATTAACTGAAGGTTCATTGCTGCATTGCGCTATACCATAAACCGCCACTGCTGAAAACTATATACCCATTAATACCATAAAGATGCCAGTATAAAGAAGTCAGCCCAGGATGTTCCAGAAGAAGAAGAAGAAGAAGAACCCCAACAATTCTGGCGCTCTATTCTTCAGTGGCCAGCAGTGGAATAAACAATATAAGTAGTATAATTGGATGGTTCGGCCGCCTCCTCCTCCTCCGGCTCTCGGAAGAGGCCTCCTCCTCAGCCAGTGGCCTCCTCCTCCTCCTCAGCCAGTGGCCTCCCAGTGGCCACCTCCTCCTCCTCCTCAGCCAGTGGCCTCCCAGTGGCCTCCTCCACCTCAGCCAGAGGCCTCTTCCAGTGCTGCCAACTTAACCTAACTAGCGCGAGATAAACAAAGCCACGTGCTTTTTGACAGACAACAACGCACCGCTAACCTCAGTACTGCCATCTTGACGGGCCTAAACCTCAGTAGTGCCAACTTAACCTCACAAGCGCGAGGTAAACAAAGCCACGTGCTTTTTGACAGCCACGTGCTTTTTGACAGATTTGTAAACAAAGCCACGTGCTTTTTGACAGCTGTCATCGACAACAACGCATCGCAAACCTCAGTACTACCATCTTGACGGGCCTAAACCCCAGTAGTGCCAACTTAACCTAACTAGCATGAGGTAAACAAAGCCACGTGTTTTTTGACAGCCACGTGCTTTTTGACAGATTTGTAAACAAAGCCACGTGCTTTTTGACAGACAACAACGCATCGCTAACCTCAGTACTGCCATCTTGACGGGAATAAACCTCGGTGGTACCAACTTAACCTAACTAGCTCGAGATAAACAAAGCCACGTGCTTTTTGACAGCCACGTGCTTTTTGACAGCTGTCATCCGCCATCTTTAAACTACAGAGCGCTGTGCTACCCTCTTTCGTCACCTGTCATCGGCAGTGCTGCCATCTTGGCGGGCCTAAACCTTAGTGCTACCAACTTAACCTCACTAGCTCGAGATAAACAAATCCACGTGCTTTTTGACAGCCACGTGCTTTTTTGACAGCTGTCATCCGCCATCTTTAATCAATAGAGCCCTCTTTAGCTACTTACCTTTGAAATGTGGTGGCGGATAATTTGAAAAATGCTTTTTGACAGCAGCCATCTTGCATCGCAAACCTCAGTGCTGCCCTCTTTAGCTAGATACCTGTGGTAGCAGACAATTCCACGTGACAGCAGCCATCTTTAATCAAGAGAGCACCGTGCTGCCCTCTATGTGGTGGCGGCAAATTGAAAAATTCCACGTGCTCTTGTTTGGAAACAAACTCACGTGCTTTTTTGACAGCTACCATCCACCATCTTTAATCAACAGAGCACAGTGCTGTACTCTTTAGCTAGATACCTTTGAAATGTGGTGGCGGCAATTTGAAAAATTCTATGTGCTCTTGTTGGGAAACAAAGCCACGTGCTTTTTTGACAGCTGTCATCCGCTATCTTTAATCAATAGAGCACCGTGCTGCGGGCAATTTCGTCACCTATCACCCGCCATCTTTAATCTACAGAACACCGTGCTGCCCTCTTTATGGCTACTACCTTAAGCATGTAGTAGCGGGCAATTTGAAAAGTTCTGTTAGCTATCATCCGCCATCTTTAATCAAGAGAGCACCGTGCTGCCATCTTTAGCTAGATACCTTTGAAATGTGGTGGCGGCAAATTGGAAAATTCCACATGCTCTTGTTTGGAAACAAACTCACGTGCTTTTTGACAGCTACCATCCGCCATCTTTAATCAACAGAGCATAGTGCTGCCCTCTTTAGTTTGAAATGTGGTGGCGGCAAATTCCACATGGTCTTGTTTGGTAAACATAGCCACGTGCAGCTATCATCCGCCATCTTTAATCCAGAGAGCACCGTGCTGCCCTCTTTATCGCAGTAGATGTAAATTCGTCACCTGTCATACGCAGTGCTGCTATCTTTAGCTAGATACCTTTGAAATGTGGTGGTGGATAATTTAAAAAGAAAAATTCTACAGCAGTCCTCTCTCGACGCTAATTGCATAAGATGGCGGCTATACATGACTCCTTAAGGGTGCTTACGCAAGACGGCTGCTATACAAAGGTTCTTATGAGACGCCCTTGGGATGCTTGCGCAAGATGGTGGTTATACAAGGCTCCTTATGAGACACCCTAGTGATGCTTGCGCAAGATGGCGGTTGCTCTTATGAGGCGGCTTAAGGGTCCTTGCACAAGATGGCTAGAGACGCCCTAAGGATGCTTGCGCAAGATGGCGGACACAAGATGGCGGCTATACACGTCTCCTTATGAGACGCCTTAAGGGCGTGGCGGTTGCTCTTATGAGGCGGCTTAAGGGTCCTTGCACAAGATGGCTAGAGACGCCCTAAGGATGCTTGCGCAAGATGGCGGACACAAGATGGCGGCTATACACATCTCCTTATGAGACGCCTTAAGGGTGCTTGCGCAAGATGGCTGCTGCTCTTAGCTTAGAGGCTAACGTGTCGTGCTAGTTCGATTCATTAAATTTAGGGCTTAAATGCAAAATGTTAAATATCTCGAAAGCAGTGCACCGTAGAGCAAAACGGACAAAATTTTTCTGCCTAATACCTAGGTTCGCAGTATGAGGAACAAGAAAATCATAGTCTAATGATGGGATCAACGGTTCGGTTCCTACTTAGGCCCTTTGGCATTTGCTCTGTTTTAGCTTGTATTGAAGCGAGTCTTCGTAACATGATCAGGTTTAGCTATGGTAGAGAGTATAACGTGCCGTGCAGGTTCGATTCATTAAATTTGGAGGCTTAAATGCAAAATGTTAAATATCTCGAAAACGATGCATCGTAGAGCAAAACGGACAAAATTTTTCCGCCTAATACGTAGGTTCGTAGTATCAGGAACAATAAAAAACATAGTCTAATGATGAGATCAACGGTTCGATTCCTACTTAAGCCCTTTGCCATTCGCAGCTATCTATTTCTACAAGATGGTGGCTGCTCTTATGAGAAACAAGATGCCTTGAGACGTCCTAGGGATGCTTACGCAAGATGGCAGACACAAAATGGTGACTATACATAGCTCCTTATGAGACGGCCTAGGGGTGCTCGCACAAGATGGCGGCTACTCTTATGAAGAAAGCTAGCTTAGAGGCTACTGCGCAAGATAACAGCTGCTGTTATGCATGTGGTGGAGGGCAATTTGAAATTCTATGTGCTTAAACAACAGAGCACCCTGCTGCCCTCTTTAGCTGAAATGTGGTGGTGGATAATTTGAAAAATTCTTTTGACAGCTATCATCTTTAAACAATGGCGACTATACATAGGCTGTTAAGGCCTTATCATTCTCCTCCTCCTCCTCCTCCTCCTCCTCCCCTCCTCCTCCTCCTCCTTCTCTACCTCCTCCTCCGCCTCTTATGTCAAGGCATAGCTTTATATCGAACAAGTTTAAACCTGCATCGCGAAGGCAAGCGTGTGCAGCGATAACATTATTGCGCATGTTTAGAATTTCGAAACATAAGAAGAGTAGAATCAAACGCTGTACTCGATACGACATGTGATCAGAACATTGATTGATGCGTTCAGAAAACAAAATAAGTGATCAAGACTAGAATCGAACGATGTACTCAATACATCATGTGTTTAGAATATGTCAGGGGATACGCTTGTTCTAAGAAGATCAGATTGAAACATAACAAGACTAGAATAGAACACTGTAATCGATGTTGTTAACTTCAACATGTGATCAGAACATTGATTGATGTGTTCAGAACACAAAATAAGTGATCATGACTAGAATCGAACACTGTACTCGGTACAACATGTGATCAGAACATTGATCGATGTGTTCAGAACATGAAATAAGTGATCAAGACTAGAATCGAAAACTGTACTCAATACAACATGTGTTTAGAACATGTTCTAAGAAGATCAGAATGAAACATAACAAGACTAGAATCGAACACTGTAATCGATGTTGTTAACCTCAACATATGATCAGAACATTTGTTTGATGTGTTCAGAGCAAAAGTACAATTTTGATGATTTGCGCAGCTAACTCGCTCGGTAAACGATGTGGCCAAAGTATAACTTCAAATTATTTACCTTCCATCATTCGTCTTGTGTGTAAAAATCAGTCGAACAAGCTATCGCATAAACATAGCTGAAAAAAAAATCGTGATAGGGTATGGAACCCAGGGGTTACATCTTGTCAGAAGAGCAAAACGGATGAAAGGACTCTTCCTCCTCCTTACCGCACATTCCTTGGCTAAAGGGCTAATGGGCTAAAGGGCTAATGGGCTAAAGGGCTAAAGGGCTAAAGGGCTAAAGGTGCAACAACCTCGTCGATCGCTATCAGCAAGAACGCTTGTACTTTGTTAAGTGTAGAAAATTAATCTTTATTTGTAAATGGTTTCATGTTCAGAACAAGGAATGGAACCTAGGGGTTACGTCTTAACGTAATAAAATCCCCGAGGTGCGATGAGTTACGTTTTTCGAACTAGTGTTTGGAACACTGAACTTTTCAAGATGATAGCAGAGAGTTTAGCAATGTTCTGTTGTTGGATTTTAAATTCCGCGCTACAGCATGCATAAGGTGGCAGCCTTGAGGTTTACCGCCGTAAAGATGGCAAGAGTGAGGTTAACAATGTTCTGTTGTTGGATTTTAAATTCCGCGCTATAACATGCATAAGGTGGCAGCCTTGAGGTTTACCGCCGTAAAGATGGCAGCAGTGAGGTTAGCGACGCTCTATTGTCCTTCAAAGTGAGGTTAGGGTTCGTCAAGAAGACAGCTGTCAAAAAAGCACGTGGCTATGTTTACCAAACAAGAGCACGTGGCTGTGACGTCACGGTCACGTAATCAATCCTTAGCTCGACGTCGTTAAGAGCAGTATTAGGGTTAGCTATGCTTAAAAGTCTTGGGAACAGAGCAGCAGTATGAATTGCTATGTTTCAAAGCGTGTACACATGACCTATCGATTTTACATGCATCGACTATCGAACTAAACTTCACCCGCTAGATCGTGCTGCTATCTTAGCATAACCTATACCCATTAAATTAAAGTACAATGAATAGCCATGTTTCAAAGCGTGTACACATCACCTATCGATTTTGCAAGCATCGACTCTTGTACTAAACTTCTTCCGCTAGATTGTGCTGCTATCTTAGCATAACCTATACGCGTGACCTTAAGGTACAAAGAATAGCCATGTTTCAAAGCGTGTACACATTACCTATCGACTTTGCATGCAACAAATATCGTACTAAACTTCTTCCGCTAGGTTGTGCTGCTATCTTAGCGTAACTTATACACATGAGCTTAAAGTACAAAGAATAGCCATGTTTCAAAGCGGGTACACATTACTTATTGATTTTGCATGCATCAAATATCGTACTAAATTTCTTCCGCTAGATTGTGCTGCTATCTTAGCATAACCTATACCCATGAACTTAAAGTACAATGAATAGTCATGTTTCAAAGCGTGTACGCATCAACTATCGATTTTGCATGTATCGAATCTCGTACTGAACTTCTTCGGGTAGATTGTGCAGGTATCTTAGCATGAACTTAAAGTACAAAGAATAGCCATGTTTCAAAGCGTGTACACATTACCTAATGATTTTGCAAGCATCGACTCTCGTACTAAACTTCTTCCACGAGATTGTGCTAAAATCGTGTAAGTGTGCTGCTATCTTAGCATAACCTATCGATTTTACATGCATCGACTATCGCGAGCATAACTAAGACGCATGAACTTAAAGTACAAAGAATAGCCTTGTTTCAAAGCGTGTACACATTACCTATCGATAATGTATGTATCGAATATCATACTAAACTTCTTCCGCTAGATTGTGCTGCTATCTTAGTGGTGGTGGTGGTGATTATTGTTTTAAGAGGAAGTACAACTAGGCAACCATCCTCTATTTAACACTAATCAGACGGAAAAATGGAAGGGATCCGACACTTCGAAAAATGAAGGTATCGGCCAAAGGAAGACAAGGGCCGCGAAGGGCATGAAAATGAAAGACTCCCTAGCCCTCGCAAACCTAATAGCATCGGGGTCGGAAGAGAACAAGAGTTGACCAAGCGAGGTCGGATAGGATAGATGAAAGTGAGGAGCCTGGCACAAGTAAGTGGAAGCAATGCCAGGACTCAGCTGAGGGCCCCGTGGTCGCCAACCCACGCTCCAAAGTTCAGAGCCCCTGGGGCTGCTATCTTAGCATAACCTATACGCATGACTTTAAAGTAAAAAGAATAGCCATGTTTCAAAGTGTGTACACATTACCTATCGACTTTACATGTATCGACTCTCGTACAAAACTTCTTCCGCTAGATCGTGCTGCTATCTTAGCATAACTCATACACATGAACTTAAAGTACAAAGAATAGCTATGTTTCAAAGTGTGTACACATCACCTATCGATTTTGCATGCATCGAATCTCGTACTAAACTTCTTCCGCTAGATTGTGCTGGTATCTTAGCATAACTTATACCCATGAACTTAAAGTACGAAGAATAGCCATGCTTCAAAGCGTGTACACGTCACCTATCGATTTTGCATATCTCGTACTAAACTTCTTGCGCTAGATTGTGCTGCTATCTTAGCATAACCTGTACGCATGAACTTAAAGTACAAAGAATAGCCTTGTTTCAAAGCGTTTACACATTACCTAATGATTTTGCACGAAACGACTATCATACTAAACTTTTTCCACTAGATTGTGCTAAAATCATGTAAGTGTGCTGCTATCTTAGCATAACCTATCGATTTTACATGCATCGACTATCGTACTAGACTTCTTCCGCTAGAGCATATAGCAATCGCTTTTGTGTATCCCAAACCCATGTGCACGAACTTAAAGCATAAAGATGAGCTATGTTCTAAAGCGTGTACACATCACCTATCGATAATGTATGCATCGACTGTCGTACTAAACTTCTCCTGCCAGAGCGTACGACTATCGCTTGTGTGTGCACGAACTTAAAGCATAAAGAATAGCAATGTATAAAAATCTTGTAAACAAAGCAGCAGCATTACGTATAGTCAAGTTTAAATGCGTACACACATCATGTATCCATGATGCACATAGTACTAAACTTATTCCATTAGAATGTACAAAGTTCGCATGTGTTTGTGCTGCTATCTTAGCATAGCCTATGTGAATGAACTTAAAGCATAAAGAATAGTTATGTGTAAAAAATCTTGTGAACATAGCAGAATGTTTACTACGTAGTTGTAGACATTAAACTTTGCATGCTGAGGCGGTATACTACGTGACCGTGACGTCACAGCCACGTGCTCTTGTTTGGTAAACATAGCCACGTGCTTTTTTGACAGCTGTCTTCTTGACGAACCCTAACCTCACTTTGAAGGACAATAGAGCGTCGCTAACCTCACTGCTGCCATCTTTACGGCGGTAAACCTCAAGGCTGCCACCTTATGCATGTTATAGCGCGGAATTTAAAATCCAACAACAGAACATTGTTAACCTCACTCTTGCCATCTTTACGGCGGTAAACCTCAAGGCTGCCACCTTATGCATGCTGTAGCGCGGAATTTAAAATCCAACAACAGAACATTGCTAAACTCTCTGCTATCATCTTGAAAAGTTCAGTGTTCCAAACACTAGTTCGAAAAACGTAACTCATCGCACCTCGGGGATTTTATTACGTTAAGACGTAACCCCTAGGTTCCATTCCTTGTTCTGAACATGAAACCATTTACAAATAAAGATTAATTTTCTACACTTAACAAAGTACAAGCGTTCTTGCTGATAGCGATCGACGAGGTTGTTGCACCTTTAGCCCTTTAGCCCTTTAGCCCTTTAGCCCATTAGCCCTTTAGCCCATTAGCCCTTTAGCCAAGGAATGTGCGGTAAGGAGGAGGAAGAGTCCTTTCATCCGTTTTGCTCTTCTGACAAGATGTAACCCCTGGGTTCCATACCCTATCACGATTTTTTTTCAGCTATGTTTATGCGATAGCTTGTTCGACTGATTTTTACACACAAGACGAATGATGGAAGGTAAATAATTTGAAGTTATACTTTGGCCACATCGTTTACCGAGCGAGTTAGCTGCGCAAATCATCAAAATTGTACTTTTGCTCTGAACACATCAAACAAATGTTCTGATCATATGTTGAGGTTAACAACATCGATTACAGTGTTCGATTCTAGTCTTGTTATGTTTCATTCTGATCTTCTTAGAACATGTTCTAAACACATGTTGTATTGAGTACAGTGTTCGATTCTAGTCTTGATCACTTATTTCATGTTCTGAACACATCGATCAATGTTCTGATCACATGTTGTACCGAGTACAGTGTTCGATTCTAGTCATGATCACTTATTTTGTGTTCTGAACACATCAATCAATGTTCTGATCACATGTTGAAGTTAACAACATCGATTACAGTGTTCTATTCTAGTCTTGTTATGTTTCAATCTGATCTTCTTAGAACAAGCGTATCCCCTGACATATTCTAAACACATGATGTATTGAGTACATCGTTCGATTCTAGTCTTGATCACTTATTTTGTTTTCTGAACGCATCAATCAATGTTCTGATCACATGTCGTATCGAGTACAGCGTTTGATTCTACTCTTCTTATGTTTCGAAATTCTAAACATGCGCAATAATGTTATCGCTGCACACGCTTGCCTTCGCGATGCAGGTTTAAACTTGTTCGATATAAAGCTATGCCTTGACATAAGAGGCGGAGGAGGAGGTAGAGAAGGAGGAGGAGGAGGGGAGGAGGAGGAGGAGGAGGAGGAGGAGAATGATAAGGCCTTAACAGCCTATGTATAGTCGCCATTGTTTAAAGATGATAGCTGTCAAAAGAATTTTTCAAATTATCCACCACCACATTTCAGCTAAAGAGGGCAGCAGGGTGCTCTGTTGTTTAAGCACATAGAATTTCAAATTGCCCTCCACCACATGCATAACAGCAGCTGTTATCTTGCGCAGTAGCCTCTAAGCTAGCTTTCTTCATAAGAGTAGCCGCCATCTTGTGCGAGCACCCCTAGGCCGTCTCATAAGGAGCTATGTATAGTCACCATTTTGTGTCTGCCATCTTGCGTAAGCATCCCTAGGACGTCTCAAGGCATCTTGTTTCTCATAAGAGCAGCCACCATCTTGTAGAAATAGATAGCTGCGAATGGCAAAGGGCTTAAGTAGGAATCGAACCGTTGATCTCATCATTAGACTACGTTTTTTATTGTTCCTGATACTACGAACCTACGTATTAGGCGGAAAAATTTTGTCCGTTTTGCTCTACGATGCATCGTTTTCGAGATATTTAACATTTTGCATTTAAGCCTCCAAATTTAATGAATCGAACCTGCACGGCACGTTATACTCTCTACCATAGCTAAACCTGATCATGTTACGAAGACTCGCTTCAATACAAGCTAAAACAGAGCAAATGCCAAAGGGCCTAAGTAGGAACCGAACCGTTGATCCCATCATTAGACTATGATTTTCTTGTTCCTCATACTGCGAACCTAGGTATTAGGCAGAAAAATTTTGTCCGTTTTGCTCTACGGTGCACTGCTTTCGAGATATTTAACATTTTGCATTTAAGCCCTAAATTTAATGAATCGAACTAGCACGACACGTTAGCCTCTAAGCTAAGAGCAGCAGCCATCTTGCGCAAGCACCCTTAAGGCGTCTCATAAGGAGATGTGTATAGCCGCCATCTTGTGTCCGCCATCTTGCGCAAGCATCCTTAGGGCGTCTCTAGCCATCTTGTGCAAGGACCCTTAAGCCGCCTCATAAGAGCAACCGCCACGCCCTTAAGGCGTCTCATAAGGAGACGTGTATAGCCGCCATCTTGTGTCCGCCATCTTGCGCAAGCATCCTTAGGGCGTCTCTAGCCATCTTGTGCAAGGACCCTTAAGCCGCCTCATAAGAGCAACCGCCATCTTGCGCAAGCATCACTAGGGTGTCTCATAAGGAGCCTTGTATAACCACCATCTTGCGCAAGCATCCCAAGGGCGTCTCATAAGAACCTTTGTATAGCAGCCGTCTTGCGTAAGCACCCTTAAGGAGTCATGTATAGCCGCCATCTTATGCAATTAGCGTCGAGAGAGGACTGCTGTAGAATTTTTCTTTTTAAATTATCCACCACCACATTTCAAAGGTATCTAGCTAAAGATAGCAGCACTGCGTATGACAGGTGACGAATTTACATCTACTGCGATAAAGAGGGCAGCACGGTGCTCTCTGGATTAAAGATGGCGGATGATAGCTGCACGTGGCTATGTTTACCAAACAAGACCATGTGGAATTTGCCGCCACCACATTTCAAACTAAAGAGGGCAGCACTATGCTCTGTTGATTAAAGATGGCGGATGGTAGCTGTCAAAAAGCACGTGAGTTTGTTTCCAAACAAGAGCATGTGGAATTTTCCAATTTGCCGCCACCACATTTCAAAGGTATCTAGCTAAAGATGGCAGCACGGTGCTCTCTTGATTAAAGATGGCGGATGATAGCTAACAGAACTTTTCAAATTGCCCGCTACTACATGCTTAAGGTAGTAGCCATAAAGAGGGCAGCACGGTGTTCTGTAGATTAAAGATGGCGGGTGATAGGTGACGAAATTGCCCGCAGCACGGTGCTCTATTGATTAAAGATAGCGGATGACAGCTGTCAAAAAAGCACGTGGCTTTGTTTCCCAACAAGAGCACATAGAATTTTTCAAATTGCCGCCACCACATTTCAAAGGTATCTAGCTAAAGAGTACAGCACTGTGCTCTGTTGATTAAAGATGGTGGATGGTAGCTGTCAAAAAAGCACGTGAGTTTGTTTCCAAACAAGAGCACGTGGAATTTTTCAATTTGCCGCCACCACATAGAGGGCAGCACGGTGCTCTCTTGATTAAAGATGGCTGCTGTCACGTGGAATTGTCTGCTACCACAGGTATCTAGCTAAAGAGGGCAGCACTGAGGTTTGCGATGCAAGATGGCTGCTGTCAAAAAGCATTTTTCAAATTATCCGCCACCACATTTCAAAGGTAAGTAGCTAAAGAGGGCTCTATTGATTAAAGATGGCGGATGACAGCTGTCAAAAAAGCACGTGGCTGTCAAAAAGCACGTGGATTTGTTTATCTCGAGCTAGTGAGGTTAAGTTGGTAGCACTAAGGTTTAGGCCCGCCAAGATGGCAGCACTGCCGATGACAGGTGACGAAAGAGGGTAGCACAGCGCTCTGTAGTTTAAAGATGGCGGATGACAGCTGTCAAAAAGCACGTGGCTGTCAAAAAGCACGTGGCTTTGTTTATCTCGAGCTAGTTAGGTTAAGTTGGTACCACCGAGGTTTATTCCCGTCAAGATGGCAGTACTGAGGTTAGCGATGCGTTGTTGTCTGTCAAAAAGCACGTGGCTTTGTTTACAAATCTGTCAAAAAGCACGTGGCTGTCAAAAAACACGTGGCTTTGTTTACCTCATGCTAGTTAGGTTAAGTTGGCACTACTGGGGTTTAGGCCCGTCAAGATGGTAGTACTGAGGTTTGCGATGCGTTGTTGTCGATGACAGCTGTCAAAAAGCACGTGGCTTTGTTTACAAATCTGTCAAAAAGCACGTGGCTGTCAAAAAGCACGTGGCTTTGTTTACCTCGCGCTTGTGAGGTTAAGTTGGCACTACTGAGGTTTAGGCCCGTCAAGATGGCAGTACTGAGGTTAGCGGTGCGTTGTTGTCTGTCAAAAAGCACGTGGCTTTGTTTATCTCGCGCTAGTTAGGTTAAGTTGGCAGCACTGGAAGAGGCCTCTGGCTGAGGTGGAGGAGGCCACTGGGAGGCCACTGGCTGAGGAGGAGGAGGAGGTGGCCACTGGGAGGCCACTGGCTGAGGAGGAGGAGGAGGCCACTGGCTGAGGAGGAGGCCTCTTCCGAGAGCCGGAGGAGGAGGAGGCGGCCGAACCATCCAATTATACTACTAATATACAAGTGAATCATGGTTGGCTCTGTAGATTTGTTCTTTTTTGTACAAGCGATTTATATTGGTGTATTTATATTCTCGAATTTTGTAGGAGATATTCAACATTGGACACTGCTGTGTCAAAGTGTTTGTGTTCAAGATAATACTTGGTATTAGCATTGCATTCTGTGTTGTCTATTTTAATTTAAAGTTTGTATCAACATTGAAAAATAAATATTTTATTCTGTGTGTTGTGGACAAAAGTGACTATTAACGTTAGAGAACAATGTGTTGAATTAGCTACATTGTCAAAAAAGGATTTATTAGGGTTGAATAAATTTTCATTGGATATTTCATGGCACTTAATATCTTACATAATCAGTTAACTGAGCAGTTTAAATTGTTGCCGGCTGTTGATTTCAGAAAGGACTTAAGTCCAGCAGTTTAAAAAATTAATAGCACGTACATTATGCATGAAATGACTATGATTTTGTGTTTATTCAGTGAGTATATAGGTATATTTTAAAACTAATGACAAAAAAATTCATTGTGATCCAGAAATTACTAAACGGTTATTTTTAGTTTTCTCAAAAGCAGGTTTTCTGGACTTAAGTCCTTTCTGCAATCAACGATTCAATTAAAATTAAGTCTGATAAAATATTAAATGCGAGGAGCATAAAATAGCATGCAGACATTACTTTCTATTTTGAGCGACTTTACAACCTACTAAGGTGCTGCCTGGCCGAAGAGGTAAAGGCGTGCTCGGTTCACTCAGAAAAACGTGGGTTCGGTTCCCGTCAGGAAGTCGAAAAATTTAAGAAACCAGATTTCCACTCCCGGAGGTGCCGTGGACCTGAGGTTTACTTGGCCTACGCCAAAAATGAATACCAGGTTAATTTATAGGGGCAAAGACGGCCGGGCATAGAGCTAACCACTCTACCCCACCCAATGCCGAGGTGACAGACAGTGGCAGCCTTTACCTTCCACCCCTCCGAGGGCCTTCATGGTCTGTGCGGAAACGACTTCGCTTTGCTATATAAGTTAGTAAGTTGATACTTTTTATTTACGTGATTAACCAACACTAATGTCTGCAGAATATAAGGTGATTTTTATGTCAAATAATACTATAGTTTTCTTATCCACAATAAGTAGTGTATGGAAAACTGTTTTTCTTTATCATTTATAACAACTTCCCAATGTCGGCAACCCTAAATATGGTTTTCCGTTGCTTCCTATTTTCACACCAGGCAAATCCTGGGGCTGTACCTTAATTAAGGCCACGGTCGCTTCCTTCTCACTCCTCGCCCTTTCCTATCCTATCGTCTCCATACGACTTACTAGTATTGGTGTGACGTAAAGCAAATTATGTAACAGGTGATTTCTCTGTGTACTGACATTTTAAAACAATTTCTTCCGAAATAAAACTCTATTCACAGTTTTAACTTCGCTCATTTAACTTTACTGTTCAGTATTTCAACATGGGGATACCGTGGGTTAATCACCTCTTAAACAGTATTCAAATACAAAGTAGCTTTTCTCATTTTCATACTAAGAGTATAATTCTTCCTTAATCCTCAACTAAAGCCAGTTATCCCACTAGCACTTGGTACGGAATTGACTCCGTTTTACTACCGGATGCCCTTCCTGACTACAACCCTATGTGGGTGGATGGATGGATGGATGGATGGATGGATGGATGGATGGATGGATGGATGGATGGATGGATGGATGGATGGATGGATGGATGGATGGATGGATGGATGGATGGATGGATGGATTCAGTACTGTATGTTTCTGTGGTGGTTTGTACTGTGTACATGAGGAGCAGTATATTGAGAGAAACACAAACACCCAGCCCCAGAAGAATTGACCACATCGAGTTAAAATCTCTGTCCGTCCGGGAATAGAACCCAGGGCCCTTTAAATCGAAGGCCAGTATGCCGTGTAATTTATCCAAGTAGACGGATAGTGTAACACATTCTAATAATGTAATAGTATTCGTTAAACGCCCCTTCAATTGCTACAGACTGCAAGAGAAACCAAAATGGCGGTTTTTGTACTACTACTGTACCGTACCCAAGGGTAAATACCCTCTAGGACGATGCCTCCATTCCTGTATGAACATCCGACTAACTCAGGGTTGGGCAGAGTGTGGGTTGGTTGTCGGTTGGGTCAGGATAAAAAGTCGAAGTTCTACACTAAACTATCAGTCAATGACAGGAAATGGAGGTATAACACGAATGAGAAACAAACATAGGGGGTAAGATGGATTTATTGATAAATATCCCCGATCATATTACGAGAAAATAATTAAATCAAGGAATAATAATATGTCAAAATGAACTCAAAAATATAGAAAATAAATGGAAATTAGAACGTTACTTGAATGATAATACCAAATTTAAAATAAAAAATCAAGTTCAACAAAGAACACTTATATACATCAAGACTGAGCTTCTTCTTATAGTCCATTGTTTATATTGTATGGCAACAAGTGTACGCAAACACTGACATGTGGTATTTCCGTATGGAGTTACACACTATCGCATCACAACGATACGGTTTCCAAAATTAAGTTAATTCGAGAGTCGCCGAAATGTTACCGTTAAATAAAAGTTACATTATAAAGAAAAGTTACGACGAAAAGAAAAATAATTAAGACGCAATGGACGCTATGTAAGTTATGCAAAATACTAGGGGCATATCCTATACTATATTTACAACAATTCAAATAATCAAACTAAACACATATATATACATCGGATATCGAGTAAATCTTAAATGCTACACAGATTCTAATGTGAATCCCGGTTCACTGCAAAAGATCTAGACAGAACAAGATAAACCATCAATACTTCAGCACTCGGGCTGTTCCCTTTTAAAACAACGAGACAAGGTATACAACCACAAATAACAATGTAAAACATCATCCTGTAAGGGAAAAACATATAAATAACCCTTGATATCATGAAGAAAGCAATGGGCAACATTGCCTCCTTCTGCTGCATTTGAGCGCTCAACGGCGCGGTCATCCGTCATGTACTTCCGGGTAGATTACGAGCTGAAAAGAAATGTTGAACTCAACACTATGCTAAAGTTTGGATTCTGTCTCCCGAGGCTGTCACAAGGAAATATCGTCTCATTCTCGCCTACAGATAAACACAGGCCAGAAATCAGCTTGCCATGAGATAACGTCTTTCGCCGGCTACACGGAAACTCACGTATATTCATTCCTTCGTAGCATGCTTGTGCCCTTTAACAACATCAGACTCAATAGTCTGGAATTAATACTGTCCATTCTGATCACAATATACACTCAGAAGACACTTGGCAGGCACACACATCTGCACAATATTCTTTCTCTTGTCAGGCATACAATCAGCCTGCACCAATACATTATAATTCAGCATGCAATCTTTATCTCTTATTTCTCATAAATCCCATTGGCCTTCCACATTATGAGACTCAGTTCGTGTCCTTTGCAGACCATCAGGCAAAACAGAGTCCAACTTAACTTCAAAGATCTTATTCTAACAACGACGTTCTGCAGCTCCTTCAGTCAGCTTCCGTAAAATCATGCATCATGCAGAATAGCTATACCTGTCTCTCTGAATAACCGAAATAAAATTAAATAATACGTATTTAACGTTGTATAAAGATGAAACTGTCAATCTAGCCCTTCTAGCATATATATAAGGAAAACTTGGAATATCCTATACTAAGTAACATGCATAAATAAACAACAACTAATTCTATCAATCCCTCATTTTCCCAATTATCTAATCATAAAGCAAAATGAAAATAAAATAAACATGCATTATTCTCGTATCCGAATCTATCATAGTAACAAAATTAAACAAAGACATGCCGTCAGGCTTACTTTACATAAAGTTAAAAATCCTATCTACACTGCCCTAGTACCTTAACATAATTTACATATCATGCCATAAATAACACATGCGTCTTAACTGAATTTCATCCGACGACTCTCGAGATACCAGGATAGCAGCTTACATCCCCGCTGATTGAGGGATTTACACCATGTTAATCACGGCATTAACCTGTGGGAATGCACTTCCTTCTTCTGCATGCATAGCCATCATCTTGCAGGAAAATAATTCACTGGAACACAGAAGACTTTGGTTGAAAATATCTTCGCTGCTTAATGCTACGAGCCGAAATACCCTTTCTCTTTACAAGATCAGCTAAACACACTGATACATTTATAACAAACACTTCACTTAAAGGGTGAGAATACAGTTTGAAAAGCAGCATACGGTTCGCTACGAAAGTTCCTCGCGAAACACGCCCGTCGCGAAGTAGTGAAACAATAGCACGTCTCCTCTACACTTGCTACACAGAGGTCACTAAACACCGTCTTTATATAATGAAAGTAAACTCTGCCAAAATATACTCTTCCATTTACTCAAGAACAGTAAAATCTTCCAACTGCACAATTTAAAATATCATTTAGAACCAGTTACTGTTACTGGAATAACACTACGTTAATCACGATCACCAATCAGAGTTTGTGCTTCCGCACTATCCAAGCATTTAATACAGAGTGACGCTCTCCAGAGCTTGGGTTACTGAGGAGGCTTCGGTGACGCCATTTCAATACTGGGGTTCCCAGGTGTCTGAACCAACCACCAATCAGAAAATTCGTCGTATATGATGACACAATATTTATTGTGATATATTTACAAAACACAGCTCAAACACTAGCAAATCTCTTCCACCAATTTTTATATTACATTTCCAAATATATCTGACTTCTGAAACTGTGGAAGACCGATGAACGACAGAAACTGACTTTAGCAACTGAGCACGTTGGTCATTCTGGACTTAAGATTTGGCGCGATGTAGCCTCCATGTTTGCCAAGTCCTGGAGTTCCCATTGGCCGAAATATCTTGCTTGGCCAGCATCTAATACACGTGTCGATTCTTGCCAACGCTTGGCTGCGCCACCCTTTCTCACGGTCACACGGAAATATGAAGCAATATTCAGCGACTTACCGTCTTGCTCAACATCCGGTATCAACTATCTTGGGATACGATACTTTAATATATTAGAATGTAACTTGTCTGAATAAATTTTACATATTGGGTCAAATAATACTCTAATTATTATTATGGGCCGGCAGGATACGGCTCAACTACTACTTCTACTACTACTACTACTACTACGGACTAGATCAGATTTGTTACTTTCATTTTTTGGTCGCAGTCTCATCCATGGCTTTGACGATATGAAAGTGACTGAGGTATGAGCGATGCTAGTAATGCTATTTCTTATGTAGCCAGTCCCTGTGATGAATGGTACCATAGTGTTGTTCACAGGGTCCGTTGGTGTATGTACACTGACTGACAGAGCAAATGCAACACCAAGGAGGAGTGGTTCGAAAGGGATGAAAGTTGGGGAAAAAACAGAGACGGCACAGACGAATAATTGATGTTTATTTCAAACCGATATGCAGGTTACACAATGCGCACGGCATCGACTCAGTAGGATGTAGGACCACAGCGAGCGGCGATGCACGCAGAAACACGTCGAGGTACAGAGTCAATAAGAGTGCGGATGGTGTCCTGAGGGATGGTTCTCCATTCTCTGTCAACCATTTGCCACAGTTGGACGTCCGTACGAGGCTGGGGCAGAGTTTGCAAACGGCGTCCAATGAGATCCCACACGTGTTCGATTGGTGAGAGATCCGGAGAGTACGCTGGCCACGGAAGCATCTGTACACCTCGTAGAGCCTGTTGGGAGATGCGAGCAGTGTGTGGGCGGGCATTATCCTGCTGAAACAGAGCATTGGGCAGCCCCTGAAGGTACGGGAGTGCCACCGGCCGCAGCACATGCTGCACGTAGCGGTGGGCATTTAACGTGCCTTGAATACGCACTAGAGGTGACGTGGAATCATACGCAATAGCGCCCCAAACCATGATGCCGCGTTGTCTAGCGGTAGGGCGCTCCACAGTTACTGCCGGATTTGACCTTTCTCCACGCCGACGCCACACTCGTCTGCGGTGACTATCACTGACAGAACAGAAGCGTGACTCATCGGTGAACACGACGTTCCGCCATTCCCTCATCCAAGTCGCTCTAGCCCGGCACCATGCCAGGCGTGCACGTCTATGCTGTGGAGTCAATGGTAGTCTTCTGAGCGGACGCCGGGAGTGCAGGCCTCCTTCAACCAATCGACGGGAAATTGTTCTGGTCGATATTGCACATGCTGAAGAATGGCGGTTGACGTGGCGTGCGGGGCTGCCACCGCTTGGCGGCGGATGCGCCGATCCTCGCGTGCTGACGTCACTCGGGCTGCGCCTGGACCCCTCGCACGTGCCACATGTCCCTGCGCCAACCATCTTCGCCACAGGCGCTGCACCGTGGACACATCCCTATGGGTATCGGCTGCGATTTGACGAAGCGACCAACCTGCCCTTCTTAGCCCGATCACCATACCCCTCGTAAAGTCGTTTGTCTGCTGGAAATGCCTCCGTTGACGGCGGCCTGGCATTCTTAGCTATACACGTGTCCTGTGGCACACGACAACACGTTCTACAATGACTGTCGGCTGAGAAATCACGGTACGAAGTGGGCCATTCGCCAACGCCGTGTCCCATTTATCGTTCGCTACGTGCGCAGCACAGCGGCGCATTTCACATCATGAGCATACCTCAGTGACGTCAGTCTACCCTGCAATTGGCATAAAGTTCTGACCACTCCTTCTTGGTGTTGCATTTGCTCTGTCAGTCAGTGTATTTCTGTGGGCTGATATGTAACAACCCTTCTCATTAAACAATGGGAAACTAACTCACTCTTCGGTGACACCTAGGCTACTGATAACAGCTGATTATGTATCTATCGAGGTTCCAACCAGTCTTAGGCTGAAGACGCATACATACATACATACATACATACATACATACACCGGGCGAGTTGGCCCTGCGGTTAGGGCGCGCAGCTGTGAACTTGCATCCGGGAGATAGTGGGTTCGAACCCCACTGTCCGCAGCCCTGAAGATAGTTTTCCGTGGTTTCCCATTTTCACACCAGGCAGTACCTTAATTACGGCCACGGCCGCTTCCTTCCCACTCCTAGTCCTTTCCTCTCCTATCGTCGCCATAAGACCTATCTGTGTCGGCGCGACGTAAAACAATTTCAAAAAAAATATTACATACATACATACATTACATACATACATACATACATAAATAACTTAATTTAGTTGCGGGAAATATTAGGACTGACACGATAAATTTCACACAATTTTATTGAAGCACTATGAATTTTACATACTAAATGCATTGATGAGTTTCGTTCTGATGCCCATTAAACGTAAATATTACACAATTAGATTTTTGATTGGTATAGAGCGCAGCCTTGTTTGTGTCCCGAGTTCTCATGCATCCACTAGGCAAATCTTTCAAACACTACTGCAGTGGTTTGGACGCAGGTAGATCGAGGTTCACCTATTTTTTTCCTTATCCACTAAAAGAACGTGACAATGACGAAATATTTGTTCTGAACTCCACTACGGTAGCAAGTTTGAAGACCACTTTTAATAAAAGTGTGAAATGAAAACTGATGTTTTATATTTCGGTAATTTCCTGATCGCAAAATTGTTCTCTACTTGTAATAAATATATTTCATAATGCCACGTGTAAGCACACCAGCATCATCAACAATTCATAGGCATCGATCCTCATGTTTGTTCTCAAGCATTATACAGATAATATACACCTCGAAATATAGCTTATGACTGACACTCCCCTAAACTTGTTAAATTATGCACGAATCATCTCTTAAAAGTAAACTATGCAATAATAATATGTCATTAAAGCATATTTTTGAGAACTCATTGCCCTGTTAGGTGATGTGAAACAAGGTGTAGCTGATGGGTCTGCAAATTATACAACATGAGATTTCCTGTTTTGAAGTCGGAATCATTCTGTTAGCTAAAGGTAGTGAAATGAAAGGACTGACTGACTAGAGAAGAGCTAGTCTTTAACACGGTTTGGACGCCATAAACGGCAGCGCATCTAAACAGGTCGCACGACCCTGTTTTTCATTCAGAACATCCTGCATAAATGTAATGTAATTCATCAGCTACAGAAAAATGCAATCTTACTTATTACACTGAAGATTCTTCATGTTTACTTCTCATATTTACTATGTTTAGGGCTGTATTATAAATTTAAAATCCATGTATTTGCTGTTGTAATAATATGAGAAATGTCCGGCTCCTTATTTGAATCGTCAAGGTAGCGACCAGAGGTTCAGATGGTTCCGGGTTCGAT
The DNA here is from genome assembly GCF_040414725.1 of Anabrus simplex. Taxonomy (NCBI): domain Eukaryota; kingdom Metazoa; phylum Arthropoda; class Insecta; order Orthoptera; family Tettigoniidae; genus Anabrus; species Anabrus simplex. The sequence goes on from NC_090266.1 coordinate 932,382,055, forward strand.
TCTCGGTGGGTTTAGAGATTTTAGACGCGTCTGGATAATTCTACTGGTTCGGGGAGTTGGTGTTCGCGTTAGTCGTAATACATGCCTGTTCATATATACACTACACATCCTACTGCCATAAAACAGACAATGTAAATACAGAGTGACCCAAAAATCCGTTAACATTTGACGAGGCAATATTTCACGGAATATTGGAGGTTAAGAGGTAATAATTTTCACACATGATAGGCATGACATGGAGTTTTGTTGACACCAAAAATAATGTACACAAAATGACCAACAGGTGGCGCTTCATACGATAAACAAGCCATAATTAGCATAACAACCGAGGTTTAGCAAAGACTGTGTTCTTTATAGTCCGCTCCTGTGGTGTAGTGGTTAGTGTGATTAGCTGCCACCTCCCGGAGGCCCGGGTGCGATTCCCGCCTCTGCCACGAAATTTGAAAAGTGGTACGAGGGCTGGAACGGGGTCCACTCAGCCTCGGGAGGTTAACTGAGTAGAGGGGTGTTCGATTCCCACCTCAGCCATCCTGGGGTGGTTTCCCACTTCTCCTCCAGGCAAATGCCGGGATGGTACCTTCCTTAAGGCCACGGCCGCTTCCTTCCCTCTTCTTTGTCCTTCCCTTCCAAACTTCCCATCCTCCCACAAGGCCCCTGTTAAGCATAGCAGGTGAGGCCGCCTGGGCGAGGTATTGGTTATCCTCCCCAGTTGTATCCTCCGACCCAGAGTCTGAAGCTCAAGGACACTGCCCTTGAGGGGGTAGAGGTGGGATCCCTCGCCGAGTCCGAGGGAAAAACCGACCCTGAAGGGTGAACAGATGTAGGAGAAGAAGAAGATGTGTTCTTTAGAATACATGCTCAACATGTCGGCCGTCATTCATCAACAATACCTGTAGTCGTGAGACAAGGTTGTGAACAGCACTGTACAGCATATCCGTAGGTATGGTGAGCAATTGCCGTCGGATGATGTCTTTTAGCATCCCTAATGAGGTCGGACGATCGCGGTAGACTTGCGACTTCCTGTGTACTTTATTTTGCTGTCAATAAAACCCCATGTCATGTCAACAACGTGTGTCAGTTAATACCCCTCTACCTCCAATATCCCGTGAAGTATTGCCTCGTCAAATGTTAACGAACTATTGGGTCACCCTGTACTTCCCTCCACATAGAGTTGGCGGCAAGGTGGGAACCCGCTCGTAAAACTGGGACAAATACACATGTAGAGCCGACCAAAAGTAAGAGGCAAAACACACAAAAAAAAAGGACATGACTTGAGAAATCTTATAGCGAGCATCGATCCATCGCGAACAAACAGAACTTTTCTTTCACTTCATGAGGACCTTTACTGTTTAAACATCTCTGAATCTGAGCAGGAAGAATAGATTCATTTATGATGCAGACATTTTGCATTAACAAATTGAAATGACAAAAAGACTTATCCACCAGTTTATAAAATGAAACACAGTAGTGCGCTAATTTAAATTAAAGGACTTATCGTTGATAAATCTATTTATGAAGATAAATATTATTTTTGAACTAGGAATTTAGTGCAGTTTTGAACCGTACCGTAGCACAAGTTGTACAACCTGTGTCTGAAAAGTTCGGTGAATGGTCTCATTAAATAAAGACAACGTAAGTTACACACAAAATTCCTTTACTGGCCTTCAAAGTATTCTCCGTTAGCTACAATATACTTTTGACATCGACTGTAAAGCTGCTGGAAGCTGGTAACAAGCGCTTCATTTGGAATCTCCCGGAGAACCCTTGTCACGCGTTGTTGGATAGCTACACTGTCGAACTGGTGGCCTTTCAGGGCTATCATTCGTAAGGACAGTCGCCCATCGTTCGCAAGTATCTGTCGCACTCGTTCGATGTTGTCTGGAGATGTGCTTGTGGTTGGTCGACCCGAACCCGCCTCGTCCTGAACACCTTCTTTCCATCTCGAAAGCTTTTAAACCAGTCATAAACGCACTTTTTACTCACTGCTTGAGCATGGTAAACTTACAATAACATTGCGTGTGTTTCCGTTGCCGTTTTGTCTAGGTGGAAGCAAAACTTCATGTTAACGCGTTGCTCCGTTTTGCACTCCATTGTGCAATGACACCGAGTCCTCACACTGACTCCGTGCGATGTGTTGCAGCGTTCAGAGTTGACCGATAGGGGGCGCTTGGCGTCATGTTTCGCAATGCGTATGCGCGAGCGCATCGTTCGAACTAGGCGACCATTCACCGAACTTTTCAGACACAGGTTGTATATTAATTTTCACGTCTTTTAGGAAGCACAAAATGTGCTGTGTAAGTTTGATGATGATGGTGATGCTTGTTGTTTTTAAAGGGGCCTAACATATTTGGCCATCGGCCCACTGTATAAGTTTATAATGAACGTAATTCGTATAACAGCTTCAGCTTTCGGGCCCTGTGTCTCGATGAATAATCGCAATACCAACCACCAGAAACACCCTATAGGGAATACATCGCAACACAGAGGGTTGGGGTCCGGCCGTAAAAGTGGACCACATCCCAACGTGATGCCAGCCTAAATAACTGGGTAAGAGCCAGGAACAAGTTATATGTTACTTGTTTTTGTCGTTGTTGTTACTTTTTGTACGAGCTTTGGGAGATTGTACTCGACAGCTGTTTGTCCTCAGTCTGACAACCTGTCAAGATGTGGCGACTGAACCGTGAGTGCATTTGCTGTTAATGGATGTTAGTAATCTTAAAGGAGTATTCTGAAAATCACCTCTAGTGTGGTCAAGAGTGGGATCTTAAACCAGTTCCCTACTCAGTTATGTTTACTGAGGCTGAGTGCACTCCATTTCGATCCCTTAAATTAGTGGTTGAGCTGGAAATCGAACCCGAGCCAAATAGTCGAAAAGATAATATGTAGACCATGGAGTTGCACTGGATATATTTTTTCATGTGTACAATGAGAATGGATGAGTAATTAATGACGACGTCTCGACAAAAATAAAAGTTACTTTCATAACCTCTAATCTTGAAAGTGACTGATAGATGCGCTGTTAGTTTTTCCCATTCTTCTAAACACAAAATAGTCGCTGGCACATTTCCTTCCTATGGACCATGCATTTTTTAAATATATCAATTCTCTTTTTACTTTTTCAGGATACGCAGGCCTACATTACCACGAATAACATGTTCAGATATGGACGTGAAATCGTTGTATTTGTTTGCATCTTTCAGTTCAGACGATAGACTTTGTTCTAATTAGCGAACACATGGGTCATGATACTCTCTTGTTCCTCTAATCTATTCCACAGTACTGGCTCTTATTTCAGGTTACAAGCCACTAGAAGAGGTCTAATGAGTGGATGGGGTGAAGAAACTACTAGACGACGTAAGATGGGGGTACTATTGGAAAATAGTCCGACTCGTTCGCTGAATGGTCAGCGTACTGGCCTTCGGTTCAGAGGGTCCCGGGTTCGATTCCCGGCCGGGTCGGGGATTTTAACCTTCATTGGTTAATTCTAATGGCCCGGGGGCTGGGTGTTTGTGCTGTCCCCAACATCCCTGCAACTCACACACCACACATAACACTATCCTCCATCACAATAACACGCAGTTACCTACACATGGCAGATGCCGCCCACCCTCACCGGAGGGTCTGCCTTACAAGGGCTGCACTCGGCTAGAAATAGCCACACGAAATTAAAATTGGAAAATAAATAATATCAAGGTCGATAGGAAATTGTGTGAGAAGGTGGTCCAAAGAGTGAACGAAATAAATAAGCAATAAGGACCGACATTTTAACTAAAGTGAAAATGAGAGGGATGATTTGATGGTTGAAGGAGATGTATAAAGCAATAATGATATGAGTGGGGTACATCTGCTAAAATACTGCAAATAAACGAGAAATCAGAGAAAATTATTAATAGACGGGAAAGAGATAGGTAAAATAGAAAATGAATTTGAACACTTACTAGGAAATTAAATAGAGAATGGAAGAAACCATGGAAAATAGCAAATATGTAGGGTCTAATATTGTCAGAGGAATGTGGGAAAATGAATCTCAGGAATAAAAATAGGGTAGGTGCATTTAGCTATTAAACTCTGGGAAATATCTCAAAAATCTAGGTTTCTCTAATTATTCAAGATAGGTCAAAAGAGGATTTAATAGATAAGTATTAGTAAATTATCTTTTAATTGCTGGTCATTCGTGATTAGGGGCTGCCTGGCCGAGACGGTAAAGGCGTACTCGGTTCACCCGGAACCTGTCAGGAAGTCGAAAAATTTATGAAACGAGATTTCTACTTCCGGAGGTGCACATCGCTCTGAGGTTTGCCGAGCCTTTTATTATTATTATTATTATTATTATTATTATTATTATTATTATTATTATTATTATTATTATTATTATTATTTCTTTTCGCTTCGTAATTTATGTTGCTTGATGATGGGTACCGTGTAAACTCAGGTGGTGCACAAGGGTGTCGACATGAAACATTATTTCGATACCTCTGTTCTAATGTAGGTATTTCATCTTGTATGTTCTTATTTCAGGTTGTTAGCCTGTGGACAGACATCCATGAAACATTTTGAAAATGCACAATTATTTGCAAAAGCGGTGATGTGGAAGGTCGAAGAAGCAAGTCATATATTTTCAACGTTTATGGAAACTGATTGTTCTTAATAACTTATCTAGGTGAGTTCAGTTTCTTCATGTCAGCAGCTCTGAGTTTTCATTGTGTATACTCCCCATACTTGTGCACATTAATAATTTCGCCTTTAGTTATTTACGGGTACATCAATTATCCCGTGTGTTAAAAATTGATTGAATCAAACATTCTTCAAATTATCACTTAGAATAATAGATTCTCTTCTATGACACAATCTACCGTTAATTGGAGGGTGAAAATTCCATTGTTTTACCTCCTAAAACCACTGAAGAGCGAGTTTGCCGTGTGGTTAGGGTCACGCAGCTGTGAGCCTGCATTCGAAAGATAGTGGTTTCGAACCCCACTGTCGGCAGCCCTGAAGATGGTTACCGTGGTTTTCCATTTTCACGCAAAGTAAATGCTGGGGTTGTACCATAATTAAGGCCACGTCCGCTTTCTTCCCCCTCCTAACCTTTTCCCATCCCATCGTCACCGTAAGACCAATCTGTGTAGGTGCGACGTAAACAAAAACGGTGAATGAAATGGATGAAGTACCATGACCAAGGAATAATGCAGCACTTTCGGAATGAAACTGACATGGTGAACCAAAGGTTCTGGAGAAATACTGTCCCATCTCAGTAGCAATTTAGCTAGCGAGGTGAAAAGATGCAGTGTGCTGAGCGGGTGATAAGTGAATGAGTGCGCTGACATGAGAGTTTCAATTGAGCAATATAGATGTGCTATAGGCAGATGGCAGGGCTGGTGGAAAGTGAAATATATTCAAATGGTGAATAATAGCTTCAACATCACGCAGGTCGTATTATCATCAGTTGTGGTGATGGTGCTGCTAGTGATCGGTGCGGTGGAGGTAAAAGAAGGCCCTGGGCTGTCCTGGGAAGATATAGAGAAGCTCAAGGAGGTCATGCAAGAATGGCAAGTGGTGAAGACCAAGGAAATGTTAATGGACCAAAAAAGAATTTACGGATTTGAAGACCTTCACACAAACAGAACTTAACGCTATCAAGGAGAGCCTACTGAAGAATAAGAACGAGACAGACGAAACGAGGAATAGAATCCTGGATTTAGAAGAAAGTGAACGGACATGAGTGAAGGAAGATAGGAAGGGAAACATAATAATCTATGGACTGGTAGAGTCAGAACTTTAAATGATATGTTAGATAGAGTACTTTCTTTAATCAGAGAGAAATTGAATGTCGAGTGTTATGAGAGTGATATTTATTGTGCATTTAGAATAGGAAGAAATATGGAAAGAAGCTGGGGTGTGGGTGGTGCTGAGTAATGACATTCAGAGCGCGACTAGTGCATCTGAGTGTTATGAAAGGTGTTGCTCATAGGGTCAGTCGTGCTGCAATAGCACTTTCTGACCCAGTGAGGAAAGCAATGGCAAGCTGCCTCACTCCTCTTCTTGCCTAGTACGCCTCATTTTGGTTCTGCCATTGGTTTTTGCGGTTTCCTTATAACCGCATAACCTTTGGTGGTGCTATTTGAGGATCCAACCAGCCTCTGGGCTGATGACCTAACAGACAGACATGGAAAGAAGACCAGTAAAAGTATGTATGGTATCAAGTTTGAAGGTCCGAAAAATTTTGAACAGTGCGAAGAGCTTGTAGGGAACAAAAATATTGATTAAAAATAATTATAAAGAAGAAATACAGTATATGAGAGCATTACGTTTTCATCAAGGAAAGGAGCGGCATTCGGGTCTGAAAGCATTTATCCGTGGAGACAGACTGAAAATAGCAGGCGGTTCTTGGAGTAGGAAATGGACCGATAATCAGCTACGCGAACTGGAACATTGCCCTCATGTGTCAGCTATACAGAAGGCCAGCGGCCTATTGAGTGACTACAGCAGATCTGAGTCAGCGGCAGTGTGTGTAAATCAACAAAGCAGAGACAGTGAACTGGATGACTCGGAGTTCGAAACCAGACATCTTCAATCCGGGAAAACAACTCAAGAAGAAGAGGGTCTCTAGGAGGCAAGACAACCCAGGGAGAAAAGAAGAAAAGAAACGTAAGCCAGCGCTAAATTTGAAAGACATCTGAGCTAAAAAGTGGGACTTGACTAGGACTGAGGAAGCCAGGGATCTGGAAGAGGAAATAGTTAGCTCCCCAAGTGGATTTATTATACAGTTAGAAAAGCACAAATGAGGAGAAGTAAGGCCTTGGCTTCAGCAGATATACCCACGAATAAATAACTAGACTGGGTCGTGAGGTTAATCAATATATATTGAGTAAGCTGGGGAATGATGAAGTTAGAGGTCTAATGCGAAGTAATGAGATCACTAGGACTTGGTCTACAATGTAAAAATACCGGGTTTTAAAAGTCTGGAATAGAACGAAACATAAAAGGAGCCTAAAAGGGCGTTAGCCGGGAGGGATATCAATGATCGTAAAATATGATATATGTAATCTAGTAGAGCTGTTGGAATCAGGACGTGAGGAAATTATTTGGGTAAAAATTAATAAAGGAAATCAGAGTGGGAGAGATATTTTCATAGTTTTTGGCTGCAACTACCCATCGGGATCCCCGTTTGAGAGAAAAAAACTTCTTTGAAAATCTTATTGAAGTAGTAAACCAGATTAAATTAAAGAATGAAGAAGCGGGAATAATTATAATGGGAGATTTCAATGCAAGGGTGGGCGAAAAGAATCCATTATACGACAGATAAATTGATGAAATATTAATAGAAGGAAGGAGAAGTAAATACAAGGAGTGTAACAAAAATTGAGAGAAATGACTGGAAATGTGCGCGATAGAGGAATTGTACATATTGAATGAGGGCTGGTTGGGGGATGAATATGGAAACTTAACGTACATGGTCGAGGCGGGAATGAGTGCTATACACCTAGTGTTAGCGTCCGACTCGCTGGCTGAACGGTCAGCGTACTGGCCTTCGGTTCAGAGGATCCCGGGTTCGGTTCCCGGCCAGGTCGGGGATTTTAACCTTAATTGGTTAATTCCAGTGGCACGGGGCTGGGTGTATGTGCTGTCTTCAGCATCATTTCATCCTCATCACGACGCGCAGGTCCCCTACGGGCGTCAAATGGAAAGACCTGCACCTGGTGAGCCGAACCCGACCTGGGATATCCTGGCACTAAAAGCCATACGATATTTCATTTTTACCTAGTGTTAGCATCTCGGGAGGCTCTGACTTAAGTCAAGGACATTCAGGCTAAAACCTGGACAGGGTCTCATCATTTCCCCAGTTGCTATTCGATTACTGAGAGACGAAGGAAAACCGAAATTAAGACATCATTTTTACTATGTACCGAGAAAATTAGTAAAGTACAAATGGAGTGAGGAACATAAAGACGAATTTAGGGACTAGTACAGGGGGAAAACTTTCGAAATTTTGAAGTTAGGCATTTAGAATGTGATAGAGGATAATAACATAGCTGAAGCATTACGAATGGTTGAATGATCAATAGAAGTAGTTGGCGTAAGAAGGCTTGTGAAAAAAGAAGGGAAAATAAACAAAAATTATGGTACAATGATATATATATATATTTCGTATGGCATGAGGATACATTGTTACAATTTGGTTATTAATAAATATGTACAATTACACGAAAAACAGTTTCATCTATACACACAGAACAAGTACGTAATAAACAAACTATATTTATACATTTGAGCTCATCAATATCTGTAAAAAGAGGAATGAATACAAAGATTTAATGAGCGAAAATAAAAGGAACTGGCAGGCCAAAGAGGTAAAATTATTATATAAGTATTGTAAAGAAAATGAAACTAAGAAAGTATAGAAAATAATTAGTACAATAGGCTGTGTAAAGAATATAGAATCAGTAAGCAAGTAAGCATAAGCGATGAGGAGTCGCTAATGCATTTCAAGGGGTTGCTAGGTGGTAAAGATACAAAGAAAAGGAATTAAACTAAGACTGGCGTACTGAGACATGTTCGATTCACTCTGCCTGTACTTGGTGGTATAATAACCAGAGATGAGGTAATAGACACATTGAAAAAAGAGAAGGGAGGAAAATCCGGTACTGTCAGTAGAATTACGTGTGCATTATGAAAAGAGCTAGGGAATAACAGCCAGATGCTAGAAATAATAGCTAAAATATTTAACAAAATATTTGAAGGCAGAAAAATTCCAAGTTGTTGGCAAGAAGGAATAATATGCCCGATATATATATAAAAGAGAGGGTGAAAGATCAAGCAAATGTAACTATAGGAGTATTACCTTGTTCGATACACTCATAAAGATATACACCGAAATTTTGGCAAAAAAAATATGAAATGGGCAGAAGATTACCCTATACCCTCACTGTACCAGTCAGGATTTAGGAAAGGAATGAGAACCGCAGATAATATATTTAAAATTAAAACAATAATAGATAAATATTTAAAGAGAAAAGGAAGTAGATTATATATTGCATCAATAGAACTTCAAAACGTTTTTGATTCGGTGAGCAGACCGGCTGTCGTTACGAAACTGGCTACGATAGGGATGTCAAATAAAATGATTAAAGCCATGGAAGAACTATATGAAGAAGTGATATGCTCGATTAAAGTAAAGGAAGATTTAATGGTAGGCAGGATACATTCGAGCCGACCCCGCGGTGTACGGGTAGCGTACCTACCTCTTACCCGGAGGCCCCGGGTTCGGTTCCCGGCCAAGTCAGGGATTTTTTCCTGTATCCGAGGGCTGGTTCGAAGTCTACTCAGCTTACGTGATTAAAGTTGAGGATCTATCTGACGGTGAGATGGCGGCCCCGGTCTAGAAAGCCAAGAATAACGGCCGAAAGTATCCGTCGTGCTAACCACACGACACCTCGCAATCTGCAAGCCTTCGGGCTGATCAGCGGTCGCTTGGTAGGCCATTGCCCCTCGGGGCTGTTGCGCCATAGGTTTTTTAGGACACATTCGAATATTGGACTTAAGCAGGGATGTAAATTATTACCAATATTGTTTGTGCGTTTTATCTTAAAAAACAAAGACATTCCTGGCCTAGTTTTCACAGAGACGACATCCTTCTGCTCTCACTAACAACAGTCGGTATGCAAAACCGTCTTAAGAAAACTGCTGAATATTGCAGAAAATGGAATTTGAAAATCAATATGAAGAAAACAAAAGTAATGGTTTGTAAAAGAGTAAATAAACTAAAGAGAAACGAAAGACGCTGTTGGTTAGAAAGCCTAGAATTAGTTGTCAATAAATTATAATATTTAGGAACTATGATAACATCGAATGTGATGTGGAAGGAACAAATAAGACGTGCCAAAAATTAAAGGATTGACCGCTTTATCAAGCACAAGGGCTTTAGAGAGGAAGAAGCCAAATACTGAATACAAGATACACAAAAATATTTTAAATGCGCTTGTGATATCAAGAGCACTGTATGGAGCAGAAATGTGGGTATCGAAGTAAACAAAAAATATGTAATAAATAATAAATTCTGTAAAATAATACTGGGTCTACCAGAATGTACAGCAAATAGTGGAGCTAAAAGACTATGCGAAGATATCAGCATCCAAGCAGATACAGGGCCTAACAACGAAAGTAGTAAAATATTGGTTAAGATTAAAAAGGGGAGATGGGAGGGAAATATTGAACCTGGCAAACTTTTTTTTTTTTGCTAGTTGTTTTACGTCGCACCAACACAGATAGGTCTTCGGCGACGATGGGACAGGAAAGGGCTAGGAGTGGGAAGGAAGCGGCCGTGGCCTTAATTAAGGTACAGCCCCAGCATTTGCCTGGTGTGAAAATGGGAAACCACGGAAAACCATTTTCAGGGCTGCCGACAGTGGGGCTCGAACCTACTATCTCCCGAATACTGGATTCTGGCCGCACTTAAGCGACTGCAGCTATCAAGCTCGGTGAACTTGGCAAACTAACACCAGATGAAACATCTAGATGATGATTATTGGCTGACGAAAGTGAAAAGCATGCTAGACAGAATAGGAATGGGAGAATACTGGGATAAAGAGATGCACAGTAAAGAGAAGAGATTCATCAGGAAAGTAACGATCAGAGTGAAGGACATTGAGAAGCAGACGATTATGACAGAATGTAAGACTAAAAGAACATTACTAGAATTTTGTGAAATTATTCAAAATGTCAATAATGAAAGAAAGGCTCCCAAATAGAGAAATAAGAAGTGTGATATGGTGGTTAATGGGGATATAAAAACTAAGGGGCTGAGAGAGAAACAAAAGAGAAATAATGGAAGAGGCTCATCTATTGAGATTATGAAGAGGAACTGATGCACTCAAGAAACCCATTTGAGACCGTCGTTCCATTATTGGAACATGAGCTCAATAATGTGTGTTTCCTTGTGGTTATAGATTTTTGGGGAAATTTATCCTCTTAAAGTTATTCTGAAGGTATGCAATTCAAATGTTTCACACGTGCAACAATGAAGATCTGAATTGTCCGTTATTAGTTGTCCCATCCATCGAACAGCATGACCGAACTCGATAGCTGCAGTCGCTTAAGTGAGGCTGGTATCCAGAGTTAGTAGGTTCGAACCCCACTGTCGGCAGCCCTGAAGATAGTTTTCCGTGGTTTCCCATTTTCACACCAGGCAAATGCTGGGGCTGTACCTTAATTAAGGCCACGGCAGCTTCCCTTTCACTCCTAGCCCTTCCCTGTCCCATCGTCGCCATAAGACCTATCTGTGTCGGTGCGACGTAAAGCAACTAGCAAAAAAAAAAGTCTTTCTAAATGTGTTAAAACGTGTATTACCGAGTGGCGTCCCTGAACTTTATTTATAGAAATTGCTTTTATGGTACTTATATTACTGACTTTCGTTCTTTCCACAGATTGACGTAGATGAAACTGCTGACATTCTTGGAGTAGACGATGACATATTAGGGGCTGACATAATCATTTCACCACCAGATACCTAGGAGGTATCAGATGAAAATAGCGGTGAGGAAGATAAAGCAGATATTGATCGGGTTTCTAGAAACCAGCTTCTTGCTAGTGCAGAGGCCACAGTGACAGCTGTAAGGGATGGTGAGTTAAGAGAAGAAAACCTGGGTTGCAGAAATGATGTTCCTGATCCTTTAGAAATGCATATTACTGATTCTACGTCTGGTGACACACCAGTGCCTCACAAAAAGAAGTAATGTGTTATTCGTGAAGAAGCCGACTGGTCGAATGCTGATTTGCCCATGTACAACGAAAGAGAATGGGCGGTAAAACAGTGGCTACTGGAAAAAGAGCTTAGTCCAGTCTAACTGTTCGAACTATTCTTTGAAGACGTGGTTTTGGAAACGTTTCTAGACGATACAAATCTGTATGCTTTCCAGAAGGGCTTTACAAATCTGAATGTAGTTGAGGAACTTAAGATCTTTCTTGCAATTCTGTTAGTTTCTGGTTACTCTCAGGTCTCCAGGGTTGGAAAGTACTGGGACCAGAGTCCAGACTGTCATAACAAAGCCATTGCTGATGCTATGTCCAGAAACAGATTCATACAAATTATGACACATTTGCACGTTTGTGACAATAACCGCTTAGAAGCAGGAGATAAGTTTGCCAAGGTCACTCCTTTGCGGAAAGTACTGGACAAAAGGTGGCTTCAGTTTTACCACGGGGACATAAATATTGCAGTAGACGAAGCGATGGTACCGTACTACGGCAGGCATGGCACCAAGCAACATTTATACGGTAAAGCCATACGATTTGGGTATAAAGTATGGTGAATGTGTAGTCACTTAAGATACCTCATCCAAGGTACACCGTACCAAGGAGCAAGTACAGGGAACACGAATCAACAGCCTGGGGCTGGTGGGTCCGTTGTCATGGATTTGGTGAAAGTGCTTCCAAGTGATCGGAAGAATATCTTTTTTGGTAACTTTTTCACTTCACCTCCCCTCTTAAGAGAGCTCATAAGTTTGGGACTCAATTGAACTGGAACGGTTAGGAGAAACAGAGTTGAGAAGGCACCTTTGTCAAACCCAAAACAGCTTTCAAAAAGACCACGTGGTACCTTTGAACAAGTAACTGATAGCCATTCTGGCATCACTCTTGTTCAGTACAACGACAACCGTGTTGTAACTGTTGCGTCCACACAAGCTGGAGTTATCTCCTCTAGGAGAAGCAAGGAGATGGAGCAAAGTTGAAAAAAAAAAAGTACCGTCCAAATAGAACAACCTAAAAGTGTGTTGCACTACAACCAGTACATGGGAAGCGAGAACCGTATGGATAAAAATGTGTCTAAGCTGAGAGTGAATATACGGGGAAAGAGGTGGTACTGGCAGCTCATTGCATTTCCTCGCAATGCTTCAGTAAATAATGCCTGGCTTTTATATCGTTGGACACCTTCTTCCAAATCAGAGTCTTTATATTTTCTTGCATTTACACGCCACATAACAATGACTTACCTGCATAAATACAAGCAAAGAACAATTATTGGCTGACCACTTTTGAATCAGCAGGTACGGGCTGTAGACAAAAGGGTCACTAGCGAAGTGCGTTATGACAACCAGGGACACCTCATCATAAAGTCCGAGAAGCAATCTCGATGCGGCTAGTGCAAGAAGAACTTCACCATGAAGTGTGCAAAATGCAACGTCTCCTTACATGCAAACTGCTTTGTTCTATTCCATCAGAAGTAGACTGTCAGATACAATGTGATATTTAACTTTTTTGAAAGGTGATTAGCATTTGCGTTTTTGTATTGGTGACCACTGTGGAATGTAACTTTTATCTGTCTACTTACACTTTTTGCTTGAATTGTAGAAAATATTATTTCTTAACTTGTTTTTCTTTAAAAAAAATAAGAAACCCTGTCACTATTTTTCATAAGAAGTAAAAATCGGTAAAACAGTGAACAGGAGAGATCACGTTACACTCCTGGGCCCGCTGTTCCAATAATGAAACATGCTGAAACACAAGGTCACTGACCCCATAATGGACTAGTATCACAAATACCTGTTTTTCATATTGAGATTAATTACGGTATTTCAAAAATAAATGTGTTGAAGATTCTCATATTAAATAAGTGTGGTACAAATGGGTTAAACATCTGTGTGGTGAATATAAATCAAAAATAGAAAGAGAGAAAGAATTCTATCCAATTGCTAAATTGTTAAACAAAGAATGGATCACGCCGTGACGAAAAGCAAAGGTTTTTTTAATTTTAAGAAGTATGTGGCAAAATGAAATGAAGCATGTGAATCTGCTTAGCTTACAATAGATGAGATGTGTCTTCCTTAGCTGCTGGAATTCCGTAGCATTAGGTCGAGAATTCAGTGTCCTGTCATCTAAACACTGAAAAACAGGAGTTTATACTATAAAAAATCTAACTGATTTACATGCATCCTCCTTACAAATGAGACCTACACAATGGAAGTTAAGTTTATTTGTCATATCTGATTATATGTACTTTAAATCAAGAATGAATATAGCAATAGAATAGAAATATCACGTTCCCTCTCCTTGCTTATCTTTAAGGCATATGAAACTGTCCGAATTGCTTTCTGCTGTTTCTTCTCTTTCATTATTTCTCATACATGTTCCACGTGCCACCCATACAATGTTTATGAAATGATTTAATTTAATAATGAATGGTAACCTCATCATTACACAGATTAGTTACGTTCAGCAGAGTCTGAATGCTATAAGGTGATTCTTGTTGAATTCAACACTGTTGAAGTGAGAATACGTCCTTTCTGGAATGAAAAGTAAGTTAAACTTTGAACCGCTGCCCATCAAACTACTTAAATATATAAGAGTGGGTGACTGAAATCCACAAAGAACGATTCACATGTTCAACAAAGCCTTAAAAATTAATTTGATATCTAGAAACTCGCTTTTCCGTTGATTTAATTCCTTGGTCTGCTGATCATATATGATCATGTTACATTCTGCTGAATGAAGGAAATTTTCTTTTAATTTAGAATTTCCTGTCTAGTTTCTTTTCCAGAACACTCTTCTCACCTGTGCTTGCTTTTGTAAGCCTATGGCAAACACATATTAATTAAAATACACGGGCGGAAAGAAATATTCAAACACCAAGAAGAGGTTGTGTTAGATTGACGAACGTTGGCAGGCGTGTCTATACATCTGACATAGGAAAGGGCTAGGATAGAAAAGGAAGCGACCGAAGCTTTGATTTTCCTGGTGTTAAAATAGAAAACCACGGAAAATTACCGTAAGGACTACCGATAGTGGGGTTCAAACCCACCATCTCCCGAATGCAATTTGACAACTACACGGCCTGAACATGCAGCCAACTCGGGCACACCTGTTGTAATTTCATAGCCGGAGAAGTAATAGTCATACAGTAAAATCTCCCTAACGCGGCCACAAGTCGTTCTTCCGAAATAATGGCTGTTAGCATTGGTGGCCGCAAAATTAAGGTTACGACATTTTGGAATTGGGGAAGAGGTCTATTTCTTCACATGATTATCTACAGTAAGGTACACTATATAGTAAATGCATTGACTGGAGAACACCTTATTTATTTTAAGTAAATGCCAGTAAAAGAACAGTGTATACCTGTACAGAACATTGGAAATTTAGTACTAGATATTGAGTAGGGATTTTAAATGTGCTGTACTGTAAAATGACTATTTCTTAATTCATTTGATTTCAAATAAAAATCTTTAATTGCGCTTTGTTTTTTCAGTATTTCCATATATATTTTTAACGGCACACGTTTCAACAGATTCTAAATTTTTATTCAAATCGAGACGGTGTTCTCGCGGTACTGCCAGTAAGCGTAACAAGAGTACACCCTGTTCGAACATTATACAAGCATACATCTTCATTATAGACTGTTATGCCTTTCAGTGTTCAGTCTGCAAGCCTCTGTGATTTTACTAAACTCCTCCACAATTCTCTATTTGTTACTAGCTCTGTGGCCTCGTTTAGTTTTGTACCTCTTATCTTTAAATGATCAGAAACTGAGTCTTGCCATTTTTATCTTGGTCTCCGTCTACTTCTCTTACCCTCCATGACCGAATCCATTATTCTCCTTGGAAACCTATCTTCCTCATTCGCCTCATATGGCCACACCATCGAAGCCGGTTTTTGCGTACAGCTTCATCAATCGAGTTGATTTCCAACTCAGCTGTTATCTCCTCATTCCGTATACCCTCTTGCCATTGTTCCCACTTGTTTGTACCAGTCATCATTCTCACTATATCCATGTCTTTTACTTTTAACTTATGATTAAGATAACCCGAGTCCACCCAGTTTTCACTCTCGTAAAGGAGGTCTGAAAAAAGACCGGTGTAAATAATTCGTACGGGAGCCGACTTCCTTGTTACAGAATGCTGTTGATAGCAACTGCGAGCTCACAGAATTTGCTTTACTGCACCTTGATTCAATTTCACCTAGTATAATTTACTACCATCCTGGGAGAAGACACCTCCTAAATACTTGAAATGATCTGCCTGTACCAGCTTTGAATTCTCTACCTGACATTCGCTTCTCTTAGTCTCATGTCTGCTGAAAACACTTTAGTCTTGGAAAGGTTAATTACTATACCGTACTCATTGTACCTATTTTTCAAGTTCCAAGATAGCAGACTACATGCTTTCAGCACAATCTGCCATTAAGACAAAGGCATCGGCATAGGCCAGCATCATTCCAACAAAAAATATATTTTAAACGAGTTCCCATATTGTCGACTTGTTCAATCACACCACACTATTCATTGTCGCGGGTAATTTACAACTTCCTTCAGTGGTAGGCTACGGAGAAGAGAGGATGAGGAAGAAGGGCGGTGTTTATTGCTCCCCAGAAAAAAAAGAAACTACGTAATAATAGGATGACTAGATGTATAAAAAAAGGTCAACTTTATTACTATGTGATTGAACAGAGTATTCGGATCATTTATGACCGACTGTTTCATTCAAGTCAGTTTGAGAAATGTGTGCGGCCCTGACACGGTGTGAGGTGGCCAGTTCAAAGAGAGGATATATATTTTTTTTTTGCTAGGGGCTTTACGTCGCACCGACACAGATAGGTCTTATGGCTCACAGCCGCGCGCCTCTACGCGCACGGCCAACTCGCCCGGTAGAGAGGATATTGACACAGGTTTTATGGGAAAATTAAACAGTTCTATAGAAAAATGATCGTTCATTGAGGTAACCGCCAAATGATGGTGACCGTTTAGGCAGGTTTCATTGTACGTAAATCACGAATTACACAGAACGAACAAGTAGGTCGTCGTTTATCATCATTGTTACAAAGACGAAATACACGGAGTTTCGTAAGTTTATGAATGTAGGGTAGTTGGTTAGGCGCTCATGTTATCGAATCCCATCGTAGTCAACTGGCACTGAAGAATGCTTAAATGCGAGAGATCTATGTCCGTAGTTTACTCTTACACCAAGACAAAACTTTATAAAAGGAAACGAATCCTTGCAGTTTGCCTCATGTGTTTCCGGAATAGAATAAATACGTTTACGGAGATGCACCATATATGCTAGAACTCCGGAGCTGTGTGAAGTGAGCTCTGATGCAAGAAATCCCGAAGTAAGGAGTACTCGTACAGTACAATATCCTGTACCTTATAAATACTAAGGGATGAATCGTGTACAGTTTCCAGTGCATCAAAGTATCGTAGTAGCATTTTGCATAGGGTTAGGAAGTTAGAGATTGGCCTTTGTGTGACATAAGGATGTCTTGTGAACACACATCGAGCTTAAGTCTCTGCATTTATTTATTCAAGCGTGCTAGGAACTTTGTACGCCTTCTTAGGAAATACTTGAATATTTAAATGTGTCAGAGAGCTGTTCGATGTAATATTCGTTTCAAAATTCGCAATTGTGATCTCTATTGTAGTAGTTCTTCTAATCTATGATTGGATTTGAGGGTAACATATACTAATATAATGTATTAATTACCTTGGCCACAGTCTTGCCTAAGCCACGGACGAGTGAGGTCGCGTTGAGCGGAGGGTCCCGGGAGTGGGAGGTGTGGGTGAAAGTGCCGAGAGCTGGAAGGTTGTGGAGAAGTGTGCCGACAATGATTAGTATAGAGCAGTACAGGGTGACGGTAGGAGGATGGCAGGGAAGAATGAAGAAAGAAGAAATGAAATTAGGAAGGTGTTATATTGATTTGGAGAGAAAAGGTGAATTATTGCTATCAGCGGCGGTGATTTTAATTTTGCTATGTATTGGGGGGGTCGAATTGAACCCAGGCCCGACCCCTAGTAGAAATGAAGAAAGGGAAAATATGGACGCATTCAAAAGAGCTGTAAAAGAGGTGGTGGAAGAAGTTGGCCCTTTTGAGCAAATTAAAAATATGATTAAGGAACAAACCAGGGAATTTGAAAGAATGGAGGTATGGTTAAGAGAGAAAACGGAAGGCATAACAGTACAAGTGAGACATAACACCGGAGAAGTGGCAGCATTAAGGGAAGAAATAGGACGAATAGAAAAGGAAAACTTGAAGCTGAAAATAGAAGTGGAAGCAAATACTTTACATCGAAGAAAGAAGTGCTTATTTATCTATGGTGTGCCTGAAGAGTTGAGAGAAGACAAAGTACTGACAACTTACAAAGTTGTGGATTTAATACAGGGGAAGTTGAAACTTAATTTTAGTGAAGTAGATATAGATGATGTGCAGAGGGTGGGAAAAATTAGGGGCAAAAGGCCTATCAAACTAGAACTGTTTTCTACGTTGATGGCTGATGCTGTGGTAAGAAGTGCGAGTAACATGCAGAGAGAGAAAATATGGATCAAGAGAGACGTTGGATGGGAGACGATTAGGAACGAGAAAATACTTAGAAAACATAAGATTCGTGCAATAAATCAAGGTTTGAGAGCGACTATTAAAGGGCAAGAGCTAGTGGTAGCAGGCAGAAATTGGAAGAAAATTTGGACTGTAAATGGACTGATTGACTTAGACAGGAGGATAAAAGAAGACGAAGAAAAAGTGATTAGTGCAACGAAAGGTAGGAAAGTGCGGAGTGATATCAGTATTAGTATGGACTTAGAGATGAAGGCAAAGCGGGCTGAAGAAGAAGGGAGCAGTGCAGCGAGTAGTGGAGAGAATAGGCAAAATACAAGAAGTAACAGTGTAAGTGTAATTATAGGAAGTAGTTCTGAAAAGTGTCAAGAGAGACAGAGCGAGGTGCTAAGTGGAAGTACGAACAACGGTAAGGAAAGAGCAGTGGACGGACAATGCAGGAGAGAGGCTGAAGAACAAAGGGGTAATGAGGGAAAGGAGAATGAGCAACAAGAAGCCGAGAGAGCTGGGTGTAGTGGTGTAGTTAGACAAGATCAGGGTATAAAAGTAAGTCCAAAGTTAACCTATGAGTACCTCGCACAGAATTTGAGTTTGAGCATAGGGAGAGATAGAAGATATACGGACAATATGATGAGAGCTAGGTTAAAAGTAGTAAAAAACAATAATATAGTGAGTAAGTAAGTAATTAAGGGCGTGGAGGCTGAAATGTTGTGATGGAGAAGTGGTATACAAGTTATGATATGTTAAAGGGTTGAAAGATGGTGTGGGAGAAGTGGTGGTATAATATGGTGGATGGCAGTTTGTTGTTATTTGGAGCTGGAGGAGTGATGCTAAATGTGGTGTTGGATAAGTGTTGTAATTTGGCTATTTGTAAATTTTGGTTCGGTGGAAGATGGAGTTTTCGGGAGGTAATTATGATGGGTAATAGGATGAATATGAGTGTATGGCAAATTGAGCAAATTATGATATGTTACAGAGTTTAAATGTGGTGTGGGAGAAATGGTGGTATAAGAGGGTGAAGTGTAGTGTTGGAAGTATTGAAGGCTTAGTATTTAAGTTATGCTATGTTATAGGGTTGAAATGTGGTGTTGATGGCTATTTAATTTTTGGAGCTGGAAACAGGTGAGTTTATTATCATTTTGTATTGTACTGGTGACTGGTATAAATGCGGAGTGATGGCAGACGAGTGTGTGTTAGGGCTGATAGCCTAGTATTTATGATTAGGTGATGTATGGTTTGCTATTATGTGTATTGAGATGGTTTATTTACGGATGATTGCGTGGGAGTTGGGAGGTGGTATATTGTATTGGTGTTTGAAATTTTTGGTTTGTTTGTAATATAGCGAGTAAGTAAGTTATTAAATGTTGTGATGACGAGTGTGTGCTAGGGCTGAAATGTGGTGTTGGAAGTAGAGGTGGTAAATGTGGAAATGTGGTGTTGGAAAGGTATGGAGAAGTGGGGGTGTACTCGTGATGATGGTATATGAGTGGGTGGTATTTGTGGATGTTGAAATGTGGTGTTGGAAAAGTATGAAGTTGTAGTAATGTAATTTGGCTATTTGTAAATTTTGGTTTGGTGGAAGATGGAGTTTTCGGTAGGTAATTATGATGGGTAATAGGAGGAGTATGAGTGTATGGTAAATTGAATAAGTTATGATATGTGATATGTCTGTTAAATAGATTGAAATTAGAGAAGTTGGAAGTGGTGATATAAGATAGTGGAAAGCAGAAGGTGAGTGTAATTGTCGGAGAAGTAGAAGTGGTATATATAGAAAGGAGGTGTTGGAAATGTGGTTATGAGGTGATGTATGGTTTGGTATTGAGATGGTTTATTTACGGCTGAATTCGTAGGAGTTAGGAGGTGGTATTGTGTCTGGTATGAGTATTAAATTTTTTCTTTTTTTTAGAGTTGGAGAGAGATGATTGATGATCATTTTGTAAATTTTGGTTTGTTGGTGCAGAAGGGTCGAAAAAATATGTTGTTGGAGAGGTGTCGAAATTTCAATGTTATTATGGAGTGGTATGACGGAATGAAATGAAATGAAGCAATATTACCGAGGTTTTGTGAAAGTTGTGGTATGGTGGATTGGAATGTAATGACGGAATATTGTTGTTATTTTGGCTGGTTTGGTATGTATTCGTGTAATGTTGCTGTGGTAGTTTATTTTGGAGTAGGTCAGGGAACAATAAAGCTGATGTAAATGCTGAAGGTAAACATAGGCATGGTTGGCCTGAGCACACCAAAGCAGAGTAGGTCAAACAAAAAAAACAATGGCGGTGTGGGAATGTGCTGAGTAAGAAAGGACAGTTGGTGGAAGGTGTAATCTTGCTCCGGGATCACATATGTGATATATTGCAAGTAAGGCAAACGGTTCATAGAGGGAATCTACCGTTGGCCAGTTGATTATTAATATTATTATTCCTTTATTATTATTATTTTATTATATTATTATTATTATTATTCCCTTATTATTATTATTTTATTATATTATTATTATTATTATTATCATTATTATATTATTTGTTTATTTATTCAGCTATTTATTTAGTTGTAGGGTGGCTTAGGTAAGACTCTATTGTGAACATGTATTGGGGCTAAACGCCTGTGTTGTTCATCAATAAATAAATAAATAAATAAATAAATAAATTACCTTGGCCGACCAGACTAAGACAAGAATCGGGGAGACAAGGAAGAGTGAATCAATCTAAGGCCGTCTTTTGACTGTCATCCAGAGTGTAGGTTTCCAAAGGTTCAGGAAAATACAGTCGTAGGATACCTATTCCAGTTCAAGGATCACTGATAAATGCATCACACGAACACAATCTACTAGGTAGGTGGTACTACTACCACTACTACACACGGTGCTATTGCCGAAGATGTCTTCAGTTCCAACGATGACGCCTCCAATATGTACTTAGTAATAAAACACGAATATTCATCGGGTATATCAACAGTTGATATAGGCCTATGTTAAGTGCTCGCCCGGAGGTTGGTTTGATAAGAAGTTAAAATTGCCTGATCTTCGGATGCCACTTTTGAGGGTACATTTGGAATTTTCAGGGACGGACAACTTTATCAGCATTCTGGAAGAAAAATGCCCACGTGATGGTTAAGCTGCTTGTTATTGTTATTGCACTTGCAGTTAGGTCACCGAAATTTATTTATTTATTTAGGTTATTGACTTATGTCCGATACAAATGCAAAAGCATTGAGAAAACACAAGCCAAATTGACACAGATTGCATAATCAATTATTGTAATGCACGTTAAGAGATTCTATGTCCAGCAATATGGTATCTCCAACAAGCCATTCCTAAATCCTGAAGGAATTCCGAACTGGTGGCTGGGATTAAGATGTAGACTTCTCGAAGTTACATGTAGAAATGATGGTATGATGTCTTACATAAAGTTCGTTAACAGTTTCTTCAGTCACCTGCCTAAGTATTACAACACACCGATATAGCATAAAAATATAGACAATATTCAAATATTACGTACGTGGAACTGATGGCTGCATTGTTTTTAAGTCCTGAAACAAACATAAAAACAAACACCTTAACAACTCTAAGACACTCTTCGTTCGAGACAAATGAGCGAACGTTTTGACCGACTTTGTAGGGTAGTTGGTTAGGCGCTCGTGTGATCGAATTCCACCTGAAGAATGCTTAAATGCGAGAGATCCACGTCCGAATTTACTGGAACGATAACGAAGCCCATTTTAAGATATACTTCCGGCTTTCCGCTGTCTCCAAATATCAGTAAGAGCAATAATTCAAGAGACATCAAAAACATGTAGATGTGTAACTATACGCGAATTATAAAAGCAACATTAACAATGTACGGATAATTTCAGAGTAATTTTCCAATTTTATGGCATGTCGCGCGGTTATTTGTGGCAATAACTGAAATGTTTATTCTATTTTAATTTCATGAATTCCGTTTGATATTGATAAATTGTCATTCAGAATGACGATAACCACGTTATAATACCTGGAGTCAGATTCCCTTTATTTCCAATGTAGCGTGACTGTCGAGCGACACTCTAACTAGCTTTTCACCAAGGTGATCGTGGTTCGAAACCTGGCCATTGTGCGTGGAATATTTGAAATGAAAAACGTAAAGACCCTGTGGTTTGGATTCTTCGTAAAATTGGAGGTTTCGTGGTTACGACTGCGATACCAATAGTAACATAAAATTACAAGGTTGCTTTCCATTTCGAGTCGCTTATTTCTAACATTACTATCGACATCACCTTTAAGTTCTGGCGTGTAGAATCTTACTCAAGCATGTTAGGTAGTTACCAAATAAGAGACATATGAATACTAGTGGCAAATCACGTTTTACCCCCTTTAGAAAACAAGTCCTTGCAAAAAGAGTATATCGTTGGCTTACTTCTAAAACCTCGTATGTGACAATGCTCTTCCTACCCATTATATTCCTTAGGACTGGTCACGCCTCCCAGTCACATGTGTATATGTAGTCCATCAGAACAATTTTCGTAGTGTTCATTTTCTTATGCTGACGTGTAAAGGAAAATGGGCCTTACCATACCGTATTGTAGGGATGTTGTCTTCATGGCGAATTTAAGCACTCCTACAGTTTAAAGTATTTAAGGTTCATTTTACTTTACACGTCAGCATAGGAAAATGAACACTACTAAAATTGTTCTGATGGACTGTACATCCATATGTGGCTGGGAGGCGTGACCAGTCTTAAGGAAGAAAATGGATAGGAAGCGCATTGGGAGATACGAGGTTTTAGAAGTAAGCCATCGATATCCAATTCAAGCATGCATCACATGGCAAATGTTTAACTCAAATAGAAGAACATTTGCTACATAACAAGCAATGAATAACACAACATGTACCACAGTATAACATTGAGCTAAAGTGCAATATATTGATATATAGTAATCAGATTTAACACTCGTATTAATACACCCAATATATTCTGATGTGGAAATAAGGAAAAAGTTATTTTCTGAGTGAAAGTCGTTCAAGGTCATGCGTAACATATGTGAGGTCACATGTAGCATAAGTTGTCAACCCTAACCTAACCTACAGCAGCGCAGCCATACCTCGAGCTGAGCGCACGTGATGCTCTCTGTTATCGATTGCCTGTAGTAGTTTCGTCACTTGTACAGCACTGCCCGATCCGACCTTAGCGTAGTACAGCGTAGCGTAATCTGCGCGCGAAGCAACTTTCATTAGAGTATTGATATTTGATGATGTGGTAACGCGCCGAGCCGGTTGACCAATGAGGAGAAAGATGCGCCAAGTCGATCGCATGTGACGTCATTATCGTAATCTAGGTGGGCTGGGATGAGGTTGGTGGGGGAAGAGACGGCGCGCCGCGCGCAACATGTTCAGCTGGCCTGCGCAGAGCAAGAGGAACTGACGCCATGGTGCTGTGCGGATCATCTAAATAGGTCCTAGAGGAAGAAGGGGAGACCAACCTTCACGTGCATCCTATAAAAGAATGGAAAGAAATCCTGCCTAAATCTGCCTGCTGGGAACCTTGCACATAGGATGACTTTCGAACTTTAATCCTTCTTTGTCAACCTCTCCAGCTGTGCGTGTTTATTCGCGGTCAAAAGGACTACTTGGAGATCAAAGATGAGCCTTCTGAATTTAGCTATCCAACATGCCCTCAAAATTTATCACACTCGTTATATGAGATGTCGTATTGATACTAGTTCATTAAAGTTACTGATGTCCGACTACTTGGCTGAATGGTCAGCGGTACTGTTCAGGTCAGAGGGCTCCGGGTTCGATTCCCGGCCGGGTTGGAGATTTTAACCTTTAAATGGTTAATTCCCTTGGCTCGGGGACTGGATGTTAATAGTGTCCCCAACATCCCTGGAACACACGCACGACAAATAACACTACCGTCCACCACAACAGCACGCAATTTGAAAAACACAAATAACATTATATTTCACCAAAATCACACGCAGTTTGCTATACACGGCAGATACCGTCCACCATCGTCGGAGGGTCTGCCTTACAAGGGCTACACCAGGCTAGACATAGCCACATGAAATTATTATTATTATTATTATTATTATTATTATTATTATTATTATTATTATTACATTTTATTCCACGATGAGCAAACACTTTACGTACTATGGCATATGCAACGAGTGGAACAGAAAGTTAAGTTTCGTAGATCTACTGTAGACATGCAATGGCGTACGGCTTTTGGTGCCGGGAGTGTCCGAGGACACGTTCGGCTCGCCAGATGTACATCTTTGGATTTGATGCCCGTAGGCCACCTGGGCGTTGTGATGAGTTTGAAATGATGATGAAGACGACACGTATACCTAGCTCCTGTGCCAGCGGAATTAACCAATTGTGGTTAAAATTGCTGACCCTGTCGGGAATAAAACCCGGGAACCCTGTGACCACTCAGGGACTCAGCGAGGGACCCCACCTCTACCGCTTCAAGGGCAGCGTCCTGGAGTGTGAGACTGAGTCGGAGATAGAACTGGGGAGGAGGTCCAGTACCTCGCGCAGACGGCCTCACCTGCTATGCTGAACAGGGGCCTTGCGGGGGGATGGGAAGATCGGAAGGGGTAGACAAGGAAGAAGGAAGGAAGCGGCCGTGGCCTTAAGTTAGGTACCATCACGGCATTTGTCTGGAGGAGAAGTGGGAAACCACGGAAAACCACTTCGAGGAGTGCTGAGGTGGGAATCGAACACCTCTGTACTCAGTTGACCTTCGAAGTCTGAGTGGACCCCGTTCCAGCCCTCGTACCACTTTTCGAATTTTATGGCAGAGCCGGGAATTGAACCCGGGCCCCCGGCGGTGGCAGCACTACACCACAGAGGCGGACTACTTCTTATTCTTCCTGGCCTTTATCCCCATTTTTTCGTAGGGTTCGGCACTGCGCATGGATTGGCCCAGTTTTACAGTACTGAAGGATGCGAACTTTAGTGGAGAGATGAATTCAGTATTGCGTGTTTCTGTGGTGGTTGGTAGTGTGATGTGTTATGTGTTTATGAAGGCCCCGTTACCAGAAGAATTAACCATACGCGGATAAAATCCACTACCTACGCGAAAATCGTACCCGGGGCAGCACGCTGACGACTCAGTCAAGGGGCTGGACACATGGATCATTTACTGAAAGGTATAAGAAGGCAGGGAGGGATTCATTTAGGTAGATCTTAATGGCAGACCGTGATGAAAGTCTGCAATCTAATATCTTGGAGCTAAAAAAAGTACAACAAGTATGATATGAAAATTAGCGTTCTAAGACTAAGGCGGTATCAGTAGGGAAGAAACCTCAGAATGCTAGGTACGGAATACGAAACTGGAACAGGTAACAGAGTGTGTATCCTCCCTGGATGGTGGTGATGATGATGATGATGAAGATGATGGTGATGCTAGTTGCTTAAAGGGACCTAACATCTAGGTCATCGGCCCCCTGGATGGAAATGTGGTAAGTGGAAGTGAACAAAGGTGCAGCAACACTAATGCAGTGAGCTCACAGTTGCGCTCAACGGTATTCTCTAAGAACGAAGTGAGTTCTTGGACAAAACAATCTCTACATTGGTCCGTTTCAGTCCGGCTTTCCTGTAAGGGAGTGAAACTTGGGTAAACTCAGGATATCAAACATGAGAGCTGCAAGAATATTTGCTGGTACAAACTGGTGGGAACAGTGGCAAGACGGTACTGAAAATGAGGAGATGAACGCTAAGTTAGGAATGAACTCGATAGATGAAGCCGTACGTAGAAGCCGGCTTCGGTGGATGGGTGTTTTGAAGTAAATGGACTCGCCATGGAAGGTAAGAGAAGTGAGGGCGACAAAAGCGACGTTGGTTAGACTAAGTGTCCAATGATTTATCGATAAGAGATGTGGAACCAAACGAGGCCATAGAGCTAGTTGCAAATAGAGTATTGTGGGGGTGCTTAGGTAATTCACAGAGGCTTGCAGACTGAACGCTGAAAGGCGCTGAAGTTGTATGTATATATGTATGTATGTATGTATGTATGTATGTATGTATGTATGTATGTATGTATGTATGTAAGTATGTATGTATGTATGTATGTTTTGAACATTTAGTGGTCCATAAAGGATAGCTACCTTCCTTACCTATCAGCAATTAGCATGAGATCTGTCTCTTGGGTCGTTACGGGCTCTTCGTCACTTGATGAGGTAAGGTGGGGTTTCATATTATTGAATCTAGCTACTCGAATGAAAGGTCCAAGAAATATTTTCTGTTTATTAAAGAAATAACGAGGACAATTTTAGAAATCAATATATAATTTGGACTCATCTTGTCCAATCAAAACCACAATAATTTCAACGCAGAGGAGCAGAATGCAGGTTTGAGCCTTTGACTTAACTGCCTGATGGGCATCCTTACTAGAAACCATTGTCACAAATTATGAATAAAGAAAAGAAAGTCTGGAAATCCTTAAATTCGGCTTCCATGTGAGACTGCATGTACCATCATAATGATTCGTGATGATCCAGCCCTCGAAACACGAACTCTGGAATCTGGGTATAATTAAGGTAGTCCAATCGGTGTTTGCTATACAGTGGTTGTACGGCATGGACCCTTAATTGAATCGATGTGACCTGTGACTATATCATGGACCGACATCTAAACTTCTAATTTACCTTAAAGTCATTGTGGATGATGGCCGCAAGGAAAATGATACTATAGTGGCATATGGCCATAATTTAAGTCACTGAGTTTGATGACCCCATGACCATCCAAGTTTCTGAGCTGAAGGCCAAATACAATTAAGTTACATCGGTTGATGACCAAAGTTTCCACTTTACTAATCCCAGCACATTTAATGCTCAGTCAATCAAAGTCAAATAATACAACAACAACAACAACAACAACAACAACGCTCACAATACTTTGTGACAGTAAAATTCACTACCTTCGGACATGTCCCCTTAAGCGTTACGTTAATATTTGAACTTTCCCAGAAAATAAGCCAAGATTTCCAGAATGCACCTTCAAGTTATCCACTTGGTTTTAAGTTATTTCACAAATACGGTTTCCACTGAGTTTAATAATTTAATAATTTTATAAATTTAAATGATTTTATGACTCTTAATTAACAACAAATTCTATCTCCGCAGAGAATTGTTTCTTTAAAAAGTCCCTACTCAAATTTTGACGTAATTAATTTTAATTCCTTTATTATGTTTATCGTCGTTTGTTATCGTGCAGCTGGAAGAAAATTTATATCATTTGTTTCCAGTATTATATCTTGTTTCATGACATCACACTATAAGTTTAATCTAATACTAGCAATTATTAATACTTGGATAACTCTAATAATTAAGTGCAAAACAAACTCTGCATAAGTAACTCGCCGTAAAATGTAAGCCAATTACTATGTCATATCACATCATAACATTTTCGTAAAGCTTTGTGCACCCCTCAAAAATAAATCAATCACTACTACCATCACTCTAATTTTGGACACCCTGGAATTGGCTAACTTCGCGCATTATAGTCTAACATCGTGGTTTCAAATATACATTCAGATCTCGGTTAAACAAATTAATATTATCTAATAACCTACACGTTATTCCCGTGACACAGGCGTAGAATATATTGGAAGTGGAAAGTGTTTGTAGTGGATTTTATTTGTAAACCTTTTTAAGTCGTACTTACTGTATGATCTGGAGTGTTGTGATAGAATATTTTATTTGTATGCCATGTAACTACCTAACCTGTACAGTGTAAATATTTTTGTAACATATTGTATTTGTAACTAGTAGATTACATTTCTATATTTACTGGAACAGACCAGAAAGTTTGTTACACGAATTTTTTAACAGGGTGTGTTGGCCTTTGTTAGTTACGCATTCGAGAAATATGTTCTTACTATTCTGGAAATGAAAGGATCGCGATCGTTTGTGTTCGAGAAAATGGTTCAAAGATCGCGACTGCTGAAAGAGTTGTGATTGGTCAATCCGGGCAAGCTCCTGTGTTCTGATTGGTTACTCCAAGGCCAGAGTTCCCTTTAAAAGGGGCTAGGCAGCATTTCGTGGTAACCTTAAGTCTGTCAGCCGTCTTGGTCTTGGCCTGCCAAGCCTGCCGAAGTTTTTGACGTCGTAACGTCTCCTCGGTACCAGCATGGGCTGCCTTAGGGTAAGCGCTGTTGCTTTCTGTCCGGTTTTAAGTTCCATTTAGTTTTCGTCGGTGTATCACACGAGTTTACCCTAATCGCCACTCTTTTGATCAGATGTGAAAAGACAGTTTTGATATGACTCTAAAATGTAATAGTATTTTGTGCTTCCTCTTACCTTCAATATTGTATTTGTGGAATTTGTTTTGTACTGAGATGTATTTGCTTAACTCTTTGAACTTAAGGCAAACCTCTTGTCTAGGAACATCTAAAAATATATTTGTCAAAGAACGTGTATGTCGTGTGTAGTGTGTGTCTAGATTTGGTGTATTGGCGAATTTGTTTGGAAAGTTAATTTGTATTGCCGATTTTGTAAATAATATTTTGAAAACAAGAGATCACTGTTGGCTTTTCGGAAAACCGCAACCTTCGCACCTCCATGGCACTTGGTAAGGTTTCCTAGTTTCCTTTCCACTTTCCTGGTTTATTATCATCAAGTTGCCCCTACTCATACTGTATTTACCAGTGTTGTTATCAGCGGAGTTCCGCGTAGTTCATCAGATGTTTTATTGTGTGTGTAGTGTTTTAGGTACCGTGTAATTGCACTTACTCTCCTCCCTTTAACTGTGTTTGGTGTAGCCGCTGAAGTGCCGGTTACATCCCGGATGAAAATTTCAACTAGTTCTCGCACATTTACGGTCCCCAGTTTAAAGAATGCAATCTCATTTTCAACACGTAACAGGCAGCACATATACCGCTATCTTCGAGCGACAAACCCTCGATCGGCTGGCGGCATCGGACACACGCGACCCTCCTTGTCAACGCTTTGAAATAAGACACCTGTCCTAAGTTCACGCTTAACTGGTCTTGAAAGAATGAAATTTTCAACTTCGCAAATAGAATTATAAATACAACATTCCTGACCCAAACAGATATGCACATAGATTTGCTTTTAAGATGTCATTCAAATTATTATACACGTCGCAAATTAATACTTACGTGGATTCTCTCACACTTTCCCATCTCAAACTTTATACAAATATCTTCCTCGGGCTCACGCAGAAATCCCGGCATTATTACAGGCTTCCAATCACCTGATTCACAAATCTTACCTCAACTATACGACAAATCTCAATGACAAAAAGAATGGAATTAATAATCTTTAGAATCCACGACGCATATTTTTGCACAGTACTTTAATAATGAACAACGCCGCATAACATGCCCTCGTATTTTAAAACTGGATTTTTCACAAAATGACTGACAAACTTTACTGTTATTTATTGTCAATTAGACACAGTTTAAACGGACATAGAATAGCAATACCCTTCGTGACAGATATTCACCGATCTGCATTACTCAACACGACAGCGCACTTACACCCGATTGAAACTGGGTAACCACGGATAACTTGCACCACCTTCATCAATTCAAACAGTAAATTTTTACGTCAAATAAAAACATCTTAACTTGACACCACAAAATACAGGCAATAACTTCACGGAAATGACGATCTACTTTGGACGTTATATCACTTCGTAACCCTCATTATTGACTCTTGACAACACATTACACGGCACTCGTAATAATTTATAAAATTTATCCACGCAGGAAAAGAAAACAAATGATCTTTCGTCATAGTTTTGACATTCACGAAACAAATGGGTGACCAAACTGCGTCATAAATACCCCATTACAAATACATATAAGTGTGACATCATAAAACAGATCCAAAAGGTGGTGAGATGGCATTTCGCCTACCTTAACTGCACGTCAGCTGCCATTTTTGGCTCACCAGTAACCCTCTGATATTTGAGGCGGTCCGTTCCAAAAGTCGTCTTATCCATAAAAAAAGAGTTAGAGGTAGCATTGCCTTCTTGATGATGTTTGTGATAGTTCTATCACAAAATTAAGCACCAAAACTCGCCATTTCCCATAGAAATCTGTCACCAAACTTAGGCTATTGTTCCATAAATCGCCTTATCCACGGCGCTTGTCGTTCCAAAACTCGCCATATACAATCAACCAATAGGAATGGATAATTTCAGCACGTGACTCACGCTACAATTTACCCGCGTTTTATGCCAGTCTTTCCACTCTTTGAGTTGTTCTTGAACTGTGTTAGTCTTTCATGCAGCTTTGTGCTGTGAATAGAGTGTATTAAGATGACCGAAAATATTGCTCTTGTTGTGGAAGGTATATAAAACTTGCTAATACAGAACAGTTTCACATTTAGGTCTGCCAAAAGACATTCTTGAATGTATTGCATGTCAGCAAAGATCGGGTTCATAGGATTGCCAGAAATCACTTCACGACAGGGAAACTTCCAACAGAAAAGAGGGGAGGAGCTAGGATCAAACCAGAGTACACTGAAAAGAGGCACTCCGTGCAACGTTTCATTGAAGGTTTGCAGTGTTGTGAAAGTCACTATTGCCGCGGAAAGTCACTGGTCAGACAGTATCTACCCGGAAATTTAAGCATTGCTAAGCTTTACAAAATGTATAACAAGAAATCACCTGAAGAACTCAGGGTGAAGCGGTGGGGGGTCCGTGAAATTTTTACGCGTTTCTACAACATAGGATTCGGAACACCAGTTATTAACGCTTGCTCAAAGTGCATAGAGCTCAAGGAGAAAATTAAACTTGAAAATTCGAACGTATCACTGAAGAATGATTTAATCTTGGAACTTACAGTACATAAACTAAGGGCTGAAGCTTTTTTCAAAAAGCTCCAAGAAGAAGGGGCCAGCATGGCAATATTTTCATTTGACTGCTAAAAGAATCTTGTGAATCCAAAAGTTCCAGATCAAATTGCCTATTACAGTCGCCAATTGCACACCCATAATTTTACCATTCTGAGGGGTACCTCACATGCCAAGTTGACAAAGGAGAATGTTTTCACATACACATGGATGGAGCATGAATTCAACAAGGGGTCTAATGAAACGTAATCTGCAGTTTACCATCGATTATCACAAACTGATTTGTCAAACTTCACTACTATACGAATTCCTGCGGATGGCTGCGGGGGACAGAACCGCAATTCTACAATGATTGCAATGTGCTCATATTTCTTGACACACACAGCTCCGCCTAATATAGAAGGTGTTAAATTGGTCTTTCCTATAACAGACCACTCATTTCTGCCCTCTGACAGGGTATTTGCTCAAGTCGAGAGAGAGAGAGAGAGAGAGATACGGAAATGCCCTATAATCTGTAATCCAGCAGAATATGAAGACATTTTTAGCAAACATGCTGAAGTCTTCAAGTTTGGAAGAGACTGCTCGGTGAACAATTGGAAAATGATTTTTGAAATATGAGGAAAATGCCTGCATCTTGGCACTTTGAATTTTCTTCAGTGAAACGATGTGTTATTAGCAGAGACTCACTGGGAAATGTCACCCTTATGAGGAGAACCTCATTACAACTCAGACATCGGTTTAGGAAAATCCGTAATGAAAAAGGGAAAACGCCTGCGAGATATGCTAATGCCACCTGAATTATTGCCAGGAGTAAACATGAATCCCGCCAAAATAAAAGACGTAAAAAGTTTGCTTGAAAAGCATTTTGGAATGGATTGGGATAGTAATGAGTTGCTTTCTTTTTATAAGAATCTGTTCACCTCAATTCCTGCAGACGAAAATAATCTTACTGAAGAAACAGATGTTCTTTGTAACGGAACTCAAGAGGAGTTAACAGATTTGGGAGTTTGATCAACAACAAAGTTATGTTTTATTGTTCAAGTTACTTCTATTGTGAGTGCAGTGTAGCCTATAAAGGAACAATTCTCTCCAAATACTATGGATAGGATGTAAATATAATAAATAACACTGCTGTGTTTAATTTATTTGTGAATATCATTATACTGATAGCAAAAAGGTGCATGAGTGTACTGGTGAGTTTTATTACAACATTATATTCTCAGTCCTTTCATTTTTCTTGTTTTAAAATAAGTTGTGTAAAGTAATATATTTTGAATTTTTTTGGGTGCTCCAAAACTCGTCTTATCCAAAATACAAATGTAATTTATTGACGTTCTACTAATTATATTTATAATTCTTCAGTAAGACGACTCTATGACATTGGACTTGAACGCGTCGTAATACATTTAAACAAGTGAGACTTATATTACGAAAATTACAGGTTTTTCGCTTTTACTGAAAAATCACTTATGATGGATAAGACGAGTTTTGGAACGGACCGCCTCATTTATTTAGCCATTTTAATACTTCTGGCTTCACATTTGGTTTTACTCATGTTTCTTTCCTGAAAAATAAACCATAAAAAAAGAAATGCCCTTCACTCGGTGTTTGGCAGATCGCACACGAATGATTGGATTTGTTGCCCGCACACGAAATACTTTTCTTTACAACACAATATATTATCATTTCACCAATACTACTGCTTCGGTATCTTGACCATTTTTACATCTGATTAATTCTGCGGATGAACAACTCTCCACTTGGAGTCAAGACATCGGCCACCTCGGCCAAAATCTATATTTGCTGGACTTAGTCTATTTCTCGACGATCGATTGACTCAACAGTATAACCCTCCCTCACGAGCTTCAATGATACAATGTAGGGTGATTTCAAGATAGCGTCCCTTTTATTGATAATTTCTGTCCCCCCTCTCAGGCATTTTTCTTGCCGCCAAGAAAATTTGCATACTTTTTCCGACTTTGTGGAAATCTATTTAAAACAGTTTTTGCTGTAAACAAGTACTTGCTAACCTGCTAGTGACATTGTTCATGATCATTTAAAATCATCCCATAACAGATTAACTGGTTGATTGACCTCATTTGATAGGCACTATATTCTGACGACTCGGCGGCAGTAAAATAGACACGCGCGTCCTTCATGAAATATCCACGGAAATGGCTTAGCAATCTCAAATCTGTCTTACTAAAGACCAGTTGTCTTACAGATAATTACAGGACACTCATTATACTACGTTCATTGCTAATTCCTTCATTTAAATATACTTATTTAACCAAAACTTTCTTCTGTATCCATCCACCTTCGACATGTGCGGATGATGTCACATCTCATAGCGTGGGAAAGAAAGCAGCCATCTTCCTGCCTCGTGCCGCCTTTGTGATATAAATATATATTCGAGCTTCTCATTACGATTGACATGGAGCCTCATGTGGTAACTTTAAGACTCACAATTCTTGGGACACAAAGGTCATAGGTTCAGTATGTATGTATGTATGTATGTATGTATGTATGTATGTATGTATGTATGTATGTATGTATGTATGTATGTATGCATGTATGTATGTATAATCTTGGTGATGCTTACGAGTCTGAGTCATCACAGTTCCGGAGCATCAAACGACTCAAATTTATACAGAGCTAGGGTCGAAACCTTGGCTTCTTGTATAGTAAAAATGAAATGACGTATGGCTTTTAGTGCCGGGAGTGTCCGAGGGATCGTTCGATTCGCCAGGTGTAGGTCTTTTGATTTGACTCCCGTAGGCAACCTTTCCAGTTGTGATGAGCATGAAATGTTAATGATGACAACATATACTCCCAGCCCCCGTGTCAGTGAAATTAACCCAGGGCCTCTAAGAGTGCATGCACTTGGTGCATGCACTGTGCACGGTGCAAAAGACGACTTCGCTTGGTTGACCAGAGTGCAGACCCCCACTCCTCGATTTGGAGCAATAGCGCTGTCTCTCTCTTACCCCACGCCTGTCTCGCTCGCTCCGCCTGTCTCCCTCTTCCTCACTTGCTCCGTAGCGCTCCAAATCCCAGCCGAGTTGAGCCGAGTTGAGCCGAGTTTAGCCGAGTAGCCCAGAGACGAAGCGTTGGTCCGAGCCGAGCCGAATGGGACCGATGCACTGTGCACAGGAACTCTGCGCCTTAATTTGCACGCGTGAGATTTTGGGCATTTGAGAAGCCCTGAATTAACCAGTGATTGTTAAAACCCGAGCCTGCCGGGAATCGAACCCAAAACCCATGGGACCAAAAGCCAGCACGCTAACCATTTAGCCACGGAGCATCGTATACTCTTGGATAGTGACCAGACACATTAGCCACTAGTTGTGAGTACTAGTTGAGAACTACGTACCGGTGATACAGTGATACAGTCGTGTACAGTAAGTAATTATCACTAATTTATTTGGAAACTACTCCATGACCATAGCAGCAACATAGTAGAAGCAGTAATTTTTAAATGACTGATGTAAATAACAGAGCAGAAAACAGCTTCATAATGACAAAGCATCTTCGATAAGTGTCACAATGAAAGTATCATGGCGTTATAACTAGAAGTGGCTTAATAATTATACAGCTGTGCGTGCCAACTGCACACAATGGAGATCACGTACAAATGAAATAATTGCCTGGTCTCGATAAAATGTTCTCTCTCTATATCTCCTTTGCAAAGTCAAGAGAGCCTGTGCCTGTAAGGCATAGGGCAAAGTACAGATCAATATCCACAACCATTTTATACCTCAAGTGAGCTCCTCCTCACCCCTAACCAATACATTAATTGAGATGTTTGTTTCCATGAGAAGGGATAATCGACGTGTAGATGATATGACGATACCGTAAATTAAATGATGAGAACTATGTGAAATTTAACAATTCAGTTATTTTGTTGTTGATATACTTCGTCGTGCGTTTTAGTTTCTAGAATGCTAGGGGCTTTACGTCGCACCGATACAGATAGGTCTTATGGCGACGATGGGATAGGAAAGCGCTAGGAGTTAGAAGGAAGCGGCCGTGGCCTTAATTAAGGTACAGCCCCAGCATTTGCCTGGTGTGAAAATGGGAAACCACGAAAAACCATCTTCAGGGCTGCCGATAGTGGGATTCGAACCTACTATCTCCCGGATGCAAGCTCAAAGCCGCGCGCCTCTACGCGCACGGCCAACTCGCCCGGTGTTTCTAGAATGATGGGAGCTAGGAACTTAGTGAGCATGAATTAATTGGCGTTAAGGTATACTGATCTAAGTTCCACTTCACTTTCAAGTTCGCTTTTCTTTCTTTCTTTCTTTCTTTCTTTCTTTCCTTCTTTCTTAATCCGTTTACCGTCCAGGGCTAGCTTTTCCCTCGGACTCAGCGAGGCATCCTACCTCTACCACCTCAAGAGCAGTGTCCTGGAGCGTGAGACTTTGGGTCAGTGATAAAACTGGGAGGAGGACCAGTACCTCGCCCAGGCAGCCTCACCTTCTATGCTGAACAGGGGCCTTGTGGGGGGATGGGAAGATCGAAAGGAATAGACAAGGAATAGGGAAGGAAGCGGATGTCGGCTTAAGGTAGGTACCATCCCGGCATTTGCCTGGAGGAGAAGTGGGAAACCACGGAAAACCACTTCGAGGATGGCTGAGGTGGAAATTAAACCCCCTCTACTCAGTTGACCTCCCGAGGCTGAGTGGACCCCATTCCAGTCCTCGTACCACGTCTCGAATTTCGTTGCGGAGCCGGGAATCGAACCCGGGCCTCCGCGGGTGGCAGCTAATCACATTAACCACTACACTAGAGAGGCGGACAGTTTGTTGTTTTGTTCGGAATTATTGTTTTTTTTTTTCTGTGATGAACTGAGTAACAATCTGAATCAAACTGAATGCATAGCGAAGAGCTGTTGACACCCGATGCCTCTGGCCTTGATACGATAAGGGAAACGCGTTTTCTCCGAAGTATATTACTAGCCTAAATTTCGAAACACATTACTTCGAAATACATTCAGCAGACTCGTAAACGGAGATCTGCACTCTCGCTTCCAGACCAGGAGTTTGTCTACAGTGAGCAACGTCCAAGTTTCTAAGGTCAAGGATTGGATTTACTAACTTATCATTTATTCTTCCAGTTCACCATCCTTTCTTGAAGAATCCTCCAAACGTGTCAAACAGCCGCCAGCCACAACTTGTTGGTGTTGAAGTTCATTTGTAGGTAAGGATGAAATTAACTCCGACTTTATTTTTTCAGGAAATCATTTAGAATAATTAATACCGGTTGAGAAATGTTAAAATAATATAACAAGTGAAAATCATATTCAAGTGATGTCTTAAGTGTACTCTGACATTTTGTTAATATGAAACATACTTAAACATTTTCAACTTACGAGAGAAACAACTTCATGGTTTATTTTTCAATATTTCATTTCAGTCATATATTTATGTCATGGAAGTTACCGTACCGTATTTTAGGAACGTATGTTTGCAAGACGTGTTTAGGCACTCCCTTTACACATAAGCATAGGAAATGAAATGGCGTATGGCTTTTAGTGCCGGGAGTGTCCGAGAACATGTTCGACTCGCCAGGTGCAGCTCTTTTGTTTTGGCGCCCATAGGTGACCTCCGCGTGTGATGAGTATGAATTGATGATGAATAAGACACATACACCCAGCCCCCGTGCTAGCAAAACTAACCAAT
The DNA here is from genome assembly GCF_040414725.1 of Anabrus simplex. Taxonomy (NCBI): domain Eukaryota; kingdom Metazoa; phylum Arthropoda; class Insecta; order Orthoptera; family Tettigoniidae; genus Anabrus; species Anabrus simplex. Next base: position 932,418,849 of record NC_090266.1, read on the forward strand.
GATGGTTAAAATTCCCGACACTGCCAGTAATCGAACCCGGGGGCCCTGTGACCAAAGGCCAGCATGCTAACCATTTAGCCATGGAGCCGGACATAAGCATAGGAAAATTAATACAACGAAAATTGTTCCGTTTTTTTTACAAGTTGCGTTACGTCGCACCAACACAGATAGGTCTTATGGCCACGATGGGACAGGAAAGAGCTAGGAGTGGGAAGGAAGTGGCCGTGGCCTTAATTAAGGTACAGTCCCAGTATTTCCCTGGTTTGAAAATGGAAAACCACGGAAAATCATGTTCAGAGCTGCCGACAGTGGGGTTCGAACCCACTATCTCCCGAATACTGGATACTGGCCGCACTTAAGCGATTGCACAGCTATCGAGCTCGGTGAAAATTGTTATGATGGACTGCATATCCATATGTAGCTGGGAGGCATGACCAGTCTAAGGAAAATAATGGATACATGATATTAGATCTATGCCATCGATATACTTCTTTTCACTTGCATCTTTCAATACATGACCCCTTAGTTGGACATTTTGTGTAATACGTCTACTAAGGGAGTTTGGTGCTCTTAAAATATTTTTCTAAACTGGTGCTTAGTTCACTATTTACTATATTTGAAGAGACACCAAGTGCCGAAATTGTGTCCCACAAAGAGCTTTTCTTACGTGCCACTGATTATATTGATATGAGCCTGTGGTATTTAAGCAACATTAAATGCTAACCGCGTGACCCGGAATTCGAACACGCAACATTTTACGTAGAAGGCTAAAACCTAACCATCTATGCTTCTCAGCTGGTAGGTTATTTGTGTATTGAAGCCTGCACTAATGCATCTAAATGCAATAATTTGGCGGCTCCATCTGAGAAATGTGCTTCGATATTTGAAAAAGGTACGACCGTGGCTTTTTCTTGGATTAAAGGTGAAAACATTTGATAATCGATCTTGACGTTGACCAGTCTCAAGAACGGGATTCGAACCTTGGATCAATGATCTTCTACTCCTCAGTCTATCTGTCGTATTGTGGATTGAATTTCTAGGGAAGACGAATCAATTTGCCATTCCACCCAAAAAACAACCTTAAGATGAAGCTGAAACACATTCCGGGGGAATTCTGTTTTCGTTAAGTTATATGTACAAAATGTTAAGTTACCGTACATAAAATATGTTCTCGACACCAAATTTTCAGAATGCGCCAAGTATTTATAAAATGTTACAGGAAGAAATTACAGTAAGATTTGATACTGTATAAGCTTTTGAGATTTTGATTAACAAATTCTTTACGTTTCGCAGAGAACTGTGCTCTGCGTCATCAGAAGAAAATCTTGACTGTCCACGAGGATGGCTTCTTGAACAATGACTTCATGTAATGTAGACGTTATAATAGAAGTGGAAATGGTACGTTCATTCGTCACCAGATGGCTCCCCGGACATGGCACAGCGCTAGCTTTCGAATCGGAAGCTGACCGAACCATCAGAATCAGTCTAAGAGGGTCACATAACATGTGTACGTAACATATGACATGGTATTTATATCGATTATATCGATGATGAGGCAGCAGGGAGACATGCTGCTAGAATGAGGCAAATCTGTCATCTTCTGAACTCTCGTTGTTCATATATATTACATAACTTATTTACTGAAATGCATAATCTGGTAGGGTGAGTTTATAACACTAAATTTTATTACCAGTTTGACTTATGTCATCTTAAGTATGTTAATTAAAAATAAAATAATAATAATAATAATAATAATAATAATAATAATAATAATAATAATAATAATGTTATGGACTTAACGTTCCACTAATAACGTTTGCGGTTTTCGGAGATGCCGACAGAAGTTCTTGTATGTGCCAGTAAATCTACCGACACGAGATTGGCGTATTTCAGCACCTTCCAATATCATCGGACTGAGCCAGGATCGAACCTGCCAAGTTGCGGTCAGAAGGCCAGCGCCTCCACCTTCTGAGCCACTCAGCTAGGACAAATTTAGAAATAAACATAGCGAGAAATAAGCAAACCAAAACAGAGTCGTTTCCTTACAGGCTATGAAGACATTTGGAGGAATGGAGGTAAGGCTTCCACTAAACACAACCTCGCCACTGAGTGGGCTGGAGAGGTCAGCACATGCAGCCTTAAATATAGAACACCGGGCAGAGGGCAACGTCAGCACATTCTGTGTTAGCGAGCGGGCATCGAGACATAGTTGTTTGACGCGGCAGCAGCGGGCACATGTAACCGGAGTGCGGTGTCGGCTTGCGTATTATAATACGAAAGAATGCGGTGGAATTCTAGAATATGTTACTTCTATAGATTTCGTTTTCTTTTCCCGTCAGTGTTAAGAACGAAAGATGAGTAGCTGGTATAATTCTAAGAAAAAGAGTTCGGTGACTACAAAGTTAAATAAGAAGTAAGGATGTTGAATTGTTAACGATAAAGATCGGTGCTTTTGGGATTCTGCCGTGCCGAAGAAAATTAAGAGAAATATTTTACCTTTCGCAGAAACTTTGTTCTTCGTCTTCAGAAGAGAAACACGTCTGTCCACGAGGAAATTTACGTCAAGTTAATTTTTGAGGGGGAAGTTAAAAACCACGTTTCACTCTGTGTCTGGTGATTTTCACGAATTCTTCTTCTTCTTTTTCTTCAAAGATCCACAGTCCCGGTCTGTCGTTAAACGCTGTCCATCTGACTGTGGTTTAATTGCGGGTGTACCTTCACGTTTCCACTTCACTATCACGTCTCCAAAAGTTTGCTTGGACACCTAAGAAAAGTTTTTAAGAGATATGGAAACCAATTCGAAGTCACTGAGCTCACTTTACCTACTCACTCTGGTGGTTCTCTTCCTTATGATTAACAAAACTTTGCATTCAGCCTCCTTTCATGTCAGTAAGTGCAGTCATGGTGACATCCAGGCTTTAGCAAAGTGGTACCCATATACTTCTGGTGAGAAAGAGAATGTCATTGTTTTCGTAGACGGGTGGGGACTTGAGGCTGGTCCTTGAGGTACGAGATGAGGACTTAGGAAGGTGACCAGTCTATTTTGCACATAACTTGAGATAGCCTACTGTAAAAACAGGAGAGTAAAAAGAATTAAGTATTCAATGGGTATTGGGAATGAAAGTAGGCATAGCCTATGAGGAAACTGTCATCTCTCCGTTTATGTAGGGTGAAAACGAGGAAACTACAGAAACCCGCACAAGGTTGACAGATGATGTGAGTTCATGGATTCCTGCTCACAGCACGTAATTTTGAGCTAGTCTGGTCAGTCTGAATGTTAATCTCGAATATAAATGGAAGATAAAATTTAAATTTGAGTTGAATTATACTGTAGCCTGTTATCAATTATTTTCGAATACATATATTGAATACCTAGGTCAGTAATGGGGACTCATCGTTTGTTGGAAACTGACGAGGCTATGTCCGTTCATCCCTTACCCCAGCAGCTGTTAACCCTTCCTGCCAAGCCTTGAGAGACGTTGTGTATGCAAGACAAATACGCTTATCTTGCGACAGTGACCAGACATCGCCTATTTGTGACGTTCACACACAGCTCACTGTTCACCTCCTACTCACTCTTATTTGATTGTGACTGCATGCCAATACAGCTTGCAGATCCCCCCTTCCATGCGGTTGACTGATAACATAAACATACTTCCTGGCTGGCCAGACAAAGTCCTGCATTCAGATCAACAAACATTCCTGATCGAACGAGACACATTGTCAGAATTACTTGTCCCAATCGTCCGAGGGCTGATACGTACGTCAACAGAGAGGAATTCACTTATATTTACTGCCAAGTACAAGCACACATAATGGTCGCTGGGCAGGCCAAGGAACTTTCAAGGGCGTTAAGTGCCGTGGGGTTTGGTTTAAGCACACATAATAATGAACACTAAAAGTAGGTTGTGTGTGGCTTATATATATATATATATATAATCGTCGCGCAAATTCACATACGTTTTCGACAACTATGGGATAGGAAAATGAAAGTGGCGGTGATGGTGGTGATTATTCTTTAAAGCGCTCGACTGGGGAAGAACACCCGTGGCCATAATAACAGCCCTAGTATTTGCCTGGTGAAAAACAGGGAAACAATGGAAAACACTCTTCAGAGCTGTCGATGATGCGTTTCGGACCTACGATCTCCAGAATGCAAACTACATCTATATGGCCCGTATAACACATTCGGTTACACTTTCATCTTTTATCTTTCATCTTACCTTCGTCGAAGCTATTTAAGAGTAGATTACACTCACCGTAACAACGTTATAATCAAAGCTACACTTCCCCGTACGGTGGCGTGTCGCTTTAGTGTCGATAATATTATGAGATTTAATTTCCACCGAAAGCGATGTTCTTATCTGTGGGCAAGTCATGCCATGCTTAGCCATATTTGAGTAATGTGTAGAAAGAAAAACAGCTGAACAATTTCAATACTGAAACTTTAAACGATGTCTAGTTAAACACCGACTGAACATTGTTTATACAATGGAATATCGTGCTTGATTTAGACGTTGTTTAGGTAGACGTTGTCTAAGGCTTAAAACTAGTCATCGTTTCTGCAATCGGCCCAATAGATCTCAAAGAGTTGACCCAGAATGCCTTAACAGCACCTTCTTAAAAGACATACGAGAGCAGGATTCCAAGGGCTGGCCAAACCTACGTGAAACACTTCAAACATCAGCCCTGAAGTTAGGACAGCGTCCGAGGAAACGAAAACATAGATGGTGGAACACGACCTGTGATAAAGCCATGGATGATCGTATGAAAGCGTGGAATCAGTGGAATGGACATCAAACAATTGAAATAATAGGAGGCATTCTTAAAGGTGCAGAAAATTACCTGAAAAATAATCCGCCGGGAGAAACGGGCGTATGACAAAAATAGACTCGTTGAAATCGAGCAAGGATTCCTCAAAAACAACACTAGGGATTCCTACTGTACAGTACCTTCCGGGAGGGATTATCCAGTTACCAAATACCATCTTTATGTTTCATCGAGCGGATGGAACATTAGAAACGAACACCAAAGCGAACTGCACAATTCTAGCTGACTACTTCCGAGACCTCCTCAACTGTGATTCTCCAAAAGAAAGACTGAGCATCGAAAAACCCATGCCGAACTCTGATTCACAACCCCCAACAATACAGGAAACAGCAGAGATCATCCGATCGCTTAAACATAATAAAGCCCCTGGATAGGATGGCATCAACGCGGAGGTGTGGAAACTAGGAGATGGCCTCGTAAGTAGAATTCATATAATCCTAGTAGAAATCTGGGAAACTGAAACGATCCCTCAGGATTGGAAGTGCGCATTAATACACCCACTGCACAAAAAAGGCGACAAGGTGGATCCAAACAACTACAGAGGCACATCCCTACTTCCGATCACATTCAAAATTCTCTCTAAAGCTCTCTCACACCGTTCAGATTACCTGAGCGGCGAGTACCAAGCGGGTTTCAGCTATGGTCGATCATGTGCCGAATAACTATGCAATTTGAAGTCTATATTAAGGATCCGTCTCACTACCAGCACGAACGTCACTTTTGTAGACTTTAAGAAGGCATATGATTATGTGGACAGACAGACCGTTCTTGATACTCTAGAAGAACTCAGAATAGATAAGAAGACCAGAGAACTAAACCGGCAAACTCTCACGAATATTACTTCTAGAGTGAAATTCCTTGGGGAAATTTCTGAGCCTTCTGAAATATGTACGGGCGTTCGTCAAGGTGACTGCATCTCCCCTATTCTGTTTAACTTAGTTCTAGACAAAGATTTAGAGAATGGGAAAGGGACGTCAAAGGTGTGAGCATCGGAAACTTGGGAAACAATGTCATGGTGAAATGTTTAGCCTTTGCTAGTGACCTAGCAATCATTACTAAGACCAGAGATGAAACCAGATACGCCCTACAGAGATTACACAATATAGCATCAAAGGCAGGCCTCCAGATATCGTACGAGAAAACCCAGTTCATGGAAAATCTACGTGAACATAACAAAACACTCCCCTAGAGATGGAAAATGGCACAATTTCGCAGGTGTCCTCCTTCTAATATCTTGGAGAAATCATACTACCATCGGGACTAGGGCAAACACTAAACTCCATAAGACGTACAGACTATCGTGGAATTACTACCACAAGAGAGTCATATCGCGTAATGCAAAATTACGACATTACAATGGAATGTGGATTTTTTTTGTTAGTTGCTTTACGTCGCACCGACACAGATAGGAGTGGGAAGGAAGTGGCCGTGGCCTTAATTAAGGTACAGCCCCAGCATTTGCCTGGTGTGAAAATGGGAAACCACGGAAAACCATCTTCAGGGCTGCCGATAGTGGGGTGAATGTGGATTAAGAGGAGAACAGCGGACCTTTCCTCATTAACTGACAGGTTCACTGATGCCGTACTCAAGGGACGCCTGAAATTCTATGGCCATATCTATAGAATGGACAGTAACAGACTCACCAAAAGATTACTTAAAGTAATCAGCTCACCCAGGAAGGTGAAAATAAACTGGCTAGAAGAAACCAAGGCCGACTTCTAAGAAATGGAACATCACGGGCGACATCATAGTAGATCGTGGAGCTTTTAGCACAACAGTAGCCAAGCACAAATTCGTTGAGAAGTCTAAAAAGAAAACTGGTATGAAGTGGTCCACTGAACGCAAGATGCAACAGTGCATTCATGAAGAGATTTTGGGAGGTTAAGAAGGCGAAAACCATCAGCCCACAAACGTGCTCTTTGAATGGGGATAACGGAGAAATTATAATAATAATAATAATAATAATAATAATAATAATAATAATAATAATAATAATAATAATAATAATAATCATCATCATCATCAAAATATGCATGTCTACCCCTTAGTGCAGCTTCCTGATACGGGGTCAGGATGTGATTACATTCCATGTTTTACGGCCGGATGCCCTTCCTGTCACCAACCTCATCTGAGGAACTAATGAAGATTAAAGGAATGATGCTGAATGAAATTCGGTAAGGGGGTGAAAGGAATCGGTTGTGGCCCACGAATTGGAATTTTTCCGGCATTTGCTTGGAAGTGAAAATGGGAAACTACAGTAATCTTTTCTCGGGACAGCCGACGCTGGGTTTAGAACACACTCGTTTCCCGACTTCAGAGCTCGGCTCCATAGCCGCAGCGCGTTAACACGCGCGGGCACTCCATTTATTATTATTATTATTATTATTATTATTATTATTATTATTATTATTATTATTATTATTATTATTATTAGATCCTCCGTGGCTCAGGCGGCAGTGCACCGGCCTCTCACCTCTGGGTTCCGTGGTTCAAATCCCGGTCACTCACATGTGAGGTTTGTGCTGAACAAAGCGGAGGCGGAACAGATTTTTCTCCGGGTACTCCTGTTTTCCCTGTCATGTTTCATTCCAGCAACACTCTCCAATATCATTTTATTTCATCTGTCAGTCATTAATCATTGCCCCAGAGGAGTGCGACAGGCTTCGGCAGCCGGCACAATTCCAATCCTCGCCGTTAGATGGGGGTTTCATTCATTCCATTCCTGACCCGGTCGAATGACTGGAAACAGGTTGAGGATTTTCATTTTCGTTTTCATTTTTATTATTATTATTATTATTATTATTATTATTATTATTATTATTATTATTACTATTATTATTATTATTATTATTATTATTTTAAGGGACGCACTATCACCTATGTTATTTGATTAGTAGAGAATGACGCAATGAGCTGGCCGCGAGAGACCACGGTATAAAGCTAGGAAAAGGCAGGAGTAGAGGAGTTGAAACCGATTGTCTGGCATTCGTAGACGACTTAACCTCATTCTCAACAAACATTGACACAGCACGCACTCAGAGAGAAAGCCTGAAGAATTGTGCAGTAAAATAGTGGATTGCAGATCTCCTTCGAAAACTAAGAATTCATGAATAAAACTAGTGCTACCATATACCAAATTCGGATACCATAAAATTCAAAATTCAAGTACCTCAGTGAAATCATTTCAGAGAATATCACAGAAAAGGATGTAACTAAGGCACGAAGGATTAAATTGGAGGCAGCATACAAGGCCATGACTGAAATCTATATATATAAAGTAGCTTGTCCTGACTGACTGACTGACTGATTCATCATCGCCGAGCCAAAACTACTGGACATAAAGAAATGAAATTTTGGGGATATGTTCATATTAAGATGTAGGTGCTCGCTAAGAGAGGATTTTTGGATATTCCTTCGCTAAGGGGGTGAAAAGGGGGGTTAAATTTTAAAATGTGTGTCTCCATATCTCAAAACTTTAAAAGTTTACAGATGTGAAAATTGGTATTTAGAATCTTCTTTAAAAATAAGGAAACACGTATTTTTTTGTTTTCAGAAAATCCCAATAGGAGGGGTGAAAATGGGTGAAAATGGGGAAAAATGGGTTGAATGCCTTTAATCAGGATACCGGTACTTATATCTCAGGAACTGAAGATATTACAGACCTGAAAATTGGTACTTTTGAACTCTTTTAAAAATAAAGAAACACGTATTTTTTGTTTTTGGGAAATCCAATTAATGGGAGGGTGAAAAGGGGGGTGAATTTTTAAAATGAGTGAATCTATATCTCCAAACTTTTAAAGTTTGCAGATGTAAAAATTGGCATTTAGAATCTTCATTAAAAATAAAGAAACACGTATTTTTTCGTTTTCGAAAAATCGCAATAGGAGGAGTGAAAAGGGGTGAAAAAAGGGTTAAATGCCTTTAATGAGGTTACTTATATCCCAGAAATTGAAGATATTACAGACCTGAAAATTGGTGTTTGGGATCTCCTTTAAAATAAAGAAACACGTATTTTTTGTTTTTGGAAAATCCAATTAATGGGGGGGGGGGGTGAAAAGGGGGTGTTTTTTAAAAATGAGTGTATCTATATCTCGAAACTTTTGAAGTTTATAGATGTAAAAATTGGTATTTAGAATCTCTTTTAAAAATAAAGAAACACGTATTCTTTTGTATTCGGAAAATCCCAAAAGGAAGGGTGTAAAAGGGTGAATAATGGGTTGAATGCCTTAAATGAGGCTACTTATATTTCAGAACCTGAAGATATTACAGACCTGAAAATTGGTATTTGGGATCTACTTCAAAAGTAAAGAAACACGTATTTTTTCGTTTTTGAAAATTCCAAATATTGGAGGGTGAAAAGGGGGGGGGTGAATTTTTTAAAATGAGTGTGTCTATATCTTAGAACTTTAAAATTTACAGATATAAAAATTGGTAGTTAGAATCTCCTCTAAAAATAAAGGAACACGTATTTTTTGGTTTGCTCTAAATCGCAATAGGTGGGGTGTAAAAGGGTGAAAAATGGGTTGAATGCCTTTAATGAGGATACATATATCTCAGAAACGAAAGATGTTACAGAACTGAAAATTTGTATATGGGATCTCCTTTATAAATAAAGAAACACGTATTTTTTAATTTTTGGAAAATCCAATTAATGGCGGCTAAACAGGAGTGACAAATTGGGGTGAATTTTTTGAAAGACTGTATCTACAGAATATCTTGGAAATGTAAAATGTTACAGACGTAAAAAGTGGGTGTTTCGAATCTCCTGTAAATGTAAAGAAACATAGGTGATTTGTTTTTGGAAACTCCACTTAAGAGGAACTCAAAAGGGAAGAAATTTTAAAATGAGAATTTTTACAGTATATCTAAAAAACTTAGCATGTTACAGAAGTTAAAAATGGTATTTTTTATCTCTATGAAACATAAAGAAACGTGTATTTTTAGTTTTCGGAAATGCTACTTGGGTGGAGGGGGGTAAATGTGACCGAAAATGGTGTTGAATTCTTTTAATTAAGCTACTGATATCTCAAAAATGAAGATGTTACAGACGTGAAATTTGATATTTGCAATCTGCTTTAAAAGTAAAGGAACACGTATTCTCGGAAAATCCAATGAAGTGGGGGGGGGGGGGGGTGTGAAATAATTGAAAATTTAGTTGACTTTATTGTATGAGAATACATACATCTAATAAAAACTAAAGCTGTTATAGACGTGAAAATTCGTATTTGGATCTCCTTTAAAAACAAAGAAAAACGCGTTTTTGGGAGGAAACCATCTTGGAGGGGGGAGTGCAAAGGAGTTGAATTCCTTTCATAAGGACACATAAATAAAAAAAACTGAAGAAGTTAGAGTCGTGGTAATTGGTATTTAGAAGATCCTTTACTATTAAAGACACAAGTAATTTTTGCGGGAATATTCACTTAGTGAGGGGGGGGGGAGAGTTGTGTGAAATGAAGTGAAAAAATAAATTATTCTTATGGGGATACTTATATCTCAAAACTGAAGGTAATAGACGTGAATATTGCTGTTTGGAATCTCCTTTAAATATAAAGAAACAAGCCTTCTTTTAATTTTTTTGGTGGGGGGGGGGTGGTGGCGGTAAATAAACTTAACGGTGGTGGGGTGTAGAAGGAGGTGAGACCAATTGATTTTACTGTTCTTAGTGTACTTATAAGGATCCTCCGTTGCTCAGGCGGCAGCGCGCCGGCCTCTCACAGCTGGGTTCCGTGGTTCAAATCCCGGTCACTACATGTGTCATTCGTGCTGGACAAAACGGAGGCGGGACAGGTTTTTCTCCGGATACTCCGGTTTTCCCTGTCATCAGCCATTACAGCAACACATAATAGTAACAATAATAATAATATTAATAATAATAATAATGCTCCGGACTGTCGTCAGTTGAGCGGACTGCGCTGGAAACGGCTCCTGGACTGGTAATGACTAAGAATGCAGTCCGGCCGCGGGTTCAGTGCCGCCAAGGCACCCAATATGACACCACGCCGGTTCTCCTGAAGGATTTTATCCATATTAAAAATGATTATAGGAAAATATGGCAAAGATTTAGGGACCCAACTGACCGGGAGGAATACCTGAGCCTAGCCCGGGAAGTACGAAATCGATTGCTGGAAAGGAAGATTGAAAAATGGGAAGAAACATGCCGTAATCTAATAGAAAACGAGTCAGATCGGGAATTTTGGTGGATTCTCGCCGAAAACGAGTCAGATCGCGAATTTCGGCGGATTATATATCTAAAACAATAAGCATTAAATTGTAAATTTCAGTATAATATCGTAGCGAAGCACGGGTATCTTGCTAGTCTATATATATATAAAGTAACTTGTCCTGACTGACTGATTCATCATCGCCGAGCCAAAACTACTTGACATAAAGAAATGAAATTTTGAGGATACATTCATAATAAGATGTAGGTGCTCGCTAAGAGAGGATTTTTGGATATTCCGTCTCTAAGGGGGTGAAAAAGGGGGTGAAATTTTAAAATGAATGTATCTATATCTCAACACTTTAAAGGTTTACAGATGAAAAAATTGGTATTTAGAATCTCCTTTAAAAATAAGGAAACACGTATTTTTTTGTTTTCGGAAAATTCCAATGGGAGGGGTGAAAAAGGGTGAAATAGTGGTTGAATGCCTTTAATGAGGATACCGGTACGTATATCTCAGAAACTGAACATATTACAGACCTGAAAATTGGTACTTTTGATCTTTTTTAAAAATAAAGACACACGTATTTTTTTGTTTTTGGAAAATCCAATTAATGGGAGGGTAAAAAGGGGGTGAATTTTTAAAATGAGTGAATCTATATCTCCAAACTTTTAAAGTTTGCAGATGTAAAAATTGGTATTTAGAATCTTCATTAAAAATAAAGAAACACGTATTTTTTTGTTTTCGGAAAATCGCAATAGGAATCGTGAACAGGGGTGAAAAAGGGGTTGAATGCCTTTAATGAGGCTACTTATATCTCAGAACCTGAAGATATTACAGACCTGAAAATTGGTGTTTGGGATCTCTTTTAAAAATAAAGAAACACGCGTTTTTTTGTTTTTGGAAAATCCAATTAATGGGGGGTGAAAAGGGGGTGATTTTTTAAAATGAGTGTATCTATATCTCAAAACTTTTAAAGTGTATGGATGTAAAAATTGGTATTTAGAATCTCCTTTAAAAATAAAGAAACACGTATTCTTTTGTTTTCGGAAAATCCCAATAGGAAGGGTGTAAAAAGGTGAATAATGGGTTGAATGGCTTTAATGAGGCTACTTATATTTCAGAACCTGAAGATATTACAGACCTGAAAATTGGTATTTTGTAACTACTTTAAAAGTAAAGAAACGCGTATTTTTTCGTTTTTGTAAAATCCAAATATTGGGGGGTGAAAAGGGGGGTGAATTTTTTAAAATGAGTGTGTCTACATCTTAAAACTTTAAAATTTACAGATGTAAAAATTGGTAGTTAGAATCTCCTCTAAAAATAAAGGAACACGTATTTTTTTGTTTCCTGTAAATCCTAAAAGGAGGGGTGTAAAAGGGTGAAAAATGGGTTGAATGCCTTTAATGAGGATACTTATATTTCAGAACCTGAAGATATTACAGAACTGAAAGTTTGTATATGGGACCTCCTTTAAAAATGAAGAAACACGTATTTTTTAATTTTTGGAAAATCCAATTAATGGCTGTTAAACAGGAGTGACAAATTGGGGTGAATTTTTTGAAAGACTATATCTACAGAATATCCTGGAAACGTAAAATGTTACAGACGTAAAAAGTGGGTGTTTGGAATCTCCTGTAAATGTAAGGAAACATAGGTGATTTGTTTTTGGAAACTCCACTTAAGGGGAACTCAAAAGGGGTGAAATTTTAAAATGAGAATTTTTACAGTATATCTAAAAAAACTTAACATGTTACAGAAGTGAAAAAATGGTATTTTTTTATCTCTATTAAACATAACGAATCGTGTATATTTAGTTTTCGGAAATACCACTTGGGTGGTGGGGGGTGGGTAGAAGTGACTGAAAATGGTGTTGAATTCTTTTAATTAGGCTACTGATATCTCAAAAATGAAGATATTACAGACGTGAAATTTGATATTTGCAATCTGCTTTAAAAGTAAAGACAGACGTGTTCTCGGAAAATCCAATGAGAGGGGGGAGGGTGAAAGAATTGAAAATTTAATTGACTTAATTGTATGAGAATGCATACATCTAATAAAAACTAAAGTTGTTACAGACGTGAAAATTCGTATTTCGATCTCCTTTAAAAACAAAGAAAAACGCGTTTTGGTGGGGAAACCATCTTGGAGGGTGGGAGTGTAAAGAGTTGAATTCCTTTCATAAGGACACATAAATCAAAAACTGAAGAAGTTAGAGTCGTGATAATTGGTATTTAGAAGATCTTTTACTATTAAAGAAACAAGTATTTTTTGCGGGAAAATTCACTTGGGGGGGGGGGGGGAGTAGTGTGAAATGAAGTGAAAAAAGTAAATTATTTTTATGGGGATACTTATATCTCAAAACTGAAGGCAATAGACGTGAACATTGGTGTTTGGAATCACCTTTAAACATAAAGAAACAAGCCTTCTTTTAATTTTTTTTGGGGGGGGGGAGGTGGCGGTAAATAAACTTAACGGCGGTGGGGTGTAGAAGGAGGTGAGACCTATTGATTTTACTGTTCTTAATGTACTTATAAGTATCCTCCGTTGTTCAGGCGGCAGCGCGCCGGCCTCTCACAGCTGGGTTCCGTGGTTAAAATCCCGGTCACTCCATGTGACATTCGTGCTGGAAAAAACGGAGGCGGGACAGGTTTTTCTCCGGATACTCCGGTTTTCCCTGTCATCAGCCATTCCAGCAACACATAATAGTAATAGTAATAATAATAATGATAATAATAATAATAATAATAATAATAATAATAATAATAATAATAATAATGTTCCGGGCAGTCGTCAAATGTGCGGACCGCGCTGGAAACGGCTCCTGGACGGATAATGACTAAGAATGCAGTCCGGCCGCGGGTTCAGTGCCGCCAAAGCACCCAATATGACACCACGCCGGATCTTCTGAAGGATTTTATACATATTAAAATGATTATAGGAAAAGATGGCAAAGATTTACGGACCCAACTGACCGGGAGGAATACCTGAGCCTAGCCCGGGAAGTACGAAATCGATTCCTGGAAAGGAAGATTGAAAAATGGGAGGAAACGTGCCGTAATCTAATAGAAAACGAGCCAGATCGGGAATTTTGATGGATTCTCGCAGAAAACGAGTCAGATCGCGAATTTCGGCGGATTATATATCTAAAACAATAAGCATTCAATTATAAATTTCAGTATAATACCGTAGCGAAGCACGGGTATCTTGCTAGTCTATATGTATAAAATAGCTTGTCCTGACTGACTGACTGACTGACTGACTGATTCATCATCGTCGAGCCAAAACTACTGGACATAAAGAAATGAAATTTTGGGCATTGATTCATATTAAGATGTAGGTGCTCGCTAAGAAAGGATTTTTGGATATTCCTTCGCTAAGGGGGTGAAAAGGGGGTTGGAATTTTAAAATGAGTGTATCTATATCTCAAAACTTTGAAAGTTTACAGATGTAAAAATTGGTATTTAGAATCTCCTTTAAAAATAAGGAAATACGTATTTTTTTTGTTTTCAGAAAATCCCAATAGGAGGGGTGAAAAACGGTAAAAAGGGGGTTGGATGCCTTTAATCAGAATACCGGTACTTATATCTCAGAAACTGAAGATATTACAGACCTGAAAATTGGTACTTTTGATCTCTTTTAAAAATAAAGAAACACGTATTTTTTTGTTTTTGAAAAATCCAATTAATGGGAGGGTGAAAAGGGGGGTGAATTTTTAAAAACAGTGCATCTATATCTCAAAACTTTTAAAGTTTACAGACGTAAAAATAGGTATTTAGAATCTTCATTAAAAATAAGGAAACACGTATTTTTTTGTTTTCGGAAAATCCCAATAGGAGGGGTGAAAAGGGGTGAAAATGGATTGAATGCCTTTAATGAGGATACTTATATCTCAGAAACTGAAGATATTACAGACCTGAAAATTGGTACCTTTGATCTCTTTTAAAAATAAAGAAACACGTATTTTTTTGTTTTTGAAAAATCCAAATAATGGGGGTGAAAAGGGGGGTGAATTTTTAAAATGAGTGTATCTATATCTCAAAACTTTTAAAGTTTATAGATGTAAAATATGGTATTTAGAATCTCCTTTAAAAATAAAGAAACACGTTTTTTTATGTTTTCGGAAAATCCCGATAGGAAGGGTGGAAAAGGGTGAAAAAGAGGTTGAATGCCTTTAACGAGGCTACTTATATTTCAGAACCTGAAGACATTACAGACCTGAAAATTGGTATTGGGGATCCACTTTAAAAATAAGGAAACACGTATATTTTCGTTTTTGAAAAATCCGGATAATGGGGGGTGAAAAGGGGGGGTAAATTTTTAAAATGATTGTGTCTATATCTTAAAACTTTAAAAGTTTACAGATGTAAAAATTGGTATTTAGAATCTCCTTTAAAAGTAAAGGAATAAGTATTTTTTCGTTTTCTGTAAATCCCAATAGGAGGGGTGTAAAAAGGTGAATAGTGGGTTGAATGCCTTTAATGAGGATACATATATCTCAGAAACTGAATATATTACAGAACTAAAAATATGTATATGGGATCTCCTTTAAAGATAAAGAAACGCGTATTCTCGGAAAATCCAATGAAAGGGGGGGGGGGAAGAATTCTAAAATTAATTGACTTAATTGTATGAGAATACATACATCTAATAAAAACTAAAGTTGTTACGGACGTGAAAATTGGTATTTTGATCTCCTTTAAAAACAAAGAAATACGCGTTTTGTGGGGGAAACCATCTTGGGGGGCGGGAGTGGAAAGGAGTTGAATTCCTTTCATGAGGACACATGAATCAAATCTGAAGAAGTTAGAGTCGTGATAATTCCTATTTAGAAGATCCTTTACTATTAAAGAAACAAGTATTTTTTGCCGGAAAATTCACTTAAGGTGGGGGGGAGGGAGGGAGAAGTGTGAAAGGAAGTAAAAAAAAGCGAATTATTTTTATGGGGATACTTATATCACAAAACTCAAGGTAATAGACGTGAACATTGGGGTTTGGAATCTCCTTTAAACATAAAGAAACACTCCTTCTTTTAATTTTTTTTGGGTGGGGGGGGTAAATAAACTTAACGGCGGTGGGGTGTAAAAGGAGGTGAGACCAATTGATTTTGCTGTTCATAATGTACTTATAAGGAGCCTCCGTTGCTCAGGCGGCAGGGCGCCGGCCTCTCACAGCTGGGTTCCGTGGTTCATATCCCGGTCACTCCATGTGACATTCGTGCTGGACAAAACGGAGGCGGGACAGGTTTTTCTCCGGATACTTCGCTTTTCCCTGTCATCATTCATTCCAGCAACACTGTCCAATATTTCATTTCATTTGTCATTCATCGATCATTGCCCCAGAGGAGTGCTTCGGCAGCCGGCACAATTCCTACTGTCGCCGCTAGATGGGGCTTTATTCATTCCATTCCTGACCCTGTCGAATGACTGGAAACAGGCTGTATATTTTCGATGTACTTATTCTGATCATAAACCGATCTTTTTAATCTTTCCAGGGTTCGTTTTCAACAGCCAACTTTTCCTTCGGAGAACGTTCTTATATTACAGTAGATTCTTCTGGCGTATGAATAAAAATTTAAACACATTTGAAATAAACGATAGGAATGAGATTGACCGTCCAATTGTTCACCTCTATAATAAGGTCAATAATGCACGGAAGTATGTCATTCGTATCGCCGGAAATCTCGCACACTTGCCTACGCGCGACATTGGTGCTGGTCACATTCTCAACAATAACAATGGCAGCAGATGTAATTTACCGCCAAGTAGCGGTCTTGCATCTTGCTGTGGGGTCCAGAACATCTATAATAATAATAATAATAATAATAATAATAATAATAATAATAATAATAATAATAATAATGTTCTGGACCGTCGTCAAATGTGCGGACCGCGGTGGAAACGGGTCCTGGACGGGTAATGACTAAGAATGCAGTCTGGCCGCGGGTTCAGTACCGCCAAGGCACCCAAGACGACACCACGCCGGATCTCCTGAAGGATTTGTTCCATATTAAAAATGCTTATAAGAAAAGATGGCAAAGCTTTAGGGACCCAACTGACAGGGTTGAATACCTGGACCTAGCCTGGGAAGTACGAAATCGATTACTGGAAATAAAGATTGAAAAATGGGAGGAAACTTGCCATAATCTATTAGAAAACGATTCAGATCGCGAATTTTGGCGGATTCTCGCAGAAAACGATTCAAATCGCGAATTTCGGCTGATTATATATCTAAAAAAACATTCAATTATAAATTTCAGTATAATACCGTAGCGAAGCACGGGTATCTTGCTAGTCTATATATATAAAATAACTTGTCCTGACTGACTGACTGACTGACTGACTGACTGATTCATCATCGCCGAGCAAAAACTACTGGACATAAAGAAATGAAATTTTGGGGATATATTCATATTAAGATGTAGGTGCTTGCTAAGAGAGGATTTTTGGATACTCCGTCGCTAAGGGGGTGAAAAGGTGGGGTGAAATTTTAAAATGAGTGTATCTATATCTCAAAACTTTAAAAGTTTACAGATGTAAAAATTGGTATTTAGAATCTTCTTTAAAATTAAGGACACACGTATTTTTTTGTTTTCAGAAAATCCGAATAGGAGGGGTGAAAAAGGGGGAAAATGGGTTGAATGCCTTTAATCAGTATACCGGTACTTATATCTCAGAAACTGAAGATCAGTATACCGGTACTTATATCTCAGAAACTGAAGATATTACAGACCTGAAAATTGGGACATTTGATCTCTTTTAAAAATAAAGAAACACGTATTTTTTTGTTTTTGGAAAATCCAATTAATGGGAGGTTGAAAAGGGGGTGAATTTTTAAAATGAGTGAATCAATATCTCCAAACTTTTAAAGTTTGCAGATGTAAAAATTGGTATTTAGAATCTTCATTAAAAATAAAGAAACACATATTTTTTTGTTTTCGGAAAATCGCAATAGGAGGAGTGAAAAGGGGTGAAAAAGGGGTTGAATGCCTTTAATGTGGCTACTTATATCTCAGAAACTGAAGATATTACAGACCTGAAAAATGGTGTTGGGGATCTCCTTTAAAAATAAAGAAACACGTATTTTTTGTTTCTGGTAAACCCAATTAAGGGGGCTGAAAAGGGGGTAATATTTTAAAATGAGTGTATCTATATCTCAAAACTTTTAAAGGTTATAGATGTAAAAATTGGTATTTAGAATCTCCTTTAAAAATAAAGAAACACGTATTTTTTTGTTTGTGGAAAATCCAATTAATGGGGGGGGGGGGTGAAAAGGGGGTGATTTTTTTAAAATGAGTGTATCTATATCTCAAAACTTTTAAAGTTTATAGATGTAAAAATTGGTATTTAGAATCTCCTTTAAAAATAAAGAAACACGTATTCTTTTGTTTTCGGAAAATCCCAATAGGAAGGGTGTAAAAGGGTGAAAAATGGGTTGAATGCCTTTAATGAGGCTACTTATATTTCAGAACCTGAAGATATTACAGACCTGAAAATTGGTATTTTGGATCTACTTTAAAAGTAAAGAAACACGTATTTTTTCGTTTTTGGAAAATCGAAATATTGGGGGTGAAAAGGAGGGGTGATTTTTTAAAAATGAGTGTCTACATCTTAAAACTTTAAAATTTACAGATGTAAAAATTGGTAGTTAGAATCTCCTCTAAAAATAAAGGAACACGTATTTTTTTGTTTCCTGTAAATCCTAATAGGAGGGATGTAAAAGGGTGAAAAATGGGTTGAATACCTTTAATGAGGATACATATATCTCAGAAACGAAAGATATTACAGAACTGAAAATTTGTATATGGGATCTCCTTTAAGAATAAAGAAACACGTATTTTTTAGTTTTTGGAAAATCCAATTAATGGCGGTTAAACAGGAGTGACAAATTGGGGTGAATTTTTTGAAAGACTATATCTACAGAATATCTTGGAAACGTAAAATGTTACAGACGTAAAAAGTGGGTGTTTGGAATCTCCTGTAAATGAAAAGAAACATAGGTGATTTGTTTTTGGAAACTCCGCTTAAGGGGAACTCAAAAGGAGTGAAATTTTAAAATGAGAATTTTTACAGTATATCTAAAAAAACTTAACATGTTACAGAAGTGAAAAATGGTATTTTTTATCTCTATTAAACATAAAGAAACGTGTATTTTTAGTTTTCGGAAATACCACTTGGGTGGAAGGGGGGGTAAAAGTGACTGAAAACGGTGTTGAATTCTTTTAATTAGACTACTGATATCTCAAAATGAAGATGTTACAGACGTGAAATTTGATATTTGCAGTCTGGTTTAAAAGTAAAGAAACACGTATTCTCGGAAAATCCCTTGAAGGCGGGAGGGGGGGGGGGGTTAAAGAATTGAAAAATTAATTGACTTAATTGTATGAGAATACATACATCTAATAAAAACTAAAGTGTTACAGACGTGAAAATTCGTATTTGGATCTCCTTTAAAAACAAAGAAAAACGCATTTGGTGGGGAAACCGTCTTGGAGGGCAGGAGTGTAAAGGAGTTGAATTTCTTTCATGAGGACACATAAATCAAAAACTCTGAAGAAGTTAGAGTCGTGATAATTGGTATTCAGAAGATCCTTTACTATTAAAGAAACAAGTATTTTTTGCGGGAAAATTCACTTGGGGGGGGGGGGGAGTGTTGTGAAATGAAGTGAAAAAAGTAAATTATTTTTATGGGGATACTTATATCTCAAAACTGAAGGTAATAGACGTGAACATTGGTGTTTGGAATCTCCCTTAAACATAAAGAAACAAGCATTCTTTTAATATTTTGGTGCGGGGGCGGGGGGGGGGGGGGGTGGCGGTAAATAAACGTAACGGCGGTGGGGTTTAGAAGGAGGTGTATCCAATTGATTTTACTGTTATTAATGTACTTATAAGGATCCTCCGTTGCTCAGGCGGCAGCGCGCCGGCCTCTCACAGCTGGGTTCCGTGGTTCAAATCCCGGTCACTCCATGTGACATTCGTGCTGGACAAAACGGAGGCGGGACAGGTTTTTCTCCGGATACTCCGGTTTTCCCTGTCATCAGCCATTCCAGCAACACATAATAATAATAATAATAATAATAATAATAATAATAATAATATTCCGGACCGTCGTCAAATGTGCGGACCGCGCTGGTAACGGCTCCTGGACGGGTAATGACTAAGAATGCAGTCCGGCCGCGGGTTCAGTGCCGCCAAGGCACCCAATATGACACCACGCCGGATCTCCTGAAGGATTTTATCCATATTTAAAAAATTATAGGAAAAGATGGCAAAGATTTACGGACCCAACTGACCGGGAGGAATACCTGAGCCTAGCCCGGGAAGTATGAAATCGATTGCTGGAAAGGAAGATTGAAAAATAGGAGGAAACGTGCCGTAAAATAATAGAAAACCAGTCAGATCGGGAATTTTGGTGGATTCTCGCAGAAAACGAGTCAGTTCGCGAATTTCGGCGGATTATATATCTAAAACAATAAGCATTCAATTATAAATTTCAGTATAATACCGTAGCGAAGCACGGGTATCTTGCTAGTCCATAATAAGAGAAACAGCGGTAAAATGCCAAAACTCGTCACTGTATTATAGTTATCAGGCTAATTTACTGTACGTTGCAGAGAAGCTAGCACTAGACTAGAAAGGCCAACTCAATACACTAGAGTTTAGAGAACGCCGATCCATGCGGAAGGTATTAGAACACAGGAATAACCGTGATGCCGGGTGGAGGATCAGTTATAATTAGACCTGGGATTTTAGGCTCTAAAAAAATTAGTTTTAGGCGCCTAAATTAGGCTTTTAATACAAGTAAATGGGCTTTTAAAAGAGAAAAATAGGCACTTAAAATACGTTTTAAAATTATTTGGATAGGCAGGAAATAGACTTTAAAATATTACAATATACACTTAAACTGTAACGTGATATTTTTTTACTTTAACAAACGTGGTACCGGTATCCGTATTCGCAATAAATCAAAATAACTACAAAATTAAGACAAAATATAAAAGACATTCATCAAAAACAATATAAAAGTCATGTGTCAAAGAGTTATGGATTATATGATATATCATTATCAGTACTGATCTAAAACCTTAATACTAAAATCACTGTACACAATTACAGCACTGTAGGCATCCAATAATGGTGTAAACGCGAATGGAGTATGTGTTTATTATTTGTGAGGAACATTCCTACAGTACTTTCATTCGTAGTTTGCTTTATAGTACATAACAATAATCTTCTCCAAATTGTCCACAGTCAGGCTGTGTCTTTTGTCTGTTAAGATCATTTTGAAAGCAGAAGAATAGCGCTCCACACTCACAGATGTTAGAGGGGTATAGGAAAATTTACCTACATTTTTCAATGCAATTTCACTTTGTAAGTCCACCTTTTCCCCATCCATTACCTGATGTACCCTTTTCAGCACTGAATAACCTGGGTTCTTCTGCAGTACACTAGACCACTTGTCTCTTATATTATCCCCTACCTTAACCCTAGCACTTTGTCTGTTATTCTCAGGAAGCTGAGAATAACAGGATTTCCTAAAGATGTTCTGCATAATACAGGGCATCTTCCATCCAGGAATCCCAACGGGTGATGATTAGCTGTGGTGGAAAGGTATAGAGGGGAGTTTCTCTCGAAAGATGGCAATTCTTGATGGAGCCTTACAGAACACTTTCTTCATTGTTGAAATGAAAGTATTTACTGCAGGAAACTCGGCCCTAACTGTTTCTGCGAGTCTATGCAAGGCATGCGCCATGCAAGTAACATGAATTAAAGAAGGATAGCAAGTTTTGAGGAAAGGTGCAGTGGCAATCATGTAGGAAGCAGCATCGGAGACAAGGAGAAGGTCTTTAGAATCATCGGCACTCCCAGGATACAACAATTGCAACCCCTTGTTGATGAAGTATGCAATGCTTTGATTATTGACTTTCTCAAGCTGTTTAGAGCAAAGAAGGTGAGCGGTAGATGCCTGATTGGGTTCCAGTTTTCATACTATAAGGTTAGCAATGTACCTGCTCACAGAGTCGGTGGATTCGTCCACACACAACCATATGCAAGACTCAACAATATCCTCCGATTGACAAAATGACCTCATTGTAACAAATATCTAGGTAGTTTTTCTTTAATGTAGATGCTGATGGGATGTGCTGCTTGGTGTATTTCTGTAAAAAAATCTCTGAAAACCAGATTATGCACAGTATTCCAGGGGATATTTGCTGCAACTAGGGCTCTACATATATCAGCATAGAAACCATTATGGGTTGTAGGAGATATAGTTTGTGTGAGCAGAGTCGGTCTAATGTTACTTTTCATGGCTGCTTTCGCTTCGTGACTGGCAGTATCTGTATGCTGCTGATGGTGGCATTTTTTCTCATGTGAAATCTAAAACACAATAAAGTGATGTCAATTAGAGACTAAGATGAGGAATAGAAAAGGTGAGGTATTGAATAAAATGTGTAATTTTGAACTATTTAAATTAAGCCATTATTACTCTAAAGTTAATTAAGAACAAGAACACTACAGTCCCCGAAGGGCCTTGGCTTTCAATAACGGTTGGTGCCCAGCTCATGGCCTGCAGATATTGGGTGGCATGTGGTCAGCACGATACGTCCCTCAGCCGTATTGCCTTGCCTCCGTGACCCCTGCCCACTGTAGCTTCTCAATTGTCCTCACGATGCTGGATTAACACCGTTCCAGACCTCATAGGTTTGTAAATTACTGCCGGTACTGGAAATCAAACCCAGGTCGCCTGGACTATGTCTCTACAATTAATTGGAAGAGGCAATATCAAAACCTTAGTTTTAGATTAATATGAAATTTGAGATATATGCACATACCTGTTTATTGCAGTACTGACAGAAAATAATCTTGCCATCAAAAGTCATCCGTGGTAATTGTACAAGCCATTGTTGTATAAGCGCTTCAGTCATGATGAACTATATTTACTTAAAAAGATGTTCTTTCACTGGCGACTTGACACAATATGTCCCTTCTTACAACCTGCTCATTGTTCTTCCTAGATAATCCTCCCTCTCACCCCGTCACTCGACACAGTTCGTCCTATACTACCTGCTCGTTGTTCTTCTGAGCTAATCCTCCACCTCCAACCTTCACTCAGTATTCCTTTGGTGAGAGTCGTCTAGAAACATTACAGAAGTTGAATTTTAAATGTAGAAAATAGGCAATTTTAGGCACTAACATAGTAAAATAGGCTCTAAAGGTCCAAATAGGCATTTTAAGCCACTATAAAACTCTATTAATGTAAGGGATTTGTCATAAAACGTCAACATATTTTTAAAAAATCATGTTATTTCGTAAGGAACGAAATATAGGTATTTGCCTTAAAATCCCAGGTCTAGTTATAACATGGAAATATATCAATAAATTTAGCCCCTCATTGATGTCATAAGAAAATGGTACCTGGAGTTCTACGGACATATTAAAGCATATGGATTGAACCAGATTGACTAAAAGTATAAGGCCCATCAGGGCTTTAGTGCCATGGAGTAAGATTTTACATTTTGCTAGTGGCTTTACGCCGCACTGACACAGATAGGTCTTAAGGCGACGATGGGATAGCAAGGCCTAGGAGTTGGAAGGAAGCGACCGAGGCCTTAATTAAGGTACAGCCCCAGCATTTCTCTAGTGTGAAAATGAGAAGCCACTGAAAACCATCTTCAGGGCTGCCGACAGTGGAATTCGAACCCGCTATCTCCCAAATGCAAGCTCACAGCTGCGCACCCCTAACCCCACAGCCAACTCGCCCGGTATGGGGTAAAGTAAACAAGGATAGTAAATCTTTACTAAATACTTCTCCGTTTCGCATTTCGAAGTGAATGGTTCACTTTCGTACATCAAGCTGGTTTTGTGAAGGTCTCCCGGAGGAACTCACGAACTCTTATAATATAGCCAACCTTCTCGTGGTTTAATTCGACTTTTATTTACTCCGAGTATCACTGCTTCGATGTAATGCTATTGTATGTTTGATTTAAGTCTTAAGGTAGGAAACACATTTAGCACACACAGTCGAATCATGCGGATGAATCTGTTCCGTATAGGAATGGGCAGTTGTCGCGTTCGGTGATCTCAGGTTCGATTCCCTGTCCTGACATTAGTCATCATGAGAATGGTTATTCGTCGACCTTTTCCGCATTCACTCCTGATAGAAATGATTTTTTTTCTTTACGTCGCATCGACATAGATAGGTCTTATGGTGACGATGGGGTAGGAAAGGTCTAGGAGTGGGAAGGAAGCGGCCGTGGCCTTAACAATGGTACAGCCCCAGCAGTTGCCCGGAGAATCACGGAAAACCTTCTTCAGTGCTACCGACAGTGGGATTCGAAGCCACTATCTCCGGGATGGAAGCTCACAGCTGTGCGCTCCTAACCTCACGGCTAACTCGCCCGGTGCTCCTGACAGATAATGGAATAGTACTTTATTTATTTAAGTTCCCGGAGCAATTAAAATATTCGAAACCTGGAAACATTTACAGTTACTACGGGCACCAGAAGAATACAAGTAATTCATTTTTTCTCTGCCGGGCTGAGTAGCTCAGGCGATAGAGCGCTGGCCTTCTGAGCTCAAGTTGGCAGGTTCGATCCGAGCTCAGTCCACTGGTATTTGAATATGCTCAAATACGTCAGCCTAGTGTTGGTAGAATTTCTGGCACGCAAAAGAACTCCTGCGGCACTAAATCCCGGCACCTCCATGTCTCCGAAAACCGTAAACGTAGCTACCGCGACGTGAGAACAAATAACATTATTATTATTATTATTATTATTATTATTATTATTATTATTATTATTATTATTATTATTATTATTATTCACTTTTACTCACACAGAGGTGGGGTCGCGGTGCGAACAGCAGCGCACATGTGGACTTGGCCCAACTTTATAACTGACGGAGGTCAGCTTGCGCCAACGCTATGTAGAAGGATATATTATTATTGGGTGTTTCTGTGGTGGTTGGTACTGTAATGCATTGTGTGCCTGAGGAATTAAACATACACCGTTAAAATTCCGACCCATCCAGGAATCGAACTTGGTACCCTCTGAACTGAAGGCCTCGACGCTGAACATTCAGCCAAGCAGCCGGAGTAGACCAAAACAGCTTATTAATCTCAACCAGCATAATCCAATCGCGCAAGCTGGATTTCAAACTGGACGAGGATGTATTGAACAGGTTTTAGCACTACTTGCCTAGCCTATATTGAAAATGGCTTTGAGAACAAAATGGTAAGCACGTGCATTTTCTTAGATCTAACAGGTGCATGTACCAGCGTATGGCGAAATAAACTCATTCTCAAATTCATTTGCATCATCCCTTGCCTACTCGGAACGTGCTGAGAAATAGTTATTTCCAGATTATTTCAAAATGCTCCAAAAGTATAGTAGGCCTATATAAGATAAACGGTGGACTCTCTCGGGGCTTTGTATTGGCCTCGCTACTATTCATCCTGTACACATATGACCTCCCAGTACTAAAATCCAGGAAATTCATCTACGCAGATGGCATCGCATTGCTCGACCAAATCCAAGGCTTCGATGAGTCTGAGTCGATGCTCTCATCAGGCTTATAGATTCTGAACAATAACTTTAGTCAGGAAAACCTTAGTTAGACCAAGCCCTCAGAAAACTGTCGTGTCTAGTTTCCACTTGCGGAATAGAATTGATGGGTACAAACCAATCACACCATTCAGAGGAGAGAATCTATGAAATGGCGTTTGGCTTTCAGTGCCGGGAGTGTCCGAGGACATGTTTGGCTCGCCAGGTGCAGGGCTTTTGATTTGACACCCGTAGGTAACCTGCGCGTCGTGATGAGAATGAGATGATGATGATTAAGGCAACACATACACGCAGCCCCCGTGCCAGTGAAATTAACCAATGATGGTTAAAATTCCCGACCCTGCCGGGAATCGAACACGGGATCCCTGTGACCAAAGGCCAGGACGCTAACCATTTAGCCATGGAGCCGGACAGAGAATACTTTAGTAAGCCAAACTACCTAGGAGTCACCCTGGATAGATCTTTGACGTACAAGAATCACCTCTCTAATATGTCAGCCAAGATCAAGACCAGGAATAACATCATTCAAAAGCTGGCAAGCACCTTGAGTTGCTCATGCCCTAGTCCTGAGATCCAGCGCTTTTACACTTTCTTATTCGGTCGGTAAATACTGTGCTCACAGAGGTCATACTGGACTAATAGACACCCAGCTGAACCAATAGGCATCATTACGAGGTGCATCCAAACAACGAACCCTCTCTGGCTTTTCACCCGAAGCCAGGTACCACCTACATCCCTAAGAAGATCAGTCATTGGTTAACTTATGGAAGAAAATAGAAGACAATCCTGACCTTCATATTCATTTTGACATAGCAGTTTTCCCGGCTAAACGACTGAAATCCTGACACTCTTCTTGGTGTACTGCAATTAATCTACAGAATAGCTCCTTCACTGTATCAGACACCTGGAAAGAACAATGGCAACAGCAATCCTCTTTACCCCATTATCACATCATTAAGAATTCATGTGAGCGCCCAGATGGGTTTCTCCTTCCCAGACGGAAGTGTATTTCGCTAAACAGACTTAGGACCGGCCAAGGCAGATGTGAAGCCTCCCTATTAAATTTGGGATGAATACTTCACCACAATATGATTGCGGAGAAGAGGAGCAGACAATGGATCATATTGCATTTGAGTGGTCTTTGCGTTCTTATGGAGAATCTATAGAGGACTTGCACTCTATCTCAAGCAAAGCTCTCCTCTGGCTCTCAAACTTCGATATGGAATTTTAATTGTAAATTTGAGATGGTTGTTGTACGTATTGCGACTAGGTATATAATATTGTAATCATCATAAGCGAAATAATAAAATCTCTATATACCCTGAAATGGTTACTAAAACTATCCCAAGTCCCTAATTTACATCAACAATAAAAATTTAGTTTTATGCCATATGAATTCTGGCGAGCCGAGCAAGTTGCCTCGCGGTTTGGGTCATGTAGCTATCAGCTTGCATTCGGGAGATAGTGGGTTCGAACCTCCACTGTCGATAGCCCTCAAGATTGTTTTGCGTATTTTCCCACTTTCACACCAGTAAAATGCTGGGGATATACCTTAATTAAGGCCAAGGTCGCTTCCTTTCCTATCTCATCGTCGTCATAAGACCTATCTGGGTCGGTGCAACGTAAAGTAAAATCATAAAAATAAAAGAAAGATCGGCAAGGCATGTGGGCACATGGATGAAAGGTAAGGTGGGGTAAAATTTGAAGGGAAGATGAAAGAGACTAGGCTCACTTTGACAGGCTACAGTATAAAATAATTGTACGTTAGCATTATTGCATTGACACTGGTAGGAAGAGGATGCCCAAGAAGATATATGAAGATATATGGAAGATGGAAGACCAAGAGAACTTCCCAGGATGGGATATAATAACCTAACAATACCCAACTAGCAAATGAGACAACACTGGAACAGGAATGAAAAAGGCGAATGTCGAGGAAGAGCTCCATTTGTTGATCTAACGGATCACACCTGTTTAACAGAACGCCATCGATTACAGGACTGTAGGTTATCATTTATACAGTACGTGTTGAAATGTTACAAGTACAGTAAAAATGACGAATTCTGCATGCCCCTGGCTCGAGTGAAATGTTACCTGAATTTATCTCTGTCATTCGAACTGTAGATAGGAAGAACAAGTCGCTTAGCTAATGCATCACGTTAAATTCACAGAAGGGAACCTGGAATATCTGCGAGGAACTAATTAGCCTGCATTCCTTCCTGACCTACTCAACACTTACAGTAGAATTTACAGTGGCCAGCATTGGCATTGACTTGAACTTATCCTCCTTTATTTTTATACAAGTTGCTTTACGTTGCACCGACACATATAGGTCTTATGGCGACGATGGGATATGAAAGGGCTGGGAGTGGGGAAGAAGTGGAAGTGTCTTCAAAATTAAGGTGTTGCTCCAGGATTTGCCTGGTATGAAAAAGGAGAAACCATGGAAAAACTTTTTCAGGGCAGCCGGCACTGGGTTTCGAACACACTATCTCCCGAATACTGGATACTGGCCGCACATAAGCGACTACAGCTATCGACCTCCGTAATTGAACCTATCAAGGATTAGTTAACGTAATCCGGTCGAAATTGGGTTCAAATATTACAAAAAGGTTGAATTCAAAATTTTGATATTGTTCTGTAAGTGACATGTTCGAAAGATCAAAAATGAATCTCAGTGCGTATTATATCCATCACGAATATAAATACGTACAGATACATCTACTGTTATGCCTTTCACCATTCAGTCTGCAAGCCCCATTGGATGAACTAACTGCCTCAACAATCCTCTATTTTCAAATAGCTCTGTGGTTTCATACTCTTTCTGATCCACACTGTTATCTTCAAATAATTAAAAACTGAGTCTAAGCATCGTCGCCTCGATCTCAGTCTGCTTATCTTATCCTCCATGGCCTAGTCCATTACTCTCTAAGATAATCTATCCTCCTCCATTGCCTCAGATGAAGTTAAGTGGAACGTATTTGGACGTTTTTATGGAAGAGATTAACATTTCTAACACACACAACTATGAATCCTCCGTATTAAGATCCTTGAAGTGGTCATTATCACCATTACATATCAAGTGACAACCATTCTTTAGGTTAATATCATTGATATCTCAAAAACAATGTATACTGACCGGGAGTAATTTCAAGCGTAGAAAGATGGCCAAGAGTATGAGATATGAAGACCTACAACCGGTTTTCCAGTCAGTGACCAGGTCAGGGATGGAATGAAGCCCCCTTCGTTCAGCGAGGATAGGAACTGTGCCGGCTGCCGAGGCCTGCCGCACTCCTCTGGGACAATGATTAATGACTGACAGATTAAATGAAATTATACTGCGGAATGTTTCTGGAATGAAAGATGACAGGGAAAACCGGAGTACCCGGAGAAAAACCTGTTCTGCCTCCGCTTTGTCCAGCACAAATCTCACATGGAGTGACCGGGATTTGAACCTCCGGTATCCAGCGGTGAGAGGACGGCGCGCTGCTGCCTGAACCATGGAGGCCACCAGTATGAAATACTCAGGTGAAAAAATAAATAAAATGGAGATGGTAATATTGGGATAGGATTATAAGCTACTAAAATCAAATGCACGTTACATGTGATTTGTGCATGGTTCCATGATACCTGGTCTTTGAGGTCTAGCTGTTGTCGTTGTAACTCTCCGGGCTCAGTTTCTGAGATGAGTCTCTGTAGAGTTGGCAGCGTCTACGGGGACATTCTCGAGCAGACATGGCAGTATATTGACATGTATATTAAATTGTATATAGCGAAGGTAACTCCGTAAACTGGATGAATTTGCTGCGCGCTTCAGGCTGTGTGGCTCCAAGCTCGGATTCGGAACCCCACTGTTGGCTACATTGAAGATGGTTTTCCATGGTTTTCCATTTTCACGGCAGGTAAATACTGAGGCACGACCACAATTCAACCACGAAATCATCATTTACCAAATTCATGAAGTCGTTCACTCATTCACATCAGTCAAAAGGTACGTTGTAATGGTAGGATAACTCCATAAGACTAGTGACATAAAGGTAAGCACTACATAAGCTAAGGAAGTGGAAGATACATGTTGTCCTAGACTATATATCAATGCTCCTAGACTATATATCAATGCTAATGTCTAGGACTTCGTAAATTATATTTAGTGCAGTAATATTCAAATAGTCCGCCTCTGTGGTGTAGTGGTTAGTGTGATTAGCTGCCACCCCCGGAGGCCCGGGTTCGATTCCCGGCTCTGCCACGAAATTTTAAAAGTGTACGAGGGCTGAACGAGGTCCACTCAGCCTTGGAAGGTCAAATCAGTAGAGGTGGGTTTGATTCCCATCTCAGCCATCCTGCCAACGGCCGTAGCTGTGTTGAAACACCGGATCCCGTGAGATCTCCGAAGTTAAGCAACATTGGGCGTGGTCAGGAGCTGGATGGGTTGCCACGCGCTGTTGGTGGGGGGTAAGGGAATGGAGGAACGGAAAGGAACTGGCCACCCTACCGCACGTAAACTCCGGCTCAGGAACACCTCTGCGGAGGTTCAGACCTGCCTTCGGGCAGTATAACCCTTACCTCAGCCATCCTGGAAGTGGTTTTCCGTGGTTTCCCACTTCTCTTACAGGCAAATGCCGGGATGGTACCTAACTTAAGGCCACGGCCGCTTACTCCCCTGTTCCTTGTCTATCCGTTCCAATCTTTCCATCCCCCTGTTCAGCATAGCAGATGAGGCCGCCTGGGCGATCTACTGGTCATTCTCCCCAGTTGCTTCCCTCGACCCAATGTCTCACGTTCCAGGACACTGCCCTTGAGGCGGTAGAGATGAGATCCCTCGCTGAGTCCGAGGGAAAAACCAACTTCGGAGGGTAAACAGATTAATAATAATAATAATAATAATAATAATAATAATAATAATAATAATAATAATAATAATAATAATATTCAAACCATGGTAAGAGGATAATATAATGCATGTATCGAATTTCATGAATTGCAATAAACGAATGCTCTCTCCCCAGTTTCTGGCGATCCGGTACTAGGCGATGGGAGTGTTCTATTCTACTGAGACTGCAGTTTAATTAAGACCACTGCCACTTCCCTCCCAGTCCTTGCCTTGTCCTATCCCATCGTCGCCATAAGACCTATCTGAGTCGGTGCGACGTAAAACCAACACCGGTAGCAAAAATGGCTAACTCCATAAGTTCATAACAACAAAGCTTCAAGCTACAGTTCGTAGTAACTTCACACTACCGTTTTAACAATACAATACCTCGCTACTGTCTGAAACCAGTGATTCTCACGCTATAGCGATGATACTAGCTGCTACACAGTACTAAACCGGATTACACACGGCACAAAGCCGCGCCACGGTACCTAGTGGAAGACTTTGGAAGTACTTGAAGATAATGAGTGGTTTTTTTTTTTTTTTTTTTTTTTTTTACAATTTCCTTTACGTCACACTGACACAGATTGGTATTTTTTTGCAAGTTGCTTTACGTCGCACCGACACAGATAGATCTCATGACGACGATGGACAGGAAGGTGCTAGGAGTAGGAAGGAAGCGGCCGAAGCCTTAATTAAGGTACAGCCCCAGCATTTGCCTGGTGTGAAAATGGGAAACCACGGAAAACCATCTTCAGGGCTGCCGACGGTGGTCTTCGAACCCACTATCTCCCGAATACTGGACACTGGTCGCACTTAAGCGACTGCAGCTATCGAGCTCGGTACAGATAGGTCTGATGGCGACTATGGGATAAGAAAGGCCTAGGATTGGGAAGGAAGCGGACGTGGCCTTAATTAAGGTATAGCCCCAATATTTGCCGGGTGTGAAAATGGGAAACCACGGAAAACCAATTTCAGGGCTGCCGACAGTGCGGTTTGAACCCAAAATCTCCCGGATGCAAGTTCACAGCTGCGCGCCCCTGACCGCACGGCCAACTTGCCCGGTGAGGAAAATAAGAAAATTATGTAGGAAAATAGAAAGTCCTATAAAAACTACCATTTTTCGAAGGTCTTAAGATTATACACTTCAAAATGAGGAGTCTCTCACCGAAATCTGTTCTGTTGCGTTCTCGCATTTTCTGTGATCGGAAAGTCGTATGAAATTGTATTTATAGATAGGCCACTACCTGGAACAAGAAATAACTTATGAAAATCAAGCCCATAGTAGTTAGTAAACAGTTGGCCTGAGAAGACCCCGGTTGGAACACCTCGTCTGGTCTGAATCAGGACGCTATTAAAGGAATGCCAGTTTTTCTGCAACAAACATTAAGTACATGATTTGGAAATGAGTGCACACTACTTGTGAAAAAACATGTCTTTCAAATGACCATCATTCACTTCCTCACAAAGATGGGCACTTTACAGAGCACTTTTCGTAAATAACTTATGTTAAGAGTTTCTGGCTAGAATGCATCAGTTTCTCCTCGAGTATTGTTCTTGACTCCTCCGTGGTTACCGGCTAGTTCATTTAGACGTGTTATTTGAGATATACCCAAAGAAAATAACATGCGGCCGTCAAATTTAGGCATAAGACAGAATATGGACTGCAAATTTTTGAAAGTTCAATAGTTTTCGTCCCTGCTATTCAATGCACAACTTTTCAAAGGTTACGTTCACGAAAAGGACAGCAAAAAGAACAGAAAGCGACGCTGTAAAGGTAGAAGGTATGAGATTTCTTTGCCACTGTGTACATAAAGTTGATGGCAACAATATCACTAAACGATACGTATCACAACTGACTCAGTTCATTGAGTGTCCTATTTATCTTATGTAAGAGGGTTACGCCATGCTCTATGACAAGTCTAGGAAGATTCACTATAGATAAATAATGGCTAGGATTCCAGTGCTATCAATAACAGTCTTGAGGTGTGGTTTTTCAGTGATATATTCCACTACAAGTGCGTACTGTGATAGTAACTGTCCTAGACGGCCTGTCTCAGACTGAGACCCTATTAGTTACTGCTGCACACAGTATCGCAGGCTGTGTGCTAAGACAAGATGTCAGGCGGTTCTTATACACCACTGGTCACCAGGGCTGCGCAAGTCAATCACATGAATCAACAATACATGAGTTTGTCTACAGTACAGTCTTTAAAGAAGAGCAAATGCCATTGGCGATTTACGTGGTTATTCATTTCACATCATAAGCTGCGGAACCTGCAGTTTATGTAGGCCTACTTCTAGCTCCAAAAACTTACTTGCATTAACCGGGACTCCAAACACTGTTAGAAGCTAGAAAGGAAACCTTTAGGTATCGGACAATTTCCAGGAAGTATTTTATAAGGATATTGAATAATAATAGTAATGATCATCGTCATCGCCGGGCTGAGTGGCTCGGGCAGTTGAGGCGCTGGCCTTCTGACCCCAGCTTGGCATTTTCGATCCTGGCTCAGTCGTATGGTATTTGAAGGTACTCAAATACGTTAGCCTCGCGTTGGTAGATTTACTGGCACATAAAATAACTCTTGTGGGACTAACTTCCTGCACTTCGGCGTCTCCGAAAACCATCAAAGTAGTTAGTGGGACGTAACATGCAATAACATTATTAATTATCATCATCATCATCCTCTGGATTTTTGCCAGCGAATTGGCCTTCGGTTCAGAAGGCCCCAGGTTCAGTTCCTGGTCGGATCGGGATTTTAACCACGTCTGGTTAATTAGTCTAGTTCGGGCACTGGATGTTTGTGTTCATCATAATACACACCTTCATTTCCATGCAACTCATCATACTACCAACCACCATAGAAATAGACAATATTGAAAATAACCCTCCACAAGGGTTGGCAACGAGAAGGGCATCCAGCTGTAAAACTACGCTAACCCATATAAAGAGCCAACCTTAGGTAATTTTGAAAAGGAAAGGAATAAGGAGGAGAAGAAGAAGAAGAACCGAATGATTCGGTCTAAGGTGCAGATTGTGTAGCTATAAACTTACATTCAGGAAATGTTAACTTCAAAGCCTACCATCGGTAGACCTGAAGGAGGTTTCTCCGTGCTTTAACATTTTCTCACCAGACAATGCCAATGCTGTACCTTAGTAATAGTTACCTTCCCAGTCGTAGCTGTTCCTTATTCCAGTATCACTGAAAACTTACCTGAGTTGGTAAGATAGTAAAGAGTTAATAATTATTTTATTAACTTTATTCCGCTTTCCTCATGGTTAAAGGTTGTTTAGATTGATAACATTAAGGTATTAAATGATACTTGAAAAGCACAAAAATCAATAGAGCATTTGCAACTTACAAAAATATCAATAATCTAGATTGGTTTAGACGTAAAGGAAATTATACTGAAACTAATGCACATTATTTTAAATTTCGTTTGTATACTATAACACTCTTAAATTTTAAATTAGATCGCTAACTGGTTCCTCAGGATACTTATGGAACCTTTCGGGCTGTATAGATATATTTCACTAATTAAAGTGTGTCTCAAGGTCCGCCTCTGTGGTGTAGTGGTTAGCGTTATTAGCTGCCACCCCAAGAGGTCCGGGTTCGATTCCCGGCTCTGCCACGAAATTTGAAAAGTGGTACGAGGGCTGGAACGGGGTCCACTCAGCCTCGGGAGGTCAACTGAGTAGAGGTGGGTTCGATTCCCACCTCAGCCATCCTGGAAGTGGTTTTCCGTGGTTTCCCACTTCTCCTCCAGGCAAATGCCGGGATGGTACCTCACTTAAGGCCACGGCCGCTTCCTTCCCTCTTCCTTGCCTGTCCCATCCAATCTTCCTATCCCTCCACAAGGCCCCTGCTCAGCATAGCAGGTGAGTCCGCCTGGGCGAGGTACTAGTCATTCTCCCCAGTTGTATCCCCCGACCCAAAGTCTGAAGCTCCAGGACACTGCCCTTGAGGCGGTAGAGGTGGGATCCCTCGCTGAGTCCGAGGGAAAAACTAACCCTGGAGGGTAAACAGATTAAGATAGATAGAAAGTGTGTCTCAGGCTGAACTCTTCACAGAAATGGATAAATCTCATGGGTATAGTCCCTCTAAGCATCAATCATTATGCCTGTGATTTCACAAGATGTTCATTATATTTTTCTCGATAGTGTGGGACGGTGGAGTTGTAGATTTCGCATTTATCTTCATGTAGTTCTATTTCTCTGGGCTGGTGTTCACTTGTTCCCATTCTGATGATGTGGTCAGTAGTGAAAACACAGGTTGTACCCTCTAGGATAGCGATTATGTCAATATGTCTAGAAGAGACATTCTCGGTAAGCTGTGAGTGTTCTCTTCTTGAAAGTTGCGATCACGCAGGGATAATGATGATGATGATAATAATAATAGTAGTAAACTCGTGTCATTCCGACTTGGTGTAGCTCTTTTCAGGCAGACCGCTATACCAGCCCTCCTGCCATTCTTACTTTTCTGGCAGTACCGGGAATCGAACCCGGGCCCCCGAGGACGGCAGATAATAACACTAACCGTTACGTTGCTGAGGTGGAAATAATAATAATAATAATAATAATAATAATAATAATAATAATAATAATAATAAAAATATGCCAACGGCCGTAGCTGTGTTGAAACACCGGATCCCGTGAGATCTCCTAAGTTAAGCAACATTGGGCGTGGTCAGGAGTTGGATGGGTTGCCACGCGCTGTTGGTGGGGGGTAAGGGAATGGAGGAGCGGAAAGGAACTGGCCACCCTACCGCCCGTAAACTCCGGCTCAGGAACACCTCTGCGGAGGTTCGGACCTGCCTTCGGGCAGAATAACCCTTACCTTAATAATAATAATAATAATAATAATAATAATAATAATAATCCCACGCATTAAACGTCTCTTTAAGAGCTGGTGGTTTCTAAGACAACTCAAGGTCCCATGAATAACTGCCGACAAGAGGGGTCACGGTGATCCCGCAATCTTGGATCGAGGACGCGAGGGGCAACTAGCTAAATTACACAGCCGGCGAAGCATTACCAAGTGGAAGGGAATAGGATATCACTCCATAAATAAATGATTCTTCAAAACTGATAATGAGATGGAATGTTCATTGAATACAGATGACCTTCCAGCCTTTGACCGAGTATATGTGCATCTGTTAACCATGAAGTAGCCAGAGCAACTTCCCCTTGAGAACGCCAATTAATCGCTGCAGTAATTTCATGGCTTTTTATAACCATCAAATTGCCAATTAACAGAAAGCAGAGATATCATCTTGACTTATATAGTGTCTGGGATATATTATGAAACACTAGAACATGCGATCACCAGTTCTAAGTGATGATGAAATTTGTTACGAAAATGCATTTCTCAGCTTATCTAATCTCCTGAGGAGGAGGTATTAAGAAACATAATGCTGTTTATGACTAATGAATAGTAAATTAAATTATCAATGTCTCGTCCTTCAGACAATTTTACGATCTCCCATACCTTCTGCCAATCTCAGTGGCACAGTCGATAAACTGTTGTCCTTCTGTTCGCAGCACGGCGGGTTCGATCCCGACTGAGGGTGGCTGAATTTGATTGGGTTTAAATACAACAATTCCATACAGTTGGGTCTCATCCACGTCAACCATCGAATGTTAGATATGATCGTAACTACCTCACTCCTCATTTCCCTAGTATCCCTCTTCAGTGACGCCTAGGCTGTCTGTGATAGCCATTGGTGGAACTGTGGAGGATCAGACCAGCCTTCGGGCTGAATACCCAACATACAACAACAACAACATATACTCTCTAGTGAGTGGATGTTGTCGTAGAAGTCTGGGATATATAGTTCAAGTTCGACGGCAAGACCAGCCGCCGCTGACGATACCCGGGTAGGGTACCCCCAGACCCCCCAAGTACCCTCAGATACACCTTTCCCGCTATCATGGGAGGGGTAGTCATGGTGATGGTCGCCGCAAACCAGATGTAGATGTACCCTCTCTTAGCCGTATGGGTTGTTTGGTAGACTATGGAATATAAATAAATATTTTCTGAAGCGCTTTCTTATGATGTGTGTAAACAATAGTTCATTAACGTTATTGGCTTTACGTCCCACTAACTACGTTCACTGTTTTAGGAGACTCCGAGGTGCCGAAATTTTTATCCTGCAGGAACACTCTCGCGTGTCAGTAGATATACCGACACAAGGATGACGTATTTGAACACCTTGAAGTACCACCAACCTGAGACGGGATGCAAACCGCCATCTTGGTCTCCGAAGGCCAGCACTCTACCATCTGAGCCACTCAGTCCGGCTCGAATTTAAACAAGCAATGATAAGTAACATGATGAGGACGTTGAAAATACACACAATGCTTACTTGTTGGGCAGAAAAGATATGAAACCTAAGAACGCAACTAATATTTTTTGAAAACGTGCATTTTTTAAAATGACTTCCTACTTTTAAATATATAAAAGCGTTCATTTGTTTGTAAAATAAACGTTCAGCTTCAAGATAGAAAATAACAGGAAGATACATCAGATATTTCTAAAGAAAATAGAAATAAAGAAGGTGAAATGTGTACATTTACAGATAAAATTGATAACTTGTGTACAGATAGGATGTTGTTTATGTCGTCAGTCCATTGACTGGTTTGATACAGCCCTCCTTGCCACCCTATCCTGTGCTAACCTTTTTATTTCTACGTAACTGCTGCATCCTACATCTGTTCTAATCTGCTTGTCATTTTCATACTTTGGCCTACCCCTATCGTTCTTACCGCCTACACTTCCCTCTAACTGAACAAGCCCTGGGCCTCGAGAGATGTGTCCCATCATTCTATCCCCTCTTCTGGTCAAATCTAGCCAATTTTCTCTCACCAATTCGATTCAGCGTTTCTTTATTCGTGATTCGATCTGTCCTTCTTACCTTCAGCATTATTCTGTAACACCACATTTCAAAAGCATCTATTTTCTTTCTTTCTGAGTTAGTTATCGTCTATGTTTCACTTCCATACAATGCCACACTTTAGACGAAATTCTCCAAAAACATCTTTCTAATTCTTACATCAAAGTTCGAAGTGAGTAAACTTTTTTTCTTAAGAAAGGTCCTCCTTGCTTGTGCTAGTCTGTATTTTATGTCCTCCTTACTTCTGCCATCGTTAGTTATTTACTACCCAAGTAACAATATTAATCCACTTCCTTTAAGTCTTCAATTCCTAATCTAATATGTGCTGCATCACCTGAATTTGTTCGACTGCAATCCATTACTTTTGTTTTGCACTTATTTATTTTCATCCTGCACTCCTTACTTAAGACTCCGTCCATACCATTCAGCAATTTATACAGATCTTCCGCAGTCTCAGATAAAATAACAATATCATCAGCAAATCTCAGGGTTTTGATTTCCTCTCTTTGGATTGTGATTCTCTTCCCAAATGTCTTCTTGATTTCCTTTACTGATTGTTCTATATAAACACTGAAAAGGAAGGGTGAGAAATTGTAACCTTGCCTCACTCCTTTCTGGATTGCTGCTATTTTACAGTCCTCGGTTCCTATCATTGCAGACTGATTTTTATACAGATTGTAGATAATTCTTCATTCTCTGTATCTGAACCCGATCACCTTCAGAATCAACAGATAGGATAATCTACAAGATCGGCTGGAACTCAAAGGGTTAAAGATCTTTTATGGGACGAAAGCTTCCGACGCCGTCTATGACAGCTGAAGGGATTATTATTATTATTATTATTATTATTATTATTATTATTATTATTATTATTATTATTATTATTATTATTATTATTATTATTATTATTATTATTATTATTATTATTATTATTATTGTACCGGGAGTCACACAAGTTCACCCCTCCCTCCTTCATGTTAAAATTTATTCCCAATACGCCGCTGTCTAATCTATGATCACTTAATGACATATTGCCAGTGACAATAGATCCCGATAATATTAGAGATCTATGGAAGAAGGCTAAGAGTAACCTTAAAGCTTCTCATGAAAAGGTTAGAGAAAGATATGATCGTGGACGGAGGCCCACCAATTTAAAAGACGGAGATCAGGTTATGGTCAAAAATTTTGTACCTGCGGGCAAGCTTGCCCCAGATTTCATGGTCCATGTATTATTTTGGATTTCTTAACCCCTGTCACTTTATTGGTCAGCAACCCAGCCACTGAGAGGATATTTAGGGTTCACCAAACCAGTATAAATTCATAGTTTCAGTACATAGGCCACTAAATCTTGGCAGTAAGAGGTTATTTTTCTTTTAGTAACTGTTTGCAGTCTTAAAGTTTATTAAGTAATTTGTAACATGGAGGCCTTCTGCCCCGACCATAATGGAATTATCTTGTACAATCTTCCCCTCTATTAAAATTTACCTGTTGTCCATGGCCTGGTGGCCATTACCTACCCCCCCCCCCCATCTCCAAATCCCGGCCAAACAGGCACACACTAATCCTCTAAGCCGCCCGCCTCATCACAACCTGCAAAAATAGTACTCTCAATCTCCATCAAACAATCTCTGGCGCCGAGTAAATTACTGTTTCAGTGACCCCTCAGCCATCGGCAGCCGTGTCTCAACATCGGGCGAGCGACGCCAGCGTAGGGTAAGGGCCCACTCCACTCTGGTCCAGTCTCCTTCTGAACGGCGCGCCTGAGGTCCATCTTTCCTGGCAAAGGCTGAGTTGCGGTAACTCACTCGCCAACCCGTCTTTGAACAGTACATCTACATCTGGTTTACGGCGACCATCACCATGACTACCCCTCCCATGATAGCGGGAGAGGTGTATCTGAGGGTACTTGGGGGGTCTGGGTTACCCTACCCAGGTATCGGCAGCGGCGGCTGGTCTTGCCGTCGAACTTGAACTATATATCCCAGACTTCTACGACTACAAGAAGACTTCAAGACTTGTTTTCAACGTAATTTCTTAATAATGAACCTTTTCAAGAAAATGTCCGTCACAACTTAGTTTTTTCTAACAAGTACATTTCAAATTTAACTGTGGGGAGAGACGTTTTTGGGTGGGGGTGGGGGGAGTTTTTTATCAGGAGGGACACTTCAACCCCGTGCATTTAAATGAAGCGCCTTCAAGAACGCTATCTAGCACATAAAAATTGAGACTGAACTGACTGGATATCCTTTGTTTTTTGGAGTGTATCACAGTTTGCAACAACTATTTCAAGAAGTTTGGACTTTCCTCCATAGATGTCTCTATTTAAGAACTGATGGCATGCACTCTGGTGCAAAGTGGAATAACTAGAAATTTAAATAAATTTTGTGTTCATAGGTTTTCTGAACTGAATTGACCTTCCATGTTTTTGATACTTCAAGGTTTGCAACACTTCTTATTTATCCCGCCAACTTGGGATCTCAATCAATAGAAAAAATTGTGTATTTATTTTTCTGCCAATCAAAGGCTTCTTGTAACTTTTCGACTGTCCACTAAAAATGAGGGGGTGTGCCTGGTTTTAGTCCAGAGCCTTCTCGAAACTTCCTCTCGGGTATAAAAGCTGACACATTTCGAGCTAACTTGTCTTATTGATCGTCGTGCTATTGTGTGTGTGTGTGTGTGTGTGTGTGTGTGTGCGCGCGTGTGTTAAGAGAGGAGGCGGGGCCCTTATTCTTCGGCAGGCAGAACTTCAGATAAGGTAATGGCCACCAGTTTCTAACTCAGTAGTTATTTCCGCAAGCCGACTCGAGGGGAGGGTTCCTATATTTAACTATGTAACAGTCAATTTCGTAACATGTAAACTTCTCTTTCTTCTCATGTAAAAGTTCAAGTGAGTCATAAGTGCTTAAACTGAAAACCGGGGATAGATAGTGCGTTACCCTCCCGAGTTCCCATTCAATTAATCTTGAAGTGGCTATGATTTTGCAACCGTTTTGCTGGTAAATTGTAACGTAATTTGTCCCTCTAGTCACCTCAGTAGTGTGGAATTAGCCTCTGCATCGTCGGCCCACAAGCCCAAGTAGTGTTTTAATCTTTGATTTCAAGGAGCGCAAGTTTCAGCCTCCATACATTTTGATATTCGGGCCAGTGGCTTTAATCTGTATTTTTCCACACAGGTCCGGTAGAATGGATACTCAATACCCCTGTAATATTTCTTTCGTGCAAACTGAAAAGAATGCTAATATGGTTTTATAAATTGTAGATTTACCTAGAGAGGCCTGAAAGTGTAATTTTATTGAGCAAATACGCTCTAATCTCTAGTGTAAAAGGTAAGAGTTGCCTTGAGTAGACGGTTAGGGTTTGGGAGTGCAGTCTCCTTGGTTGAATTATAGAGCATGGAGGCTCTTTTGTAATGTAATAGATATTTGTGTGACATTGAAGGGTGCTTTTGGAAGGCCATATCTTGTAATCTTTGGAGCAAAGTGCTCTTCAAAATTGTGATTTTGAATTTCCTTCGAAACTGATTGGGAGATTCGTCTCCTTGCCTATCTAACTAAACGCAGAATTAGCGATGTTGGGACCTTTGTAAATTATGAGCTTGAAGCTCAAATCATAACTTACCTATTGTTGGATTTTCTGCTTTTCCATTTTGTACAAAACCACCTCTGTACCTGAAATCTTGTTGGTTGTTAAAATTTAATATCTGAAAAGAAATATAACCTTTATTTTAAAGTTTCAAATTAATCTTGGACTATCCTAGATAGACCCATTCCCACCAGCACCTTCTTTCACCTCTGCGTTCCACAGAATACCCCGGAACAATAATAATAATAATAATAATAATAATAATAATAATAATAATAATAATAATAATAATAATAATAATAATAATAATAATAATAATATTAGCCGTTCCTCAATTGCCTGAAATCTGCATTTTGTATGTATGTATGAATGAATGAATGAGTGAATGAATGAATGAATTAATTAATTAATTAAGCCCACTTTTACGGCTGGATGCCTTTCCTGACTCCACCCTGTTGTGGAGAGATACATTTTCTATTGCATGTTTCTTTGGTGTATTTTATTTCCCGAGCGAGTTGACCATGCGGTTAAGGGCACGCAGGTGTGAGCCTGTATTCGGGAGATAGTGGGTTCGAACCTCCACTGTCGGTAGCCATGAAGATGGTTTTCCGTGGTTTCCCATTTTCACACCAAACAAATGCTGGGGCTCTGCCTTAATTAAGATCACGGCCGCCTCCTTGCCACTCCTATCCCTTTACTATCTCATCGTCGCTATAAGACCTATTTGTGTCGGTGCGACGTAAAGCAACTTGGAAAAAGAAATGCTGGAAGATCTATCTTGAATTATGTTGGAATTATGAACTAGAAGTTGTCGGTACTGAATACGAAAGGGAGCGGAAACATTTCAACAAGGCCATGGAGCTGTTAATCATTGGAGGTGATGATGATAGTGATTCTACATACATTCAGGAAAAATGTTCGGTAGGTACATAAATTTTAAGACCACAGGATACGAATTTATTGAAATGATGTACGTTTGACTTGTGACATCTGAAGTAGATTTTGCTGAAAATACTTAGTGGTAACGGCAGAAGTAAACATAGGTTTTCTAAAGGCATTCGTAAATGAACAGTGACATCATAAAATTACGTTGTTTATAGCGTTATCCTCTAACAGGAAGAGCAAGTAGACTCAAGCGACGCTTTATCGACAAGAACGACCATGGGTGTCCGTAATCAGGTATTCGGCCAATGAGATGTCTTTTGCATGCACAGCGGATGTCATGTTTCTCCGTGCCGCACGTCTTCAGCACGTTCCTACAGTCAAAGGCGCTACTGTGACATTTAATAATAGAGTTTTTCCTTTCCTTCTACGTGTGTATTAGTGAACTAAAATGTGAAGGAACCTGCTACAAGTGAAGTGCAGAACGTCGTCCTGGAAGACAACACTAGCTGTAGACGTATTCAGCAGAAATATTTCATAGGACAAACAATATACTGGTCCCCTAAATTAGCAGTCACGTCGCTGCTGGTGTGGATCAACAGCTTGGTGCGAACAGGCTCTTTGCGTGTCACTCATACGTAATACTAAGCGAGCCGATTGTTAATACTACAAACGTGGAGTCACGACGTACCTTCCAGAGATAAATTAATCGTTTCTAAATAATGAGAACTGGAGCTGTAGAGATGCTGATGCGACTTGTTTTATTTGCTGGGGAAACCATCAGAAAGGTATGCACGCTGTACGTTCTGATACTGTGCGTTAAAATCTGTTACCGTGATATACAGGGTTATTCACCTAACATGTTACACGGAAATACCTTCTAAACCATTAAAGATATCGGCATTCTGTTTTCATATTCAAAGGTGGTACCCAGGGACTTGTAAAATAACGTGATACTTAGTCTCATGGGGTGATTAATAACCGAGATATTTATACTAACTCCATATTTTTAAATGGAACGGCACAAATTCATACAGCTGATTTAAAAGTTCATCTGCGTACAAGTTCAAATATGTAAGTATTTTCAAAATCGGACAATTACTTTTTGAGATATAAGTAAGAACAGCATGTGTTGTTTTGCATGCCGCATCAGACGGCGTGAAGTCGGGCAAGGATATATTGTGGCGCAAGCAGTTTCCTGGGAGTGAGTTCAGTCACAGAATGGATACCAGGCATGTACGCACCTCGTACACATATGATGGGTTTGCAAAGTGTGCATGACAGACGAACACATGACAGGACAGGAAGGGTTGATGTGGTTAAAAGGAATAGAATAAGTACTTCGCCTTGAAAGGAACATAACAAAAGCTATAATTGTCACTGGTTTTAGTGTACAGTTCATTCTACTCTATGAGTTGAGAAATAAATATAACACAAAACACCGGAAGACCACCTTCTAGAAAACCAAATGGTCAGAGCTGATCGTGGTGAGATGGCATTAACACTATTATTTATGTTTTATTTTACACGCATTAATCTCTGCAGAGCTCCAGCGCGACTGTAGTAGCGTGCATTCGGGAGAGTGTAGGTTCGAGTCCTGCCTCGCCCACCCTGAAAGTGAATTTCATGGTGTCCCATGTTCAACACCAGGCAAATACCGGATAAGTACCTTTGTGATAGGCCACGGCCGACTTTCTTTCCAAATCCTTCCCATTCCCATCCGTGAGAAAAAACGCTAAACTGAGCGCAACCTATTACAAGTCAAAACAAAACAATACAACTTTAATCTCCCTTCCCCGTTGTGTGTTCGCCAGTCATAAAATAACGTTGCACACCCAGGGTATGTTACGGTACATCACATAATGTTTACAGTACATGCCTGGTATCCGTTCTGTGGCTGGAATCAACGCCAGTAAGCAGCTTGCGCCTCAATATGTCCTTGCCCGACTCACGCCGTCTAATGCGGCAGCAAACCGCGCATGCTGTTCTTATTTATATCTCAAAAAGCAATTGTCCGATTTTGAAAATACTTACATATTTGAACTTGTACGCAGTTGATATTTTAGGCCAGCTGTATGAATTTGTGCCGTTCTATTTAAAAATATGGAGTTAGTATCAATATCTCGGTTATTAATCACCCCAT
Organism: Anabrus simplex; assembly: GCF_040414725.1. Lineage (NCBI taxonomy): Eukaryota > Metazoa > Arthropoda > Insecta > Orthoptera > Tettigoniidae > Anabrus > Anabrus simplex. The sequence goes on from NC_090266.1 coordinate 932,462,777, forward strand.
GAGAGTAAGTAGTACGTTATTTTACAAGGGCCTGGGTATCATTTACGAATAAGAAAACAGAATGCAGATATCTTTAATGGTTTAGAAGTTATTTCTGTGTAACATGTTAGGTGAATAATCCTGTATACAAGAGAACTGGAAATGTGATTCCTTTATTTTCAAAGTTTGAGAAGAACAACACATTGTATTAGGAATATTTGCCCAATGAAACAAATACTACGAGGGTAACTCAGAAAATTGAGGTTCCCTGTTTTATTGATCAGAAAGGAACATAAATAATAATAATAATAATAATAATAATAATAATAATAATAATAATAATAATAATAATAATAATAATAATAATAATAATAATAATAATAATAATATTGTTTAATCTACGTCCCACTAACTACTTTTACTGTTTTCGGAAATGCCGATATGCCGGAATTTAGTCCCGCAGGTGCCAGTAACTCTACCGACACGAGGAGGAACATATTTGAGCACTATCAAATACCAACGGACTGAGCCAGGATCGAACCCGCCAAGCTGGGGTCCGAAGGCCAGCGCCTCAGAACCAAACGAACGTAATTCACTTCTGCTTACGTATACAATAGTTTGTAGTCACACCAATAGATTGCGTACATATGCAAAAGTCAGTAACCTCGAACCTTGCTACAGCGACATTTGAAATTGGCGAAGTTACTAAATGAGTGGCCGCGAGAGGAGGTCCGTGTAGTGATTCGTATTCTGTGCGGAAAATACACGTCCCTTTCAGCATTCACAGGAGGAAGATGTCTGTATGCTGAGAGAAAATAATGTCTGTTCATCCATTGTAAAATAGTGCCATGCATGTGCAGAGGGTCGAATGACTGAAAGACGAAGAATAGTGTGGCCGTCGATCATCAACAGGTGTTTTCATTAATATCATTGATGAAATGGTATGGGAGAACAGACATGTTATGCTGACTCAGAGGTGTGCAATGAACGGGACCCACCTTCCTATCGCCAGGAAAAGGCGTTATAGCAATATTACTTGTGCCATAAAACACTTTTTGAATATCCCTTATAATTCTTGTCGCTGTTACAGCAAACCGCCCCAATCTTAACGGAGACAACACAACTTCGAAGTCAAGAACAAGCTTTACGATACGGCTGGGATTTCAAATTAGAATGAGAATAAAAGCGGAAGAGAGGCACGGTAGCTGAATAACAGTCACTCGCTTCTCACCAAGGCGTCCAGGATTCAAATTCCGTCCAATACATGTGGAATTCATTTCTGAAATGGAAATTCACACCTCGGTGGTTGGGATTCTACCTAGATTGGAGGTCTCATGGGTACGTCACATTGTCAAAAGTAACGACAAACTTGTGCTTTCTATGAGAAGTAATATGAGTTCGGAGCCCATTCTCACTCAACATTAGAGTGGTTTTCTGCATCATCTTGCGGGGAATGTAGGAATAGTACAGAAAAACGACCGCTTCCTTTGTATTCTAAGGGCAAGTATATTGGTAAGTTAATAACATACACGCAAACCGCTAAACACATCGCAGTCACATAGATATAAGAGAGCGGACTACGAGATTTCTGTCTCCAAGAACGAACCAACAACAACAAAATACTAGTAGTTCAATTTTGACAACTTAAGAGGGAGTACACCTTCCAAACCAAAGAAACCCCTGGTGTTACAGCCCTGATGGGCCTTGGTCTATCAAGTGACTGCAGCTCAGCCAGAAATCTACAGATTACGAGGTGCTGCGTGGTCGCCGTGATGAATCATCTCGGACGTTACGTTTGGTTTTCTACACCGGGGCCGTCGTCTCACCGCTAGATGGTTCCTCAGTTATAATCACGTAGGCTGAGTAGATCTCTAACCAGCCCTTACATACAGATAATATCCCTATCCTGGCCGGGAGAAGAACCCGGAGCCTCTTGGTTGGCTTTACGCCGCAACGACGCAGATAGGTCCTATGGTGACGATGGGATAGGAATGGCCTAGGAGTGGGAAGGAAGCGGCTGAGGCCTTGATTTTATTAAGGTACCGCGGAAAACCATCTTCAGGGCTGCCGACAGTGGGATTCGAACCCATTATCTCCCGGATGTAAGCTCACAGCTGCGCACCCCTAACCGCACGGCCAACTCGCCCAGTACGCTACCCCTAGACCGGTGCATATCTATATATATAAAATAAGAGTTTTGTCTGTACATTGCTCAAAATTTGTAAATAATGGTATTTATGTATCGGTCATGTCCACAGTAACAAGGAAATGCACTTTTTACTTTTCCGTAATTTCTGTTTGTCTGTCTGTCTGTCTGTCTGTCTGTCTGTCTGTCTGTCTGTCTGTCTGTCTGTCTGTCTGTCTGTCTGTCTGTCTGTATGTATGTATGTATGTACACGCATCACTAGAAAACGGCTAAAGAGAACTTAATGAAAATCGGTATGTAAAGTCGGGGAATATGTCGCTACAATCTAGGCCATAAATACTTTTATTCACGCTGATTGAAATGGTAGTTTACGGGAAGGCCCAACATTTAATTTTCAATGTTATTAGTGGTCCTATCTTAATAGAAATTTGTATAAAAAGTAGGGAAATAAGTCGCTACAATCTAGGATATAAATCATTTTATTCACGCTGAGTGATATGGTAATTTAGGGGAAGGCCCAAAACTTAATTCTTAAATATTTACATTATTAGAGGTCCTATCCCATTGAAAATTGGTAAGCAAAGTCGGAGAATGAGCCACTATAATCTAGGCTTTAAATCATTTAATTAGCTCTGAGTGAAATGGTAGTTTAGTAGAAGACCTAAAATTTAATTCTCAAATATTTATATTATTAGTGGTCTTATCGATAAATATTACATTACCAAAGTTATATAGAATTAAATTTCAGGCCATTTATGTCTTATACATTTTTACCGTACCGGCTATGATAACACAGATATTCATGAATTTGTATTTTTGTTGCTAAGTCCATATCAACGCCGAGCCAAGAGAAAATGGGTTAACAGAATTTAATGGAAATCGGTATATAGAGTCGGCGAATAAGAAACTACAGTCTAAGCTATAAACAATTTTATTCACCCTGGATGAAATTGTAGTTTAGGAGAAGGCGCCTAAAATGTAATTTTTAAGTACCTAAATTATTAGTCCTATCGAAAAGTACTACATAATAGAAGTTATAGAGTATACAATTTCAGGTCATTTATGTTTTATTCAGTTTTAACGTACCGACTATGATAAGAGTGGTATTTCGGAGAACATTGATCAACAATAACATTACGTTGACCATTGTTTGTTGTGATGTTCTTTGTCTCTTATGCTGCCTCTCAACTCCGATAGATGAGATTACTGTTGCGTATAATAGCCTGACTGAATATTGCCGGGAAATAGCCGGGGAGTTAGAAAACTTTCTTCTCTAGCATGCCATTCCTCTGATTCATACATTTTCTCATACAGATGGTACGTAACATACTGGTTCATCATAGTATTCCAGCTATTCGATCCCTACTCTAACGCGCTGTTTTGAATGAGCAGTGGGCATACATAAGGCAGAGGCTCACTTAGTAAAGTAGTAATAGTAGTAGTATGGCCTGGTCTAGAATATCAGTTAGGCCTATTCCAAATTATAGCACTACAATTCACTAAAAAATTCAAGCCTGAAAAGATTCGTTTTTTAATAAAAGCTTCTTCCTCTTCATTTTTATTAAATTCTACATTCATTTTATTCCAAATTAGCAGTGAAGAGGGGGTTTCTCCTCTACCTTGGAGGAAAAATTTGCCTCCAAGATAGATTTTTCCGCCGCCAGTATAGTGAACTGATACTTTTAGACTCATCGGGTACTCCTAGGAAACAGAGTAGTAAAAGGGCATAGTTTTTGCCCTGGGAGTCGCCACTATTCGAACCCCTCCCCGCCGAAAAGCGACGAAGAGTATTCACGGCTCACGTCTGTCTGCGGTTTGGTCATTCCAGCTCTGGAAATTTGGACTGTTAGATCGGCAGCTTAGTCATGTTCGTTAAAAGTGAGAAAATGTGTGGTTTTTCATTTGATCGAGTATTTCATATTGCTTTTAATCCCGCCATTCCTACTGACGACATTGTAATGTATGTTCATTTCATTTGGGAAAACCACTAAGACAGTCTTTCTGAGGATGTAAAACGGCAGGTGGAGAGTTAGTGTCTGCCATTATAATGAAAGTTCCCCTACCTGATTGTGAATGATGGTATGCAAACGGGTCTACCATTACAGTGAAAATTCCCTAACTCAATCTTCATATGAGAAAAGATGTCTGGTGACTTCCCCATCGCGTTTCTAGGGTAACGTTAAGAGCTATGCAATTTCATACAATCTTGCTCACAACGTGTACACTACCTAACCTAGAATTCTGTATACAATGTAGAATTCCGTAGCGAAGCCCGGGCACATCAGCTAGTTCCATATAAATTGAATGCTGTGTATTTTTAAGAACATAACGGTGTACCTCCGTAAGTTCTTAGATCATTTACCCACGTAACAAATAATTGTCTTCGCCTTCATTAATTCCAACGTTGTGTCCAAAATAATTTTTTAGTCTCAGGCGAAATTGATGAAAATGATACTGTTTTCGGGACTCAAAGAGAAATCCCCTTCGCTCTGGACCCAGGAATTCGATTCCACTTGGAGGCCGACACACTGGTTAAACACATTTACCTCTGTAAAGTTAAAATATAATGTCTGCTGAGTGATCTGCAGGACAAGCCTTTTAATCTTTTAATTTTAGTTCCAGTCGCCGTCTTGTTTTGCGTTTACAAGAACGCTAAGTGTGATCGTACTATGGTCCCATAAAACAGATCTGCAAGAACATTCCGCTTACTTTCTTAGCATAAAACTGTCGTCTCATCACGCACGGGTCCTCTTCTGACGCTCCTGCAGTAGAAAATTCCGCAGTCTGGCGTGAGATTTTGAAGGTGCGTGCTTTGCCACATGTTGTGTGCACGAACCACTGTAACTGAACGCATATTAAGGAATTAGTCATGCTCACATTCTTCAACTCAAAGAGTTTATGCGTTACAGCACCCCTTATTCGTGTTTCCTGGTAATGATTAGCCGTAGTGGTAACATTTTAAATTACATGATAATAACAATAATGTGCTTCATTTATAGCAAACAGTAATGATGCTATCGGCTTCACGCTTCTTCAATTGATATAGATTTTAGAAGTCAGCAATTTCACCCTGAGGTAGGGCTGAAAATCTATAGCCGTGACTCTCCCACACCAGCAAAATCTGTGGCACATTCAGCCCATTAGGGCTATCAAGACGACCACTGCCCAGCCCGATGGCCTCCGCATACTGGAGTGGTACGTAGCGAGTGTAGCGACATCCTCAGCGAGAGACAATTATGTTGTCTTTTATGCTTACAAGTTGTCAATATTCATAAGCAGGGAGTTAATTTTTATGTAAGTAAATATATGTTAATGTAAATACATCCTCTAAATAAACTGGTATACATACTGAACGCTTTAAGGTAAGGCCATGGGTTCAGTACATAAACTGTGTTTTGTTCTTCATACTCATTTTCAAATACAATTCAAGCAGCAGAAGGGCTGCCGGGTTCCATGGCTAAGTGATTAGCGAGTTGGCCTTTGGTCACCGGGTTCCGGGTATGATTCCCGTCAGGGTCGGGATTTTTAACCATAATTGGTTAATATCGCTGGCACGGGGGTTGGGTGTATGTGTTGTCTTCATAATTATTTCATCCGCATCAAGACGCGCAGGTCACATACGTGCGTCAAATCAAAAGACCTGCATCTGGCGAGCCGAACTTGTCCTCGAATACTCCCGGCTCTAAATGCCATACGCCATTTCATTTCAGTATAAGGGCCTTCTGTAAGATCCCAGAAATGATCCACACAACTTGTGCAGTACATGTTTTACGCAAGTGTAGGTGAGCAGATACGTATCTTATATCCTGAAGTGGAGAAATTAATTTAAAACGGTGAAAAATGTATTCCTGTAAACCCAACAAGAATTGTTGCTCGAAGCCAAAAGTCCGGACAGTGCACATGCATATACCGTAGACCCATAGTTACTCGTTAGGGGTCATGATGAGAAAGAGTAGTGTATTATGCATACGTTTAGAATATTTTATGTCGGTGATAAATGATCTAAAGGTGAATGACGCTTCAGCAATTTAAATTCTCGAGAATTCACTTAAGAACATTTCCCTTTAAAAATTCTTACATATCTGCAAATTTGAGTGCCTTGTGCCACTCTATAGAGAAATTAGAAATATCATCCTACTTGCTGACCGAGATACTGATGTGCACGGAATTGAGATAAAAATGCATTCATTCAAAAGCCCCAAGGCATGAGCTATTAAACAGAAATTAAAAAGTGTACAAGTTTATGGATTTTGTAATAGCCTATGTGTAAAGCTGCCAAAGTTTTGGAAGGGCAAGAAGACATTGGTGAAACTGAGAATGTGTATGTCAGTGACATTGCGTTGATGCAATATGAAAGACTGCCCCAGTATTGCGCGTTATTTCGAGAGAACAGATATCCGTTTGGGATGGATAACTATGAGAAAGTCTACGTTGTTCGTTACGACAATATCCGGCTCCTTGGCTGAATGGTCATCGTAGTCGCCTTTGGTACAGAGGGATCCGAGTCCGATTGCCGGTCGGGTAGGATACATTAACCGTAAATGGTTAGATCCGCTGGCTCGGGGACTGTGATTTTTGTACTGTCCCCAACATTCCTGCAACTCGTAGCACACACAACGCAATCCTCCACTACAATAACACACAGTTTCCCATACACAGAAGATGCCGCCCACCCTCGTCGGAAGGTCTGCCTTGCAAGGCCAGCTTCAGGCTAGCAATAGCCACACGAAATTAATTAACTACAACAGCGAACACTTCTAACCCTCCACTGTATATTCATAATTGGCGAGGATTTTTAAAAATTCATGCTTAATTTTAACTTTTTATTGATCAATTTACCGTCTAGGGTTTGTTTCTTCCCGGCACTCAGCGACGCATCCCACTTGCACCGCCTCAAGGGCAGTGATCTAGAGCGTGAGGCATTTGGTCTGGTATACAACTGGAGAGGAGGACCAGTGTGTATCCTATGTGGCCTCACCTACTATGCTGAACAGGTGTTTTTTGGGGATGAAAAGATTGGACGGGGTAAGCAAGCAAGAAGGAATAAATTGTCCGTGACCTTAAATTAGGTCTGCAGAAAAGTGGGAAACCACTGAAAACCACTTCGAGAATGGCTGAGGTGGGAATCAAACCCCCTCTACTCAGTTGACCTCCTAAGGCTGAGTGGACCCCGTTCCAGTCCTTGTACCACTTTTTAAATTTCGTGGCAGAGCCGGGAATCGAACCTGCGCTCCCTGGGGCGCCAGCTAACCACACTAACCACTACACCACAGAGACGGACAATATCTTTAATCCTGAAATAATCTTTAATAATGTTTATACATATTTATTATTATTTACTACGTAAGAAAGTAAATATAAAGCTTTTAGCACATACAAATCTGTTTCCTACTCATAAGTACAAGTAATTGCCGCTATGGGCAGCTAAGATTAGTACAATAAACGCTGTTTGAAGTCTGAAATGTCTACCATGTTCACTATTATACAAATACATGCAGGCATTTTGTGAACGTTCCTTGGGAGAGACATATGACAAGAAAATTGTCTTATTTTCGCACGTTATGCTATGTACATAATCATTATAAATTTTATAAAGTATCCTTTGAGGTTCGAATTACTTCAACTTTGCTGTAATGATTTCACCCTCAGAATCCAGATTAACTTCAGAAGATACATAAAATAAACTTACTTGATGGTAAGATACAGAACAGGTAATTCGGTCTCACCTGAAACAGAATAAAACGGACAATTATCAGTGTATATATTCCATGACTCTATGAGCCTGACGAGTCGGACACAGTAGCTCAGATGGTAGAACGCTGGCCTTCTGAGCCCAGGTTAGCGGTTCAGTCAAGTGGTATTTGAAAGTATTCATATACGCGAGCCTCACGTCGGTAGTTTTACTGATATATAAAACATCTCCTGTGGGGAAAATATCCGCCACCACGACGCCCCCGAAAAATTTTGAAATAGTTTATTTGACATAAAACCTATACAATTCATGTTAAAGTAGCCGTTGAGGTGTACACTAGTAAGGACTCTTATGAATAATAATAATAATAATAATAATAATAATAATAATAATAATAATAATAATAATAATAATAATAATAATATTGGATTTACGTCCCCATAACTACTGTACTTATATGGTTATCGGAGACGCCAGGGTTCCAGAATCTTGTCCCGAAGGAGTAAATTTACGTCACGGTAAATCTACCGAAACGAGACTGGCGAATTTGAACACCTTAAAATACCATCAGACTGAGCCAGGATCGAACATTCCTACTTGACCAGCGCTCTAACCGTCTGAGCGACTCGGCCGGCTTTAAGGAATAAGAATGGCCTCTCACGTGAATGTGAACTGATACAAAACTGTAGGACCTAACTAGTCTATATTAAAGAAATCAGTGGTTTGGAGAAGGACTCTCACGAAATAAGTACAGCAACACAGAATAGCCTGCGGAAGTAAGTTCATAATTATGGATAACGGAATACATTTAATACAAACTTTCTCAGATAAGATTAAAAATTATCTGGCTTATTTCATGAAGAGAAGAGTTGTTGAATTCCTTTCCTTCCGCTATTAGATGTTCTATTATCCCAACTTACGTTAGTCATGAAATGATCCAATCTAAAATTAGAAGCAACCAGCGGATACCCCCCACAGTTGAGGCACACTTCTGCTCTATCGATCCACCATCGCACACAGCTGTTACTGGTTTATAGAAATACATTCCAGTACATGAATAATGTGGTTCAGTTCGATTCGTGGGTACTAATCCTACGGATATTAGAATTCTATCGGAATTAAAAAATGAATTAATTCTTTATTAGGTGATATCGTCCAGCAATTGATATAACACTAAACTGTGTACAGAGTATGGATGTGGTTACAATTTGGTAGAAATAATGTGTATAATGTGTTAGCTGAGAGACTCAGCAAGGAGGCAGTGGTGGAAATCTCACGTCTCTATGGCTCGCATTCCGTGCCGTGTTTACTATTTGGATGTCAAAAGTCACGCAAAACTCCAAGCTTGCTTGTTTTTCTTAACCTGCCCTTTGTGAGATTTCCAGATATATTGACTTATGTTTAGTACATCATCATTATCTAAAGGCTTTGCCTTGTCGCTGCAACCATTGATCTCTTCTCTCTGCGATCCTTTTCATCTTTCCATAACCTAGGCATCCCATCATCTCAACTACCTCTTTAATGATCTTCTTACGTGGTTTCCCTCTGCCTTTCTTTCCCATCACCTACAGAGACGCCAAAATATGCCTGAGTTCCTAGCTAGAAATTTAGAAATAATAATAATAATAATAATAATAATAATAATAATACAACCGAACTTCGATATCTGGAAGTGCTTGCGGAGGCTGAAAACACTTCAAGATATCGAAAATTTGAGGTATAGGAAATCATGTATTCTATTGTGCTTCGGCTCCACGAACATATATTAGTTATGCAGTTAGTTACTTCCTAATTTTTGTAACCAACACTACTACTACATCTACGATTTTTATACTGTATTATTTGGTGCCGTATTAAATGTCTGAGTTTTTTTAAACCAATTTTATATTTCCTTAGTAAGGAACATTCTCGTTTTAGGATACAGTACTTGCAAATTAATATCTTTCGAAAGGTCCGTTATTTTCCTCCGTATTTTCTCTGTTACACTGTGCTGAGGTTTGTGAAGTAGCCTAAAGTAAGGTGTGTTATTCTTCTATAAGATGACGCCTTAAGTTCAGGTTTCTACGAAAGGAACTGGTTTTATGTGGTTATAATCGAGTACACATAAACGTAACGTAATGTTCAGCTTAACTTCCAGTTACAGAAAAAATAATTCGGTATATCGAAAAATTCGAGTATTAGAACTTGAAGAGTTACAAAAATAGAAGATACAAGATTCCGTCAGGAAAACGAACATGTCTTCAATATTCAGAATTTTGACTTTAATAACAATAACAATAACAATAATAATAATAATAATAATAATAATAATAATAATAATAATAATAATAATGATAATAATAATAATGGCCTAGTAATCATAGTAATAATAATTGTCATTATTTATTTATTTATTTATTTACTCATTTATTATTATTATTATTATTAAAAGTGTTTAATGTCCTTGCAGTTGCTATGTATTTTAAAAGACGTCAGAAAGTTGAAATTTTAACCGAAGAGGGGTTCTTTTGCTTGTCAGTAAATGCATGTTCACGGATCTCTCACATATTAGCACTCTTGAATTCCAACCGACTGCACCAGGTTTCAGTACTGAAACATTTGACATAGAAGACAAATCCCTAACGAAACACGATGCGCGGCCAGTCTGAGAAGAAAGTAAATAATCTCTCAGAGAAAACAAGTGAAATGCTCTCTAGAATTTGAAAGAAGCGGAGCAGTGACCAGAAAGGTTGAAGGTTGTACGTTTCTCATCCCCCGTTGCCACGTTAAATTAAAGGAGTTGTTGTTAAACAGCAATCATCATCATCATCATCATCATCATCACCATCAAATTAAAGGAGAATAACAACATACATCTTCATTATAGACTATGATGCCTTTCAGCATTCACTGTGCAAGCCGCCGTGAATTGACTAAGCTCCCCAGCAATCTGCTATTTACAACAACCTCTGTTGCCTCTCTTAGTCCCACGCGTCTTTAAATCATTACAAACTGAGTGTAAATATCGTTAGCTTGGTCTCCCTCTATTTCTCTTACCCTCTATGGCAGAGACCATTATCCTTCTACGTAACCTATCCTCCTCCAGTCACCTCATACAACCCCACCATCTGGAGTCAGAATGTACGTACAGGTTCATCTATCGAATTTATTCGTAACTTACAAGGAAACTCTTCCATGTGTAAGTCTCCAATTCGACTGAGATTTAGTACGACGACTTCAGTAGGAATGCTTTATTCAGCTATATCAAAATCAGATGTTCGGTCGTATATTTAGCTCCTGTTTGGGGTGTCAAAGTTTGCTCATTTAAGCACCGCGTAGACAGGAGTGAGAGGCGGGAAGCAGGTAGAGGTGGAGAAGTAATGGGTGCGCGAGAGAGAAAGAGTTTGACCCATCAACTGGCCGGCACCCCCGACTCTACCTGCTTCCCGCCGCTCACTCCTGCCTATGGAGTGCTTAACTGAGCAAATTTTGACAACCGAAAATAGGTGTTAAATATACAAGTTGGCATCTAAAGTCGATATTGCTGAATAAAATATTCCTGCTGAAGTCGTTGTGCCAAATCTCAATCAGATCGGAGACTTACAGATGCGAGGGTCTCCTTGTTACCTTTTATCGCTTTATTTCGAGTATCCTCTTGCAATTGTTCTCACCTGTTTGTACCAGCAACAATTCTCGCTACTTTCATGGTTGTTACTTCCAAATTATGAATAAGATATCCTGAATCTACACAGCTTTCACTACCGTGCAAAGAGGCGGTCTGAAGGCTGAGAGTGTTGTGAAGGTAATTTCGTCCTGAATGCAGTTCCCTCTTACAGAATAGTTTACGGTTTATCGCGACTGCGAGCTCACTGAATTAGTTTTGATACACCAAAATTCAGTTTTACTTATTATACCAGACGAATAATGCTTAGTTCAAATGGAAGGGTATAATAGTCGCCTCCCACCGTACATAACCCAATGGGAATGTATTTCAGGCACTGTGAACTCATTCACAATCACAAAATGAATCGTATGAAACTTTGGGGTAAGAACTCCTATACTATTAGAAGACCTTCATATTTCCGTGCACCAGTTCGTAACTTAACAGTTATACTTTTGCATCTCTTGTTATGGTAACTATGGTTACCATTAAATTGGCATACACTTTTCTCGTCTATTCTTCATTTAAATAAAGGAATCATTTTATGTTCAAAGTATTTGCAGGAATAGTCGAAATACATTTACGAAAAGTCTGATTAATCTCAGTGTGGGTTTCATTTCGTAAAAGCCATGAGTGAAAATATATATGATGAACAGCAATTGGTTTGATATTGTCTATTCATTTGAGACCTGTGAAACTGTGTGAGTTTCGAGGAAGCAGACTGCGCCTATATGGTTTGTTACCAATGGCTCTTTTGTAAGTGAATGCTGAAACGTTTGCATCGACTGAACTTCACTCCGGAACTTGCTCATACTGATCACAGGATGGCGCTTAAATACTCTACTGGAAACTCGTAAATAAAAACACAAGTACAAATCAAATACCTATTCACAATGCAGAAGAACCCATGGTAAGATAGATGTCCGTCGAACATGAATTGAGCAGGATTAGAGGTGACATGGTAACTTGCGTGGGTGACACCTGTTTGATGATCTAGTCTGCGTTAATAATAATAATAATAATAATAATAATAATAATAATAATAATAATAATAATAATAATAATAAGAACGAGCTATTGGTTTTGCATCCCACTAACTACTTTTACAGTTTTGGGGGACTCTGAGATGCCAGAATTTTGTTCGGTAGGAGTTCTTTTACGGACCGATAAATCTGCCGACGCAACGTTGACGTATTTGAGCACCTACAAATACCAACGGACTGAGCCAGGATCTAACCCATCAGGTTGAGGCCAGAAGTTACTCAGTCCAGATAGCCTGTGCTGTTGTGATATATGTAATATAGAGGGAAATTCCATATATTTTTCTTCTGATTGGAATATATGGTTCAGAGTCAAAACGAAGTACTAATCTAGCATCATCAAGTAGATGAGTATACACCTAGAAAAGAAAAACACATGATAGGTGTAACCACTTTCAGTAGAAGGATTCGTGTCTCGGATCTACAAACTTCACCGCCGAAGTTACACCTGCGATTGCAGAACTGGAGCAGTAGCCGCTTTGGTAAGAAGCTGCTAACGATGGTCAGAAGCTATCACGCCATGCAGTTAAATTACATGCTGGTGGCATATTATATGAATATGAGGCAAGAGATGGAGTATAGAGGAAGTTGCCTGATCGACGTTAGTAATAGTTTCAGCCGTCGCCATAAGACCTATCTGTGTCGGTGCGACGTAAAGCCCCTAGCAAAAAAAAAAGTTTCAGCGTAGTTGGTTTTGCATTCATTAGGTCATGGGATTCTAGGATGAGTTAACATAAAATCCTATTCGTTGGGATGAGACTTATCTTTTGGACGTAATATGAGTATGCAGATAGGTTTGTCAGTATAGTCACACGTTACGTGCTTCTTTATGTTCAGTTGCAAGGAATATGGTAATTCATGTAGTCACTACAAGGGAGACATAGGTCTGGGAATTTTTACTGCTGTGTATAGTTTACTTTTCGAGAGAGGATAACAGGTTCCATGTGCACTCGCTTTGTACATTTCTAGTTCATAAATATGAAACATCTTCAAATTAGTTCACCATGGTGAAATTACATGAAGATTACCATAAATAACTAGACATGATATCATTGCCTGTCAACACTCCGAACTTCTTATTAAAGTGCAATTTCACCCAGGATTCGCTTACGTCTTATAGCCACACAATCTCAAGATTTGGTACCGCCAAAAGACGCGAGGACGCAGTGCTATTATGGCGGTATATTAAAAGGAGTAGATAATCAAATTCTCACTCTTCATTAGAACATGGCTGTCTGGTTAAACTTTTAACGACTTTTTTTATCGTATATTACCAAGACGGCCCGGATTTGCAACCAGGTCAATATATTTGGTATTTTTGAAATGGAAATTATGTTTCTGCGATTGGTATTTCACGTTTAAAAACGGGGAAATGACAATTTCAGAATGTCCGTCAAAATCACTATGGCCTGGCGCCGAACCATTCAAACACGGGATTCTCAATGTTATTGTAGAGTATGCGTCAGAAAGTTGAACTAACGGTAGATAAAAGACGGTGGTTTTAGTTGTATAAGTTACGTCATTATACTTCGGAGGTCGTAATAAATTGAAATACTAGGCCACATCAGTGCTCTGACATATGGAGAATATAGTAGTATGTGATCCTTCTCACCACTTCCAAAATGATTAGCTCAACGAAGCAGAACATTCAAGGCGACAGTTTGGGGGATGTACCCTCACATTCTCATCATACTACTCCCATTTTCCTCTGTCAAATCTATCTCCAGACAAACCTAAGGGTTGAATGTGTAGGGCAATGTAGAATTTCACACCTGATGTCAGTGGAAATACAATCTCCTGGATAGTATAGCCGCAGTGAACAAAAAATCCGATTTATTCCAAATGTTTTGTTTGCAGCTGCAGCAGTTATCTTCAAATTATTAAGCACGACTCATTCAGGTGTTAGTTCGCCTAACGTGACCCAGTTAGAAGCTAATGTGTATTGAGTGAATCTGCCAGATCATGGCCATAACACGTAGCAATAAAGAACCAGAATCTCAGATAAGTACTGCCACTTTTCCAGCCATCGATGGAGTTGCTATTTTGACGATCGGTAGGTTCCATCAGTGTCACCATGCCATTGATGATTTTGTCACCGGGCGAGTCACTGGCCGTGCGGTTAGCGGCGCGCAGCTGTGAACTTGCATCCAGGAGATAGTGGGTTCAAACCCCACTGAAGGCAGCCCTGAAGTTGTTTTTCCGTGGTTTCCCATTTTCACACCAGCAAATGCTGGGACTGTACCTTAATTGAATCGATTATTTCAGAAAGCAGTCAAGTGCCAAAAAATGAGTTAAATGCAGAATATGCACATTTTGAGGCTGAATCCAGTCAAGACAAGTCCTCCTATAATGGTCAGGCATTACGTTGAATTTCGTGTTTAGTTCAGAAACCAGTTAAGTGACACCGCTTGGCTGGTTTCTGCAGTAAACTGCTGGTACATTTTGTGATGCACCACACACACCTTGCCGGTTAGCACTGCTGCTCTGAATCCAGAATAGCCAGCTGTTCAGCTGTTTATATTGTCAACGTTGTGTTTCTGGAATCGCATGTTCGTAGTTTTGTGAACAACTGATTGAAAAAGTGTTTCTTATGTTTAGTGCAGTGTTTTTATAATTGTAGTGATATATCTGAAAGTTCAGGAGACGAACCTGTGTCTGAAGGGAAACGAGGAGTGGTAGACAAAGTCACATGCGTAATATTATTCGGAATGCAAGGGTAAAAGGGGAAGATTATATTTCTTCTTCAGGCAAGGAAGTACCTGGTGTGAGCCCTACACTATTCTTTGTTATTGTTTGCTTTATGTGCCCATCAATATCAAGAAAATATGTGACCTAAATTCCTTAAAACCTTACCTGATGGCATATGAACACTTTTATGACCGCATTTTACAATGGCCTACTACAGAAACAGAATGTGATGTGGAGTTTGTTTATGAGTATTGATTACCTCCTGTCATGATGAGTAGGCGTTGCTGATTTCATCATTTTAATAATTATATTTGTATCAGCAATGTGGTCTAAACCTATTAAAATATTTTCTATTTTCAAAAATATGGGTTTTATGACAAAATCCTATCAAAATTCAAGAAGTATCTCTTAAAATATTATTGCAACACTCGTTTATTTCAGAAACCAGTTAGGTGGAAAATTTTTCGGATTTTTTACAGCAAAATTAATAAACACAAAATATTTTCCTTCGATACAAAGTATTAAAAGATGATATACATTCAAGCTAAAATATTAAAACCCCTACCATAACATTTTGTCTGATGCTAGACAGTTTTTATCATTTTCGAAAAAATGACAGACTTGGCGCTTGACTGCTTTCTGAAATAATCGTTTCAATTAAGGCCACGGCCGCTTCCTTCCCACGCCTAGGCCTTTCCCATCCCATCCTCACCATAAGACCTACAGTATCTGTGTCGGTGAGACGTAAAACAAATTGTGTATATATATATATATGATTTTGTCACTGCTGAAGACAAAATGTGTGAAGCAATAAGGAACTTTCAATGAGATAGACACTACAACTTATGAGAACTTACTCCTAGTAGCCTACTTAAAAAAAAGTTTAACATCGCACTAACTCAGATATGTTTTCGGCAATGATGGGATAGGACTAGGACTGGAAAGGAAGCAGCTGTGGCCTTAATTAAATTCCAGCTCCAACATTTGTCTGGTATAAAAACGGAAAACCACGTAGAACCATCTTGAGGACTGCCGATGGTGGGGTTCGAACTTGCCATCTTCCGAACGCAAGTTTTCCAACGTCGTTCGTACCACGCAACCAGCTCACTCGGTACTCCTAGTCCAATTAATGTTACTTGCTTCATAGTTGTGCTTAAAATTATTATTATTGCCGGGCTGAGTGGCTCAGACGGTTAAGGCGCTGGCCTTCTAACCTCAACTTGGCAGGTTCAATCCTGGCTCAGTCTGGTGGTATTTGAATGTACTCAAATACGACAGCCCCGTGTCGGTAGATTTATTGGCACGTAAAAGAACTCCTGCGGGACTAAATTCCGGCACCTCGGCGTCTCCGAAGACCGTAAAAAGTACTTAGTGGGACGTAAAGCAAAATAACATTATTATTATTATTAATATTATTATTCTGAGAAACCCTTATCAGTTCTTTCCAGTGGTGGGATAGGTGTTAAACAATACATTTTTGCACTTCGGGGTAAATTTCCTATATTTATGAAAATTGAAGCTGTTTTCTCGCGCGTGTTGTCTGCAGCTGAAATAAATCAGGGACTTAAATCACATGGTGGCGCACTTATTTAATACAGGTCAGTGCAAAGTAGTGGAGTAAAGCTATAAAATATCTATTGTATACGCTTCAGCAATTCCACGATAAACTGCACTGCAAACGCTAATCAACTTTTACTGCTCATATACAGAGATCATTTAGGTTATCAGAATAATTTCTCGACAGCCTTGGCGACTCATTCTGTATATATATATATATATATATATATATATATATATATATATATATATATATTGCTAGTGGTTTGACTTCGTACTAACGAACTGAAGGTTTTCGGCAACGTAAGGATGGGAAAGGGCTAGAATTGGGAAGTACCTTAATTGAGGTACAGCCCAGGCATTTGCCTGGTGTGAAAATGGGAAAGCATAGAAAACCATCTTCAGGGCTGCTGAAGATGAGAATCGAACCCACCATCTCCAGAAAGCAAGTTCACACCCACCCGATCCTAACAGCACGGCTAACACGCTCGGTCGTTCTGTATAGAGAGGGTGGCTAACAATACTTTGTTCACACCAGGCAAATGCTGGGGCTGTACCTTAATGAAGGCCACGGCCGCTTCCTTCCCATTCCTAGCCGTTTCCTGTCCCATCGTCGCCATAAGACATATCTGTGTCGGTGCGACGTAAAGCAACTAGCAGAGGGAGAGAGAGAACAATACTTTGGTAGCTCTCATTAACAGAAATTAGAAACACCTCTTGAATGATGTGCACATCATGAACTGTCGAGACCTATTTAAAGTTATATTTTTATCTTCTCGGATATCACTTGTGGACTGGGAGGTCAGTTTCCAATCTACTTATCATTTTACTGAATAACTTCCCCTGTTATCTTGTGAAATGCTTTGACAGCAACATGAAAACCAAGCAAGATAGCTGCGGAGTATGGGTCACGAAGCTGTGAGCTAGGGGATGATGAGTTTGAACCCCACTGTCAGCAGCCCTGAAGATGGCTTTCCAGTAGCTTCCTATGTTCAAGCCAGGAAAATGCTGGGGCTGTAACTTAATTAAGGCTGCTGTCGCTTCCCTTGCAGTTTTAATCCTGCCCTATCCCATCGTCACCATAAGACATGTCTAATAATAATAATGGCATATGGCCTCCGGAGAGGCCTAGTGCAAGCTTTTCGAACTGATGCCTATAGGCGACCTGCGAATCTGCGAAGCTGGGGCCTGCTTGAGAGAAATTCTAAGGTTGAAGGCGGCACACACACGCCTAGTCGCCGAGCCAGAGGAATTAATAAATGAAGATTAAAATCCCTGACCCAGCCGAAAATTAAACCCCGGGACCCTGTGACCAAATTTCAGCACGCTAACCATTTAGCCATAGAGTCGGACAAGACTGGTCTACTACAGCAGGGTAGAGAGGCACAGACGGTAGAGCGCTGTCTTTGATGAGTTAGATGCTTTCTTGCTTGCTTGCTTGCTTCTTGTTTATAGGGACCTAACATCTAGGAAATCGACCCATTTGGGTTCGATCTCAACATAGTTTGGTGGTGTTTGAAGGTTCTCAAATACTCCGGATTCGTGTCGTTTTAATTACCGGCACATAAAACAACTCCGGTGGAACAACTTTTCTGCACCTCGGTGTCTCCGAAAATCGTAGAAGTACTTACTACGTTGTAAAACCAGAAAATAATAATAATTTTGACCACCATGGTGAAGGCGTCAACAAAGTAGCTTCCCACCCGGCTGACTCGGGTTGGATTCCCGGATATTTCCATAAATTTACGACTTGTTTATTTTTGGTACTCAGCCTCAGGAAACACTATTGAGTACGGAAGTGGATTAAATTCCATTCTGGGACATTCAGGAAGTGTTTTTCCATGGTTTTCGTTTCAACTCTCGATGAATGCTAATCTAATATTCAGAGCATGGCCGCTTCCTTCCCTTTCTAAGCCACAGTTAATTACAAATACACACACGTTTACAGACGCCATATTGACGCAGGTTATCACATTATGTTGAACGGGGCTGATTATTAACGTCTCAAATATGAAGCAACAAGGAAAAGTATGTTTTGTTAAATATTGCTCTGAGTAAAATTATAGAGGTTTATGGAAACTGTACAATTTACCATTCTAATAATAATAATAATAATAATAATAATAATAATAATAATAATAATAATAATAATAATAATAATAATAATAGTTTTACGTCACATTATCAACTTTACGGTGTTTGACGACGCCGAGAGTCAGAATTTTGTTCCAAAGGAGTTAAGTGCCAGTAAGTGTACCGACACGAGGCTAGTTTATTTGAGCACCGTCATAATACCAGCGAACCGAGCCGGGATCAAACTCGCCAACTTGAGCTTAGAAGGCCAGCGCTCTACCGTCTTGTGCCACTTAGCTCAGCTTAAGTGATCCTTAGAAACAGCATAGTTGCAGACTGTATTTCATTGTTATCGGTGGGAAAAGCACGATATCTAAGAACGAAAATGACGGCAAATATCCTGTGCTTCAAAATTCGACTCAAAGAGAGCCCCTTGCCTGCACGGTGTAACCGATTGCTTTTTAAGGCCCTTCCTAAGCTCCAAGCTGAATACTCTTGGTAACATTATTAGCGATCGTTAGTTGGTTGAGCAACGCTGAAAGAAGAGGTTTTATTAGCGTCTTCGCCATGAAGCCAGTGAAAGTGGGCTGGATGTTACCGTTATGGTAATGAAGCTCTTGGTACCCGCGCCACATGAACATCGCATTTACATTCCACTCACAATATTTAAGGGTGTTCGTAGATTTCACCGCAATTCACTTCAATGATAACAGAAAATGAAATGCAAATATTGATAATTTACAACGTTGTTCTTCAATCCGAGATAACAATTCCTGGAACGAGAGAAATTTTTCCACGTGTTGTAACAAAATGACCTTCGTTTTCTTCCTGCATCATACTATCTTATGCGTATCAGACTGCCGTAAGCACCATATGCTGTAATAAGTCGTGATATTTAAACAGGCCAGTTAACATAAGACCGAGCTCGATAGCTGCAGTCGCTTAAGTGCGGCCAGTATCCAGTATTCGGGAGATAGTAGGTTCGAACCCCACTGTTGGCAGCCCTGAAAATGGTTTTCCGTGGTTTCCCATTTTCACACCAGTCAAATGCTGGGGCTGTACCTTAATTAAGGCCACGGCCGCTTCCTTCCCACTCCTAGCCCTTTCCTGTCCCATCGTCGCCATAAGACCTATCTGTGTCGGTGCGACGTAAAGCAACTAGCAAAAAAAAAGATAAGTTAACATAAGACAGCCATTCTAACCTTTCTTCTTTCTTTCTTAATCTGCTTAACCTCCAAGGTTGGTTTTTCCCTCGAACTCAGCGAGGGATCCCACCTCTACCGCCTCAAGGGCAGTGTCCTGGAGCGTGAGACATTGGTCGGGGATACAACTGGGAATAATGACCAGTACCTCGCCCAGGCGACCTCACCTGCTATGCTGAACAGGGACCTTGTGGGGGGTGGGAAGATTGGAAGGGATGGACAAGGAAGAGGGAAAGAAGCGGCCGTGGCCTTAAGTTAGGTACCATCCCGGCATTTGCCTGGAGAAGGAGTGGGAAACCACGGAAAACCACTTCCAGGATGGCTGAGGAGGGAATCGAAACCCTCTCTACTCAGTTGACCCCCCGAGGCTGAGTGGACCCCGTTCCAGCCCTCGTACCACTTTTCGAATTCCGTGGCAGAGCCGTGAACCGAACCCGGGCGTCCAGGGGTGGCAGCTAATCACGCTAACCACTACACCACAGAGGCGGACCCATTCTAACCTTGTGGTACAATATTCAATCCCTGTACCTCTTAGTAGCCTGGGGCAGCCCTCCGATGAGGACGGGTGGCGTCTGCCGTGTATTGGAAACTGGGTGTTGCTTTGGTGCAAGGTAGTATCGTGCGTAGGTTGCAGGATTTTTGGGGACAGGACAAGTACTCACTCCCCGAGCCAATGGAATTACCTGTTCACGATTAAAAATACCGACCGGTAATTGAACTTTGGCCAAGACGCTGACCAGACATCCACGGAGCTGGACTCCTTTTCCAGTTAATATGAATGAATGAAGGTTTCTTGTGAGGACAGTTGAATAGTTCCCTGGAGCAGATGCCCCAGACGCGGATTCAAATATTAACGAATTCAGCGTTCGTCCCGTGCTACCCGTAGTATGATACCTGGATCGGTCAGCCTTGCTCCAAGAAGATTTCTTTGCCAAATTTAAGAGCTTGCATTGTTTGTTTGTTTGTTTGTTTGTTTGTTTGTTTATTTGTTTGTTTGTTTGCTTGCTTGCTTGCTTGCTTAGTTTCCAGCAAGAAGGCGCATTAGATTTCCAACAAAATCATCATCGGCTACCATAAAAAGCTCGGATTTCACTGTAGAGGCGTGCTAGGGAATTGAGGAGCGAGTTAGTTTCTCGTTGCTTTCCTCACTGAGCCAAAGGGTGCTACTATGTATCAGTATGCGAAGCTCACTGAAATTCACAGACCAAATTGATAGTGTTAAGTATCACTTGACAAAGCGCCAAATTTTTTTTTTAGGTTATTGTTCCATCGGGTAGCTAAAAATGTGAACTGTATGTACAGTCGAACCTCGATATCTCGATCCTCGATATCTCGAACCTCCATTACTTGAATTTTCAGTATCTCGGAGTAACTTAAATTTCCCGGACGTTTGTCCTATTCTTTACGTGTAGTTATTTCTCTATTACTCGAAATTCGGTTACACGAATTTCTCGATTTCTCGAAGCAAACATCTCCTCCCTTGCAGAAAAAAAATACTCTGTAGGCCTAAAATTCGAATTTTGTGCAGCATTAACTGTGCAATGCGGCATTTCTGGTTTGTGAGGGACAGTTAACAAGTGATGCTGGGAGCTAATATGACGGGAACCGAAACACTAAAATTCTAGTGATCGGAAAATCGGTAAAGCCTCGCTGTTTCTCGGGTGTGAATTAATTACCGGTCACGTACGAAATCCACCACGAAGTCGCGGATGACAAACTCTATTTACGAATCTCGGCTGCGTGGTATTGACGAGAAGTTTCACTGTGACGGGAGGAAAGGTTAACAGTAACAAACAGAAGAGACTAACGGATATTTCAAAGGTGCTAACGGAGGTATCTTTCTTATTTCACTACTGTGTGTACTGTATCCTGTCTTCTAGCAAGTTAGTATAAAAGGGTTATAATTAAAGTGATGTCGTAAAATAGAGTTTGTGTATTTTTAAATACTATTAAAAAATGTATTCTGTATAAGCCCGTAGATACATATGATTCAATTATGTGCTATACATGCTCAAAACGGTATCTCGAAATTTCGATAACTCAAAATAAAATTTAGCTCCTGAGGTGATTCGAGATATCGAAGTTCCACTGTAGTTTATTCTTCGGACTTTTGTTCTCAACATGGTTTCAGGAGAGATTAATTTTAATCAAACGGCAACCCAGCAATCATTACAATTTTTTTTTTTTTTTTTTTTTGCTATTTGCTTTACGTCGCACCGACTCAGATAGGTCTTATGGCGACGATGGGATAGGAAAGGCCTAGGAGGTGGAAGGAAGCAGCCGTAGCCTTAATTAAGGTACATCCCCGGCATTTGCCTGGTGTGAAAATGGGAAACCACGGAAAACCATCTTCAGGGCTGCCGACAGTGGGGCTCGAACCCACTATCTCCCGAATACTGGATACTGGCCGCACTTAAGCGACTGCAACTATCGAGCTCGGTATCATTAAATTAAAGATTTGCATCTCTATATTTCTGAGTCTGAATTATGCATCAGAATTTCAGGCATTTGTGAAAGAGGTCTATAAAAGAATATGGTCAATATAACACAGGTTGTGGAATTTGACAAAATGTAATCATAGCAGCAGCATTGAAAGACCAATCATGGGAAGTTGAGGAGGAAGTATCCTGTACTGCAAGAAACGGCTCCACTAGACAATTAGCATATCAATCAATCAATCAATCAATCAATCAATCAATCAATCATTCAATCAATCAATCAATCAATCAATCAATCAATCAATCAATCAATACTGACCTGCATTTAGGGCAGTCGCCCAGGTGGCAGATTCCCTACCTGTTGCTTTCCTAGCCTTTTCCTAAATGATTTCAAAGAAATTGGAAATTTATTGAACATCTCCCTTGGTAAGTTATTCCAATCCCTAACTCCCCTTCCTATAAATTAATACTTGCCCCAGTTTGTCCTCTTGAATTCCAACTTTATCTTCATATTGTGACCTTTCCTACTTTTATAAACGCCGAAGGTCACCAGAAATGGATTCATTATAGACCCAACAATTAGATTTGAAACGGGAAGAAATCAGCCAGAAGAAGTAAATTTTGAAAAGAACATATTCGAGCCAACAATTGGATATTTCTAGGAAAAATATAATCGGAAACATCTAGAATAATAGGATTCTTAATAGGGTCTCGCGGTGTTACTCCTAAATTTATAAATCATTTCGGAAGAAATTCGGATTACCTCAATCTTAACGGTGTCGGCCCCGTGGTGTAGGGGTAGCGTGTCTACCTCTTAACCGGAGGCCCCGGGTTCCGTTCCCGGCCAGGTTAGGGATCTTTACCTGGATCTGAAGGCTGGTTCGAGGTCCACTCTGCCTACGTGATTACAATTGAGGAGCTATCTGACTGTGAGATAGCGTCCCCGGTCTAGAAATCCAAGAATAACGGCCGAGAGGATTCGTCGTGCTGACCACACGATACCTCGTAATCTGCAGGCGTTCGGGCTAAACAGCGGTCACTTGGTAGGCCAAGGACTTTCGGGGCTGTTGCGCCATGGTTTTTTTTTCAATATTTACGAGACGAAATTGTCACAGTGGTGCTGAAGAAATCGTGCCAAATGTTAATCCATCACCTACATAAATGAACATTTGTACACTGTAAAAAAACATTATTTTGAGAGTATACCGAGTCCAGTGTAACTATCTCCAACGGGAGACAGTTTTAAAATAAATAAATAAATAAATAAATAAATAAATAAATAAATAAATAAATAAATAAATAAATAAATAAATAAATAAATAAATAAATAAATATTAGCAATAAAATTTATTAAAAAGTACCATATTATACATTGCAATGAACTTTTTAAAGTCAAATCACAAAGTGACAGTTTTGTTGGTTAGTAAGTGATGCGAAACAAAACAACTAAAGGTACCACAATAAAGCATCAAATAACCAAGAGTCATTATCTCACATTACGACAATATATTTGAAATGTCATGGATTTTAATATATTAAAACGAAAAGTCAGTTTTTATCTTCATTTCGGCATATAATACTTTACATTTCACAAGAAAGGTGGATGAATATATAGGATTTTACGTTTCTGTATCTCGAAATTTGTTTTTGGCACTTGGTCAAGTGATGGATAACACCATTCAAAAAGCACTACAAGCTATAATTTCCCACCATAGCATTCGTCACAGGGACTCATTGTATCAAGCATGGCGTTACCAATGTCTCACATACCTCAGTCATCTTCATATTGTAAAAGCCCTAAGACACATTTGACTGCGTGCACGATACCTCACCAAGGTATGCCGGGCTGAATAGTACAGCGTTGGCCTTTGATCTCAAGCTGGCGGGTTCGTTTTCGGCTCAGTCCGGTGTTATTAGAAGTTGCATAAGTTCGTAGCTTTTTTTAAAAAAATCGACGTATCTTCATTCGCGTACGTTTGCAGTGCAACAATAATAATTAATACTATTACAGTCGGTTGCTTTACGCCATAGACATCACTTAGTCAGTTACGCACTGGCCTCCATTGTCAAGGTTGCTGGAGGAGTGCGATGCCGCGCCTATAGAACTCAAATAAATAAATAAATAAATAAATAAATAAATAAATAAATAAATAAATAAATAAATAAATAAATAAATAAATAAATAAATCACTCCTGATCTGCTTTCGGGAAGTCGCCCAAGTGGCAGATTCCCTATCTGTTGTTTTCCTAGCCTTTTCTTAAATGATTGCAAACAAATTGGAAATATATTGAACATCTCCCTTGGTAAGTTATTCCAATCCCTATCTCCCCTTCCTATAAACGAATATTTGCAACAATTTTTCCTCTTGAATTCCAACTTTATCTTCATATTGTGATAAAATGAAATGTCGTATGGCTTTTAGTGCCGGGATATCCCAGGACGGGTTCGGCTCGCCAGGTGCAGGTCTTTCTATTTGACACCCGTAGGCGACCTGCGCGTCATGATGGGGATGAAATGATGATGAAGACAACACATACACCCAGCCCCCGTGCCATTGGAATTAACCAATTAAGGTTAAAATCCCCGACCCGGCTGGGAATCGAACCCGGGACCCTCTGCACCGAAGGCCAGTTCGCTAACCTGTCAGCCAACGAGTCGGACATATTGTGATCATTCTTACTTTTAAAGACACCACTCA
Organism: Anabrus simplex; assembly: GCF_040414725.1. Lineage (NCBI taxonomy): Eukaryota > Metazoa > Arthropoda > Insecta > Orthoptera > Tettigoniidae > Anabrus > Anabrus simplex. The sequence goes on from NC_090266.1 coordinate 932,487,931, forward strand.
AACTTATTCGCCTACTGATGTTATTCCACGCTATCTCTCCATTGACAGCTCGGAACATACCACTTAGTCGATCAGCTCGTCTCTTTTCTCCCAAGTCTTCCCAGCCCAAACTTTGCAACATTTTTGTAACGCTACTCTTTTGTCGGAAACCACCCAGAACAAATCGAGCTGCTTTCATTTGGATTTTCTCCAGTTCTTGAATCAAGTAATCCTAGTGAGGGTCCCATGCACTGGAACCATACTCTAGTTGGGGTCTTACCAGAGACTTATATGCCCTCTCCTTTACATCCCTACTACATCCCCTAAACACCCTCATAACCATGTGCAGAGATCTGAACCCTTTATTTACAATCATATTTATGTGATTACCCTAATGAAGATCTTTCTTTGTACTAACACCTAGATACTTACAATTAGCCCAAAAGGAAGTTGACCCCATCAACGCAGTAATTAAAACTGAGAGGACTTTTCCTATTTGTGAAACTCACAATCTGACTTTTAAACCCCTTTATCATCATACCAATGCCTACTGTCCATCTCACAACATTATCGTGGTCATTTTGCAGTTGCTCACAATCTTGTAACTTATTTATTACTCTGTACAGAACATCACCTGCAACAAGCCTTATCTCTGATTCCAATTCTTTACACATATCATTGATATAAATACGAAAACATAAAGGTCCAATAATATTGCCTTGAGGAATTCCCCTCTTAATTATTACAGGGACAGATAAAGCTTCGCCTACTCTGATTATTCGAGTTATATTTTCTAGAAACATAGCCACCCATTCAGTCACTCTTTTGTCAAGTCCAATTGCACTCATTTTTGCCAGTAGTCTACCATGATCTACCCTATCAAATGCCTTATATATAGTCCGCACACTTTATGTTGGTGCATTTGTGTACGGGGGTGAGGAGTAAGGAGGGAGGTGTCCCGGTATCGATAGTGCTACCAACCGAAGGAAAATGAAATCTGAATTGAATCGAGAATATGATCGATCGATACGAAGTTTCTAAACCGTTATCATCTTAAGCCAACAACTATGTCACATACACATTATATAACATTATAAAACATTTCTCGATGCGAATCTTGTTCCTAGCATGAATTCTATACTTTGGCTTTGTTGTGTAAACAACAACAGTACTAGTACGTAAAGTGTACGCCAGATGTCGCACAACGATGCTTAAGCGATTCATAGTTTGTGTTTCAAAGGTTGGCAGTACGAATCTCGAAGATCGGCGAGGTCGACCGATTCAGCACTAGGGTGTAAATGCACCAACATAAAGTGTGCGGATAGTAGGTAAATCGCGATACAGTCCATCTGACCTCCTGACTCCAGGATATCCGCTATATCTTGCTGGAATCCTACAAGTTCAGCTTCAGTGGAATAACCTTTCCTAAAGCCAAACTGCCATCTGTCAAACCAGTTATTAATTTCGCAAACATGTCTAATATAATCAGAAATAATGCTTTCCCAAAGCTTACATGCAATGCACGTCAAACTGTAATTTTCAGTTTTATGTCTGTCACCCTTTCCTTTATACACAGGGGCTACAATAGCAACTCTCCATTCATTTGGTATATCTCCTTCAGGCAAACAATAATCGAATAAGTACTTCAGATATGGTACTATGCCCCAAACCATTGTCTTTAGTATATCTCCCGAAACCTTATCAATTCCAGCTGCTTTTCTAGTTTTCAACTTTTGTATCTTACCGTAAATGTCTTTTTTGTCATAGATAAATTTTAATACTTCTTTAGCGTTAGTCACCTCCTCTACCTGGACATTATCCTTGTAACCAACAATATTTGCATACTGCTGACTGCATACTTCTGCCTTTTGAAGATCCTCGCATACACACTCCCCTTGTTCATTAATGATTCCTGGAATATCCTTCGTGGAACCTGTTTCTGCCTTAAAGTACCTATACATACGATTTCATTTTTCACTATAATTTGTATGACCGCCAATTATGCTTGGCATCTTGTTGTCCTTAGCTGAGATCTTTGCTAGATTCAACTTCCTAGTAAGTTCCTTCAATTTCTCCTTACTTCCAAAGCCATTTCTAACTCTATTTCTTTTCAACCTGCACCACCTCCTTAGTCTCTTTACTTCTCTGTTATAATATAGTGGATCTTTACCATTCCTTACCACCCTTAAAGGTACTAACCTATTTTCACGTTAATCAACAATTGCTTTAAACCCATCCCAGTGTCTGTTTACATGTTTATTTACCGTTTTCCACCGATCATAGTTACTCCCTCATGCCTGTTTTATCAGCCATATGGTACTGCTTAATAGTCCTAATTTTAATATCCTCCTTTCTTTCACATTTATTTTTAACTACTACAAAAACAGCTTAGTGATCACTATTACAATTTATTACTTCGGTTCCTCTATGGAGCTCATCTGGTCTTATCAGCACCACATCCAGAATATTCTTCCCTCTAGTTGGTTCCATCACTTTCTGAATCAGATGCCCTTCACATATTAACTTATTTGCCATTTGTTGGTCATGCTGTGGCTCTGAGTTAAAGAAGTCAGTGAATAAAGTTTCAAGAGCAGTATCATCATGAAAGAAAAGAGTGTGGTTAGAGAGAGAGTGGAAAAGGTGAAAATCGATAGGCGCAAAGTCGTTTGTGGAACGGCTTCCCAGTCGAGTTCTTCAATTCAGCCGAATGTGGGATGCAGTATTGGCAGGTTTGTCTTCAACAACGGTGGCGCTTGTCGTGCTATACACAGCAGCAGTGATCGTGCCCATCCTTTGAAGTAATTCATAATGAAGGATTTCCTATTTGTTCCAGCAGACGCGGAGAGTTGCCACTCTTGCCCTGATGTTGACGTACAGACAATGTTCCTTAGGATCAATATTGGTGCCGACCACAGCTAACCTGTGACGGGAAAGCAATGACGCACCTACCGTTACATGCTGAATTTTGTTTTCCCTCTCTTAACACATGCTGTATACATGGATCGAATTTTTGCAGATAACCCATAGGATGTCAATGAGACTCTATAGTTGTGTGGTCACAATTAATAGCTTCTGCCAGTTCCTGCCTTGTCTGACGGTAATTCGCATGAATAACCTCACTTAAGCGACCTTCGTCAAAGTGTGACGGTCGTCCTGACACTGGATCATCAAGTAGGTCAAATAGGCTTTCGCGCAAACGAGAAAATAATTTCCTTACTGTACTTTCAGCAATAGCGTTAGGTCCTTATTTAGCCCAAGTTGCTTCTGCCGCTGTTGCTGCATTTGATCCACGGTTAAACTCGAAGAAGAGAATGTGACGGAAATGTTCAACTTAATCCACTTGACACACTCCATCTCGTTTCGACTGCGAAACATCCAGAATGTTTGCGGATTGAATAATGTTATTTGCTTTACGTCCCACTACTTTTACGGTTTTCTGAGAAGCCGAGGTACCGAAATTTTGTCCCACAGGAGTTCTTTTACGTGCCAATAAATCTACCGACACGAGGCTGACTTATTTGAGCACCTTAAAATACCACCGGACTGAGCCAGGATCGAACCTGCCAAGTTGGGGTCAGAAACCCAGCGCCTCAACCGTCTGAGCCACTCAGCCCGGCGTTTGCAGATTTAAAATACACTCTGTTTCCTCCAACCCGAGAAGAAAAGGTAAGCATTAACAATGGAATAACTGACAAAAACCTTTGGAAACTCTTCGTTGTCCGCCTCTGTGGTGTAGTGGTTAGCGTGATTAGCTGCCACTCCCGGAGGCCCGGGTTCGATTCTCGGCTCTGCCACGAAATTTGAAAAGTGGTACGAGGGCTGGAACGGGGTCCACTCAGCCTCGGGAGGTCAACTGAGTAGAGGTGGGTTCGATTCCCACCTCAGCCATCCTGGAAGTGGTTTTCCGTCGTTTCCCACTTCTCCTCCAGGCGAATGCCGGGATGGTACCTAACTTAAGGCCACGGCCGCTTCCTTCCCTCTTCCTTGCCTATCCCTTCCAATCTTCCCATCCCTCCACAAGGCCCCTGTTCCGCATAGCAGGTGAGGCCGCCTGGGCGAGGTACTGGTCATACTTCCCAGTTGTATCCCTCGACCAAGAGTCTGAAGCTCCAGGACACTGCCCTTGAGGCAGTAGAGGTGGGATCCCTCGCTAAGTCCGAGGGAAAAACCGAACCTGGAGGGTAAACAGATGATGATGATGATGATGATGATGAACTCTTCGTTGCCGACCTATAAACAAACGTTTAGGAATTTGTGCACCGATCCAATAGATCAGTCTCCTTTCGGTAGATATACTGAAATGCAGAGGAACTACTGCGGGACAAAGTTCCGACACCATGGCCTCTCCTAAAACCGTACAAGTAGTTAGTGGGACGTCCTGATCGGAGATTATCAGGCTGGATTCCGAAAAGGGAGATCCTGCGCAGAACAAATCCTAAACCTAAAAACCATACTACAGATTCGCAAAACCAAAAAAACTGTAATCACCTTTGTTGACTTCAAAAAGGCGTATGATTCCATAGATCGGCAGACCCTGTTCAACATACTAGAGGAATTTCAAGTCGACAGGAAAACGAGGGAATTGATTAAACAAACTCTGACCAACACAACATCAAAAGTTAAGTTCTTGGGAGAAATTTCGGAACCGTTCGAAATCAGAACTGGTGTCCGACAGGGAGATGGACTATCCCCACTACTATTCAATTTAGTTTTGGAAAAAGTGATTCGTGAATGGAGAAAAGAAACTAAATGTGTAAACATTGGCAGACTTCTTAAAGACAAAATTCACCTTGATTGCTTAGCTTTCGCAGATGACCTTGCGATCCTTTCGAACAACAGACAAGAAGCAATCCACTCCATAGAAAAATTGCATGAAATACCCGCAAAAACCTGACTTCAAATTTCATTTGAAAAGACGCAGTTTATGGAAGGAACTGAATCAAGATTCGACAATCAACCATTAATCACCAAATGTGGAATAATTTCCCAAGTAGACAAATTCAAGTATCTAGGTGAAATTATTCAGCCAGCAGGGTTAAATCAGGAAGCTAACAAAGAAAGAACTGCTAAACTCCAAAGGGCTTACAAAATCACATGGAACAGATACAACAAAAGATGTATATCAAAAAATGCAAAATTACGACACTACAATACAGTCATCAAACCAGAGGCACTTTATGCATCTGAAACACTGATCATTGGCGGCAGGTCACAAATGAAAAGCATTGCGAAACAAGAGAGGAAAATTCTCAGAAACATCCTAGGACCAAAGTTCGAAAATGGAATTTGGATGAAAAAGAAACCACACGAAATGTTTCAATTCACAGAAAAAATCACAGATACCATCAGAAAGAGACAACTAAAATTCTACGGACACCTACAAAGAATGGATAACAACAGGCTGACAAAGAAAATTCTAAATCTAGCTCTAATCCTGAAAATCCGCAACAATTGGTTAGCAGAAATTCATGAAGATCTACACGAAATGGGAAACCATTCAAGACAGAATGAAATTTAGAAGCTTAGTAAACAAACATAAATTTGCAGAGAAACCAACAAGAAAAAATACAGGCTGGACAGAAACACGCAGAAAGGAACACAGTGAAAAAATGAAGAGATATTGGGAAGAAAAGAAGAAGAAACATTGTGCAAAATAACTTCAAACGCGCTCCACAGTTGGGCACAACGAATCAAATAATAATAATAATAATAATAATAATAATAATAATAATAATAATAATAATAATAATAATAATAATAATAATAATAATAATAATAATGAAAATCCACAGCCTTTTTCCAGTCAGTTCGACCGGGTCAAGAATGGAATGAATGAAGCCCCCATCTAGTGGCGAGGAGGCGAGGATAGGAATTGTACCGGTTGCCGAAACCTGTCGCACTCCGCTGCGGCAATGATTAGTGAATGACAGATGAAATGAAATGGTATTGGAGAGTGTTGTTGAACTGATATATGACAGGAAAAACCGGAGTACCCGGAGAAAAACCTATCCCGCTTCCGCTTTGTCCAGCACAAATCTCACATGGAGTGACTGGAATTTGAACCACGGAATCCAGTGGTGAGAGGCCGGCACGCCGCCGCCTGAGCCATGGAGGCTCACAATAATAATAATAATAATAATAATCGCAATCCACATGGCACTACAGCCCTTGAAGGGCCTAGGCCTGCCAAGCGACCGCTGCTCAGCCCGAAGGCCTGAAGATTACGAGGTGTCGTGTGGTCAGCACGATGAATCCTCATGTCTCCACTCGCCGGTCCTATTGAAAATCACATCCAAAGTCGTAGGGGTTCAATCCTGGGACGCTCATGCTGGGAGCAGAGAGGCTAGACCACCACTCAAGTGCGAAAAGGGTGCTATAGTGAGTCAGTAAATCTAAATGCTATGTGACTCCTCTGGGATTCAATCCTACAATCTTGAGAACGTGAGGCGTGCGCCCGACCAACTTCACTATGCATTCCGTCGAATGGCTCAACGATATGGAACCTTAACACTGATGGTGATCACTCTGAGGGTGGCTCTCCTGAGATTGATCCAGACAATAGGTAGCTACTAGGATCGAAAATCTCGATGTAAGCTCAAGCGAGTTATAGTTTCATTATTACGGTAATTACAATAACACAGACAACTTTCAGCAAAGGTTTTACAGTTGTAGATAACCTCGCTAGCTTAACGCCCTTAACGCACTTAACATACTTAACGCCCTTGAAAGGGCTTTGGCCTGCCCAGCGACCGCTGCTCAGCCCGAAGGCCTGCAGATTACGAGGGGCCGTTTGGTCAGCACGACGCATCCTCTCGGTCGTTATTCTGCGCTTTCGAGACTGGGGCCGCCATCTCACCGTCAGATAGCTCCTCAGTTCTAATCACGTAGGCTGAGTGGACCTCGAACCAGCCCTCAGGTCGAGAGAAAAATCCCTGAACTGGCCGGGAATCGAACCCGGGGCCTCCGGGCGAGAGGCAAGCACGCTACCCCTACACCACGGGGCCGGGAGCCTGAACTATAGCAGTTGGAAAATTATCATCGAATGAGTCGGCTACGTGGTGCGCGTCGTGTAATTCTAGGCTTGCATTAGGGAGATAGGATGTTCGAGACCTATCGATTGGCAGCTCTAAACATGGTTTTCCGTGGTTTTTCATTTTCACACCACAGAAATACTTGGGAGGAACCATTATAAAGACCACGGGTAATACCTTCTCAGTTCTAGCCCTTTCCTTCTACCGTTGCCAAAAATTGACTATGTTTTTGCGATGTTAAACCGCTAGCAAAAAAGAAAAAGTACGGAAATGATCGATCACCGTGGAATAATAAGCTCTTCTACCTCTGAGCTCGAGGGTGGAAATTTCGCTTCTTGCTGGCACAGTGTTTTCCTTCATTGTCGAGGCAACTCCACGGATAGGTAAACTCCCATATCTGAAGAAAGATATAACGAAGTTGCAAGTTTGCTACGCGATACTAGTCAGAAACTCGCATCGAGAGGTGGTGGGTTCGAACTCCACATCGACAAGCCTGTAGTTTTCTTTGGTTTTTCCATTTTCTTATCAGGTGAATACCGGCCCCAACCACTAGATTCGGATCCTTCACCTTCTTCCCACATTGTTGACGGAACCAAAAATGTTAAAGAGAAAACTTGCAGTTTTACGTGGCTGTTGATATTGTAATCATAGGCATGGGACCACCACATTTTGCGTGGAATCCGAATCAAAGTGACGTGACTTCTCAATCCAAGAATACCACCTACGTTGACCGAGATTCGAACCGCGGCCGCCTTGATGTGAAGCCTGTGATTATAAAACTCCGCCATCACGCCCTCTATCGCCGAAAACCTTCCGATGTATGTGCGATATTAATACACGAGAAAGAAAACTCATGGTTTATATCACTTTGTGACATTTTACCATTCAAAGCAACTATTGAATAACCCTACAGAAAACGGTAGTCTCTTTGTAGCGAGGAACAGGCTGTTTATTATTGAATGCACACGATATTTTAAAATTTCAAGTCAATTCCGAGATGACCTATATATTCTGACGCCCGTATAAATCCTATTACCTCTTACAGAAATACAGCACAATAGCACATCCACGAGGCGAGAGAAAGCCAGGTTTTGACCCAGTTCTCATTATCCACTCAAAGCAGCACAAGGGCAGTTATTATCCTCCCAGAGATATAATAAAATACCCATTCCTTGTATTCATAAACAGTGCCCAACCTTTATGTCTGCAGCACAGCAATCAATCCTTGTTTGTGGCAATCTTCGTATCATTAACGCTAGAAAATGGAGATGGCCAAGACCGACACGGCATCATACTACTACTACTACTACTACTACTACTACTACTACTACTACTACTACTTATAGCTTATGATTATAGATGAATTATTGTCATGTACAATATCATTTTGGATTAACAGACCATGGAAGCTTCAATCTGCTTGAAACTATTTTTCTTGTGAACCCCCATCCCCACGAATGACGCAACGGCGCCGAAGGGCCTTGGCCTACCATGCGACCGCTGCTGAGATCGAAGGCCTGAAGATTACGAGGTGTAGTGTGGTCAGAACGACGAATCCTCTCGGCCGTTATTTTAGGCTTTCTACACCCAGGCCGCTATATCTCCATAAGATAGCTGCTTTATTGTAATCAGTAATCACGTAGACTTAGTGGATCTCGAACCAGCCCTCAGATCCAGGTAAAATTCCCTGACATGGCCAGGAATCCAACCAGGGCCTCCAGGTAAGAGGCAGGCACGTTATCCATACACCACAGGGCTGGCAAAAGAGCTCCACTGCCCTGAGGGGCCTTGGCCTACAAAGTGACCGCTGGTTATCCTGAAGGCCTGCAGATTACGACGTGACGCGTGGTCGGCGCAACAACTCTATCGGCCGTTATCTTTGGCTTTCTAGACTCGGGCTGCAATTTCACCAACAGATAGCTCCTCAGTTGGTCCCAAGTAGGCTGAGTGGACCTCGAACCAGCCGTCAGATATAGGTAAAATTCCCTGATTTGGCAATGAATCGAACCCGGGCTTCCAGATAAGAGGGAGGCTCGCTACCCCTAGAATGCGAAGCCGGCTCATTTACAAGTTTCACATAGATAATAATAATCATAACAATAAGATCCCTTCAACTACTACCACAGTCCGGCTTCATGGCTAAAAGCTAGCCTCTGGTCCGAGGGATCCTGAATTCGATTCCTAGTCAGGTCGGTGATTTTAACTTTCATTGGATAATTCCGAGGGGTCGGGGGGGGGGGATGTATTGCTGTCTTCAGCATTAGAATTCATCACAGGCAGAGCCCCATCCTCACTGACGCGCAGGTCGCTTATAGGCGCCGACTCTAAAGACCTGCATCAGTCCTCTCCGGAGGCCACACGAATTATTATTATTATTATTATTATTATTATTATTATTATTATTATTATTATTATTATTATTATTATTATTATTGTTAACTCCTGGCACTCACAAGAAATTGCAGAGTACCGGGAATATAACACGAAAAGAGGTTCTTTAACATTCCAGTATATCCACCAATGCTGGTCGCTGGCATTTCAGCACACTTAAATGTCAGCCAGCGCTACCGGAATTCGATTTCGCAGTCCTGAATGGAGGCATTAAGTCATAACAAATCATTTCTCTGCGTTAAATACTTTCTTGGCATTGATATAGCTAGAGCAATAAATTCGAGGTACTCTGACTGGGACATCAGTGACCAGTTTTTGCCCATGTTTGAGTACAAGGATACTATGGTATGTTTAGGCTGAAGTTATCTCCACTGACTAAATTTATAACTTCTTCCCAACTTAGATGAGAAAGTACACAGGCAAAATCTTTGGAATGCCTCGCTAGCTAATTATACTGACATTATCACCAACTTCAAAGTTTATGGGAGAAACTTTGAGTATCCTGACTTTACTTTCTTTATTACACTTTAGCTCTCTATGGTCCGAAAGAATTCCTTCGTCATGGTTATAACGTTTTCTTGAAGTGCTTAATTGTTGTTCTACTCAGTTAACCAATTTCCTATATTTCCAGTCTGATCTCTGGAATGAAGCAATTTTTTTCTCACTCTAAATCAAGTTATCACAAATACCCTATTAACGCGTTTCCAGGAATTTTCAATCGGAATATTTTCGTACCATTGTAGACGAATTAGGAAAGAAGTGAGAAGACAAAGTCAAGTACCAAGGGAGTTGGCTGTGCGGTTAGAGGTGCTCAGCTGTGAGAATGTATTCGGAGGATTGTGGTTCGATCCCCACTATCGGCAACCCTGAAGATGGTTTTCCGTAGTTTCCCATTTTCACACCAAGCAAGTGCTTGGGCTGTACCATGATTATGGCCACCACCACTTTCTTTCAACTCTTAGTCCTTTCCTATCCCATCGTCGCCATAATACCTATCTGTGTCGGTGCAACGTGAAGCAACTTGTAAAAAAAAAAGATTAAGTGACGGGCAGAGTGGCTCAGTTGGTATATCGCTGGCCTTCCGAGCACAGGTTAGCGGTCTCGATCCCGGCTCATTCCGGTTGTGTTTGAAGGTGCTCAAATAAGAGAACTTCGTGCCGGTAGAACTGCTGGGGGAAAAATGTTTTGGCATCTCGACATCTCCGAAAACTGTAAATATAGTTAGTGAGACTTCGAATCAATTAAAAGGGAAGTCAAAGTGATGCGATCTTGGTCTACTGCGACCTACAACGGTTACCTTGACGTCAGCATATTCCCAGGCTTTTCCAAACTTTTTCTAGGAAAGTGTTACCTCATTCTATGTCCTGACCTACCTGGCCCTATTTTCCTTTTTCGGGGATTTGATAAGTGAGTGACATTGTGGCTGGATTCTCACTATGGCGGTCGTGGTTTGAACGCCAGGAAAAACATGTTAAATTTCTGAACTGAAAAGTTACATCCCTGTGGTTAGGATTTCTCGTAAAACAAGAGGACCCTGGCTGAGATCATATCAACAGTCACGTAATCCTCATGCTCGCTTTCTCTTAATTCAAATTATACAGACATACACGGGACACAATAACAAAAATTATTCAACATAATCTACCCACGCAAATGGCCAATATGGAGCTTAGTGACCGAAGATGCCTTAAGCTTCCGTCCTGTACTGGTAACGGCAACAGTTGGGAAAGTATGCCTACACCACATATCTTTAAATGTGTATTTCATGACAGCCGACGTAGTGGCCATGATCGTTGTTTGGTCTGATCCTGCAGTTAACCTGTTCGAGTCCTGTTAGTCGGAAAAAAGTCACCATCAGAATATTAGCCAGCAAGGAAGGAGAGGTGATGGTATACAACTTGCAATCACTAGATTGCGTGCCGAAAGCCTGGTTTCAATTCCAACCTCTCTGCAGTGTGGGCATATGACGCTGTTGGTGGTGATTCGTCCGTCGGATGGAGACATTAAGCCTTGAGCAGACCTCTTGGTGCTATCCGACAGGAGTAGGCTAGTCGCTGGCATCGCGTTTCACCTCCTCCCTTACTACTATCACACAGAGGTGTCCGGCTCCATGGCTAAATGGTTAGCGTGCTGGCCTTTGGTTACAGGGGTCCCTAGTTCGATTCCCGGCAGGGCCGGGAATTTTATCCATCATTGGTTAATTTCCCTGGCACGGGGGATTGGTGCATGTGTTGTCTTCATCATCATTTCATCCTCATCACGACGCGCAGATCGCTCTCGGGAGTCAAATAGAAAGACCTGCACCTGGCGAGCCGAACCCGTCCTGGGATAACCCGGCACTAAAAGCCATACGGCATTTCATTTCATCAGACAGAGGTGTGAAAATTATTAGACTCAACACTCATTTTGGAAAATTCCCATTGTCGCATGACGTTTACTTACCTGACCATGAATATATTCTTGTGCTACGCTTGCTTGCTGTCTGTTTAAAGTAAATTATAGAACACAAGTTACATTTTCTTCCAAATACAACAGTGACGATATTATTAGTAGACTCCTCTATCAATATTTAAGTCCAATGCTGAGGATTTTTAATTCCTCTTTTGAATGTAAATAGGTAAAATGGAATTACAGGAAGTGGTTCTGTGATATTTTGCTTTACTTGATTTCGCATAACATATCTGCAGCGAGTTAACACGCAAATGAAATGAAATGCCGTATGGCTTTTAGTGCCGGGATATCCCAGGACGGGTTCGGCTCGCCAAGGTGCAGGTCTTTCCATTTGACTCCCGTAGGCGACCTGCGCGTCGTGATGAGGATGAAATGATGATGAAGACAACAACACATGCACCCAGCCCCCGTGCCGTAGGAATTAACCAATTAAGGTTAAAATCCCCGACCCGGCCGGGAATCGAAGCCGGGACCTTCTGAACCGAAGGCCAGTGCGCTGACCATTCAGCCAACGAGTAGGACAGTTAATATGCAACCTCTTGTTGACAGAGTACATTAGAGACTAGTAGTATCGTAGCCAACAGTCCTTTAAATCTAGAGCATGTGAATTCTCTCTGATAACCTTCCTCCTATGGTGTTTGTACTTATGAGCTGGCGGCGACCGAAATCTGTTGACGGGCACCCACTATAACATATTAAGTTGCCCTGCACGTCATATGGTCTATGGAATACAAAAGTCTCATGCTTTTCTTGATTTGTTCCTCAGTAGTCTTTATTTCCTTTCTCTGTATTTACTGAAGTGGAGTTTTATTTCTACCATCAAAAATAGACTTCACTTTCAAGTCCTTTAGTCAGGTTTCCTATGTAATGATCAGAAGAAAACAGACAATTTCTATAAATAAACGACTGAAGGTGAATACGCTCTGCTTTCTTTGTGCCTCATCTTCCTTTGTAACCGCCCTTCTATGTAACAGTTGTGTAAGTACTTCAACGACGTTCTCAGCGATATATTTTCACTTTCTGTCCTTTAGTCTCTCTCGGAGGTACTTTAATTCGTTAGTAACCTTAGAGACATACGTTATAAAGCCAACACATTTCCAATTGATGATGTTTAGAATTAAGAGTCATATGTGCTGGTACATATTTCCGCATTTCTAATACAGATTAAATCCCCTCTATAACTACTATTATTTCAGAATAGTGAAGGAAAGGATGTTCTAATTGAATCATGGAAATCAGAAACCCACCGTCTCATTTTCAGTGTTATGATGGAAAAGTATTGCAAGCGTAGCCTACTATCCATGTACAGCATAAAACACCAAACTCCGAAGGTAAATAGTCAGCTACATGCTGTTTATTATTTCGGAGAAATCGCAAGTCAATTTATTGCATGGAGTTAGCGAGTTTCTCCATTCCATAAATATTCTACCGCTACTTGGCAGCACTATCGCATGCCAACAGAAGATGAAAATGACACAAAAACATAACTTTCGACTTCCACGGAAATCTCCCTGTTCCCATCACAAACGTTTGTGATGAATTCTACCTCAAGCAGTTGTGGGTGGATAACTTTGGTGTACCTCGAATATCAGAAAATAAACAAGTAACGTACTGTATATGTACAGTGAGGTAGAAAAGCACAAAGCGTTTTCTGATGCTTCCAGTTTGTTAAGACACTATGGAAATCAGAAAACCACCTAATTACAGGCACATATAATATGTTTTAAATACAACCTTATCGGAGTATCGTTACTTTGATATTCATAGTTTGTTTATATTACGGTGATCCTGCAATTTAAAAAATATAAAGATGAGTTAATGGGTAATATTTCCATAAAATAGTTTTTTGTACCTTCTGTAAATTTTGGTTTACTGGAGTTAGTATGTTTTTGATTTCCATGATTCAGTTCTTACCTTTTCCGAATCATTACAATGTTGGTCTCATTATCTTGGCAGCTCAAAGCGCAAAACGTCTGCTTCACATCCACACATAACGGATTTTAGTGTGACAGATACGGAAATACATATTGTTCTATTTTTTCTGAGAAAGCATGTAAACTCTTCGAACAGCGTCCTCTTATTGTCGTCAACTTCGTACGCTACGTGAGGATTTCTGTCATATAAAACGCACAGATGTTTAGGCAGAGAATCGTCTAAACTTGGTCAAGTCAAGGCATCTCCATCCAGGCAATATAATCCCCTGGGGAATTTAAAGTAAATTCTCCAAAGATAATAAAGGCATGTGGCCTCTGTCATGGACCCAGACAACTCATAACATGCAGTAGAGTAAAAAGCGTATAGGTAGCACGATATGACCGCAGTGAGTTAGTGCTATACGACCCCCGACCAGGGCGGACGTAATACGGTCTGAAGTTAGTCCCCATGTCGATATATTTACTCGCACACAGAAGAACTCCTGCGGGACAACATTCTGGCACATCAGCGTCTCTGCACACAAGATACCAAAAGAACAACAGACCTTACTACTAACAATAATGGTATTGTTTTTATGTCCCTCTAACAACCTCTATGGTTTTCGAAGCACCGAGGTACCGGAATTTTGTCACGCAGGAGTTCTTTTACGTGCCAGTAAATCTACCCACATGGGGCTGGCGTGTTTGAGCGCCTTTAAATATCACCAGACTGAGCCAGGAGGAAACCTGCCATCTTGGGCTCTGAGAGCCAGTGCCTTAAACCCCTGAGCCACTCAGCCCGGCAGACCTTATTAACTGAAAGGAAAGAAGGAAGAAGGGATAGGACATCAGTTTATTAAATTGAAAATTCAGGAGGTAATAAGATGGGCAAACTTACGGCATAGCTGTGCCATTCAGCCAAGGCACATAGTACAAAGGAACGTACTTACAGATTGTTGAACAACTCCTTTCAACACGTCATTTGGCCATTCTCCTTCGTAGCGTGATATTATCACATCTACAGTAACTGATATTCCATCTCGTTCATACAGGCACTCAAATTCGAGGTAAAAAGTCTTGGTTTACCTAAGAATTAACTGATTGTACGAGTTTCAGAATAAAAATGTCGGCACCGATAAGGCGAGCAAACACTCCCACGCCCCTAAAAATCAAATCTAATCCAACAATCAGACCCAGAATAAAAGTAAAATTAATGAAAAGAGGACGTCACCAAAAGACATGATCTCAAAGGAAAGAAGGAAGTGATTCACGCACGTATCCGGACCAATATGGTAGACTCCATAAAATACAAGAAAAATATGACGATGGTTGTCGTTTAAAGGGGCCTAACATCTATGTCATTGGCCCATGGCAAGAAATATAAATAAACAACTGGTTGCTATGGAGCCACACAAAATATAAACATAAAGGGGTTCCAATGGAGAGAACTCGGATGGAGAAAGCAAACACACTAGAAGAAAAGAAATAAACCCCCGGGAGGAACATAAATTAAACTCTCCTCATTTAGTTAGCAAAGGCTTCGGTCTGTTATAACCATTCTCTCATCATAACTTGCAATCCTGATCTCAAGGCTCATGTGCCATAATCCGAATTTACACGAAATCAGGGTACACAGTTATATTCAGGGGATACAGCCATCGGTTTTGCTCAATACCTTCTGTCCAAAACAGCATGTCATAACCAAGACACACTCAATATCATAACTTACTCATCCAGATTCCAGTCTCACAGCATCGAGCTTCGACGTTAATTACCAAACATAGATATTTACAAAGCGGGTAATGATACATACTTTTTACCGGGCCGACAACCGAGCTTAAATAAATCCCCGATAGCGGTTACCCGAAGAATCACCACCACATGGCACACATCAGAGTAGTAC